>NC_138191.1:119702583-120303947 GCF_964194105.1 Spermophilus citellus | reverse complement strand
AACCACCACAACCAGCTGGCACAGAAGGCCCGGCGGGAGAAGCGAGCACGGCAGGAGACTGAGCGGCGGGAGAAGGCAGAAAGGGCGGCCAGGTTGGCCAAGGAAGCCAAAGCAGAGACCCCCGGGCCACAGATCAAGGAGCTGACTGACGAGGAGGCAGAGAGGCTGCAGCTGGAGATTGACCAGGTTAGGGTGGGCTTCCCTTTTTATCCCCCCTAGATTTCCATTGGCACTGGGAAGTGGGGACTGTGTTGCCAACTGCTGTACCCTTTGCCACAGAAAAAAGATGCAGAGAATCATGAGGCCCAGCTCAAGAATGGCAGCCTTGGCTCACCAGGGAAGCAGGTGAGATGGATTGTTGACACTTGGGACTAGTTAGAGACTTGAGAACTAGCCTTTCTCTAGTCCTCTGGAATGCCTTCCTTTACCATCCTCTGACACCTAGCTTTAGGGATCCTCCGCAGATTTCAAGATCTGATTCACATAGAACACATGGATATCGGTTAAAAAACAAAACAGCTCCCACTAGCCTTAGACCTTACGTAGAAAGCCTAATATCCTGAGAGGGCAGTGCCTATATAGGGCACCATCCAAAGTAGGCTGGGGTCTGTGGGTACAGCCATGTCCTTTGTCACATGGTATAATAGTTTTGAGTTCTTCTTACAGATCAGAACTAGTTTTACCTCTGGTTCCTGGTGGATTAGGGTATTGGGTCTATCTACCTCTGCATGAAGTGGGCAGGGGCCAAGTCTGTTTTGTGGCTATATGCCCAGTGCCAGCTGTGGGCCTGGCCCAGTGGAGTTTGGTCTTTGTCTGAGCACCTCCGATTGTGAGCAGGAAGCTGAGGAGGAGGAGGAAGAAGAGGACGAGAAGGACAAAGGGAAACTGAAGCCCAACCTGGGCAATGGGGCTGACCTGCCCAACTACCGCTGGACCCAGACCCTGTCGGAGTTAGATGTGAGTGACTGGAGCCAAGGGTGGAGGTCAGGGAACCAACCTGGGGTCTTGGTGGCCCCTGGGGACCCCTCCTGACTGTCTGTGTCCATGCAGTTGGCAGTGCCCTTTCGTGTCAATTTCCGGCTGAAGGGGAAGGACGTGGTGGTGGATATCCAGCGGCGGCACCTCAGGGTGGGGCTCAAGGGGCAACCAGCAGTCATTGATGGGGAACTCTACAACGAAGTGAAGGTGGAGGAGAGCTCCTGGCTCATTGAGGATGGCAAGGTGGTGACAGTGCATTTGGAGAAGGTGCGTGAGGTCTGGTTTCCTAGCACAGGTGCTGACAAGAGGGGTAGGGACCTGTTGATCCACTTGGGCCATACTAGGGGACTTTGGAATCAGCAAAGAGCTGTGATTGAGAGTCAAGAGTTGAACCCTGTTTGGTGCCAAGTCTCTGCCTTTCCATCAAGTTTGCACATGCTTTCAGTTCCGCACATACTTGAACCCCTACTCTGTGCATGTGCTTGCTGTTCTAAGGACTGGAGAGAAGAGTGAGCAAAATGTAGAAAAGTCTACCCTCAGGAAGCCGACCTTCTCTACCTCACTGCCTTTCCAGAGCTGAGACACAGCAGTAAATAAAAGGGGTCTCTATCAAGGGACATATTTTTTGCAGTACTGGAGTTTGAACCCAGGGCTTTGCACATGCCAGACAATCAAGTACCACTAAGCTATACTTCCAGCCCTTTTTAACTTGAGACAGCATTTCACTGAGTTGCCTAGGCTGGCCTTGAAGTGCCATCCTACTGCCTCAACCTCCCAGTTTGCTGGGATTAATACCCATGTCACCAAGAAGCCTGGTTTCACTCTTTAGCTTCTTTCCCTCCACCATGCATGACTGTCTCCCTCCATACTTTTATTTTTTGGTTCGGGGAATGAACCCAGGGGTGCTTAACTACTGAGCTACATCTGCAGCCCTTTTTAATTTTGAGACAGGAAGTAGCATAGGGCCTCAGAGGCTGGCTTTAAACTTGACCCTCCTGCCTTAGCCTCCTGAGCCACTGGGATTACAGGTATTTGCCATAGCATCCAGCTTTTTCTTTCCTTTATGATGCTGTTTGTCACTGTTGGCCTCTGTGTCTGTCTCCCCCAGCTGCTAGGAAAGCAGAGGTCTGGCTTATCTATATTTCTGGTCCCAGCACAGGCTTGTGCGAGTCTCAGGTACAGGATGTGGATGGGAGGAAATTTGGTTCTGAAATGGTTGAAGGGTGATTGCTGAGGCAGAGTGAAGGTCCCCAGCTTGCTACCACTGGGTGTCCTTTTCTTTACAGATTAATAAGATGGAATGGTGGAGCCGTTTGGTGTCCAGTGATCCTGAGATCAATACCAAGAAGATTAACCCTGAGAACTCCAAGGTGAGCCCTGGCTGGTTGGAAGAGCTTTGGCAGGGAGGTGAGGGACCTTAGTCTTAGACATTGACCTTCACTGTCCTTGCCTGCCTGCAGCTATCAGACCTGGACAGTGAGACACGCAGCATGGTGGAAAAAATGATGTATGACCAGAGGCAGAAGTCCATGGGGCTGCCCACATCGGATGAGCAAAAGAAACAGGAGATTCTAAAGAAGTGAGCAACTCAGATGGGGACTTGGGTAGGGTGGGTACCTGAAGCTCAGACCTGGGTGACAGTAGTGAGTGGGGTCACCCAGCAGGACTTAGGGGTTGCCCTGCCCCCTTCCAGCATGAGCCAGCCAAGTTTATGGTTTTATGACCTTGACTTATCTACCCTTATCAGTTGCTGAGGTCACTCTTAGGGCAAGGCTGACTCAGTAGGAAGCAAGGGGTTACAGGCAGTTGTTGCCACCTACAGGAAAAGTGTGTCCAGTGTTGGCACCTGTTTCCAGCCACAGGGCCTCCAGTGGGCCTCAGACACCTGGGACCCCACCCCTTCCCAGCCTGACTCCAGATTTCCTAGGGTTCTAAAGAGGTTAGACCTGACTTCTAAACTGGGAGACCAAACTGGCTTAGGAGGACTGCCTGTTTGACCTTCTCCTTCCACTTCTCCAGGTTCATGGATCAGCATCCAGAGATGGATTTCTCCAAGGCCAAATTCAACTAGCTCCTATGTTTGCCTCCCTGAACTCTTGGGGTTGAGCCCCCAGCCATCCAGCTTCTTTCTCCCTGGGACCAGGGAGCCTCAGGGCTGGGGCAGGCATAGGACTGGCCCAGGCACACAGGTCCTGGGGCGTCATGGGAGAAGGGCTGGGGCCTTGGGGGTCTTGCCCTCCCCAGTTGGCCTACTGTTACACATTAAACCTCTTCACCCAGCTCCACCTGTGTCCTTTCCTCCTTCTGGCCTTCCCCTGGGGCAGGCCTCTTTTGGCTGCTGCTGGGAGATAGGTTTTGGCTTTTAGCCCAGATTCTGCCATGTGACCTAGGGCAAGTCCTTTCCCCTCATGGGGCCTCAATTTCTCCTCCTCTCTTGGAGGATTAGGACAAGGTTTTTAGTCTGTATGGCTCCAAGCAAAGGAGAGTTTTTCTGGCTACAGAGAGCAGGACGTATGTCAGATTCTCAAAGGAGCCCATGAACCAGCAAAGATTAAGGCCAGCTGGACTTAATTGATTTTATTTTCATCTCTGAGAGTCCCTCCACCACCCCCAGTCCTGAATCAAGTATTTTTCCAACTCTGGACTGTTTCCCAGGGCAAAAGAGCAACAAGGCCTTGGTGACACTGCCTAGCTCAGGTGAGGGAGATGGGATCACCCATGCCTTAGATTTGTTCTGTGTAGTACAGGGACCTGCCCTAAAGTATAGGGTAAAGTCTGGTAAGGCCCTACTGTTTTTGTCTCTCATCTGGACATGTGCAGTGTTTTAAGGCCTCAGAGCCTTAAAGGACATGTTACCTCTGTCCAGCCCCAGTACCTTTAGCTGGCCCTGCCCTGCTTCTGCCAGAGGGTAGAGGTCATTGCAGGCACTGTAGAGGTTACTGCAGCACTTACCTTTGTCTCTTTCCCAAATTTGATAAATCCTGTTTTGGGGGAATGCAGATGATAGTTCACAAGACTAGAAAAAGGTACTTTATGGCTGAGGCTGGAGTGGAGGGACTGGTGTCACTCTCCTACTCTGGTGCTCTGCAGCTGGTTGGATGGAAATCAAATCCAGAGAGGACCTGACTACTAGACAAATGCTGCCACTGAGCTACATACACCCCAGCCTGGTTTTATTCTCAGGCCTTGACCTAGATGGAACAACAGAGCCTAAGGAAAGGGCCCAGTTAGATTGCAGGAGCTACAACTGGGCCCCGTGGTCATAGCCCTAGGGGAGTATCCTGTGTATCTAATAGGAAACTGGACAAACAAGTAGTTTGTCTAGTCACTTTCCAAAGGGTGCCCATGGGGACATAAAAAGGGCTGCAGATAAAGGGGTAGGAATGGAAGACCATGGACATCTTCCAGCTTGTTTATTAGTTGAAGATGGGTTGGTGGACCTGCCCCAGTCTCTGCTGAATGGATCCTATTAGACATGCCTGTTTGAGGAGCAGTGAAGGATAGGCTGGATGCTGGTGCCCAAGCAAGGGGAGCCTCCTGCTGTCCCAAGGTTAGCTTCCAGGTCCAGAGCCGCAGTTACTACCTCTGTGACCCACTAGTTCCTTGACTTTTCAGCCCCAGGTTCCCTTATACTCTAGGGTTGCAAGAAAGGCCAAGGTAACTGAAAACCACTGTGCTGTTAGCACAGGGAAGAGGTGGAGGGGAGCAGCAGGGTTAAGCTGGGTGGGGGCTGCTGACAAATGATCAGGGATTTGGGGGGACTGGGCTGGCTGACAGGCCACCCTGCAGGCAGTGGACAAGGGGAGCAGCAATGGTGCCAACAAGCACCCCTAGAACTGAGAAGTCCAAAAGCTATTCAGGTACCACACTATTCTTGGAACACAGGCAGTATTGCTTCACATCATGACCTCAACTCTGCCACACAGCCCAGCCTCATACCCATGTCCTGTCTCCTGGGCAGCCATTAGGCAAGGCAAAGCAGGCAGAAAGGACTATGTTGTAGCCCAGATTATAAGATAGGAGTCCATTACCTTTGTACTTTCAACTGTGGTGGTTAGCTAGAACAAACTGCTCAACAGCATAAGGTGAGGTGGGCACTGCCCACCCACAACTCAGTCTACTTAAGCTTCAAGTTTGCAATGATGACTGCTTAGGGTGACATTACGAGGACAGAGTTGGGATTCAGTCCTGGAAGATAACTTGTCTTTGTTTTCCATGATCGATCCACAGAAAGGAATAGGTCCAGGCAGGGGTCAGGCCAGCTGGGGATGTGGGCACTTTGGCCCTGTGAAATGCACATGGTCCAGGAAGCAGTCAGTGAAGGCAGGAAGAGCTAGAGTGGGCACTGCTTCTGGCCTCACAGTCCAGCCTCCCTCAAAGAAGGTCCTGATGCCTCTTTATTTTGTAGGCTACGTTGCTCCCAAGAAGGGTTGTGCTGCTGTACCCAGCAGGGATTAGCAGTACACCTGGAGCAGGGGTGCCCCTGAGGAGTCTGTGTCAGTGCCCTGGAAGGCCGAGTCATGGCTGGCTGGGTACCCTGGTGGGAGGAGGAAACAGGCTGAGAGAGGGCAAAGAGTTCATCCAGGGCCCACTGCCAGGGAGAAGCCTGATGAGAAGGAACAGAGCAGGGCTTGAGCCTGGTCAAGTCACTCAGCTTGGGTGACTTTTTTTTTTTTTTTTTTTTTTTTTAATTTTAAACATCTGAATCCTAGCCTCCTTCTCCCAGGGGGTTGTTGTGAAGGCCCAGAAGACAGTAGAACCACACAGGGTGCCTTTGTAACAGAGGCTGAAGACTGGAATTGGGATTGGGTCCCTTCTAGCCCATCTTTTCCGAGCACCTCCTGTTTGAAGCCAGTTTATAAAACTGGGATGAGTTTATGGCTGCTCAGCCCCCTTGTCCCTTTCTGACCTTATCCTCCCCATCCCAAAAAGTAGCTGGGAAAGGGGCATGTGTGGGGCCCCTAGGATAGTCCCCCACCCTCTGCATTCCTTGTGGGATCAGGACCACACCTGGGGTTCCATATGGCCTCAGCTTCCGGGCGATGGCATCTGCTGTTGTCTCCTGGGAGATCTGCACTGTCAGTTCTAGGAAGGGAACATAAGGGAGCAGTGATCATTTCACATTCTTTTATCCCCACCCCCTAATTCGGTTTGCTGCCTATTGAGGGGTCACTCAGCCTGGGTAGGGCTAGAGGAATAATGCTTAAAAACAAGGACACAGATAAACTGCATGTGTGCATGTCAGTTGCTGTGGTAGATGGGCAGGTGGGTCTTTTGGTTACGCCAGGCTATGTTAGAGGTTCAAGTTCATATGGGCCCCAGGCTAGGTCTGGAAGCTACTGGGCAAGTAGTAGTGGAGGAGCCTATTAGGTCAAATAGTTGACTGGGTGGGTCATTGCACTTCTGGGACAGAGCAATGACCAGAGAGCTCGCAGGGTCTGCATGCTCCTCTCAGCCTTTCTCAGATCTCACTGGGAAGGGCCAGAGTGGGAGCTGGGGAGTGGAATGCACGGGAGAAAGGAAGACCCACAATGGCCCAAGACCCCAGTCCAGCCCCTCCTTTGGCCAGAGCCTTCCCTACTCTGACTCTCTGGTCCCACCTACCATCCTGGCTGAGACCTGAGCCCACCATAGTCTCATGGCCACTGTCAGGGGCAGCAGCTGGGGCTGCAGCCCGGGTAGAGCGCCCCTCTGAGGTCTGTGGGCGGGCGCGGCTCTTTCGGGTACTAATGCGTATAATGCCGCGCACCAGGCGGCCCTCGGCGTCCTGCTCGTCCAGGTGGTAGTCCTGCGTGATGCTGCTGATCAGGTCCGAGATCTTACTGGTCTTCTCCAGGAACACCGTGTCCGACGTGCATTTGGCCAGCTCGTCGATCTGGTGTACGCTGAACAGCTCGGTCAACTTCTTAAATATGAGCACGTCGATTTCCCGGCTCGACATGGAGCCGCTGCCCATCTCCGGCAGGTCCAGGTCCGACTCGTGGAAAGAGTAGTACTCCTCTGAGCCTCGGGGACTGCTGGCAAGGGTGCTCGGCAGGCTGTGCCGCGTGGGAGGGGGCTGGGCCAGTGGCTCCTTGCAGCAGGAGTCCGAGTCCGGAGCTGGGGAGGTGGTGCTGCGGTAGGGGTACACAGGGACGCCTTTGAGCTTGACATCAGGGTAGCTGAAGCTGCTGCCCACGGCAGACTTGAGCCGCTGGCCATCCCGGCGGCTGGGGGGTGGGCGGTCGGGGCTGGGGGGTACTCCATTGTGCTCCTTGGCCCAGCTGGCCTCAGCAGCCTCCTCAGTGGAGTCCCCAGCAGACAAGCAGGGGCTGCAGCGCCGCACACAGGCCCCGCAGCGCTGGAGGCAATCCCGGCAGCGGCTGAAGCAGAAAGCAGCCCGACACCAGTCCCACCCCCAGGGACGCCAGAGCAGGCAGCAGGCTGGGGGCTCGGTGGCCGGCTCTGCAGAGCCCGAGATGAAGGTAATGCTCTCTGGCCCATGGTGGCCAGGGTCCTTGGGGTCTGGCCTCCGGGTGCGGCGGCCTGGTGGGTGCTGCGGTGTTTCATTATAGGCCTCCAAGCATAGCTCTGTTGGCTGCTCACAGGGTCCCAAGCGAGGTGGCCCAGATGATGGGCGGGGCTGTCCTGGCCGGGGCATGGCTCACTGCATGGTCTCCTGCAGCCAGGTACCTGCCGGGAGAAGCCAGGAAGAAGTCAGGACGGGAGGTCAGGGACAAGCTCCCGCCGGCCATCCTAAAGAGAATAGACTTCTGACTTCTGAGAGGCCAAGCGTGCTCATTAACCATCTGTTTGTGCTCTTCTCTCCCCAAAGAGAAACTTTTTTGGTCTGACCCAAATTTCAAAAATCTCCTGGGACTTCACACCCACCGAATGACTACTTAAACTAAACAAACAAGGGGGCTGGGGCTGTGGCTCAGTGGTAGAGTGCTCGAGTAGCATGCATGAGGTACTGGGTTCGATCCTCAGAACCACATACATAAATAAAGATATTGTGTCCACCTAAAACTCAGAAATAAAATAAATATTAAAAAATAAACTAAACAAACAACAAAAACCCAGAAAACAAGTGTTAGCAGGATGTAGAACAGAGCCCTGTGTGTTGCCGGTGAGAGCAAAAATGGCCAAGTACTGTAGGAAACAGTATGGAGTTCCTTAAAAATTTAAACATAAGGGCTAAGGACATAGGTCAGTGATAGAGCATTCAATCCAGCATTCATGGGTTCCATCCCTGGCACTGAAAAAAATATTATTTTATAAAACACAATTACCATATATACCAGCAGTTCCAGTTTCCGGCATACTCGAAAACCTTGAAAATGGTCTTGAATATCTATTTGTATATAATGCTCCCAACAGCATTATTCACAGTAGCCATGAAGTGAAAACAACCAAAAATGTTCCATGAATGAATGAATGGCTAAAGAAAATGTGGTCTATGTAGACAATGAAATATTATATGGCTTTAAAAAGGAATGAAATTTGGGCTGGGGATGTGGCTCAAGCGGTAGCGCGCTCGCCTGGCATGCGTGCGGCCCGGGTTCGATCCTCAGCACCACATTCCGCCGAGAACTAAAAAATAAATATTAAAAATTCTCTCTCTCTCTCTCTCTCTCCCCCCACACACACTCTCCCTTTAAAAAAAAAAAAAGGAATGAAATTTGGGCTGGGATTGTGGTAGAGCACTTGCCTAACATATGTGAGGCACAGGGTTTGATTCTCAACACCACATGAAATAAATAAAATAAAGATATTGTCTATCTACAGCTAAATTTTTTTTTAAAAAGGAATGAAATTCTGATAATACTACAAAATGCTTAACCCTTGTAGACATTATACTAAGTGATGTAAGCCAGAAAGCAAAGAATAAATATTGTATTGCACTACTTAAATATATCAAATAGTTGGGGACAGTGGTGCATACCTATATCCCAGCTACTCAAGAGGCTGAGGCAAGAGGATCACAAACTCCACGCCAGCCTCAGTAACTTAGCAAGACCCTGTCTCAAAATAATTAGTTTGGTGGTAGAGCATCCCTAAATTCAATTCCTAGTACTGCAAAAATAAATAAATTAATTAATATCCAGAATAACTAAATTCATAGAGACAGAAAGTATAATGGTGGTTGCTAGGAGCTGGGGCAGAGGGAATGGGGAATTAGGGTTGAATAGGTAGACTTTCATCCGGGGACGATGAAATTCTGGAGATGGATGGTGGTAATAGTTGTGTAAGAATGTGATTGTACTTAATATCATAGAACTGTAAGCTTAAAAGTATTTTAAAAAGCTGGGCACAATGGCGCACACCTGTAATCCCAGTGGCTCAAGAGGCTGAGGCAGAAAGATCATGAGTTCAAAGCCAGCTCAGCAACGTAGTGAGGTGCTAGGTGACTCAGTGAGACTCTATCTCTAAATAAAATATAAAAAAGGCTGAGGATGTGGCTCAGGGGTTAAGTGTCCCCGCGTTCAATCCCTGGTACAAAAAAAAAAAGTGGTTAAAAAATATTAAAATGATAATTTTAATGTATATTTTACCACAAAACAGAAAGATTTCTCAGGATCTCACTTTATGAGAAATGGACACCTTGGTTCCTTCCTACTATTGGGAAGCGTGGCACAGAGCTGCTGAAGGACTCAAGAAATGCCTTTCTATCCACTTGCTATGAAACCTGATCACTAGCACTTTCCCTTCCTTCTTTTTGTCCTTCATATCAGACATGGGAAAGTAATAGGTCCCCTGTCTGACTCAGCTGCACTCCTAAACAATATTTAACACCAAGAAGTTTTGCTTCCTCTGATTAGAAAAAACTGAGACACAAAATACATCTTAATTCTCTTTCTGACTTGGTTGCTAGGAGGCTCAGAGCTAAGACTTTATTCACTTATAAATACTGAGCCTGGCTCTATCAGGCACTGTAGAAGATTAATGAACTATAGACCCTGTACTTGGTGATTCACACATGCTTTTGTAGAAAAACAGATTCTTTTTTTTAATAAATAATTTTTTAAGAGAGAGAGAGAGTATTTTAATATTTATTTTTTAGTTTTTCGGCGGACACAACATCTTTGTTTGTATGTGGTGCTGAGGCATGCGGGCCACACGCATGCCAGGCGAGCGTGCTACCGCTTGAGCTACATCCCCAGCCCGAAAAACAGATTCTTAAAAGCCTGTAAGGTAGAAGATGTAAGATATAATGAGGCATTATGGGAATAAATAGCTACCTGAGGAAGAATAGGCAGTGGTGTATTTGGGAAGTCTTTTTTTGTAGGGGCTGGGGATCAAATCTAGGGACTCTCTATCACTGAGCTATATGCCCAGCCTTTTCATTTTTTATTTTGGGACAAGGTCTCACTAAGTTGCTGAGGATGGCCTTGAACTTGTGATCCTCCTGCTTTGGCCTCATGAGCCTCTGGGATTACAGGCTTATGCCTCTGTGCCTGGCTTTGGGAGGGTTTTTGATCACATATAAGGATTTGCTGGGCACTAACTGTCCTTAGCCTATATTTTCTGAGATACTATTCTTTATCTTTTTGTCCCTGATTTAATGACACTGGGGTCCCAAAACCTGGTGAAGTGTGAGGAAGAAAGGACTGAGCACCAAGATATCTTTTTTCTAGTTCCATTCTGGCCCTTATAAGTTGTGTGCCATCAGCAAAACAATGCCATCTCCCTGAACAGGCCCACCATCTTCTCTAACCATTAAGGACCTTTAAGGCTACCTCCTTCCCTACTACTTGCAGCCAATGAAAACTTTGAAGAAAAAAAAAAACCCCACAAATTAGAGAAATCTGGCAGACACCACTTTAATCAAATGATCAAAGTTAATATAACTAATAATGTGATGAAATGACATCAAGTGCCTCCTGATCCTATGCACTAAGAAGGACCCACCACTACAAAGCACACCTGATGAAATGATTATCCTGAATGTGATCATGAGGACACGTAAGACTAGCCCAGTTTGAGAGACATGATAACACATGCTGTGTGATCCTGGATAGAACTGGGGAAAAGGAGGAAAATTTGGAAAACCAGCTAATGTGGATAATTATTATTTTTTTTTAAAGAGAGAGTGAGAGAGGAGAGAGAGTGAGAGAGAGAGAGAATTTTTAATATTTATTTTTTAGTTCTCGGCGGACACAACATCTTTGTTGGTATGTGGTGCTGAGGATCGAACCCGGGCCGCACGCATGCCAGGCGAGCGCGCTACCGCTTGAGCCACATCCCCAGCCCCTAATGTGGATAATTATTGAAATTAGAAAACAGACTAGCTAATGTGGATAATTATTTAGTAGTAATATGCCAATATTAAATTTTCTGAATTTGCTATAATTATTTAAGATACTGTTCTTATTCTTAGGCAATATACACTAAAGCACTTAGGGGTTTAGATGCACCTCTGCAACCTAATCTCAAATGGTTCAAACCAACCAACAAAAACCTAGAGCTAGAGGGAGGAATGTTGGACAGTGGAGGGGTGAGGAGGATACAGGAGTTTTTTTTATTCCTGCAACTCTTCCACTCCACAGGTCACACAGCACTCCTCCTGCATGGACCTGGAGAACCCCTAGTCAGATGGAAACCCCTCCCCACAGCCTTCACCTGGGCTCTGTGGGCTGGGTCAGCCTTGTGCCATCTGTTTTAAGATGAGCCTCTCTCCCCAAGAACCAGGACCCAGAAGGGCAAGAACTGTGCGGGCTCCCTTTCTGTTTCAGCGTGTGGAGCAAGGTCAGGTTCAGAAGGTATTTCAGGAAACAGACACATTTTATAGGACAACAGGGTAGAATTAGGACCACTGGGTAGAAGAAAAAGGCCATAGGCTGACCAGAGTGGGGACCAACAATCCAGAGGAGAGGGTATGTGAAATCTCATCTCTGAAATTGTAATAAGTGACTTTAAATTCAGGGGCACCTGATTAAAAATCTTTGCCATGGTTTGAGCAATGTGGGGTTGGGCACAGACTTATTTATTCTCTCTCTCTCTCTTTTTTTTTTTTTTTTAACCAGGGATTGAACCCAGGTGCTTAACCACTGAGCCACATCCCCAGCCCTATTTTGTATTTTATTTAGAGACAGGGTCTCACTGAGTTGCTCAGTGCCTCGCCAGTGTCAAGGCGGGGTTTGACCTCACAATCCACCTGCCTCAGCTTCCAGAGCTGCTGGGATTACAGGCATGCAACACCATGCTTAACCCATTCACTGAATTTACAAATATTTACTGAAGGCCTACTACATGCCAGACATCGTCCTAAATTCTGTGAATACAGTGATGAAACAGACAAAACTCCCTGCCTTGAGAGTTTAGAGAAAGTGATTATTGATGGCTTACATTGTTCTAACTGCTTTGTCTGTAATAAACCAATTAATTCTGACCACTCTCTTTATGGTATTATATACAGAAGCACAGAAAGGTTAAATAAGTTGTCCATAGCCACACTTTTATTTGTACCCAATTGTCCTGGCCCCAGACTCTCATCCACTTCCATCCCAGTTCTCAAAAGAGGGCTCTTGACAACCATCCCAGCCCATTTGTTACTTGTAAGGAAAGAGGCAGTCAAAGCTACCAGCTCTGTGGACAGCCTGTGTCCCAGGAGGCCCACATGGGGACCCCTGAGTATTCTAGGCTCAGGCCTTCATCTGGAGTGTGGGATGATCTACACTGTTCAACCATACTGAGCTCTGAATTTGTAAGAGCATCAGGAGTTACTGGTGATGGGCTGGATCACTGTCTCCTTCCCCACCTCCAACCCTTTAGGACTTGCTACTGTTGATTAAATTAATCCAACATATTTATTGTTGGGCCCAGCACTATATTAAATGCTGAGGATATAGCAGTGAATGTTCAGGAACAGGCTCTAGCCCAAGAGGACTTTCACAATTGCCCTGTACTATACCCCCACTTTACAGATCCGAAACCTGAAGCTGAGAGAGGTGAAGTGCCTTGTCACAAGACACCAAGCTGAAAAGGGATGAAGCAGTATTTATGCTATGTTCTGCCAGGCTCTGGAACCCATGCATTTTGCTCTGTGCCATGCACCTCCAGTAGGGTGGGATGATGTGGGGACCAAGACCTGGGGTCAGTGCCTGGCTTCTGTTTCTCCTCCTGAAGTCAGTCTATTTCTTGCAGGGTATATCTTCCCCTCCTTGCAGTTACCCCCCCCACCCCCGTCTCAATCTTAGGAACACTCTCTTGGTTTAGTGAGTGAGGGAGGCCTCTATTTTGGCTGGGGGCAGGACTCTTTGGCCTCAGGTTCCTCATCTTTTAAATAAGGAAAGAGAGTACCTTCGTGGTCTTCCTATGAAGAGTCAATGAAACACAGTGTACAGGGGTTTAGCAGAGTGCCTGGCATCTGAGAGGAGCTCAGTCACTGAGCACTCCAAGGTACCACAGAGATGATCCCGAGCTCAGCCCACTTCCCACTAATGCTTCGCCTTTCCGCCATAGTCCCCACGAACGGATGCACTTCAGTCCTGGACCCTCCTCCCAGGGACCCCAGGGCAGTCCGGTCGCAGCAACCTCTGTCCCACCCCTGTGCCCAGCCAAGCCCAAAACCCGGCGGGAGGAGCAGCCCCGCTCACCAAACAGCCCTCGGCTCGGGCGGGGGGCATCCATGCACCTTCAGTGTCCCGCCGCAAAGGAGCAGCCCAAGACTCCCTGTCCGTGGGCGCCTGGTCCTGGGTCAAGGGGAGCCAGACCCTGCGCTGCCCGGGACGGGCGCAGCCTCTTGCCAGCACTACCCTCGGGGCGAGCGCCACCCCTGCAGCTGCACGGCCTCCGCCCGCGGGCAGACGCAGCCGCTCCCGGGTCCTGACACCGGTCCTCGGAGTGAGCTCAGCCCTTGCCCCGACGCCGTTCCCACCCTCGGGCGAGCGCGGCTCCCGCACCCAGTCCCCAGCCCTCGGGCGCGCACGGCCCCCTCGCCCCACTCTGCCTGCCCAGCCCCAACGCCTGCTCAGGCCGCTCCCGGGCCCGGCCCGCGCACCCCGGAAGTGGGAGGGCAGCCCCCGGGGGACGGAACCTGGGACCCTCCCCCGTTCTGGCGCAGCCTCGAGGGGCTCCCCCCCTGGCGCCGCCCCAGTTCGCGCCCCCTCGGGCCCGCGCGGGGCTTACCTGTCCCGCCAGGTGAGCGGCCTCCGGCTCAGCGCTTCCCCCGCCCCCTTCGCCGCTCACCTGGGGCGCAGGTGAGCGTCTCGCGGGAGCGCTCCACGGGCCGCCGCTGGGGACACACTTCCTGCCTCCGCGAAGTGCTGCCGCCGCGCACCTGGGCTGAAGCCCCGCCCCGGGGCGCTGGGCGGGCACCTGGGCTGGGCCCCGGCGCTCAGCCGGACGGCCTAGCCCGGAGAGTGAGGCCCTGCGGGGGCGGCGGGCGAGTGCAGGGCTCGGGCTCTCCTCCTGTCAATGGGCGGGTGTCCCTGCAGCCTCCCAGCGCCCTTAAGGCTCCAGCTCTAAGGCATGTCTGGGGAGCCTTCCCGGACTCCTGAGCCTGCCTGTTTTCTGTAATGTGGAACAATTCTCTGAACTTCCCTGCCAGGGTACTCAGCAGGTTGTTTTCTTGTCTTCTTTCTCCTCTTTTTAGCCTCTGACCTTGAGGACCGGTCTGGTCTTCTCCTATATTCCTGATGTCCCTCACAGGGCCTGGCACATTCTACGTTTTCAGCAAATACTCTCCACTGAAAATGGCTTGACGCAAATTTCCTTAGGCAGAACCGGGGACCTGAGTTCTTTGCCCAGTAGTCAGTTCACCCTCTCATCTGTTCCGGGAAATCTACAGGTGAAGCTCTGCTCCAGAGCTGCCCAAGTAGGATGGAGAGAGCGTCAGGCTATGCAGCTCTGAGAGGTATCTCCTGGATCAACAGAGGAAGCCAAAACGGGTTATGATTACTGCCTTCCAAGAGTAGTAAGGGGGTCCCTGCAGGAGGCAAACACCCTTGGGTGGCAAGAAGTCAGAATTCACCCTACCCTGGTTTCCTGCTACCCTTAGTAACAATAGGGCCAATAAACAAATGACTTAGGGAGCTTTTCCAGGATCTAAGCTAAACTCCCAGCTTGCATGGTATTAATCCTTCCACTTATCTGTGGAGTCAGATATTATCAGTCTCATTTTACTGATGTGGAAACTGAGGCTTAGAGAGGGGAAATTATTTGCTCAGGCAGTTGGCACAAACTATTTGACTTTTGAACAAGGCACTTTCCTTCTCTTGTCGAAAAGGAGAAAGAATGGCACCTCTCCCCACCTGGGAGGAATAAAAAATGGATGAACAGTGAGATAAAAGATATGAAAAAGTTCATTGGCTAAGTTAGACATAGGCGTGCAGTTTCCAACAAAGCCTTAACTGAAAGGAAAGTGACCAAAAGATCTTTATTGCAGCAGTGCAACAAAGAGAAAAGAAGGAAGGAAAGAGAGAGAGAGAGAAAGAAGAGAAGAGATGAACAGGGAGAGAGCAAGAGCAAGAGAGAGACAGAGAGCGCGTGCAAGAAAGATAAAGAGAGCAAGAGAGAGAGAGAGAGAGAGAGAGAGAGAGAGAGAGAGAGAGCAAGAGAGAAAGAGCAAGAGAGAGAGGGGCCTGGCAGGAGGGAGTTTTTATAGCCCAAATCTAATGGGGCCTCTGGGTCTGCAAGCTGCCTTGTTGGCCCAAGTGGGGTTGAGTGCTCAGCCTTGAGTGGGACTTGACACAAACAGGTGATAAAGGACCAGATAGAGGGGGGTTTGAGTGTGTGGGCTATCTTGCAGCCAACATCTGTTCAGCCTGCCCTGCAGACAACACAGTTCAGCCTGCTCTGCACCCAACATTAACAGCAACCCTTCCAACACATCTCACACACGTTCCCTCCTTGGGCAAGAGGCACATTGTATTCTCATTTGGAGCTGAGAAAATGGGTCTAATCAACTCACGGTGCACATCTGTGTACTGTAAGACCCAGCAAGTCTATTTCTAAGGCACAGCCACAAAAATCTCTTGCAATCAGATACTAGGAGGAAATGTGGAAAAGAATGTTAATAAAAATATTATTCATAGATGGGAGCGGTGGCGTAGGTCTGTAATCCCAGAGGCTTGGGAGGCAGAGACAGGAGGTTTGGCAGTTCAAAGTCAGCCACAGCAACTGCGAGGCATTAAGCAGCTCAAGTGAGACCCTGTCTCTAAATAAAATACAAAATAGGGCTGAAGATCTGGCTCAGTGGCTGAGTACCCCTGAGTTGAATCCCCTGTACCTGCCCCTGAAAAAAGAAAAGAAACATTGTCCATGGTAGTCCCACATGGAAAACACACAATACTGCTAATTGGAGATAAATGTGGAAAAAATCAAGCAAAGCAATAATTATACAGCAGTAGAAAATAAATGAAAAACAGCAATTTGGATGGATTGGGTTAATATAATACGGAGTGGAAAAAGGAGAGTCCCAGGAGATTGCATACAGAATGGGATTGTTTTCATGCCGTTCAAAAATACCCAGAACTGCTGTGTGTAGGCATAATTAGGTTGAATCATGAAATTGCTGTTATTTGACATTAAAAAAGTGACATTCATATAGTTCAGTCTAATTTATATGTAAAAAAAAAAAAACTATTAAAACAAGAGCCAGGGTGGGCTGGGGTTGTGGCTCAGTGGTAGAGCACTTGCCTAGCACGTGCCAGGCCCTGGGTTCAATCCTCAGCACCACATAAAAATAAATAAATAAAATAAAGACATTGTGTCCAACTACAAATAAAAAGTAAATATTAAAAAAAAAAAAGAGCAAGGGGATGAGGAACCGGAAGATTGAGAATAATTATTATTTAGGAGTAGAGAGGGATAGAGGCGAAATACAGGAAATCTAAAGGCAGACTTCATTGTTAATAATGGTCTGGGTCTTGAGTAGGATGGTAGATTAAGGGCTTTTGTTTTATAATGAAAGAAAACAGAAATTTGTGCTCTAGTGCTAAATAATTAAGGGTGCTGTTGCTTGCAAAGTTCTTAAGGTATGCAAACTTGTGAGAATCTCATTTAGGTTTTTTTCCCTATTCATTTATTTATTCATTTTTTTTCTTTTTCTTTAAAAATCAAGGTATTGGCCAGGGGGTATAGCTGGGTGGTAGAGCATCTGTCAAATGAGCACCATGCCAAAAAAAAAAATTAAGTCATAATTTGCACAGCAGAATTCACCCTTTTTAGTGTACAATTCTATGAGTTTTGAAAATTGCATACAATTGCACAACCACAATCAAGATATATTAAGAGAAGTGTGGTGACGCACGCCTGTGATCCCAGCAGCTCAGGAGGCTGAGGCAGGAGGATCCCCAGTTCAAAGCCATCCTCAGCAACTTAGTGAGGCCCTAAGCAAGACCCTGTCTCTAAATAAAATATAAAAATCTGTGGCTCAGTGGCTAAGTGCCCCTGGGTTCAATCCCCAGTACCCCCCCCAAATATAAATCAGTTCCATCTCCCCCCAAAATTTCCTCATACCCCTTTATAATCAGTCCCTACTCTCAAACCCAGTCCTTGGTAACCACTAATCTTTTCTTCTGTATCCATAGTTGGTTTTTCTAGAACTTATAAAAATGCACAGTTGTACTACAAAATTCCAATTCAGTGGTCCTTAAAATGCTGTAGATTAGGATTATGACTGAAAAAAAAAAGATTATTACTGAAGCAGCTCAGATCTACTTTATTTACCTAGAAAGAAAAATCAGGATGGAAGAAAGGAAGGGAGGGAAGGTGGAAAAGGGAAGGGAAGGGGAGAATTTCGTTTCTGAACCACTAGCTACCTCTGTGGCATGTGAGGGAACCTTGCTTTAGGGCTCCAGCCCTGCTTCATACCAGTTATGTGGCCTTGGGCAAGCCATTCCCTTCTCTTCATAAAAATAGGGATAATATTTCCCCTATGGGTTATGTGGAGTATTGTGCAATAGGCAAATAGCTTTTTTTTTGTACTGGGGAATTGACCCCAGAGTACTTTACCACTGAATTTCATCCCCAATCCTTTTCGAGACAGAGTCTTGCTAAGCTTCTTAGTACCTCACAAAGTTGCCCAGGCTGGCCTTGAATTTGCCATCCTTCTGTCTCAGCTCCACAGTCTCTGGGATTACAGGCATGAGCCACTGCACCCAGCTTGGTTAGCTATTATTCCTGATCACGGTCACACTGAAACTACCTCCCATCTTTTTCCCTGTCCCTTTTGAGTGTGGGACACTCAAAAATATTGGGCCCTGTTCCAAGGGCCCTTCCCCCTGTCAAAATACATGTTAAAAAATGGTAAAATCCAGCAATATTCCAGACACATATCCAAAAGAACTAAAAGCAGGGACCCAAAGAGATGTATGTCAGTACTGCAGCATTATTCATAATAGCCAAAAGGTAGAAAAGCCCAAGTGTCCATTAATAGGTGGATGGATTAAAAAAATATGGCATATACGTACAGTGGAATATTATTCAGCCATAAAAAGGAATGAAGGTCTGATGTATGCTATTCTATGAATGAACTTTGAAGACATTATGCTTAGTGAAATAAGCCAGACACAAAGCCAAATGTTGTATGATTTCACTTATCTGAAATATTGTGAATAGTTGATTCACAGACGCAGAAAGATTAGAGGTTATCAGAGGCTGGAGCAAGGGGGGAATGGGAAGTTATTGCCTAATAGGTTCAGAGTTCTGTTTGGGGTGATGAAAAGGTTTTTGAAATAGAGGTGATGATTGCACAACATTTTGAGTATAATTCATGCTGTTGAATTTATACTTAAAAATGGCTTAAATGGCAAACTTTGTTTTATATAAATACCATAATTTTATTTATTTTATTTTTTAATTTTTTTATTTTTTATTTTTGGAGAGAGTTAGAGAGAGAGAATTTTTTAATATTTATTTTCTAGTTTTCGGCGGACACAACATCTTTGTATGTGGTGCTGAGGATCGAACCCGGGCCGCACACATGCCAGGCGAGCGCGATACTGCTTGAGCCACATCCCCAGCCCAATACCATAATTTTAAAAACCAAGGCTAGCATGGTGATCGGACAGTCCCTCCTCTTAACCCCAGTCCTCAATGACCCACGCCAAATCCTGGCTACTCAGGAGGCTGAAACTGGAGGATCACAAGTTCAAGGCCAGCCTGGGCAACTTAGCAAAACCTTGTCTAAAAACGAAAAAAGAAAAAAATGTTGGGGGCGTTTCTCACAGGCAGAGTACTTGTCTGGTGTGCACAAGGCCCTGAGTTTGATCCCCAGTGCCCACACAGATAAAAACTCAAGTCATATATACAATTTTTACTTGTCAATTAAAACAAACAAACAAACAAACAACAACAACAACAACAAAACACCACACTCTTTGAAACTACTACTGGGTGTCTCATTGATCCAGCATTCTGCATGACAAAGGAAAGAGAAGTCTCCTAGGATGGATGAATTTTCCAGATTAATAATCCACCTTTTATTTGATCCTAACAACAATGAGGAGGACTATCACTTTACAGACGGGGAAATGGCAGCCCTTCAAGGTCACGCTGTTTACCCAAGGCTGTGCTCTGGGTGGGTCATGGAGCTGGATGGGAACCCTGTCTCTATCCAGTGCTCCTTACTCCAAGCCATTCAAGCTGTGCTTGGACCTCTTTCTAAACAGATGAGAAGGTTGCCTTTTTTTTAACCCCCTCTGTGATACTGTAGGTGAACCCAAGGCCCCCCTGCATGCTACACCCTCTGGGCCACTGAACCACTCCCAACCCAGAGGCCTCCCTTTGTAACCAGAGCTGCCTTGTTGGCCTTGACCTGGGGCCATTGTCCTGACCCTCTACTTTCACCATTGATGAGACTGCTCCCATTTGATTTTTACTTTTCTGGTCACCTTCCTCTGCCATCATTCAGGCTTTTGGGCTGGTGACAGACTGGGGGTAAGAGGGAGGTATCAAGGATGTTTCTGGATTTCTACCTTGGAGTACAAGTTTAGGGTGCAAGAATGCCAACAGTGGGATTTGAGAACTTGTGAGACAGTCAGGCACATCACAGTTGTACTTATGGATGACATTCAGAGTGTTATTTAGAAGATGCAACAGTGCAGCTTTAGGGCTGGGGAGGAGCAGTGGGCTGGGGAATCTGGATGGTGGTGTGTGGAGCCAGCGCCAGGCAGCCAAGGCTTCCCAGGCCTCCCAGGCCTCCCTTCCTCTTGGGTCTGGAACTTGCCTCTGATGTGCTTCTCTCAAGGGACACTAGGGGGCAGCACACAACAGTGGAAATGGCCAGAACTTCAGTGTCACAGGATCAGAGATAGTATCCTTAGTGCCAGTGTGAATATAATCTTTTTAATTTTTTTTTTTTTTTTTTTAGTTCTCGGCGGACACAACATCTTTGTTGGTATGTGGTGCTGAGGATCGAACCCGGGCCGCACGCACTCCAGGCGAGCGCGCTACCAGTTGAGCCACATCCCCAGCCCAATCTTTTTTATTTTTAATTTTTTTTGTGGTACTGGGGATTGAGTTTCACACATGCTAGGCAAGCGCTTTACCACTGACCCATATCCCCACACTTTAATTTTTCTTTTCCCAGTCTGGCCTCAAACTTGAGATCCTCCTGCCTCAGCCATCTGAGTGGCTGGTATTCTATGTATGCACCACCATGCCAGCTCGAACATAATCTTGGAACTTCAGCATTTCTCATCAAAGATGGTTTTAACATTGACGCAGGATAGTACGATGGTGTAGAGTGTGAGCTCTAAAGCCAGAGGGCTTGAAACTATGCCCCACTTACTTGCCATCTAACTTTGACCAAGTTATTCAATGTCCGTGTGCCTCAGACATCTGTAAAGTGGAGACAGCACACTAGTTTTTCCTTGTCTGTGGCTTCACTTTCCAATTTCAGTTACAGGCAGTCAATCTCAGCTCAAAAATATTAAACAGAAAATCTCAGAAATAGCCAGGGGTGGTGGCTCACTCCTGTAATCCTAGTTTTTGTTTTTGCTTTTAGTATCAGGGATTGAACCCAGGAGTACTTACCCACTGATCCACATCCCCAACTCTTTTTTATATTTTATTTGGAGACAGGGTCTCACTAAGTTGCTTAGGTCCTTGCTAAGTTACTGAGGCTGGCTTTGAACTTGAGATCCTCCTGCCTCAGACTTTCGAGCCTCTGGATTATAGGCATGCGCCACCCTGCGTGGCTAATCTCAGTGTCTTGGGAGTCTGAGGCAGGAGAATCACAAGTTCAAGGCTAATCTTGGGCAAGACCCTGACTCAAAATAAGAAATGAAAAGTTCTAAAGATGCTGCTCACTGGTAGAGCACCCCTGGGTGCTGAGGAAAAAGAAAGCAAGAAAGGCAGGCAGGCAGGCAGGCTCGCTCCAGAAATGAGCATGTCATAAATTTTAAGTTGAGTGCTATTTTGAGTAGCATAATCAAGTTTTGTGCTGTTCTTCCCTGGCCTGGGCGGATGCGAATCAACCTGAATGCAGTACAGCAGATTCAGGCTCTCTCTATGCACGAGCTGTCCATGAGTCACCTGGGAATCATCTCAGTTATCACTCAATGGTGGCAGTATCACAGCGTTTCTGTTCAAGTCACCCTTCTTTACTTGATAATGACCTCAAAGGGCAAGAGTAGCAATGCTGGAAATTCGGATATGCCAGACAGAAGCCATAAAGTCCTCCTATTAAGTGAAAAGATGAAAGTTCTTCTCTTCAGGAGAGAAAAAAGATGGCATGCTGAGATTGCTAGGACTTACAGTATAACAAGATGTATTGAGAGAGACCATAGTATGTCATTTTTATGATAGGATATTGTTATAATTTCCTATTTTATTATTAGTTATTGCTAATCTCTTACTGTGTCTAATTTGTACATTAAACTTTATCATAGGAATGTATGTATCGTTCACGTAGGGTTCAGTACTATTCAAGGTTTCAGGCGTTTACTTGCGGGGGTTGCTGGTAAGGGAAGAACTCTGTAACAGGTTCACATGGTAATTACTAAATAGATGTCTTTTTTCTTGTTTTGTTTTGGGTACCTGGAATTGAGTTCAGGGGCACTCAACCACTGAGCCACATCCCCAGCCCTGTTTTGCATTTTATTTAGAGACAAGGTCTTACTGAGTTGCTTAGCACCTTGCTTTTGCTGAGCCTGGCTTTGAACTCTCCATCCTCCTGCTTCAGCCTCCCTCCTGAGCTGCTGGGATTACAGGCATGTGCCATTGCGCCCAGACGGATGTTTGCTTTTTATATCTTTTTTATATTAAACCCTCTGTCTTCCCAACCTCAGCCAATCTGGGACCAGGACTCTCAAAGGCAAGCCCACTGCCTCTGAGAATAAGCAAGAGAACAAATTACTATATTACTGACCATCACTGCCTGTTAGGTATAAGCCTTATTCTATTTAATCCTCACAGAAACCCAGTGAATGAATCCCAAATACCCATTTTATAGCAAAGGGAGCAGAGGTTCAGAGATTTATGCCACTTGTCCAAAACCCACCCAAAGTAAGTGACAGGCCAGGAGAAGCCTAAGTTTATTTGGATTCAGAGTCTGAGCTCTCTATAGTGGTGTCTCTGGGTACCCCAGGAATTGGGTCCTGGAGTGGGGTTAGCCCAAGCCCAGAAGAATGAAGATTCTTCCTCTAGAATTCTCTACTCTAACAAATTCCAATTTTGCCTGCTGTTGCCCTCCTTCCCTAGATAGAACCTCCTGGAGTTCTGAATGGAATAAATGGAATGGAACCAGCTGAAAGAGGACCCAGTGGGGTGGACCTGAGCAGAATGGTCTAAGATGAGGCCAATGGGAAGGTGTGAATTGAAGCTGTCTGGGCTTCTCTGATTGGCCAGGTTGGCCTTACATACAATGGGCCAATGGCCATTCAGAGTTGCCTTTCCCTATTGCTTCTCCGGGCCACAGGGTGGCGCCTCCTGAAAACTAAAGAGAACCAGGGGAGGGGCTGGGGATGTGGCTCTAGCGGTAGCGCGCTTGCCTGGCATGCGTGCGGCCCGGGTTCGATCCTCAGCACCACATAAAACAAAGATGTTGTATCCGCAGAAAACTAAAAAAATAAATATTAAAAAATTCTCTCTCTCTCTCTCCCTCTCTCTCTTTAAAAAAAAAAAAAAAAAGAGAGAGAACCAGGGGAGTCTGGCAGTTACCCTGGGAGGTGAGGGCAGCTGAGCTGGGCTCTGGGCTGGACGGGTGTTGTGGACAGAGGGACAGTGAGAAGTCTGTAATCCTGAGGGCTATGGGAGCCTCTGGGATTCTTGGCTGCACTTTGGGTGGGAAGACCTGGCTCCACCTGAAACTGGGAGACACTGGAGGCTCCCTGGTTTTAGTTTGTGCTGCACCCAGGACCCTGGGCCTGGAGGGAGCTGCAGGTTGAGGAAACATCTTGTAACAGGTCCAAGAAGGACTGCTTCTTTGGTCCTGAATTTTGTTCCAAACCCTAGTAAAACTATTTCCCACAGTCTTTGTGCTAAAAGAACATTCCTCCCACCGCCTCAATTACTGAGAAACAAGTGTGGCCAAGGAACAAACTTAGTTGCAGTCACATGGTGAATAAGGAATGGGACCCAGTGAAGGTGGACCTTGGCCCTTCTCTTGCTCATGCTCTTCCCCCCCCACCCCATTACCCTGCTCCCTCTCCCACACACAGAGGCCTGACTACTAGCGAGCTGCACCTCCAGCCTGAGTGTTCTGGTCACTTGCAGGAGCTATAGGAAAGTGAACACCCCCTTTGCTTTCTGCCCACCCCAGCCAATTTCACATTCTTTCCCCTGATATCTTTTCTGGATTGCTCCCAGCTAGAAGGCTGTTCCCCTGAGCTAATTCAGAAGTCTGTCTGAGCCTCTGAATGACCTTGATCTCTTCTGCTGCTTTCAGCCTCTAGATGGGAGCTCCCAGAGGGCAGGACTGGTCTGATCCTTCCCTGAGCCCCCATCATCCAGTTCAGAGAAGGGCTCAAAGGCTACAGCTGGGAGTGTTTGTGGAAGGTCATGGGCGTCATGGGCTCTCACTGCCACCACCTCCACCTCACAAACCACTGATGTGGCAGAAACAGCCCTGGAGTGAGGGCAGAATTGACCTAGGATGGATTTTTGGCCCAATATCTTCCTAATTGTGCAAATTTGGGAAATAATCTCACTTCTCTGAACTTTTGTTCCCTTTTCTGCAAATAGCCTTTTTGAGGAGGGGACACTTAAGCTGAGAACTAAAAGACTCATATGGAAAAACTGAGAGGAAGAGTCTTCCAGGCAGAGTGAAACAGCTAGTGCAAAGGCCCTGAGGGAGGGATAAGCTTGGCATGTTTAGGAAACAGAAAGGGAACCAGTGCTGCTGGAGTATGGTGAGCAAGGCCAGGAGACTTGAGCGAGACTAGAGAAGGGGATGGAGAGACAGGTAGGCAGCGCATCCCATGGGGCTCCAGAGGTCCTGGAATTGGGCTTGTAACCTTAGCAATAAGGGTTTTGAGTAGGGCAGTGGCTTAATCTAATCAAAACCTCAAAAGCTGCACCCTGAACACTGTGTGGTGACTGAAAGGGGGTGAGGCTGGGATCAGGGAGTCCAATGAGGAAACTGTTGCTGTCATCCAAGTAAGAGATGACGGTGCCCAGGGCAGGGTGGGAAGTGGTCATATCCACCACATATTCTGGAAGCAGATCCCACAGGACTGGACGTGGAAGGCCAGGGTCTGAAGTGAGAACTCAGATGTCTCTTGTCTCAGTTCCTGTTGCTGAGAACTAAACTACCCCAAAACTTAGTGACTTAAAACAACCATGATTTATTATTATTATATTTTTTAGTTGTAGATGGACACAATACCTTTATTTTATTTGCTTGTTTATATGTGGTGCTGAGGATTGAACCCAGCGCTTTACACTTGCCAGGCAAGCACTCTAACACCGAGGCACAACCCCAGCCCCAACCACAATATATTATTTCTAACAATTCTGTGCTTCCCCTGGGGTTGGTGGGTAGTGCTGCTGGTTTCATCTGGGATCCCTCATGTGACTATTTCAACTGGGAGCTTGGCTGGGCCTGGCTGGTTCAAGAGGGCTGCTCCTCCTCCTCAGCCTCTCACCATTCAGAAGTCTGGGTGACCTTCTTTGTAGCTCCTCAGGTGTCTCCCAAGAATACAAACCCCCGCATGCAAATGGTTATTGAGCCTCTGCTTGCTTCACGATTTCTGAACATCCTGTTGGCCAAAGCAACAGCCAGGACGGAAGCCACCATGGCAGGGGACCACACAAAGGCACAGAAACCTAGAGGCCTGTCTCACTGGAGGCCACTAGTGTAAGGTTCAACACATCCATGGGGGCTGTGATCTCAGAGACGGATGAAATGCAAGAGCAAAAGATACAGGCAGAGGCCTCGGGTTGTAGCTCAGTGGTAGAGCACTTGCCTAGCATGTGTGAGGTCCTGGGTTCATACTCAGCATTGCATATAAATAAATCCAATAAAGGTCCATTGATAGCTAAAAATACATATATTAGGGGAAAAGAAAGACATGGGCAGAGTTTGCTGGAGGGGCACATTCTTCCTGGGACCTCCCGATTTGGACCCCCAGGAAGATAGTGGGCTTGGAAAAGCCAGTAGCAGCAGAAATACAGGCCCTGTTATGCACGGTGAGGTGGGAGTGGGGACAGAGAACCTGAGAAGTCCCACTGCACCCTGCTCTGTGACTTGCCTGGGTAGTTAATGGAGAGGAATAAGACTCCACTGTGTCATTGGGAAGCCAGGCCACACCCAGAAATGCCAACACAGTGAGAGGCAACAGCTTAGTGCTGCAGTAGAAGGTTGCCCAGGCTCTTTGGGGTGCCGAGGGAAGGATTCCAAAAGCACCTCCCAATGGGGGAGTCAAGATAGTGGAGCTGGAGCAGGAAGAGGCCAGTGCCCCTAACCCTGGCTGTGAAGGGGTCTCTGTGAAGGCCACCCACAGGGAGCATTCTTCCCATTTTATGGGGGAGCAGACTGAGGCTCTTAGGGAAGAGGTAACAAACCAGATAGGACTCCTTACCTCCTGGACTTTCTTCCATCCTATCAGATTCTTTTTTGATACCAGGGATTGAACCCAAGGGTGCTTAACCATGAGCCATATCCCTAGTCCCCCCCCAACACACTTTTTTTAACATATTTTTTTAGTTGTTGGATTTTTATTTATTTATGTGTGATGCTGAGAATCGAACTCAGTGCCTCACACATGCTAGGTAAGTGCTCTACTGCTGAGCCACAACCCCAGCCCATCCTTAACTCTTTTTAATTTTTTTTTTTTTAACTTAGGGCTGGGATTGTGGCTCAGTGGTAAAGTGCTTGTGTAGCATGTGTGAGGCACTGGGATCAATCCTCAGCACCATATAAACATAGATAAAATGAAGGTATTTTGTCCACTTACAACTAAAAAAAAATTAAAAAATTATTTATTAAAGAAATTATTCTGAGACAGGGTCTCACTAGCTCGCTAACTTGCTGAGACTGACTTTGAACCTGCGATCCTCCTGCCTCAACCTCTTGAGTCACTGGATCATAGGCATGCACCACTGCTCTCTGCTCCCTGGGAGATTCTTGCTGAAATCCTAGAGAAGGTGGGGAAGCAGAGGGCTCACTCCTGAGTGGGCTGGGAGTGTGCAGAGCTGCTGCCAGGCTGCCTCACTCTCTGTCCTGACTTGTGTCACCTTCCCTAAGGAAGCCCCGTTTTTTCTCACCGTGGGCAGAGCTCTGTGAAGAAACCTAAAGGGAGACCCGGACTGAGGTAGGCAGAACCAAGCTTGTCCTCAAGGAGCCCCCAAGTCTAGGGATGGAAACCCAGTTTTGCCCTCCTGTCCCTGTGTAATCCAGCCCTCAGGGATAGTCTGCCTAACAGTGGGAAACAGGTCTGATTCAGGGACCCCCCAGTCTAGAGGAATGAAGGATGGAGGGAGTTAGGTTTCCACCGCTCTAACAAATACCTCAGATGACCTTAGGCTCACTTAGAGGTCTAGTCCACCTCAAGGGGCTTGTTCTTTTGGGCCTGTGTCAGGTGGCACATCATGTGCGAGATCATGGAGCAAAACCACTTGCCTCGGGGCCAGGAAGCAAGGGGTGGGGGAACTGGGGTCTCGTTAACCCCTTTAAGGGTGTGCCCTCAATGACCTGAAGACTTCCCACCAGGCCTCGCCTCTTGAAGTTTCCACCACTTCCCAATAGTGCCAACTGGGAACCAAGCCGTTGACATGCGGCCTCTCCAAATCACAACAGAGAGGGGAAGCCAGTGAAGGTCAGAGGTCATAGGACAGGACCAGAGAGAACATGGAGTATCTCTGGCCAGGTCTGGGTAAGCTTCCTTTCCAAAGCGGGGTTAGTTCCCAGATATAGCTATGGGGGCTCAGGTCAGTAGGGAAGTTGGAAGCTTAGAGCCTGGTCCAGCTCAGCCTCTGTCTGAGTAACCTTGAGCTTGTTCCACTCTCCTAGGCTGGTCCCCAGGGTCCCCAAGTGCTGCCAAGTGGAGCCGCCAGCACAGCTCAATAATACTTTGGCCTCCTGCGGAAGGAAAGGCAGCCCCACATCCAACCCACCCCAGCCCTTTGGTTCCCTCCCCTCCACTGGTGTGGGGGGGTGGGGGGGTGGGGGAGGGTGAGGGACCTCTGCTGTATTCTGACCTCAGATATGGGAGGGGGGATGGAAGAAGAGAAGGAGAGGAAGCGGCATCTTATTGTCTTTGGAATCAGAGCACTCCTCAGAGGACTGAAGCAGAGAGGGCCTGGGGAGGAGTGTCGGGGAGCCCTGGACAGGAGCTATGCATACTCCTTTAAGTCCTGAGTAAAGAGGTACTGGGCTGGCATGGCACCCTGCAGTGCAAGTGGACTTTACCTCAGCTCTGATAAAAAGGTGCCTCTGCAGGAGTGGGAGTGGGCATTATCACTGGAGTGGGCTGCCTCCTTGTTTCTTTGTAATCCTACCCCTTTGCCTTTTGGGGGATAGAATGTTCCATGGGACAGCCTCCCCCAATAAAACCCAGTTTGGGGGCGTGCTCCCTCTCTTTCTTGCCTGCCTTGCCTCCTGGTGGGAGCTGGATCAGAGGAGCTGTCACAAAACCCAAAGAAAAAAGTATTTCTCTGTCTGTGTCTAGTTATTTCGTGCCAGCCCAGTTCTCCTGGAGTGACCCTGACTGGTTTAGTCACACGTTGAGACACACGAGGGTCCCTGGGGGAGGGACAGGCTGGATCCTAGAAAGACATGTAGAGGGAGGTGGAGACAGAGACTGGAGATTCAGAAAGAGACAAAACAGAGGAAAAAGAAGCAAGGGTAGGTGGTTACTGGTACGCACATTTAAATAGGCAAGAAATGGGCTATTTATATTTTATGACCCACCCAGAGCCTTCCGGCCATCTGACTGGTGGGAAATCCAGTCTCCATTATCGTTGGGCTCTCTCAGTCCATAACCCACATAGTTGGGCCACAGCTCAGAGATGTTACAGAACCAGACATGAACACAGCCCTCCGTCTGGTCACCAGGACACTCCAGTTATCTGACCCCATCAGGTTAAAGACTATTCCACTCACTGTCAGCCGTGCTTGGATCATGAAATCTTTGGTGACTAGGATTCAGACTTGTGACCATCACCTGGCCCCTTGAACACAGGGGCTGTGTCCATCCATTCCTCAGAACTGGGGAGCCTGAACTGTCAACCCCACCTAAGAGGTTGGAAAAGGACCCTTCCGTTGTGGTCCCTAGGAGCTCCAGGCAGTTTCTCTCCCAGGGCCATACCATTTGTGTCCCTCTGGCTCCTGGGTCTGAGGATCTGTCCTTTGGTAGAGCTCATGTCCCTTAGCATCCTATAACCAAGCAACTGGGAGCAAACCAGCAGTCCCACTAGGCCTGGAGACTTCAGTCAGAGACCCTAGGGAGGATCCCAGAATCTCCATCAGCTGTCCCAGTGGAGGTGAGGGGACAGCAGCCAACCAGAGCTGGAGCCTCAGCCAAGAGAGCAGGGGCCGGTGACTTGATCCAGAACCAGATATCAGTAAATAACTCAGGGTTTAATTATTTGTGCATCACTGTGTATCTGCAGTGGGTCCTGGTCTACACAGCCCTACTGTCCTTAAAACACTTTATCTTAGATTTTTTTTTTTTTTTTTTTTTTTTTGCAGTGTTGGGGATTGAATTCAAGGCCTTGCATATGCTAGGCAAGTGCCCTGGCCCCATTTTAGAATTTTTATTTTGAAATATATGTATAGAAGACTGTATGTGTACATGTGTACATTTATTTATACATATAAATGAAATAATATATAAACATATGTATATAAGTGTATATGCATCATTTAAATTGCAGAAATATTTTAAAAATGAATATCCAGGTATCCATCACTTGTTTGTTTGGTACTGGGGATTAAACCCAGGGGCACTTTGCCCCTGAGCTACATCCCCAACCCCTTTTATTTTTTTGATACTGGGGAGTGAATCCAGGGGTGCTTAATCACTGAGCCACATCCCCAGCCCTTTTTTGTATTTTAATTAGAGATAGGGTCTCACTGAGTTACTTAAGGCCTTGCTAAGTTGCTGAGGCTGGCTTTGAACTAGTGATTCTCCTTGAGCTGTGGGGATTTCAGGCTTGTGCCACCACACTTGGCTTTTTTTTTTTGGAGTGTGGGTACCGGGTATTGAACTCAGGGGCACTCGACCACTGAGCCACATCCCCAGCCCTATTTTGTATTTCATTTAGAGACAGGGTCTCACTGAGTTCTTAGTGCCTCACTTTTGCTGAGGCCGGCTTTGAACTCGGGATCCTCCTGTCTCAGCCTCCTGTGCCACTGGGATTACAAGTGTGCGCCACTGTGCCCGGCTCTGGCTTTATTTTATTTTGAGACAGGGTCTCACTAAGTTCCTGAGGCTGACCTCAAACCTCTCTTGCCTCAGCCTCCTGAGTCTCTGGGATGCCCAGCATTCTTGTTTAATGGGATATTCCATTAAATATTCAGAGCGTTTTGCTTGTTTTCTGTGGTGCTGGGGATGTTACCCAGGGCCTTGCAGGTGCTAGGTAAGCTACCCACAGCTATACTTGGAGTTCCTATTCCTTTTACTTTTTAGTTGGTTCATCAATACCTTGCAAAAGGTAATTTTCTGGGGCTGGGGCATAGCTCAATGGCAGGGTGCTTGCCTAGCATGCACGAGGTACTGGGTTCGATCCTCAGCACCACATAAAGATAAACAAATAATAATAAAATAAAGATTTTAAAAAAATTTTTAAAAGATAATTTTCTAATAGAGCTACTATTTTTTAAAGTGCTATATATGGGATTTCCCCTCCCTCTTCTGCTGATTTGTGGAAATGGGACTCTCTTCCTGTGGCTCTGTCCCATCTCATTCCACCAACATGGGTCCATGTGTTCCTGCCTCATTTGCCAACTTCGTGTTCCCTAAGTGCTTCAAACCCTCTTCTGCAGACTTTGCACTTCCTCTTCTTTCCACCCAGATGGCTCCTCCCAGTGCTTCCAGCCTGGTTCCTTGACATGCTTCTGGTCTTCTCCATCAATTGGGATCTGTTCAATTATAAGTGACATTTTCTTGGTTAACCTAACTGAAAAATCCAAGGGTAGCTGGCATTAGGTGCTCTAGTGATCTGACCACCCATCAGGTTTCTCTTTGTTTCTGGGCTTTCCTGTCAGGTAGGCTCATCCTCGGGTACTCACTTCCATTGTGGCTAGAAGATAGAACCTGCAGCCTGAGTTTAAAATCTGTTCAACCAACAATACCTAAGTGAAGAAGAGTTCCCTTTCTCATTAGTTCCAGTAAATATATTAGTGTAGTGTCATTGGCAGGGCCAGGGTGCCAAGCCTGGTCCTGGAGATGGGGTGGGGGTCAGCCCCACAAAATATGCATATAGAGGAGCAGTGGTTCCCCCCAAAATATAAAGATACTCTTATCAAAAGTGAGATAAATTGGGAACTGTGTGTGGTGGTGCACCTCTGTAATCCCAGCAGCTTGGGAAGCTAAGACAGGAGAATTTCAAGTTCAAAGTGAGACCCTGTCTCTAAATAAAATACAAAACAGGGCTGGGGATGTGGCTCAGTGGTCGAGTGCCTCTGAGTTCAATCCTTGGTACTCACCCCCACAAAATGAGACAAATGGATGATGGGAACACAAGAACCCCAGATACCTACTCCACCATTGATGACCTCCCTGTCTAGTGTAGGTGTCCTTGGTTGGTCCCCACACTTCACTGTTCTCTCTTTCCTTTTTAGTACCAGGAATTGAACCCAGGAGCGCTTAACCACTGAGCCACATCTCCAGCCCTTTTTATTTTGTATTTTGAGAAAGCATCTCACTAAGTAGCTTAGGGCCTTGCTAAATTGCTGAGGCTGTCCTTGAACTTGAGATCCTCTGCCTCAGCCTCGCAAGTGTCTGGGATTATCGGTGTGTATCACAGTGTGTAGTACACTGTTTTCTTCCTTCATAGCATGCAAGATTCTTGTTTGGATTCGCTATGGCCTCTCTCTCTTCTTCTGGATTGAGAGGAGCTTAGTCTTTCTTGATCACTCCCATACTCCCAGAACTTGGAACAGTATTTGCCACACAGTAAGTGCTTAATAAAGGCCATGGCAGGAATGAATTTGTTAGAGAGCCAGGCACTCTAAGAATCTCCCATGCCAGGCATGGCGACATATGCCTGTAGTCCCAGTTACTCCCAGCTACTCTGGAGCCTGAGGCAGGAGGATCTTGAGTTCTAGCCCAGCTTGGGCAATTTAGCAAAAGCCTGTCTCAAATACAAAACAAAACAAAACAAAACAAAACCCAAAACCAACAACAACAAAAACAAAGCAAAACAATCTTCTACCTGAAGTTATTTTATACCAGGCATCTGTAGTCCCCTCTCTGCTGGGTCATTCCTGTGGTCACACAAAGGGGCTCTTAGTCACTTTTCTGTGTTCCTCCTTTATTACCTCCTCCTGCTCAGGATTTTTTGCTTGTTCCTGGCCATCACTACATTTTCTCCCAAGGTCATTCATCCTGTTATGGTTTAAGTACCATCTAGAGCTGGGTGTTGTGGTGCATGCTTACTTATAATCCCGGTGACTTTGGAGGCTCAAGCAGGAGAATCGCAAATTTGAGACAAGCCTCAGCAATTTAGCAAGACCCTGTCTCAAAATAAAAAATATAGGCACACTCATACACTGCTGGTGGGACTGCAAATTGGTGCAGCTAATATGGAAAGCAATACAGAGATTCCTTGGAAAGCTGGGAATGGAACCACCATTTGACCCAGCTATCCCTGTCTTCAGTCTACACCCAAAGAACTTAAAAACAGCATACTACAGGGACACAGCCACATACATGTTTATAGTAGCACAATTCACAATAGCTAAACTGTGGAACCCACCTAGGTGCCCTTCAGTAGACAAATGGATCAAGAAAATGTGGTATATATATACAATGGAATATCACTCAGCAATAAAAGAGAATAAAATCATGGCATTTGCAGGTAAATGGATGGAATTGGAGAAGATAATGCTAAATGAAGTTAGCCAATCCCAAAAAACCAAATGCTGAATGTTTTCTCTTATATAAGGAGGCTGATTCATAGTGGAGTTTGGAGGGGGAGCATGGGAGGATTAGAGGAACTCTAGATAGGGCAATGGGGTGGGAGGGGAAGGGAGAGGCCATGAGGGTAAAAAAGATGGTGGAATGAGATAGATACCATTACCCTGAATACATGTATAAAGACACGGATGGTGTGAATATACTTTGTATACCACCGGAGATATGAAAAATTGTGTTCTATATGTGTAATATGAATTATAATGCATTCTGCTCTCATATATAATAAATTAGAATAAAAGATTTAAAAAATAAAGGACTGGGGATATAGCTTAGTGGTAAAGTACCCCTGGGTTCAATCCTGAGCAGCAAAAAAAAAAAAAAAAAATGCCATCTGGACTTTGATGACTCCCTGAATTAAATCTCCAGCCCAGACTCTCTACTGCTGACTTCCAGAAACTCTAAACACCTTCCTGTTTATCATAGCTATCCAACTTGGATGTACAAAACAAAGTTTTTTCCAAATGTTTATCTGTCCCCTCTGTGTATATCTTTACCAGAAATACACACACACACACACACACACACACACACACACACACACACATTTTCCTCTTCATATCGTTTTTGTTGTTGTTGAGTTTTGCCTTTCCATATTAGACTGATCCATAGTGAGCACAATTTTATAAGTCTATATTCAATTTTTTTTGTTGTTGTTTTTTGGGACCAGGGATTGAACCCAGAGGTGCCTAAGCACCGAACCACATTTCCGACCCTTTTTATTTTTTATTTTGAGATAGGGTCTTTCTAAGTTGCTTAGAGCCTCAGTAAATTTCTGAGAATGGCCTCAAATTTGCTATCCTCCTGCCTCAGCCTCCCAAGTCTCTGAGATTACAGGCATGTGCCACTGCTCCTGGCATTATTTCTAACTTTAAAGCTGAATCTTTACCCACTACTAGGTATTTCTTAGTTGTTTTTTTTTTTTTAAAAAAAAGGAAGATGGGACTGTGGATGTAGTTCAATGGTATACTGTGTGCTTAGCACGAAGGAGGCCCTGGGTTCCATCCTCAGCACCCACCCTGCCAAAGAAAAAAAAACATATAATAGGCTATTACTGCAAACCTTTTTGTTCTTATTTTTGGAATAAAGTAATTATCACATAGGGGAAAAGGTCTTGACCTTGATTTCTCCATCAAATCTGTTCCTCCTTTTCTCAGTCAAGGGCATCAAAATCCATCCTGCTGCTTCATCCACAAACCCAGAGGACATTCCCTCACTCTGACACTAATCCATCCACAAGTCTTCTCGTTCATCCAAATAAAACTCAAATCCATCCCCGCCCACTCCTAGCCAATACTCCTGGGATTGTCCTCTATCAGATGGATTATTGCAATAATCTCCTAAGTGGGCCCCATCATTTCCCTCCTACTCCCTTTCACTCCCTTCTTTGCATTCTCTACACATAAAACAGCATGATCTTTTAGAAACAAATCAGATCATGTTGATCCCCAACATAAACCCTTCAAAGACTCTCCCTACATAGAGAGTAAAATCTGAAATCCTCTCCCCAGCCTTCAGACCTAGTTATATCTCTGAGTTCAGTCCTCTTCATTTTTCTGCAGGCTCACCAGTCACCAAACACACTGCCATTTCTGTCTCAGGGCCTTTGCACTGCTATTTTTTTCCGTCGGGGACTCTCTCGCCCCAGTTTCACATTTCTTTTTTTTTTTTTTTTAATATTTTTATTTTTTAGTTCTCGGCTGACACAACATCTTTGTTTGTATGTGGTGCTGAGGATCGAACCCGGGCCGCACGCATGCCAGGCGAGCGCGCTACCATTTGAGCCACATCCCCAGCCCCCCAGTTTCACATTTCTGATTCCTGTTTATTTTTCAGGTCTTAGCTTAAATGTCACCTTTAAGGAGAAGCTCTTCCTGAACCCCTTTTCTATCCTGTCACTAGTTTCTTCCTTGTTGGTGATTTCTAGGGAAGCACTCAGGAGACAGATTTCCTGGACACTGAATTCTAGACATAGTCCCACCACTTCTTGACCATGTGACCTTGATCACTCACCACTCTATCCTTCAGTTTGCTCATCTGTAAAATAGACTATAAATAGTACCTCACAGTATTGGTACCTGGCACTAAGTAAATGTTACCAGAGACTTTGTTATTCTTTTTTTTTTTTTTTTTAGAGAGAGTGAGAGAGGAGAGAGAGAGAGAGAGAGAGAGAGAGAGAGAGAGAGAGAGAGAGAGAGAGAATTTTTTAATATTTATTTCTTAGTTCTCGACGGACACAACATCTTTGTTGGTATGTGGTGCTGAGGATCGAACCCGGGCCGCACGCATGCCAGACTAGCGCGCTACCGCTTGAGCCACATCCCCAGCCCACTTTGTTATTCTTTCATGGCTCATCTCTTGGGATTTAATTATTTTGATTTCTGAGATGTGGGAACAGATATTATACTTTTCTTATTTATTACTATGCCCCTAGCATCTTTCATAGTGGCTGGTATTAGAGCAGGTGCTTAATTGGATTGTTGAATGAATGCATGAAAACACACCATCTCAGCCCTGTAGTCCTACTAGCCCTTTAAACATCTAGCTGTTTCCTTTTCTTCTGTTTCTTTTGCTGGGGATTGAACCCAGGGCCTTATGCATGCAAGGCAAGCAGTCTACCAACTGAGCTATATGCTCAGTCCCCACCTGGCTATTTTCAAGATGTGAAAACTGAAATCTTGGTGAGACTCAGTGGTAAGTATTTCCCCAGCACTGGAAACAAACCAAACAACAACAACAACATAAACATACAAGTAACAATGAGGAGCAAACATCTTTCCTGTCTTACCCCCAGGGCTAGCCTCTGAGCCAGTATCATTGAATCTACTTGGATAACTGGGAGCTAGTTCCATACTAGGTTCTGTAAATGCCTATGGCTAGTTTGCTTAGCTTTTCTTGTTCTTTCCAGTAACAATAGTAGCTAGAATAGATTTTACTGTGTTGGATACTTTGCTAATTAGTGACTTTCTGATTCAAAAGCAGCTTATTCCTATATATCACTGAAAATTCTCCAGCATTAAGGGGCACTATTGCCAGTAACCTACTTATTGATTCAAAGATCCATCATCCCGTGTGCAGCCCAGGAATGATTTGAAGGAAAGTAAGCCATGTCTTCGCTCAACTCCAGGCTGAAGTCAGAGGTCTGAGGAAAAAACCAAGGTGCATATAAATGGGATCTAAGTCAGGAGTGTGGGTTCATGTCTGTAATCCCAACGACCCTGGAGGCAGGAGGATCAGAAATTCGAGGCCAGCCTGGGCAACTTAGCAAGACTCTGTTTCAAAATAAAAAATAGAAAAGGCTGGATGTGTAGCTCAGTGCTAGTACGTCCCCAGTTTAATTCCCAGTACCAAAAGAAAAAAAAATGGGGTCCAAGTCTTGCAGGCTATCAGATCCTTTCTTATATAACCTACCTGTTCAAATTAGAATACAATAATTTTTTTCTTCCTAATAAAATTGTTTTTCTTAAAGCCAACAAACACAAGAAACTGGAGACCCTAAAAGTAGGGTAATTTGAGCAAGACTTCAAGGGGTAGAGAGAATAATTTCTACTTGTCATAAATGAGATGAAGCCTCAAAAGCACATGGCACCTGCTACCTCCATTGTGAACACAAGTCACAGCCTTTTATTCCCAGAATAAAAACTAGGGCAAAATTTTCATCACAGGAGAGATTAAAAACAAAGAAAGCCCGAGCTTTCTGCATGGAGCAGCAGACTGGCTTGGAGTGCTCTTGGCTGAGATGACATTGCCTCTGTAGTTGTGCCTTCCTGGGGAGACATCCAGTCTCCTGTCCACGGAACCCCCCACCCCCACCCCCGCCCCCAGCAACCCACACACAACATTTAGGAATCTAGAGGCCTCTTAGGCAAGAACAGAGGCTGGGAGAGGGAAAGAGACTTGCTTATGTCCAAAGAGGGAATTAAACCAAGTCTACTGGCTTCTTTAAGCCCTAATTGATTTAAAAGTGGAAGAATGGAGAAAAAGAGGAAATGAAGAGAAGATGGAAAAAGACAAGAGGAGGAAGGATGTGGAGGTGTCCACTCAGGTGTCCACTGGCAGGGAAGGGAACTGACAGGCGTGCAGGGTAACTAGAGACTTTAGGGAGAGGGCAGGGTCATTTGCTGGGGGAAGGGGAGATGCAGGCTGGGGCCTGGCTGGGTTATTTTCAGACCCATGCTATCTTTGTCAGCATCTACTAAATTATTAAACTGAGATCACATCATAGAGGATGCCAGGCCAGGTTGCCAGGAAGATACTGAAAGGGAGGGGTTGAATCTCAGCTGAAGCCTCGAATCTTCTAGGCTGGCCTGAAAGTAGATTCCTCAGGCCTTGTCCCCCACCCCACCCAACTCTCAGCAATGGAGGGGATCTGACTTGGGCCATCTGACACTGGTCATTCCCTCTGCAAACCTCTCTTGCTCCTGTCTGTCCTCAGGGAGGGACTGGGTACCTATTGGACAGGCCTCGGGAGTCTGGCCTGGGCTGCCTCTTCTATTCCAGAGCCTCAGACTCAGAGCACAGGTTTTGAGTCAGTAGACACGACTGATTTGGGAGATCTTGGGCAAAGTCTTTAATCTGTCTTTGTCTATGCCAGAGGCAATAGCAGTTCCATTTCTTAGATGAGGACTGTGAAGTTCAGGAAAAAAGTTCTTTTCTTCAAGTGGTTGCACATCTGGGAAAGGACAAAAGTCCTTGATGTGATTCAAACACAAGTGTCTTCTTTCAGGTCCCTTTCCTCTCTTGATTGTTTTTATTTATTTATTTATAATATTTTCCATGTAAAGAATGTATACTTTTTATAAAGATCAGAAAAAACATACTGTTCATCATAGTTTAGAAATGCATTCCCTCATTCTAAGTGTTGTGTTTTCCAGGATGACCATACTGACAGGTAGGTGGTTGACTGTGGACTCTGAAGAGAAGATAGAAAAAGACAAGAGGAGGAAGGATGTGGAGGTGTCCACTGTTCATGGGGGCTGTAGAGCTCAGGTCAGTTAAGGCAGGTGACAAGAAAACTGTCAGATGCCAAACCTCTCTCACCCCTGGTCCTTTGCATCCTGAATCTCCCTCCCTGTTCCCCCACCATCTCTGCTTTACTCTCTTTGACTCATCCTTCAGGTCTCAGTCGAAATGCCACTTCTTAGAGGAAACCCTCTGTGTTCTCTCCCCACCCAGCTGGCCTTAGTGCTGTTCCCTCAGCCTCCCCCATCCAGTAGAAATCTCACCCAGCTACAGTCACCTGTCTGCGTGCCCGCTGGACTCACAGAAGATAGGGCTCTTCTGATCAGTGCTGCGCCACTCAGCAGGTAGCCCAGCAGAGGAGGTAATGAACAAGTTGTTGAACGATGAAAGAATGAATAAATGAATGGATGGAGAAAGAGACCTCTCCATTCTCAGCAAGTTCCATCCTTGCATTATTTCCTAATTCAATCACATTTTTTATTGGGTTGGGAGTGTATCTCAGTATTAGTGCTTTTTCTGATCCTGCATAAGACCCAGGATTTCATCCCTAGTACTGGGGGAAAAAATTATTGAGGGCTGGGGTTATGGTTTAGTGGTAGAGTGCACGCCTAGCATGGTGAGGCACTGGGTTCAATCCTCAGAACCACATAAAAAAAAGGAAATAAAGATATTGTGTATCCACCTATAACTAAAAAAATAAATATATTTTTTAAAAATATTGAATGCCCTCTATTGAGAGCCAGAGTATTCTAATGATAAACAAAACCAGTCTAGGGGAAGACTATTAAAAACTAAACAATAAGCCAGGTGTGGTGGCACATGCGTGTAATCCCAGCAGCTTGGGAGGCTTAGGTAGGAGAATCTCAAGTGCAAAGCCAGCCTCAGCAACTTAATGAGATCCTTCCTCAAAAATAATAAGGGCTGGGGATGTGGCTCAGTGGTTAAGTGCCCCAGGTTCAAGCCCTGGTACCAAAAAAGAGAGGAAAACCCCATAAAACTAAACAAATACATACATTGTGAGAAATGCCAAAAGGATAGGAACAGGAATTATTTGGGGGCAATAACAGGGAGATGAGAGGCAACTTTGGGGGGCTCTGGGTTTTCATTAGGAAGAAAAGGATGCTGATCTAGAGAACATTCATCCATTCATTTATTTATTTATGTGGTGCTGGGGATTGAACCCAGGACCTTGTGCATCTGAATGCACACTTGACCACTGAGCTTTACCTCAGCCCCCAGTAAATATTTATTGACAATCTCCTCCCACTTTCGAAATTAGCGTCCAAGTTTACCTGGAAGGACAGTATGTGAGGGGTTTGAACCAGATCTAACTGGTTCTCTGTATCTAATCAACAGTAGAAGTGGAGGTAAGTGGTCTTACTCCCCTTCATTCATCCTTAGGAGTTAGGAGCAGTGACCTGCCTGATTCTGACAAAACACCTGTCAATCTCCACCCTGATGGAGATGTGTGTGTGTGTGGTGGGGGGAGGTTCTGCGCTGAGAAAGACTCAGGTTGATGACACAAAGGAAACTCTTCAAAGGGATGTCACCATTTCAAGGGCATTCATCCTTGCTGGGAGCAACCTGGGAACCCCTAAGCCTCCCTCATCCTTACTGAACCCCTCTGGCTCCCAGGATCTTCATGCGCTAAGCCTCCCTTCCCCCACTGCGAGTCTCCTTCGCACCTTTGCACCCACTAAATTTCAGCTTCCTCTGCAGGTCCCTCGCCTGCCCTCAAAGGTTCTTCTTGCCCTCGGTGAGCATTCTCCAGGTGACTGGGTCATCCCCACCCCCCACCCCCCAGCCGGAGCCTCTCCTACTCTCAGTCACTGAGCACCTCCCTCTCATTTGATCCCTCGGAGCCCTCTTCCCCTCTTCAGTGGGCGCAGCTCCCCCTGAGGCTCCTCCCTCCCCTCGGAGGCTCTGCCGAGTTGCTTCTCTGGAGCTGAGTTGTCTCGCCCACAAGTCCCATCACTCATCGGAAGGCACCTGTAAGCACTTGGAAAACACAGGGACAGATGAGTCTCCTCCTCCTCCTCCTCAAGTCAGTGACGCTCCGTCAGCAGCCTCCTCTTCTCGCTCGCCACACTCTTCTTAGGTCCTCCCCATCTGGTTTCAGAGCGGGCTTCTGGCCCTCCAGACCTTGCCTCCTCCCACCACAGACACCTGCCATCTGACGGAACCTGAGGTAGGGCCATAGAGAATTAGCCAGTATTTGTAAGTGGAACAGCAGGGTCATTTCTGCTGCCAGGAGAGTGGGCAGGACTCACTGCTTTCATTTTTCCAGAGTGACTGAATTCCAAATATGGAGGGTCCCTCTGCGACAGGCAGGGGACCAAGGTGTCTGAGTCCTCAGAGGGCATAAATAGCTAAAGCTCTTGCATTTCTGTCCAGATTCAGCCACTAGCCGGCAATGTGACCCCGGGCAAGGCCCCAAGGCACCGTCTAAGTCTTCCCTTCGTGTAAAGGTGTGGGGACACCTGCTAAGAGGATACAGAGGGGCAAGGAGACGGGCAGGGAAATAATTTTGCACACCTTGGAGTCCAGGAGTCATGGGAGGAGGCAGGCACCAAGATTTGCGTGCTCTGCGGCAGGATTTAGTGTTTGTTTTGCAAGCAAATGGCCGGCCTGGCATGGGACCAACCCAGCCAGATGTCCATTCCCTGGGCTGAAGGGACGCCAAGTCGCCCCTCCATTACCCCAATGAGATGGGAGGGAGTCCTAACGAGACTGCGGCCCAAATCAGGCAGAGCTGATTTGGCCAAGGGGCAGCAGGACGTATGGGAAGGTGAAAGTCAAGCTTCCTGAGTACTAGTCCGTGCTCTGTTACGCTGGGGGCCCCTCCCCGAAGTGGACACTGGATTCTTTGACTTCTAAGCACCAACCTCCACAGTTTTTGACTGAGGGACGAGGTGGAGGAAGATACGGCCCGCTTTTCACCCCAAATTTGTGGAGAAGTGAATGGGGACCTGATGCCCTAACAGCGGAGGTCTGGAGTAAGAACTGGGAAGCTAAAGGGTTTGGGGAAGGTGCTGAAAGCGCAGAGCTGGTGGGGACGGGTTCAGGCTATACCCGTCTCTGATTGGCTGGGATGCCCATCGCTCCGCCCCTGTTCTATAAGACGCTCGGGCGGCGGGTGCAGCGCGGGCGTGGGCACTGCGGCCGCCTCTCTCTCCTCGCGTGCCCAGCGTCCATCCTTTCCGCGGACCCATACCCGCAGGCCGCCGGGGGGCGGGGGATGCCGGGCTGCCGCATCAGCGCCTGCGGCCCAGGGGCTCAGGAAGGGACGGCAGAACCGGGGTCCCCCCCGCCGCCGCCCCGGGAGCCCCTGTCGTCCCTTCAGCCCCCGCCCCCAACTCCGACCTTGACCCGGACCCCAGCTCTGTCCCCGCCGCTGCCGGAGGCGGCCCAGGCGTCAGCTGCGCAGGCCGAGGGTCAGGAGCTGCAGCGCTGGCGCCAGGGCGCTAGTGGGGGCGCTGGGGTCACCGGGGCGGCAGGGGGCGCCGGCGGTGGCTCGGGAGCTGCGGCGGGGGCTGGGGGCCGCGCGCTGGAGCTGGCCGAAGCGCGGCGGCGGCTGTTGGAGGTGGAGGGCCGCCGGCGGCTGGTGTCGGAGCTGGAGAGCCGCGTGCTGCAGCTACACCGAGTCTTTCTGGCAGCCGAGCTGCGCCTGGCGCACCGCGCAGAGAGCCTGAGCCGCCTGAGCGGCGGCGTGGCGCAGGCCGAGCTCTATCTGGCGGCGCACGGGTCGCGCCTCAAGAAGGGTTCGCGTCGTGGCCGCCGCGGCCGCCCTCCGGCGCTGCTGGCCTCTGCTCTCGGCCTGGGGAGCTGCGTGCCCTGGGGCGCCGGGCGGCTGCGGCGCGGCCACGGCCCCGAGCCCGACTCGCCCTTCCGCCGCAGCCCGCCCCGCGGCCCCGCTTCCCCCCAACGCTGAGCTCAGGCGCCCGGACCCCTGGCCACCCAGGACAGGCCATCACCGAGGTGCCAACCAACGGATTGAGGATGCCGGCAGGATGGATGGTGTCACCTATGCTGATGAACAGACTGACCCACGACAGGAAGAGACAGACTGGGGGCCAGGAGCCCAGTAAAGGAGGCTGAGGTGCGGTGTTAGTGGCTGGTGGTTTCAAGGGGCGGTGGGGCTGCAGGGCCCAGGATCTCCTGTCCCTGGGGCTTCTGGCGTCTGCTGAGCCCGTAATAAGGTTGTCCACTGTCCGTGGCCGCCTCTTGCAGACCACCAGGGGGTAAGGGGCAGCACGAAATTCCTGTTATAGAGTTGGACAAATGGAGGGTGCTCGACTCCCCGGAGGGATTTATTTGGTGGCAAACTTTTGCCAGCTGCTGCCGCTGCACTGGCGCAACACCCCACCCTCACCTCTACTTTCCTTGCCTTTTCTGGATCCCTTGGGGCTGTAAGAAGTCTTGCCCTTGAGGCTGCTGTTTTCTGGCACTTGGAGAAAACAGCAGCCTCAAGCCTCAACAATATCAGGACAGAATAATGAGGTCCTAGGATGAGGTGGGGGCTGGCACAGGACTGTATGACTGAGATCTCTTCTGAGCCCCTTTACCATTGGGGGAGATAGAATCCCAGAGAGTTTGAGGATTTGTACCCATCATACTTAAACTTAGACCCTCTGCTTCTTAGAAACAGAGCTTTTCTCATGTTTCATGCAGTTTCATTAAGTATGAGATAATTAGGATGGGATATTTGGCACTTACTCACCTAGCGGCCCTTCTCCCAACTCATCTCTAAGATGGCTCTGCCAGTGATGGAGCCAGGTGTGACACCCTTTAACAGCCCCAAGGGGGCAGGTATGGCATCATCTTCCAGAAAGGTGGGGCTTTAAAGGGCCAGACTAGAAATATGATCTGCTTCTTCCTGTGCAGATGCCCTTCAGATCCTTCATTCCTCTGCCCCCACTCATCTGTGATGGCTTGGCCCTTGCTTCCCTGCTCATAGATAATTGCACCTTCACTTGTTAGTCTGTCAGGTGGGTATCACTACCTCCCAGAAGGGCTATGTGGAAATTAAGGGCAAAGGACTGTCTTCTTCCACTGTAAGTCATGAAAAGATATTTTACTCTTTTAAATCACACCTACAGCCACACACTGCTTCCTCATTTTACAGAATGGAGAGGGATTTTCTCAAGGTCACTTGCCAGGAAGGGACAGAACAAGGAACCCAGTCCTCTGTGTATCCTCATAATATTCTATACTGGGGCTAGAGAGAGCTGACCTCTGGGCCCATCTACAGTGTGACCAAAAACAACTCTGCCCCATCTTTGAATCAGTGTCCTCCTCTCGGACTGTAGCTGTCCTTCTTTGTATCAGGGCTTGAGACTGGAGGGAAGGAAAGTGATGAATCTGTCAGTCTCAGGAATCTTACTGTGAATGGTGAAAGGTTAGCTCCATTGCAGTGATAGACAGGGACCCTCATCTGCCGCCCCCCCCCCCCGCCCCCCAATCGGCTCTTCCTTTTCCTAGGTAACAAACTTTTTGGCTGGTTTCCCAGCTAACAACTAGGCATTCCTGAACCCCTGTTTAGCTGGAGGAAAGCTCTATCTCAGAGCTCTTGAGAAAGTTTGGGGACCAGGGAAACAGTGAGGAACCTTGGCATCTTCTAGTCTCTCCAGAGAAAGAGGACCTTCCAAAGCCACTCTGGTCATTTCAGGTCCAAAGACCAGGACTTTCTGGAGGTGACACAGTGAGGGAGCTCAGGCAGCAGTGCTGGGCTGCAGCTAGGACTGTTTGGTTTCTGGGTCGCAGGAGCAGTTGGTCCAGAGGAGCTTTTAGCTAATGGCATGAAGTGTTCTGTGCCATCAGTTTTGCATTTCTCTGGGATTTGTTGGTAATCAGCTTTATCCTGATTTGAGGGGGAGATAGGTGGATTCGTAGAGAATTAGAGATGATACTCACTGGAGAAAGGGGTGGGTATGTGGAGATTGGTCCTAATGTCACAAGACATCTCTGTCCCTTCCCTTCACTTCCAGGTGCCCCACTGCTTGCCACCAAGGACCTAGGCCCAGGCATAAAGAGCTCAGTGACTTAAACCCCAACTCCTGGTTAGTGTTTTTTCCACTGTTCCTCAGCCAACTAATAAAAGTCACCTTCCCACTCATGCCTGACTGCCACCACCCCACCCCCCACCATAGAGCTGCCTGACTCCATTTTTTCCTCAATCAACAAATATTGATGTCAGTCCAGGGTTTTCAGAATGAGATCAGAATCAGATCAGAGGATCTCTGCTTCTGAGAGCTTGTTTTCCAGCCCTCTTCCAGGCAAACTTCCTTGGCTTCACCATCCCAGAGGACCCTTGGGGTCTAGAAGTTTGTGTTGTTGGAAGGCAATTTTTTAGACCTCCACTAATAACTAGCCCTTTGGCAGGAGACAGACCCTTCCCTTCCTCCTGTGACTTTCTGAACACTTTCTCAGTGGCTACTGGACTGAGTACAGGAATCTTTTGGAGCCTATACTTTGAGGACACTGAGGCTTTCGTGATTGAGGACTGAGGGAAAACAGGAACCTTTCTTCAGGCTGGAGCGTGGGCCTTGGAGACAGTTCAGGGGTCTAGTATGGAACCTTGCTGCCCCATCCTCAGGATTAGCCTCTTCCCTCTCTTGGCAGAGCCCAGCAGTATGTGGGTGCTGCCACCAGAGGGCAGTGTGGGGTTACTTCTCGAGACGTGGGGGCGTGGTCTGGAACGGGTTGGATCCCCAGTGGTGCCGCCACCAACCATCCCCTTTCCTGTAGTCCCGAGGTTTCCTTGACTGAGCTGTAAGGGTGTGCTGAACCAGCGGGTGGTGGCGGTTGGATCGGCCCCGGGGTGGGGGTGTAATTCCAGTGATGGCTTCCTGGGTGGTCAAGCTGGAAACTCAACTTGTGTGCCTCCTAAGTAGGGCGGGGAGAGGCGCAGAGGTGGCCCAGCTCTTCAGGAAGAAGGTCCTTTAGGGAAGACTTCCTGGAAAGAGGTTACCCCTCTGAGTAGAAGGCCGGAATTCTTTCGCTATTTACATATTTGTGTGATGCTGAGGATGGAACCCAGTGCCTCATACATCCTAGGCAAGGCCTCTATCACTGAGCCCCAGCCCCAGGTCGCGTGTTTTTTTTTTTTTGTTTTTTTTTTTTTTTTTGAGACAGGATATCGCTTAATTTCCCAGTCTGTCCTCGAATTTGCAATCCTCCTGCCTCAATCTGCGAGTCCCTGGATTACAGGGGTGTGTCCCCATGGCGCTATTCATAGATTTTGTTACAATGATAATTGATCAGAACATCCTGTCCTGGCACCACTTAGCAACAGAGGTGGCCTAGAGATTAGGCTGAACTGAGAGGTTGTGTCTAAACTGCTCCAGTCCTGCAGTGAGCAGTGACCTGGAGGAGCCCCACCCCACAGCCAAATCCCTTGAGAACAATTCAGGTGTCTCTGAGCTGGAGAACTGAAGGAGAGGCTCCCAGTTTTATGGCTTGCCAGAGAGGAAGTATTTAGGAAAGCTGGGAAATTCCCAACCTGTTTCTTCTCCCATTATTCTCTGACCACACCCTGGCCAGGAGTGATGAGGGAGGGGAAGCCTTGGGTCTGGAATAGTAAATTAACCACCTCCTCCATGATAGGCACTGTGCTAAGCACTTCACACTCATTATTTATTTTTTTTCTCCCAACCACTCTGCAAAATAAAGGTTATCCCCATTCCCACAGATGAGGATAACCAGGGTCAGGGAGGGCAGATGACTTAGTCAAAGACATAGAACCTGTAAGTGAACCCTTAAACATTAGGCATGCTAATGATGGCTCCATTGCCAGGGGTATCACTGGGCTCTCACCTGGCAGGTGACAAGAGTAACACACTCCCTGGTGTACAAAAAGGGCCCAGGTGGAACAAAATGACCTGAGATTCAGTACTGGCCTGAAACTTTTCAGCTGAGGAATTTGGGGCAATGACTTCTCTTTTCCAAGTCAGTTTCTTCTATTTGTTTTTGTACTGGGCCGGAGGTGCCTAGGATGGAGCTAACTTCTGGGTGTTAAATGAAAAGTCCCACTAAGTGCCTAGCACATACTGGAGGTCTGTGCATGATGGAACCACTCTGCCTAGGCCCGAAGAGGCTGCCAGAACAGCCTCTAGTCTGTGGGGCAGGGTGGGCCTTGGCTTCTCTACAGCAGAGCAGCTCCACATCAGGAATCCCTGGAACGTCCCTCCCCTCCACTGGGCCCTGGAGAACTCCTTAAGGGGAGAGGTGGAGGAGAGGCAGGCTTTTCATCCCAGGAACATTCCATTCTAGCTGCTCAGACCAGTGGGGATCCCAGCCAAGGACAAAGGCCCAAGGGAACCTCTGCTTTCTCCTTGAGCCCCTCCTTAAGAGGGGCCTTTGTGGAAAGCTGGTGCCAGAGGTAGTCGCTGAAGTGTTGGGCTGGGGTTGGGTGGCTGTGGGAAAGAGATCATTAAAACTCTTGGAATTATTCTTTCCAGCTCCTCCTAGCTCCTCAGAGCCTCTACTCAATGGATCTGAACTCCTAGATTCTGCTTCTTCCCTGGACACCTTCAGGAAGACTTTGAGAATTGCCCCTACCTGACCTCAGTGCCCTCCTGTCTGGAGCCACCACTTCACCATGGCAAAGGGCTGGGTTCTGGGGAACTTGCCCACGCACTATGAATTTCTCTACATGCACCACATTTGGCTTTGCTCTGTATGATTGAAGATGGTAACACAGGGCCCTGAGATGCAATCAGATTATTTGAGAGTGTAGCAAACATTTTCAAAGTGACAACAAAAAGGACCTGTCTTTAAAGGTAGAGTCATCATTCTTAAGTCACAGAACAGCTGGAGTCCCCATCTGGTAGATATCAGTTGCTTCTGAATCTGATGTTTGAGGGAAAACCCTGGTCTGAGAAATGCCTGTTTCCCTGTCCACTGTCCTCTTCTCCCCACCTGAGGGTGTGCCTGAGGCCCCTCAAGACAATCAGCTGCTGCCTCCCAGGGGACACACCCCTTTCTCTGGAAGAGGTAATGGCAACATAAAACTCCTAAGCAACATTTTAAATACAAGAAGGCTATATATTTATTCATAAAGTATCCTGCTAAAGAGGGAAAGTGCACATTTATTCACATACAGCTCAGAACTTGTAAAATTCTGCAAGCAAATGGATATTGAATCAGTCCCCTGACATATGCATTCAGGAAGAATAAATTTCAATAATATGAGGCCAAGGTGTGTGGTTTTGAGGTCCCCTTTGCAAGTGTCTTTGCTGCCTTCCCTTTGTGTCTGTCACTGCTATTTCAGTTGACAGTTCCATGAGCAGATTCTGTTTAGTTTGGCAGTCTGTGCCTGTCAACTGGTTTGCAGAGACTGATACTTTCCTTAACCTTTTTCACAGTTCACCCTCCCAAAGAAGTCACCTCAGTTAAAAGATCTGATGTGGAAACTGAGGGACAGGAATGTGTGTGTGAGATTGTATGACGAGGGGGGAGGTTGTCCCCATTATTGATAACATGGCATCATGACAGCCTATGGGGTTGTTAGTGACTGCTTGTCTAGCAGGATCCCCAGAGGAGACAGGCACACTCAAACTGGGAAGTTTTAGCAAGTACTTTTTCCAACAGTGGGTGCTGGGCTTATTAAGAAACTAACAAGTTGACTAACTGTAGCTCCATGTAACTAGCATGATGCGGCCCTGGGTTCCATCCTCAGCACAGGAAACAAACCAACAGGGAAGGAAAAGAAATTAGCCAGGGATGGTGCATGTCTGGGGGCTCCAAGGTGGAAAGACTTTAGTCTCCTGGGCCTGAAGGGGCAAGGGAGGCAACTGTGGCCAACCATGACAATCTGGACCAGGGGGAATAAACTTTTCCTCCTTCCTGTCTCCTCAGGGCCTCTCTTGTCAAGCGTCAGGGAACAAGGGAGCCATTGATGCCCTGGGTAGATGGCAGCCTCCCCAGGGACAGGCCTGAGGATGATGGAGAGTGGATCTGGAGGGGCCAGCCATAGCACTGTTTCTTCCCTCTGGAAAGCCTAGGTGGGTTGTTATTGCTCCAGAGAAGATGGAAGAAAGGACAGGAGCTTTCTCCCTCAGCTCCTCACTGGCTCTGACCCTAGTTCTTGATTCCCACCTGTCCTGACATATCAGGTCGCTGCAGGAATTGTCCACAGAGAAATAATGTCAGCCACTGAGTCAGTGTTTTTCTCAAACCCGGAAACTGCACCACTCCCGAACACACCCACAGGCATGCTGTTGCCACCGTGGGTCCAGGACAGTCACCACAAGCCATGGCAAGAAAATGTACATCTTGGCAGACTACTATGCCAGTCAATCATAGGAAAATGACAAATGTCACAATAATGTCAAGCATGCCCTGCCACATATATGTACAGGAGACACCATCATGATCAACCACATGAAATCACAGTGTAGGGAGAGGAGTCAGTCAGATCTCCTTGACCAGTTTTCTCATGTGTAAAGTAGAAACACTTGCTCTTCTCTTGTGGAGTTGCAGGATGAATGAGAATGATTGGAAAGACCGGAGTCAAGTGCCTGGCCTGGCGCCTGGCCTGGAGTAAAGCGCAAGCCAGATAGCAGCTGTTCCTGAGGACTCCTGTCTCACACGCCCCGGCTCCCTCATGCTGGTGCAAGCAGGCACCTGGGCACCAGCGAGCACACCCACTGCCCAGGGGCAGCCAGACACCCTTAAGCACATGCACCCTCCTTCAGACGTGCAAACAAGTCCCCTCAGCCTGGAACACTCTTCCTCAGGCAGTCCTGTGGCTTGCTTCCCACCGCCTATGTCTTTGTTTCAACCCATGTCGTTTTTTTAAATGAGGTTCACCTTGATGTCTTAAAATTTGCAAACCCTAGCTCTTCCAATCCCTTGCTTAGCTATATATATCTTTATGCTAAGATAATGAGGTAGACAAAATAAATCCTGACCTTCTAAGACCACAAAGGCAGGGGTGTCTGTCTTGTCTGATATAGTCCCAACACCGGAACAGTAACCTGCACCCACAGGCTAGATGCAGCATGTACACGCGTGTGCTGCGTGGGTTTCTGATTTTCTCACCTCCTAAAACAAGCACCTCCAGGTGAGCTCCACTCCCACAACCTGAACCTGCTGCTTACACTGAGTCCCTCTCATGCCCGGGCTCAAATGGTCAAATTGGGAGGTGGGACGAAGTTTGTTCCTCCCAGGACCCAAGTTGGGTGGGCTTGGCTGGGATACTTTTGCTGTCATCAGCCTTGTGAGTGCCCTGCCAGCCCCTTAGAGCCCAGCAGGAACCCACAGAATAGGTGAGGTGGCTGGACTCACCTTGATGACCTGAGGTGTCCTTTGGGGCCTTGTTTTCCCCACCCTGGCTGGAACCATCAAAGTCACCACTTCAGAGGCCCCTAATGAGGCTAAATATATTAAGGGCTTTGCAATCCCTGGATCAAAGAGACCAGGTAAACAGTGGGCAGCGTCCAGGGGTGAGTGGCTGATGCCCTGAGGGAACAGCTCCCCCAGACAACCTGGCTTGGCCCCAGCTGGGTTCAGAAAGGAAAGACCCTGTCCCTCCCAGGGGACCTGCTATTCAGAGCACTTGTAGGTGGAAAGGAAGGAAGAGGATTGAGGGAGACTCTCCTAGATGGGGGACCCTACCTGGACTCTAGGGGACCCAAGAAGTCCCCCAGTCTCAGCTGCCATTACTGGAGGGTCCTTCACTCCAGATTCATCCAGTGAGTTCCCACCTGCTCTGGGCAGAGCTGGAATTAAGCAGCCCTGGGCATTGCAGTATGAGGCAAGGTCTGGGGCTCCTAGGACCCTAGGTAGGAAACCTGGGGCAATTGAAACATTTCATCTTTAATGAGAGAATCCTAGACTCAACAAGCTGCGGGTGCAGGACACTGAAAAACACAAGCTGTTAGGCTGGGGCTGGTGCAGAGGGAAGGCGGGGCCACCCTGCAGCCATGTCCAGACCTCAGACCCCACCTCCCCTCCCAAGATAGAAGCCAGACTCAGACTGGGAGGATCCTTCTCCCAAGGCTCAGTGTAGACAATTTTTATTGGTAGGTAGTAACAGTGCAAAATAGCAACGAACCCAGAGGAGTGGAAAAGGAGGTGAGGGTAGGGCTCCCCCGCGTGTCAGAGTCCTCTAGCCAAGCCAGTGGGGTGGGACAACTCAAATTGCCTGTGAAACTTTTGGCCCAGCACCTTCCAAAGGACAAGCTCCCAGGCAAGCAGGGCTTCTCACCATACAAGGGAAAGAAGGACACACTGGGAGGGTCGGACTACATCTCCTAGCTGCACACCTCGGGCCCACTGCATACTCCCCGCCCCTCAAGAGGAAGGCTTCACAGCTTGGGGTATGGGTTTCAGGAGATTGGGTCAAACCCTCCCTCCCCAAACCCAGGTATTTGCCTTATGCCTCATGCCTCAGTTTCCCTCCCCCAAGTGATTAGCCAGGTTGGGCCACCAGACTCAGTGGTTCAGCCTGACCCAAAGTGAGTCACCCTCATCACATACCAGTCTCTGGGCTGGCTGACCCTAGTCAAAAAGATTCTTTCTAGGCCATGGAAATAAACCCAGGGTGCTGAACATTGAGGCTACCTCCTAAACTTGCTTTGTATCCTAAAGGCAATGGACTCTCAAAACAAGTAGCCCCGCAATAATGCTGATCCAAAAATGCGGTGCAGTAACCAAAGGGTCCTCCTGCCAAGAATCTGGCTTGGCCTGAAGCCCACAGAGGCCTCCTTCAGTGAAGTCTGCTGTGTTCCATCGAAGGCCCAACCCTGCAGGAGTGCTGGGCTGGCTGGCACAGCCTGCTTGTCTCTCGCCATTTCCTCCACATAGTCCTGGTGACCCCACCCCAGCCCATGAGGCCCAGTCCCTTCTGGCCAGGGTCATAGTCAGTTACAAGGCAGCCAGGTGGGATAGGAGTGGGCCCGAGCCAGTAGGGGCTGCACAGGGGTTACATAGTAGTTGACGGTGGCTGGCATAATCCCATCATGGCCTGGAGGGCGCCAGGCCAGAGCAGCAGCGGCAGCTGGGCCCTGCTCAGCCAGTGCCTGGAGTGCCAGTGTGGCAATGAGGTCCAGTGTCTGGCGGCGCTCATGGTTCATGAGGCACACGGTGCTCTCGTTGACCACCCGGTGCAGTGTCACCAAGCAAGCATAGCGGCGGGCTGCATCGGCCCCGCCGAAGTGAGCTTCCAGGTAGCGCTCCAGCGTGCGCTGCTGCTCCACCAGGTCGGGAAAGTCGATGAAGAAGCGGGAGCACATGTACCGTTGTAGGGCACGCACATCAGTGCTGGGCTGTGGCCGGAAACCCCGCACCAGGAGGTGACAGTACTTGAGGAGGCCACCGCCACGGATCTCCTCAGGGCTGCGTGTGGCGATGACCTGGTGCCGCAGGTGCTCCAGGGCCTCTGCAAAGTCCCCATACAGACTTTCACCTGTCACAGTTGGATGGAAGGCCTCAGACATGGGGGTGGATGAGCACTGGCCAAAGAGCAGGAGGGAGTCTAGGATTATCTGGAAGGAGTCGACGCTGAACTCGAACTGTCGCCTCACAGAGTCCACGAACTTGAGCTCCACATTCTTGCCACTCTTGTTGGACAGCGAGATGAGGCTCCAGCGGTCTGTGTCTGTGCACACCTTCACCAGCTTCTGCACGTACGCTTCCTTGAGTGTGAGTGGTGTAATCTTGGCCCGGCTCACGCCGGCTGGCAGGAAGTCCAACAGGCAGGCCAGCACCACTGCCTTGGTCAGCTGGAAGGATGCCTCACTATGCAGGTCCACCCTGAACACCAGGTCCAGGTCCTTGTAGCCCAGGCCACTTTCAGGGTGCAGCACGTGGCTAGCGGCTGAGCCATGCAGTCGCACACTGTGCACGTGGAGTCCTTGCTCCTCCAGGCTGTTTCGGACCACCTGCAGAGGGAGGGAAGGGCATTAAAGAGCAGTGTCAGGAGCCTCGCCTCCCAACGTCTGCACGCAGGACTTCGAGGTAATCGTTACAGTATCATCGTCTACTGTTGCCCATGTACCAGCTGCTGTGCCTTTGGAAAGTCATAGACCTTTCTGAAAGCCTCGATTTGCCAAATCTGGAGAATGATCCATTTGAAGGTATGACTCAGAAGAGCAAGTAAGAGCAAACACAAGCACAGAATTTACCAAGCACCAGGACCTGATCGAAGCACTTTCAACGTTAAGATATAAATTTGCTTAATTCTCACAATAACCCAATGAGGTAGGTACTATTATTTCCACTTTGCAGATGGGGAAATAGAAGCACAGAGAGACCAGGTTTTACCTAAAGTCACATAATTGGTGAAAGAAAAGCTAGGAATTAAATTTAGACAGAGCCTTGTGTGGTGGTGCATGCCTGTGATCGCAGCTGCTAGGGAGCCCGAGGCAGGAGGACTGTAAATTTAAGGTCAGTCTCAGAAATTTAGCAAGACCCTGAATCAAAATGTAAAGGACCGGGGGCTGGGGATGTGGCTCAAGCGGTAGCGTGCTCGCCTGGCATGCGTGCGGCCCGGGTTCGATCCTCAGCACCACATACCAACAAAAGATGTTGTGTCTGCCGAGAACTAAAAAATAAATATTAAAAATTCTCTCTCTCGCTCTCTCTCTAAAAAAAAAAAATAATAATAATTAAAAAAAAAAATGTAAAGGACCGGGGATGTAACTCAGTGGTAGAGCTCCCCTGGGTTCAATCCCCAGTACTAAAAAAATAGGAAAGTCCCCATCTTAACTACCTACCTATCGAAAACTGCAAATAAAATCCTTAGCATTGTTCTAGGCACTGTGTTAACTGCTCAAATGTTCTGGGAATATAGTTAGTAGTTCACATGCATTACCACATTAAGCCTCATGATAATCTTATGTTTAGCATTACTATTTCAATCCACAGATGGGACTTGTGGACAGAGAGGGTAAGAAACATGTCCAAGGTCACAGAGGAGACAGGCTGAGACTAGAACCCAGACTGGTTGGATTGCCAAGCCATGCATGTTCTTTTGACTCATTTCATCCTTATAAGGACCCAATGAGGCAAACACTATATTCATTTTGCAGATGAGGAAACTGAGGCCTATGATGGTGAAACACCTAAGGCTCAAAGGAGAAGCCATTCAGAAATAGCAGGGCTGGAAGGCCAGACCTTTTCACTGTTGAGAAAGGGGAGGGGTAAAGCCTCCAGAAGCCTCCCATGCCAACCGGGAAGAGATGGAGGACCCATCTCAGAGTCCCAGGGTTGACTGTACAGGAACAGCACAAGCAAACCTCTAAGTCTGCTTGAACCTGGTCCTTTAGCTCAGGGCATCTCCCCAGTTCAAGGCAACAGGTGGGGAAAAGAAGCTGGGGTCAGGGCTGGGATTGTGGCTCAGCAGTAGAGCGCTTGCCTAGCATGGGCAGGATCCGGGTTCGATCCTCAGCACCACATAAAAATAAAGGTATTGTGTTGTGTCCATCTACACCTAAAAAAAAATATTAAAAAAAAAGAAAAAGCCTGGGGTCAGACCGTAGGTGTTCTCAGCACCCAAAGTACTTCACACACTGTCCTGAAAGTGACCAGGCAGCATTCCTGCCCTGAGTGACTCTGCAACCCCGCCTTGCTGCCAAGTCAGCGCCCAGCTCTGGGTGGTTGTTCGCCTGCCTCCCAGGGAATTACTGCAAAGAATGCACCTAAGTGCTGAGGAGGCAAGCCGCGCGGTGGGGCAATCTGAGGCGGGCGGCTCCCTCCAGGAAGGCTTCCTGGGGAGTTGTCATGGCAATGGAGCGTAAGTAACTGGCCATCAGAAGCATGCAGGACCAGGGGTAGGGTGGAGGAGAGGAGTACAGTGGTTAGGTACTCAGGGAGGGCCAGGCATTGCACTTGACTAAAATCTATGGGGAGCTAGGATGTGGCTCAGTAGTGGCTCATTCTTAGATTTTGCAAGGCCCTGGGTTCAATCCCCAACATAGGGGAGATGAAACCAAACCAAATAACCATGGGGGACAGATCTTTATCGTCTTTGTGTTATAGACAGGAGCAAAGTCACCTGCTCTCCATCACATGGAGGTGCCTTCAAGCCCAGGTATGACTAGCTCCAAAGACTGTCCTTTATGGGCTGGGGATGTGGCTCAAGCGGTAGCGCGCTCTCCTGGCATGCATGCAGCCCGGATTCGATCCTCAGCACCACATACCAACAAAGATGTTGTGTCTGCCGAGAACTAAAAAATAAATATTAAAAATTATCTCTCTCTCTCTCCCCCTCTCTCACTCTCTTTAAAAAAAAAAAAAAAAAAAAGACTGTCCTTTATTTCGGGGGGCAGGGATACCTGGGATTGAACTCAGGAGTACTCAACCAATGAGCCCCATCCCCAGCCCTATTTTGTATTTTATTTAGAGACAGGGTCTCACTGAGTTGCTTAGCACCTTGCTTTTTGCTGAAGCTGGCTTTGAACTTATGATCCTCCTACCTCAGACTCTGATTACAAGTGTGTACCACTGAGCACCCTCATCCTCTTTAAAAAAAAAAAACTTTTGGTGCTAGAATGGAACCCAGGGCTTCTTCATGCTAAGCATTTGTTCTGCTACTGAGCTACATCCTCAGCCCAGCCTATCCTCTTCCTCCAGTCCCAGGATTCAGAAGGAGCACAGACTAATTAATCTTCCTTCCCTTCCCTAGCTTCAAAGTGAGAGTAACCCTGAAATCACTGAAGCCCAGAGCCAGAGTAGTTGAGGAACAGGAAGGTGGGGTTGGGGGACTCTTAGCCAGAGAGGGCTAGTCCTTGCAACCAGCCTGTGGGATTTCTAACTCATACCTACCTGGAAGCTGTGCCCAGGTAAGCCAATAAGAGAAGGGGGCCAAAGACCTCAGTCAAAGGACCCTGCCAGACCTGCAGATCAGACCAGCCCCCTCCCTGAGTCCCATTAGAGCTGACTGGGCCTTACTCAGTGCCAGCTCCTGTTCCCAGGCTGGTGCCCACCCAAGGGCATGGCATCTGTCCTGGTGAGTAGGTAGTAGTACCCTCATTAAATCCCCTGCGTCAGGGCCATGGGGCCAGCTGTGTCAGCCAGCCAGCAGCTGTTGTCTCTTTCCCAGGTGTGACTACAGCCAGTTTGGCAGGCAGTTTCTAGATACTGCCACACCCAAGGACTGCAGGGCAGCTTGCAGCCTCCTGAATCAGACTTTCCAGCCACAGAGGGGGCAGTGACTGTACCTTCCTTTCTCCTATGCCAAGGCCCTCCCCAGAACTGTTCTGCTTCAGGGCTGCTGCTGAGACCTGCAGGAAGACTGATAGGCACTGTCAGCCAGCAGGCTTACAAAATTGCAAAATTGCCCTATGGCTGCAGCTGGGGAGCTCAGACTGTCTGGTTTAATTCTCTGTGCCTAGAGAAGGCAAAGGACTTGTCCAAGGTCACATAGCTAGTAAGTGGCTGAGCTTAACTAGAACCAATTCTCCCAGAGCTATAGGTGGGAGCGGGGGCTCTTTATAAGAGGGAGTTCCCTTCAGCTCAGATACAAGTAAGGATCACATCTCTACTGCTCAGATTGTTTCAAGAGCAAAGCCTGTGGGGTGCAGAAGGAGAACAGTTCCAGTTCTTGAGCCACAAGAGAACTCAGCACTGATGAAAAGTTTTGACCAGCACCTCCCTCCCTTCCCCATGTCCCCACCCCTTGCTTACATCCCTGACAGCTTCTGAAGCAGCCAACTGCAGATTCTTGCCAGGAGACAGACTTTCTTCCCTGTGAAGGTGGCTGAACAGGCCAGGTGAAGACACCTGTTCCCTTTGGAGTTTGGAACCAGAAAAGGTGTTGGCAAGCAGTCTAATCCATCCCTATTTGACAGACAGGGGCACTGAGCCCAGCAAAGGCAACTGACAAAAGTTCAGGCCCTGAACCCAGATGCCCAACCTCAGTCGCAGTCCAGCTCTGAAGTCTCCACCCCACATCCAACAGCTTCCTGGTCTGTAATATCTCTGCTGCTGGTGTGTGTGTGTGTGTGGGGGGGGCGGAGAACCACACTGTACCACTACCACATGGTGAAGTTAGGTCCTGCTGACTGCAATCTCCCTGACCTGGCCAGGAGCACCTGAAGGCAGAGAGGCTGAGAACTAGTCACATTTGTGCCCCTAGTGTCCTGCACAGGGCATGGGAACAGAGCGGACACAGTTTGAATCATATTTGTCCCTGTACAGGGGAGCTGTCACAGTGATGCTCAGGGGTTGGGGGAGGGCAGGGTTGACCCTGCATCCCAGGGAGAAAAGCCTTGGCTGGTTTCCCAATCACCCAGATGACAGGGAGCCTTGAGGAATGCCTCTGCTCCGCTGGGGCTGCCTGTGAGTCAGCCTAGGAAAATCTGCCCGGCCCCCTACTGCTCCGTTCCTGGTTCCTTGGGAGGGAGGGTAAGGTAATCCCCCAGCAGGCCCTTCCCCCTCTGCAGGAGGTAAGGTGGAGGAGGCAGGAGAATGGCCTGCTTTTTCTAGCCTGTTTGAAAAGCTACCAGGACACTCAGCATTGGATCCCCCCACCCACATCAGGGGCCTCCTGATAGACCTAGACCTTCAGCTTGAGAGCCAGAGAAGTGGGAAAACCTTGAACCTGCAGCAACCTTCTCCTGGGAAGGTCCAGGATTACCTGGGTTTGATTTTCACTCATTAGGTAACCTTAGATAGCTCAGTGCCCCTCTTGGGGTCTGTTTCCTCAGCTATAACATGAGTACAACAATTACCATCCTCTTATGGCTCAGAACATAACCATGCCTGGGCTATACAGATGAAAGAGCAGTTCCGGAGTTGAAAATCAGAAAAAGGGAAGAGGTTCGAAGGAGAGAGGATGCCACAATTCTCTCTCTCATCTGTCCTTCAGGGGAGAGATGGGGGTAGACTTGGGATGGCCATCTTTTCCAATCTTGGGGAGAAAAGGAATATCTAAAACTAGACACTTCATATTGCCCTCAGGGGTGGAGTCTCAGCTCTGGCCTCGTACTTAATTAATCTCCTCTCGCCCGCAACCCCAGTGACATCGAGGAAGTCACTGACGAGGATTTCTAGGCTTTTCCACTTAGCCAGGGGTTCTTAAGCCAAGGGCTGTGGGAGTGCAAAGACAGAGCCCCTAAAACCTTGAGAGAGTGAAGGGGGAGAAGGCCCAGAGATGCTGAGTGGAGGAGGAAAAGCTATTTTGGACCCAAGCATGCATATTACCGGGGGAAGAGTGCCTGAGGGCCGGAGAGTCCCTCCATCCCCTCTCCTAGCCTAGGCCTGGGTGAGTAGTCCCGGGAGAATTAGGGCTCCTCCCCGCCAAAGGAGGGGGAACGGGAAATCCAAGTGGGGAAGGTTTATTAGGTACAGAGAAGACATATCCAATTTTACAGCACCTGTCCCCGTTCCCCAGTTTCTCGACTGTCCCAGTAAATCGAACCGACCCTGGTGCTTTCCAGCCTAGGGATAGACCCCCCCTTGACCCCGCCCAGCGCCCTCTCACCTGCACGATCTGCCGGGGCTGCACGCTCAGCGTGGGGAAGTTGCCGCGCCCGTGAATGGGAATCGGCTCGCTCAGGAGCGCGTCCAGCCGCTTCACCTGTGGCCAAACCAGCCTGCTCAGGTGCCTGGGGGAGTTTGATGAGGCCTCCGGGTCGGGGCCGCTGCCTGCCGGGGTAGCCGGGGCAGCCGTGGCCACTGCCGAGGCCGCGGCCGTCCCCACCTGCGCAGCCGCCCCCTCCAGGCGCTCAGCTCCGCTCTCCGACGGCATCATTCGCCCGGCCCCGAGCCCCGACCGCAGAAACCGGGGGTGGTTAAGGGGAGGAGGGCAAGGAGAGCGCTGGGCTGGGGCCAAGGCTGGGGCGGGGAAGCAGGGACGGGGCGACAGCGAGGCAAACCCAGGGCACACCTCTGTCGGCAACGGCTAACCGACCCTAGAGCCTGCGGTGCCGGGCTCAGCGGACTCTTATAGGCCGCGGGCGACGTGCTCATTGGTCCGGGCATCTGTCACACAGTGGGAACGCCCCGCCTCTAGGCCTCCCTGCCATTGGTCAACAGAACTTTGCAGGTGAGTCACTATTCCTTGAGGAGATTTTGATTGGTTGGAAGGCACGCCGCTGCCCCGCCCTCCCGCTCAGGCAGAATTCCCTCCTTTGGTCCTCAAAGAACTTCGGTTAAACGTGATTGGACCCCGCGGGCCTGCTTTTAAAGGGACCGTGCCCCTCGAGGGCAGAAGGCAGGGGAGTGATTACTAGTTTGTAGCAGAGTCAAGACCACTGAGGTATGTTTGTTTGTTTTTCTTCTTGAGCTGGAAGAAATTGAGGAATCGCCTGGCCTGGTCCTGCTCATCCGCTATTTTTCAGAAGCCCGAAGAAATCGTGCCGCTTGCTCAGTGTTCCTCCTACTCGCCAACTGTGTTCCAGAGGAGAAGCAAGGTAAAGCACTCTTGTGGATAACGGGTAGATGCTCCCTCTCCTGATTGGTCCTTGCAAATCACAGCATGAACAGCGTTCAAGTACCAGTTTAGGTTCGGTGAAATTGAAGTGGGAGTGGTTCCTTCAACCTCCCACAGCAAGTGAGTGTCACCGTGGTCCACGGGTATAGAATCTGTAGAGTATTCTCTTTCCACTGCGCCTGTGCTGACCTAGGACATTTTTAGGGCTAGAGGATGGATACCATGTTTACATGTTTTTCTCTCCGCTTTATAAAGCCTAGAAGGTGAGACTTATTGTAATGGTTACTTTTGAATTAATCATTTTTCCTGATTTTAAATATATGTACTGTGGCAAAAATTCAGAAATTGAGGCCACCTGATTCATCACTACAATATTTTTTCTTAAATATAATTGTCCTAGTAATATATCAAGTTAAATATCTTTTTCCTAACATTCTCCCATTCTCCTGTAAAGCAGGTTGTGAAAGAGTAATATGACCAATTTACAGAAGGAGAAACCAAGACCTAGAAGAGTAAACTACACCCAGAGGTTACCAGCCTGACTTGATGCACCAGGGACTAGAATTCAGGAGCCTAACTCTCAGATCAGAGCAGCCATTCTGGAGTTTAGTTCAAGCAAGATGCTACCCTTGTCTATCTTCAACTTGGAGGCCTGAGGGCATCCTGGCCCTCAGAGAGGTGACTTATAGCTTGTACCACTGTTGGCCATGTGATCTTGGGCAAGTCCAAGTCCTTGCTTGCTATTCTGTTTTACTTTCTTTTCTTTTTCTTTTCTTTTTTTTTTTCTTTTTTTATCACCGAGGAATTGAAACCTGGGGCACTCTACCACTGAGATTCATCTCCAACACACACCCCCTCCTTTTTTAAATTTTGAGACAGGTTCTCACTAAATTCCCCAGACTAGCCTCAAGTTTTTGATACTTATGCCTCAGCTTCCCTAGTAGCTGGGTTTACATGCCACCAGGCCCAGCCTGTTTTACCTTCTGTTGAAAGATAAACAACAGATAAGAAATCTCCTTAGGTTGAGTCCAGTCTCCAAACTCTAACCCTAAGTCTTCCTGAGGCTACTGATGAGAGAGCTTGAGATTCAGCCACAGCACTGGAAGGGAAAAAGGGAACCTAATATTTACTGAATAACTACTATGTCCAGATCATTTTACATAATGACTTCTAATTCTTAAAAGTATACCTCAGGATGTGGTATCATTGTTCCCAATTTACAGATGAAGGAATTGAGGCTTAGAGAAATCAAGTGATAAGCCCAAGGTCAAACAATCACTGGGATGGAACCAAGAGCCTTGAACATACTAGGTAGGCAAATGTTCTGCCACTGAACTCTATCCCTAGATCCTTTCTAGAACTTTATAATGTAGAGAGACACTAGTGAAGAAAAAAAAATTAAGGCATTTCAGATAGTGATAAGAAGAAAATAAAACAGGGTCATGGGAGAGACAATAATGCTGTATGTGAGGGAGGGACAGAAAGAACTAGGGAAATCAATGTACATTGTTAGATGCTGTGATCATGGAAGACCTCTGTAACAAGGTGATGTTTCCATTGGGTCTGTCAGATCCACTTCCGCCCCATCCCCCTGTGCCTGTCCCTAGACAGCCAGGGCCCCAGAAAAGGCACAAGGCTTCCCATTCCTAGACTCTGGAGGCCCCAGCTGGGCGGGCCTTTCACAACAAGTTTGTTCACTCTCTTCTCAATTTCTGGATGGGGGACTGGGGTACAGAAAGCAGGAGTAATTTACTGCAGGAGGACTAGCTAGGGCTGGAAACCCTAGCTAGTGCTGGGGACAGGACCTCCTGGTGGCCAGTTAAAGCTGTGTCCACCCTGTGCACTTGAATCAAGTTTTCTAAGGAAACTCTGAGGTCTCTTTTTCTCTCTCCTCCCTTCTGTCTGGGCTAGGAAGAGCAATTAGCGTGCGTGGTGAATCACCCTTCTGTTGACTTGTTCATCCCCAAAGCTGATGGTTTCCATGCTTGTCCAGTGGGGTGGAGTCACTTGGGGATGTAGAAGACTGAGAGAGAGCATGGGTGTATATCCAGTAAGATCTTCCATTTTCACCTAGACCAGCTTTTAATTGTTCCCTTGAATGGAGGGGAACATTGGCTGAGAAATATCCTCATGAATTCAATTGGCCTCCCAATGTTATAGAGGAGCCTTTCTCCCACATCCCCCCAAACTCCCATCTTAATTAAGACCCTAATTGATATTGAAAAGGAACTTATTTTCTATGATAATTGATTCTTAATGATATAGGTAAGTGATTTCCCTGTCTGGACATCAGTTTCCTGTTCTGTAAAATGGGAGTGAAATGGGAATCAGGTTCTTCCATTCACTCCTTCTATGATTTGAGGTAGTGGGAAGGGAGAATGGGTCCTGGAAAGAGTCTTGGTCCCTACAATGGCTCCTCCTTGGCTTTAAGACCCCAGACACAAGAGCATTCTGGGAACTGTACTTGGAACTAAACCAGAGCTTTCCACAGTCTTATTGGATTTTCAGAACATTTGCCAGGTGGTGTGTAGCCTTGCCTGTAATTCCAGCTACTTAGGAGGCTGAGGCAGAAAGATCACAGGTTTGAGGCCAGTCTGGGCAATTTCGTCTCAAAATAGAAAGGAAAAGGAAAAAAGGGGCTTGAGGGTAACTGGGGGTATAGCTCATTGGTATAGTACCCTGAGTTCACAAGAAAAAAATGTTTTTCAGAACAATATTCTATGACACAGAAGCAATCTCTTACTTTTCAGGAGAGGAAATTCTGAAGTTCAGAGAAACAGTAATCTGTGAAGGGCCCCATAGTGGAAAGAAACTTCAGACCAGGTTTGTCTGAATCCCAGGCCCAGGCCCTACCCAGAACCTTGCCTATGAGAATGGCGGAGTAAATGTACACACAGATGGTTCTCCCCCATGGAGATCACCTTACCTCATGTCCACATGGTCAAAGTAATGGACCTTGTCATTACTGATAATTGTACCCCACCCTGCATAATTTCAATATCAACATCGCCTCCTGTCTTTTCTGCTCACTTCTTGTAACACCCAACTCCAATAACTCCTTGACCCACCAGGACCTTTAATCTACTGATCCTCCCACTCTGGTCTCTATTTCTCATCTCTCTCATGACCTGACTTTCCTCCTGAACTAACTTGGAGTCCATGGACCATTGCTATAATTACCTCCCTGCATACACCCGGAACCCCTTGCTCCCCTCTCATTAAATTGCATCCACCTGGCAAAACCACACCCTGGTTAAGCCCACACAGCTGATGAAGCTGGAGGCCAAGGCCCTCTGACTGACCTCACTTTACCATCAGGCCCACCACTCCAAGACTCTCCTGGTGCTGTCTGGAAAGCCTACCCGATGACCCAGTCTTTTCACTCTCCCACTGTCCTAGACTACAGGGTCGTACCTTCTCTCTCCTCAGTCCCTGGAAGTTCTGCTTGCATCCTCCTCTCAGCTAATGACCTTGCTTCCTACTCCACTGAGAAAGCAGAAGCAACCTGAAGAGCATTTCCAGGCCTTTCCACACCGTTTTACCCATCTGCCTGGCTCCTCCATGCTTCCTGTTCAGCCTCCCTCCTCCACATGGGGTGAGCCTGCTCCCTTCTCCCTGAGCCCACCGCAGGCCCCATCTTTCTCACCTGCTCAAGGGCTTCAATTCTAGCCACTTTTCCTCACTTGTTGACTGGATCATTTCAATCAGCATTGAAACAGAACTTCTGGCATCTCAAATCAAAAACCAAAACACACAAGAAGAAAGCAAAGTGTTTCTTGTCAGCCCCTCCTCCCCTCTGACAGCAACACTCCAAAAATGTCTACACACGCTGCTGCTTCCGAGGTTCCCCTGTTCCCTCTTGAACACACTTCAACACTCCACCAACACTGCTTTTGCCAAGATCAGGTTGCTAAGTCGAATCATCAAATTTCTGTTGGTTACAACTTTTTTGAGCTATAATTCACATGACATATAACCTACCATATAAAGTGTATAACTCAGGGGTTTTTAGTGTACGACCAGCACCACAATCAGTTTTAGAACATTTCCATCACACCAAGAAGAAATGTTGTACCCTTTAGCAGTCACTCCCCATTTCCCCAATGTCCTCAGCTCCCAGCCCCAGGCCACTGCTAATTACCTGTGGATTTCATATACAGGACATTTCATATAGGTGGAGTCATACAATATGTAGCCTTTTATGACTAATTTCTTTTATTTGGCCTTAACGTTTTCAAGGTTCATTTATGTTGTGGGATATGTCAGCATTTCTTTCTTTCTTTCTTTTTTTTTTAATTATCCCTGGTGGTAGGGATTGAACCCAGGGCTGAGAGCTAGACCCAAAGACCCATTTTTTCCCTTTATTGTCAATTATATTCTATGACTATATGAGATACCACATTTTATTTATCCATTCATTGGTTGGTGGATATTTGGATTGTTTTCACTTTTGGGCTATTTTTGAAGAATGTGCCGCTGACATTCAAGTGTAAGTTTTTGTATTTGTATATGGTTTTTATTTATCTTGGGTATATGTTCAGGGCTAGAATTGCTGGTCATAAGGTAATTTTTTGTTTTGCCATTTGAGGAATTGACAGAGTGTTTTCCACAACAGCTCTACTGTTTATTCTCGTCAAGAGTGCATGAGGACTCAAATTCCTCTGCATCCTCACCAGCACTTGTGGTTATCTGGCTTGTCTTTTTTTTTTTTTTTTTAATGGTGTTGAGTATTGAACCCAAGGTCTTGGATATACAAAACAAGCACTTTATTAATGAGCTATACATCCAGCCTCCCCCCCAAGTTTTTGTTGTTGTTGTTTATTTTTTTTATTTTTATTTTTAAAGAGAGTGAGAGAGGAGAGAGAGAGAGAGAGAGAGAGAGAGAGAATTTTTTTTTAAGAATTTTTAATATTTATTTTTTAGTTCTCGGCGGACACAACATCTTTGTTGGTATGTGGTGCTGAGGCTCGAACCCGGGCCGTATGCATGCCAGGCAAGCGCGCTACCGCTTGAGCCACATCCCCAGCCCTGTTGTTTATTTTTTGAGATAGAGTCTTGCTATATTGCCTAGGCCAGTCTTTTTTTTTTTTTTTGTGTGTGTGTGTGTGTGTACTCGTTTAGTTTTATTGTAACAAAGCAACTTGTACACTTTCAACATTTAAAACTGAACATCGCTTTCCTTTCCAGTGAAAACAAAAAAAAAGAACATTAAAAATAAACAAACAAAATTACAATAGAGAATGTCAATTCCAAATAAGATCCTACAGATTCTGCTGATTCTCCCAACTAGTGGCAGAGCTCAAGTCATCATTAGGAGAGAATTTTATTTTAAAAGTGTCATCTTAAACTGCAAGGATGTCCTTTAAGCATCACAATTAAACATGCCAAAGGAGAAGCCATGTTGTCAAAATGCCCACTTAACCCACCCAAACATCTCAAACCCACCCTTTGCTAACTTTCTATAACCCCATTTAAAAAAAAAATTATAGTTGTAAATAGATAGTGGGCCTTTATTTTATTTTTTTATGTGGTGCTAAGGATCGAACCCAGTGCCTCACACATGCTAGGCAAGCGCTCTGCCACTGAGCTACAGCCCCAACCTATAACCCCGTTTTTTAAAGTTTTTTTTTTTTTTAAACAAGATTTAAATCGGATACATGCTGGTAAATGCTAACTGTCCATATTCACAAGGAAACACAGTGTAATAATATACAGAGAAAGGAGGAAAACAGCTAGAATTCTATGCACTACTACACAGGGGCCTAGAACCCTCCAGCCTCTGGCAGAGCGAAGAGAGAAGAAGGTTTTTCTTTTTTCCCACAGAGCACGATAGTGCTCATTCCATACAGGTTTTTTATTTGTTTGTTTTTGTTTTTGTTGTTTGTTTTTTGAGACAGAAAGGGATAAAAATGAATTTAGAACAGAAGGGTGCAGTGATTTCTTTTCCCATTGTACTCTGCTCAAGGTATTCCCTCCCTCCCAATAAGTTAAGAACCATGGATTGAGAAAAGAGACCTCAAGAACAGGGCGACTAGGGGCTGGGGTTGTGGCTCAGCAGTAGAGCACTTGCCTAGCACATGCAAGGCCCTGGATTCGATCCTCAGCACCACATAAAAATAAATAAATAAAGATATTGTGTCCAACAAAAAAATATTTAAAAAAAAAGAACAGGGCAACTGAGCATAAGTGGGGCAGGGAGGGTGGGGGGAAGAGCACTAAGCAACTCAGTGAGACCATCTCTATTTTTGTTTATTTATTTATTTTGGTACCACTGAGCCACATCCCCAGCCCTATTTTTTTTTTTTTATAGTTTATTTAGAGACAGGGTCTCACTAAGTTGCTTGAGGCTGGCTTTGAACTCCTGTCTCAGCCTCCCAAGCTGCTGGGATTACAGGCTTGCACAGCCACCGAGCCTGCAGAGACCCTGTCTCTAATTAAAATACCAAATAGGGCTGGGGATGTGGCCCAGTGGTCCAGTACCTGCCCCCCACCCCTCCAAAAAAAAAAAAAAAAAAAAACATGAAAACAAAAAACAAAAAAGGTTGGAATCCATCGGTGTTCAATTAGTTATCTTTCCATTTATCATCATCTTCATCTTCTTCACCTTCATCCTTATTGCCTTCTTCATCAATATCTTCCAGTAGTATTGCGATGGATTAGGCCAAATATCATCTTTGATGATCTCTTCTACCTCATCTGCACCTGCGTCAGGATGGTCAGTAAACCAGGTAGAGAAGCTCTCTGTTCTTCCTGCTGCCTCTTCCTGCTGACTTTATTCTGCGTTGAACTTGAACGTCAAGTCCTTTCCAGATTTCCATTTGATTTCAGTGGACTTTGAAGATGGATCGCCACTCTCATTCAGATGAAATTCTTTGGAGAGAACTTTATATTCAAAGTAAGGATTTTCATCAAAATAAAAATCTGTTCTGTAACCTGATTTGATATCTTCAAATTCCATCACTTCAACTCTGATCAAATCATGCAGCGCTGCTTCATCTTCCTCCCTAAGCGGTGTGGACACTTGTGGATGGTTGACAAATGTTGTTACCCCCAAATTGGGGATTTTGGCGATCAATTCTGACCTCTTCTGAAAAAATGGTTGGCGGAGTTATATTTCTGTTCTAGTTTCAACATCTCCTCACTGGCTTGCTCAGTAAGTCTGTCTGTTTCATTCTGTACCTCATCGATATGATCAATTGCTGCTTGTTCTTCTTCTGGGGTCTCGTCTGCCGGTTGGAGTTGAGCTCCTTTCTACTGACTGTCCTTTTGGCGCTGCTCTCGGAGGTGTGTGGGGGGTGGTGACGGGTCAAGCTGGGAGCCGGGAGCGGGGAGGGGCGGATGGGGGGCTTCCCCTCACCACCTGCACCTGCGCTCCCTTGCAGCCCTCCCCCTTGCTTGCTAGCTCAAGCTGCCTTCGCAGCAGGGGGCATGCAGCGTACCTGCCAGGCTGGGGCTCTTGCCTGCGGAGGGAGGCGGGTGCCCGGGCTCCCTTATTGGCGCTCCTGCTCACTGCTCTGCCCAGGCCAGTCTGGAACTCAAGATCCTCCTGCCTCAACCTCTCAAGTGATTACAACTGCACTGCCATGCCCAGTTTGTCAGTCCTTTTATTTTGTAGCCATGTTAGTGGTGTGAAATGGTATCTTACTTTTGTTCTCCCTTTCTTTTTCCCCCTTCCTTTTCTTTCTTTCCCTTTTCCTTTCTGCTTCCTTCCATTTATTTATTTATTTTTATTTATTTTTTTTTTTGCGGTGCTAGGGGTTGAACCCAGGACCCTATGCTTATTGGGCAAATCCTGAACCTGTACCTTCGAGCTACACTCCTAGTTCCTTACTCAATCTCTATACTGTCTGTGACGTGAGGGATCATTCCCTCTTGGATACTTGGTTTCTAAGACATCTCATTGTCCTGGTGGCCTCCTTTGTCCCAGTGGTTCCTCCTTATCTGTTCAACCTCTCCACAGTGAAATACCCTAGCACGCACTCCCGGGTTCTCTTGCCTTTTCTGTCTACACCACTCCCTTGGCAACCTTGTGCAGTTTTAGTGGGCTCTCAATGCCCTCTGTGCACCAGCCAACCCCAAATTCACATATTTCAGTCCAGAGCTCTCTCCTGGACTGTAAAGCTCATTTACTTAATTTTATTCCACATCTCTCCTTATATGTTTATCATCTTCTCAAACTTTGCATATTCAAAGCTGAATTCTTGAACTGAATTGCGGTTCCTCCCCTATCAAATAAAAGGCAACTCCCAGCTTGGGGACTGAAAACTAGAAGCTGTTTTTCACTCTTTTCTCCCTTTTTTTTTGCTGTGCTGGGGATGGAACCCAGTGAGCTCTGCCACTGAGCCACACTCTCAGGCCTACTCCTTTTTCTCTTGCACCCTCCATTCTAGTTGGTCAGCAAGTCCTGGTGACTCTACCTTCAGAACAGACAACATCAGACCGCATCTCACCCACACCCACCCCCCACACCCACCCCCTCATTCCCTGTTTTCTGCCATCTCCATGGCTCAGACCACTGCTTCTCCAGAAGGGCAGGGATTTTATCTATTTTGTTTTCAGGGTAATCCAGTGCCTGAGAAGATGTTGATGTTCAATAAATACCCATGGAAAGAACTTGAAGAGAGGTAAGAGCCAGATCTTAGAGGGACATGGTGGCACCTACCTGTAATCCCAGCAGCTTGGGAGGCAGAGGCAGGAGGATCAGAAGTTCAAGGCCAACTTCAGCAATTTAGCAAGGCACTCAGCAATTTAGTGAGACCCTGTTTCTAAATAAAATATAAAAAAGAAGGGCTGGGGGTGCTGGGGTTGTAGCTCAGTGGTAGAGTGCTCGCCTAGCATTCACGAGGCACTGGGTTCAATCCTTATCTGTTCAGCACCACATAAATGTAAAATAAGATATATTCTAAAACTTAAGAATAAATATTTTTAAAAATATATTAAAAAAAAAAGAAGGGCTGGGGGTGCGTTTGTGGCTCAGCGGTAGAGTGCTCGCCTCACATGTGTGGGGCCCTGGGTTTGATCCTCAGCACCACATACAAATAAATAAATAAAATAAAGGAATTGTGTCCAGCTACAACTAAAAAAATAAATATTTAAAAAATACATATATATAAAAAGAGAGCTGGGGATGTGGCTCAGTGGTTGAACGCCTCTGGGTTCAATCCCTGGTATGGGGGAAAAAAATTAACAACAACAACAAAACAAGCCCATATTTTGCAGGGCATGGTGGAGTGTGGCCTTAGGAGGGCCATTGGAAGTTCCTTCCTATTTTCCCAGCCAAGGAAGCCTGGTGTAGTAGAATCCCAGGGCTCCTGTTCTTATCCCATCTTGGCCTCTTGGGGCACTGTGACCTGGGTACAAATTATTCCCCCTTCACTGAGGCTTGGTTTCCTCATCTGCTCATCAGGGCATTATGACCTCCCTCCCTGGCTGGTGCGAAATACCTGGTGTGTGAGCAGTGTCTAGCATATAGCCAACACGGAAGGCTTTTCCTTCACAGAAAATTTGGAGCAAATTTCAGACAGGAGTGCAGATTTTTGTTGTCAAAGATGTGAGATGTGGTCTGATGCTGGTGGTGGTAAGGAGGTAGAGAAGGAAGAGGGAAGAGAAATGGAGAAAGAGTAGGAGAAAAGGCCCTGAGATCTGAAGGACAGGGAGAGGCCAGGCTGCCCGCAGGGATCTGAGCAGGGCAGGTTTTCCACCTGTCTTGGATTCAGATCTCTCTTTCCTCAGGGTGGTGTAGCTCATAAAGCCTCTCCACCCTGGGCTCTGTTCAGCCCACCCTAAGCGATAGGGAGGCGCATAGAGATGACAGGTAAGGCCATTTCATGGTGAGGAAACTGAGGCTCAGGAATGCACAATTTGCCTTTGGCTCCTCTTCTCTGCTTCTCCGGATGTTCAAGGGCTGTCTTGCTCCCATTCCTACCTCCTCAGGGCATACACCTGAGTGGGTGCTCTTGAGTGGGTCTCCAGCCCTTAGCCCATTCCACACCCCTTTTGTAACAATAACATTGAGATGCCTCTTTCCTGTAGTACAATTCTTAAATTTCCAAAATGCGGAAATCAATGCCATAACCAAAATGTGAAGAAATAAAAGGAAAGTAACCTATACTGTCTCTCTCTTTTTATCCTATAAATACTCAGGCTGACTTTGGTAGATCAGCGCTTGTTGGATTCATGCTTATGAGTCACCTGGGCACCTCATTAAAATGCAGATTCTGAGCCAGCGAGGCTGGGGAAGGAGGTCAGAGTCGACTTTTCCAACCAGCTCCCTGGTGTTACCCAGCTGCTGCTCCACTGGCTGGAGGGAGAGGGCCCCATCTGTCGAGGTGGGCGGCCCGTTGAGCCCGGGGCGCCCAGTTCCCGGCGGGATCATCCGCCCAGAGCCTACCCGTCCAGGGCCCTAGTGAAGGGCAACCGGGTCCGGGCCCGCCCTGCAGCCCAGCCTCATTCCTGGCATCAGGGCGGCGAGCGCCCTGATGCAGAGACAGCAGTTCCCACGGGAGGAGCCCGCCCGGGGAACCGGCCTCGGGGCAGGGAGGGAAGCCTTGAACTGCCTGTCCAGCGAATTGACGTCCGAGGGGCGGGGCCTGTCAGCCCCACCCTCTTCCCTGTCCCGGCTTGGATCTGTAAAGCCCAGGTGCCTCTCCTTCCTCCTTTCCTCCCACATTCCCTCTGCCACAGTCTGGGCTAGGCACCTGCAGTGGTCAGCCCAAGAGGACCCAGCTGTTCCCTGCCATCATCCCTGCTGGTTATGGCGAGGGCAGGGGTTCTGGGGAGTCTTCCACACTTGAGAGCCAGGCCAGACTGATCCTCATCCTAGTCTAGTCACTAGTACAAGGTATCAGAGCTTGGAGGATGTCCTGGGACTGGATCCTGTTATGCCTGGCATGTGTCAAGAAAAGCTTGCAGGGCTGGGGATGTGGCTCAAGCGGTAGCGCGCTCGCCTGGCATGCCTGCGGCCCGGGTTGGATCCTCAGCACCACATACAAATAAAAAGATGTTGTGTCCGCCGAAAACTAAACAATAAATATTAAAATTCTCTCTCTCTCTTAAAAAAAAAAGAAAGAAAAGCTTGCAGGTCTCCTGGGCCTGCATCACCCAGGAAGTACAGCACTGCCCATGTGTGCACGTGGAGCTCCAAATTTCCTTCAGGATCCTTAACTCTGGATATCAGAGCTGGAAGGCTAAATCTCTCATTCTAATCTGGGGAAACTGAGGCCCAGAGAGGGGAAGGGTCTTGCAGCTCACAAGCCTGATAAGGTTCTGATCCTGCTCCTTCGGTTCTTAGATGAAGTCTCTGGGGTTTTCACAGCTCCCTCTGCTGCCTGGGACCTGGGGCCAGTGTTTGACCAGAGCCTATTTCTTTTATTTTAGTGATGGGGTGGGGGAATTGAACCCAGGCATCCTTTGTCATTGAGTTACATACCCAGCTCTTTTTTTTTTTTTTTTTTTGACAGGGTCTCACTAATGGCCTTTCTAAGTTGATGAGGCTGGCCTTGAACTTGTGATCCTCCTGCCTCAGCCTCTCTAGTCAATGGGATTGCAGGCATGCGTCACCCTGCTTGGCTATTAGGGTCAATGTTTGGATACAGTAAACCCCTCTCTCCCCAAGGCTTTACAAGAGGCACCAGGGCTTTACAGATCCAAGGGGTTTAGGGTAAGAGTTGAGTCAAATCAAAGAGAGAGCCCAGCAGGAAAGGGAAGGAGATTTAGTGCCCTATAAAATATACTTTGCCTTTAGGTTTCATTTCCTAAAACAAAGTTGTGCCACTAAAGCAAGAAAGAGACGATGGGGACTTAATTTGGTTTTACTTTTCAATGTCTTGCTTCCTAGACAGAAGGCTCAAGCTCTGACTACAGAGTAGAGACAGAACCAGCCATGCTGGGGGCCTGCTAGAATGGCTCTGTCACTATTCTAAGATTAAGTTTGGCCTGTGTCAGTCCCACATGGAGATAGGAGTGTATTTGGCTCCATCATGGCCTAGCCCACAAGAGATGAAGCTCTGTCTAGGCTTGGGTGGAGATCTTTGTCATCAGGCTCAGGTTCAAGTTTATGTCCAAGGTCAGGGCTCATCCTAGGATCAGGGAACAGGGAGAAGCAGACCTTGGTCCCTGCCAGGACAGACCCAGCCCAGGATTCCTACTCCAGGAGGGTGAGTCAGGCAGCCGGTGCGGAGCCACAGCCTTAGGCTCCAGGGCTGGAGCAGAGGCCCTGGTTGCAGTGATATCCCAGGGCCTGTGGCTTACCATGGCTGGTTCTTGAGGGCAGGCCGCGGGTTGTCACTGAATCCCTCCCCATACAACTTCCCCACAGGACCCTAGGGTTGTGTGGATCCCCTCCTTTCACTTTTCTACTCAAAGCTCTGTTGCTTATGGAGGCAATTGGCACCGTAGCCAGCTCTGCCTATGGGCAGCAGGACTCAGGGATGGAGGTCAGGTTTTCTCGTGGTCTCAGGGCTCTGTCCAGGTGTGCGTGCTAGGAAACAGGTTAGCTGGACAACAGGAACTGTGAGCTCCGGAGCCCCTACCATGGCCGATTTCCAATACCCACATCACACTGTGCCCTGGCTCTGTCCCAGCACAGTCCCCTTGTCTTCCACAGGGCCCAGTTGGCCCATGAGGTCAGGGTTCCCCCAAGGGTTCTTTGCCCTGTCCCTGTGCCTATTGGTGTGAAGGTGACTGTGTTCATGACTGTGGCTTTGGCTGACATTGTGGTTGTGATGGTTGAGTCTCTTCTCAGTGATGGGAGGGGACAGTCAAGGAAGTGTTTCTGTCCCTCAAAAACAAACAAAAAACCTACCAGGTTCCCTAGTAGCATGGGGACCCTGGAAAACCTGACATAGCCTAAGAGCCTCACCTGCTGCCACTCTGCCCTGCTGCTCCATGCAGCGGGGACCTGGCCTCGTGCCACATTCAGGAGCCGACTCTCGGGTGCCCTCACCTTGCTGTCCAAGTCCACATGCTTCCCTGCACTGTGCCCATCTTTCAAACCCAAGTCATTCCTGAGGACAAGTCCTTCTTCCTATTAAGGGATAACCCTCGGTGGCTTCCTGGAAGTGGGAATAAAATGCCAATTCTCTCAGTTCTTTTCCCAGCTGACCTTCCCCTCATCTCCTCCTCCTGCCCCTGGCTCCTATGCTCTTGCTACAGCTGGCCACTTTCTGTGCTGCAAGCACAGCTAGCTTGTCTTTCCTCGGGGACGTCAAGCCCACACCCTTCCCAGCTCTCCACCTGTCTGGTTGCTCTTTCCCCAGCCTCAGCTCAACTAGGCCTTCCCTGACCCCCTTTTAGAAGGGGCTCCCGCAGTCACTCTTTACCTCGTCACCCCCATTTCTGCCCACCCTGCCAGTCCCATCCACAGTCACCTTGTTTAGATGTGTTACCTTTTTATTTTTTATTTTATTTTTTTAAGAGAGAGATAATTTTTTTAATATTTATTTTTTAGTTTTTGGTGGACACAACATCTTTGTTGGTATGTGGTGCTGAGGATCGAACCCAGGCCGCATGCATGCCAGGCAAGAGCGCTACCGCTTGAGCCACATCCCCAGCCCTGTGTTACCTTTTTAGGGTGCAGGATCTCAAACTTCTGAGCTCAAGTGATCCTCTCACCTCAGCCTCCCAAGTGCTGGGTCTGTAGATGCCTGCTACTCTGCTGGCCACCTACCTGTATCACTTGTATCCCTGTCTTCCCCACCAGATTGCAAATTCCAGAGGGTGGGGACCAACAAGTAGCTGTAGAATAAATGAAAAAATGGCTATGCTTATTTACTCTTTGTCATGCCTGGACCATTGATAACATCTTGTTTGAATGTCAGGCTTGCCGCAGTGACACATGCCGTTGTATCTCAGTGGCTCTGGAGGCTGAGGCAGGAGGATCTCAAGATCAAGGCCAGCCTCAACAACTTAGTGAGTCCTTGTCTTAAAATTAAAAAAAAAAAAAAGGGGGGGGCTGGGGATGTGGCTCAGTGGTTAAGACCCTCTGGGTTCAATCTCCAGGAAGCCCCCCCCCCAAAAAAAAAATATGTCAAGCCTGCTTTCTGTTCTTCACTGGGGTAGAGGGGCAAGGGGCAAAGCATCTTCATTCTGGGGACCAGGAAGCTGGGTTTAAGAAGCTGCTGGCACTGCTCTCCCCACTGCAGCGGCTGCTGGGTAGCCAGGAAGCTGGAGATCTAAAAATTGGTGACTTGACACCAGGTGGCTGCTGCAGAAAACCTTCATGTCACTGCGACCTTGCTGGCTGGCAAAAATGGCCAAAAGGGGTCAAGAAATAATACAAGATGAAATAGCAAAATCACAGCCACAACCAGCCCTTTACAGCGCTTGCTCTATTCTCCCTATTTGTAAGTGGGAGAGCCCAGGAGCTGAGAGGAGGGCGCACCGCTCAGCACCGCGTCCTGCTCCTGGGAACCTAATTGGATTCCAGAGGCGCACAGGCTGCAGAGGCGATGTCATTGTTCCCTGGCCGACCTCCCCAGCAGGTTAAGCATACCAAGTCACAGTCCCTGCCCTATGACCTCACTACCACTGTCACCTCTCCATCAATGCCACCATCAAGAACCATCCCTGGAACCACTGTCAAGTCATTATCAGCCCCGTCGCCTCCTCTACCAACGTCAAGATCTGACTGAGCAGTCACTTTTTCCATCATTCCACAGCGTCACCATCAGACTCACTGCCACCACTGTCATGATTACCCCCCTTAGATTCCTTGGCAGGAAGTGTCCAGATGGTAGTGAGGTCACTCCTTGCTTTGGTGTTCCCAGGGTAATTGCTTAATGTGATGGCTGTGGCCCTGAGCTTGCTAGATACCCTGCACTACTAGGGAATCTTCCTAGGCTCTGCCGAAGCTGAGGAGGGCTCTGGCTGCACGGTCCCAGAGAGCCTCTGGGAAGCCATTTTGTCCATCCCCCTGCCTCTCGAATGCTTTGCCTTTATGGTGGAAAAAGCAATATTATGATTGTTCAGAGTGCTGGTGGGGTGAGTCTGGATCAGCAGGTGACATCGCCTCTCTGGGCCACAGTTTCTTCTGTAAGAAGGGACAGATGAGTTACCTTGTAGAGTATGGGGGATTTGAGGGTGTGTAAATGAAGAATCTGCCACAGTCAACAAATATATGAAAAATGTTCAACATCTCTAGCAATTAGAGAAATACAAATTAAAACGACACTGTCAGAATGGCAATTATCAAGAATACAAATAACAAGCCAGGCGCGGTGGCACACACCTGTAATCCTAGCAGCTTGGGAGGCTGAGACAGGAGGATTGAGAGTTCAAAGCCAGCCTCAGCAAAAGCGAGGTGCTAAGCAACTCAGTGACACCCTGTCTCTAAATAAAATACCAAATAGGGCTGGCGATGTGGCTCAGTGGTTGAGTGCCCTGAGTTCAATCCCCGATTAAAAAAAAAAAAAAGAATACAAGTAACAATAAATGTTGGCAAGGATTTTGGAGGAAAAGGTACATTCATACATTGCTGGTGGGGCTGCAGATTGGTGCAACCACTTTGGAAAGCAGTATGGAGATTCCTCAGAAAACTTGGAATGGAACCACCATTTGACCAAGTTATCCTACTCCTCAACATATACCCAAAGGACTTAAAATCAGCATACAACAGTGATGTGGCCACATTAATGTTTATAGCAGCTCAATTCACAATAGCCAAACTATGGAACCAACCCAGGTGCCCTTCAATAGATGAATGGATAAAGAAAATGTGGTACATATACACAATGGAATATTAGTCAGCCATAAAGAAAAATGAAATTATGACTTTTGCAGGTAAATGGATGGAACTGGAGACTATCAAGCTAAGTGAAATAAGCCAGTGTGTGGGGGGGAACCAAAGGCTGAATGTTTTCTTTGATATGCAGATACTGACACACAACATGGGGCATGGGCAGGGAGGAGTGGAGGTCACTGGATTGGACAGGGGAGTGGGGGAGGGGTATGGGAATGGGAAAGAGTAGATTGAGTCTAACATAACTTTCCTATATGTGCATATGTGAACACACGACCAGTGAAACTCCACATCCTGTACAAACACAAGAATGGGAAGTTGTACTCCGTGTATGTGGGATATGTCAAAACACATTTGATTGTCATGTATAATTAAAATGAACAACAACAACAAAAGAACTTGCCAAGAGTACCCAGTACCCAGGAAGCTCTCAAATGGAAGCCACTAATGTCTTGTCCTTTTTTTTGTCAATGATATAGGGCTCATATCATACCAGGCACTGTTGTGAGCACTCTACAAATTTCAATTCATTCATTTAGACCTCATAAGAGCTCTATGAGACAGGTAATGCCATTACTTCTATTTTATAGATGTGAAAACTAAAGCACAAGGTCAACTAACTTACACAAGGTCTCATAGCTAGTTAGTGAGGGGACCAGGATTTTAACACAGGGAATGTAGCGCTAGAGCCTGAGCTCTTAACCTCATGCTATTTGGCAGCAAGTACCCCCTCCCCCTGTTCTAAAAATCTTCCTTCTTTGCACAGGCCAGGTTAGAGAAGCCGCCACTCTTTTTGTCCAGCATGTGGAAAAGAGCCTCTTGAAGCCATTGCATTTAGTCCCTTGTCTCTGGACAGAAATGCCCCCATTCACCTTGTCCAGATCTCCCATCCCTCCCAGTCAGGAAGTCCTTCCTGCTGTCTGACTTGAATATGGGCTGAGGCAACAGTTCCCAGGGAGGAACCTCCTCAGCTGGGACATCTTGTGAGAGGGGCCCCAGGAGATGTGGTGGTAGTGGCTTGAGTCTGGGCTCCTAGAGAAGGAAGTGGGGGGGGGGGGGATGTGGCTCAGCGGTAGCGTGCTCGCCTGGCATGCGTGCGGCCCGGGTTTGGCCCGGGTTAGGGGGCTTCCCGGCACCGGAGTGGGGGCACAGCTCCTGAACAGGAAGTCCTATTAGTCACTCTCATGGTCCTTTGTTTACTCTCCTCAGCTTGACCGAGGGCTCTAGGGAGCCTCTCCCACTGCCCAGGCCGCGGAGGAGGCCCTCTGCACTCTCCTTGGTCCTCATCCCGCTCCCTCCCTGTGTTCCTCCCAGCTGTCAGGGTCTGAAGCTCTTTTTCCCAGCTCCCCACTCCCTTTCTCCTCTCCAGTCTTATCTCTCTTCCTCCTTCCTCCTTCCTGGTGGGACTCCCTGGGGACCTGGCACTAGGCCTGGTAGACCCCCCCATGTCCTACCCTCCCATCTTCTCTTCCCAACTTAGCCTCTGTCTCAGACAAGGGCCCAAACTACAAAGAAAACTGGGAGCTGAGGCTGCTCAGGTGGCCCCTGGACACGTGTAAACCCCCTGTGGGGACATATACAAGGGATGGGAGGAATTTTTCATTAAGTCTAGATTTTCTTTCTTCTTGCTTTTTTTTTTTTTTTTTTTTTTGGTATTGGGGATTGGACCCAGGGCCTCACACAGGCTAGGCGAGTGCTCTACCACTGGGCGACATCCCCAGACTTTTAAAATTTCATTTTGAGACAGGGTCTCGCTAAATTACCTATACTGGCCTGGAACTTGCAAGCCTCCTGCCTCAGCCTCCCCACTCTGGGCAAGTCTAGCTTTTCCGAAGGTTCGAGGCCTGGCCTCCTGACTTCAATTCGTGTCACGGGCTGCCTCAGCCTCACGGCTCTGGCTCCCACAGGATGGCTGCGGCCTCTGCTGCAATTCCTCCTGCATGGCACTCGTCCTGTGGGGTGGCCCAGCACCCTGAGGGGCCCCTGTGGGAGAATCTGCAGTCCCTTCTGCACTAACACCCAGGGCCCAGCACCCGAGACAACCACCGAGACAACCACCGTGGCGTGTGGCGCATTCAGCTTGGTGCCATCGAGGTTCACCAAGGGTCTGACTTGCTGCCTCCTCCCCCTCCTCTGCATTTTCAAGGCCACCACCAAGACCACCCACATCACCACAGCTTTCTGAGTGGTCTGTCTCTCTCCCTCTGGTTTCCCTGCCAAGCCTTTCCCACAGGATGGTCCCTCTGCCCACGGGGCTTTTTCCCGTGATTCATTCAGCTCTTTCACATCCTTCAGTTTCAGCTCCAGTGTCTCTTTCTCAGGGACAATGTCGTGTCCTCTCCCCGGGGACAGCCCGTGACTGATCAGTGTGCGGAGGCTGAGAGGCCTGGCACCTTGCCTTAGGATGCGCCAGCTCTGAAGGGCCATCCTAGCTTCTCATTTCTGACCCTCCCCACCCAGTGAGTGAGGCCCCTGCCCAGCGATCCCAGGCTTCCTGGACTTTCATTAGCAGCCCTTGTCCCTTTGTAACTGGCTTTGTTTATCTGTTTATATGTGTTGAGCACCTCCTATGTCCAGCATGTTGTAGGCACCAACGTAGCAGAGAAAGAGAGACAAGCATCCCTGCTCCGGACAAGGACACCGACAATAACTGATAATGCACAACATGACATGAGGTGGTTCTCGGCCAGGTGGGAGAGGGAGAGCAGGGCCTGTCTGAGCTGAGAGAGGAAACCGGGGAACATCTCTGTGTGGAATATTCTAGGCAGAGGAACAGCAGGCAGAAAGGGCTGTGGGGCAGGAATGTGCCCGTGAACTTGAGATACAAGGAGACTGTGTGTCTAGGGTGGAAGGAGCAAGTGGCAGGGGGGTCAGGTGGGAAGGTCACCTGTCACCCAGTCCCAGAGTTTGCATTTGATTCTGAGTGGGAGGCCCATGGGGAGCCTGAGGGAGGGTCGGGAGGAAGCTCCTCTGGGCTGTGCAGAGCGGGTGTCTGGGGCCTCATTCTCAGGACAACGCGGTCATCCTGAAAGAGGTAGCTGATGGTGTGGGAGGTGGCTGATGGTGTGGGGTGGTGCAGAAGCCGCAGGGCTCCATGTGGAAGGGAGGTGGTGCCTGTGGACTGACTGGCGTGTGCAGAAGAGAGATGCTATGTGTTTAAGGCCTTGAATGGAACCGCCATTTCTTTGTGATTCCTTGATCTCTTCCTGTCTAGGAGGGCAGGGACCTTTTCTGGTCTGGTTTAGCTTCACTGAGTTTAGCCTTTTACTTGGAATACCACAGATGCTTCATGAATGTTTGTTGAATGACTGAATGAAAGATGTGGGCCCTATGGGAATTCCAACCCTGTCTTCTAGCTTCATGCCAATGCCTTTTCTCTCTTGCCAGGTTTTTGGAGATCGAGAGACAGGAGCAGGACAAGGGCTTGGCTAGTAGCAAAACAGAGTCCATGGCCACCAAAGGTTGCCAAAGAATGGCTTACCAGACTCAAGTTGGAGCCAGGCCAGCCTCCAGCCCACTCTGCTGGAAGGTGGGCACATGGCCAGGCCAGCTTGGCACGGCCTCCCTGGGGAGAAAGCCGCCACCACTCACAGCCTGGCTCCCTGGAGCCCAGGGGGAGTCCAAGCTTGGAACAGCTATGCCCAAAGAGGAATGTGCCCAGGCTGTGCCCAGGGGGAGGGAATAGTCACACTGGCCTCTCTGATTCAGGGTCTCCCTCCAAGGCAATGGATAAAGGATAAGCCAGACTAGGCCAGACAGGTTTGTTGAGCCTGGATGGGGGTCCCTTGTGACCCTTTGTCATGGGCCCCTTGTGTTTTCCTCCCCTATCCCTTAACCCAGCTCCTGACTACCCCTGTGTGTGTGTGTGTGGTCAGCTGCTCTGTGTCACCAGCTCTCTGGGGGCAGGGATGGTGCCTGTCCCCTGGCTTTACCCAAGAGGCACTGGGAACTCTGCAGGAATGAATGGGGGAGGAGGGAAGGAATGAAAGCCCTTTGTCAACTGCAAGGCCTGGTGGTGGGACAGTGAGAATTGTCAAATAACTACTCACTAGGCAGGCAGAGGAAGCCACACAGGAAGAGCCTCAGCCCCATGTGGCCTGGCAGGGTATAATCTGAACAGCCTCCTCCAGCCCCACCTACCCCACCCCTCACTGCAGGATCATGAGACTTAAAAATAACAATCATCACAATAATCAAGACATCAGTTTCGCCCCTACTACCTCATTTAATCTGCACAACAAAATCATGAGATGGGAACTACCATTATTCCCATTCTAAGATTTGTAAGCGGAGGCTCGGGGAGCCTCATTCATTTACTCAAGATAACTAATCAGCGGGGCAGAGATTCAAACTCAGATGTCTGAGGTCCCAGTCCACCAGAGTTAGCCCTGACTCTCCTCACCCCCTCTTCTTCTTTATTTTCTTTATTTCTGCAGTCCTGGGGGTCAAACCCAGGGCCTCGCACACACTAAGAAAACACTCTACCAGGGAGATACGCCCCCCCCCCCATTTAAATCTTCCCCATATTCAATCTGTCTCCCCCCAGATTCCTGCTCAGCAGCTTTGAGCAGGCACTTCTCAGAGCCTCAGTTTGTCTGCCTGTAAAATGAACACATTGCATCCACACTGCAGGAACTTGCTCCTTTGGAGGGAAGGGCTCTGAGGACGAAAGTACTGAGTGTGAACTGTCCAGAGCTGGGTAAAGCAAGGCCAAGGAGTGGAAGTCACTGCAGTATCCTGCCCGAGGTCACCCCCAGTTGGTAAGGAAGGTCTCTGCCTCCCAGCCCTGGGCTCTGTTTGGGCATGGTGGGTGAGTAAGGGTGAGCATGAGTGTGATTGTGGAAGCTGTGTGCGTGTGTGTATGTGAGTGTGAGAGGAGATCCTCCTCTGGAGGTCTCCTAGAAGTGAAACAAACCCCTGCTGTTTCTGATTTAAGGTTTTCAGTATATTAAATAAAAAAGTTATAAAGATTGCAGAAAACATGGTACATTTTAAATGTTTACATTTAACAAATGAATGCTTTTTACACAAAAAACGCAACGCAATATAATTGTGCTATTCACAAGATAATTACAGGATTTATAGAAAATATTAATTCATAGTGCACTGTAGGAGGTGTGGCTGGGTAATGAGGCACAAATTTAGAGTTGTCTGATGAGCGGTTCCAAGCTTCTCTCCCATTGTGCATCTTTGTTGCCACATGTCGCATCCTCCTTTGGGCATCCAGTGGCCTATACTGCTATCCTCCCTCTGATCCCCTCCTTGCTTTACTAAACAACTCCCTGACCCACCTCCCCTGACTCAGCCCTCTCCTGGGCTTCTTTGCTTCTCCCTGAATCTCAGGCAGGCGCACTCTTGCCCCAGGGCCTTTGCACACATTCTCCCCTCTGCCTGAGACACTCTTTCCTCAGAGGTCCTCTTGGCTTGCTCTACCACATTGTCTGACTTCTAGTCAAGGGTCTGTGCTCAAGAAGGCCTTCCTAGTGTCCTATTTAAAATTGCAAACCATTCCCCCAATTTCCCCTCCTTCCTATCTTTTTTCAGCAACGCGCCCCCCCCCCACCCCACTCTTTTGGTTTACCTGCTGCTTTCTGAGCTCTGACTGCTGGAGCGGGTGCTTCATAAACACCTGTGGGGAAGAGATGACTTCTGGCAATGTCAAGCTGCCCTCCAAGCGGGGCGCAGTGCGGGCGCTCGTGGGTCTTGGCTGAACGGCCCTGAGGCAGCCGGGGCAGCTCTGCCAGCTCACTGGGGGGGGGGGGGGGCTGGGGATTAGCCCCAAATCTGGGGCTGCTGACTCAGAGGCCGTGATTTCAACCAACTGGACTCCTGCGGCAGAAGTCCCCATCTTTCCCTGGGACCCGCTACTGGCTCCTGGTGGCCACGACCCTGAAGTGCATGGGGCGCGGGGATATGGGGCAGGGAGACACACAGTTTCCGCGGCCAGGCCCGGGTCAGGTGCAGTGTTTCCCACTCCGTCCGCCCTCATCTCGGTGCCTTCTGTGCACGAGGAGCTCCAGGCAGAGTCGAGGGAGGGGTCTGATCTTTATGGTTCACCTGATCAAGTCCCTGTGGGCATCTCTTTCCTTTTCTGTTCCTCCTCGAGACTTGGGGGTTCCATGGCTCGCCACGCAGGGCTCCCCTTCAGGCACCTGCTCCTGCCCTGGCCTCTCCCTGGAGGCCTCCCCTGCGTCTCTTCATGGGGGTCTCAGCTTTGCTGCGATGTCTTCTCCAGCAAGCCTGCCCCGAAGGCCCTGGCCAGGTGCCCTCTCTGGGCTCCCAAAGCTCCTGACTTCCCTCCTTCGACACTGCAGGGCAGTAGAGGTGTGTGGGGCTCCAGGGCTGGTGGGAACCATGTCTGCCCTTCACCAATCTGTCCCCTTCAGTGGACTGAGCTTCTTGCATTTTGTTTTCTTTTGTTTCTGCTTCCCAATGCTGAGGGTTGAACCTAGGGCTTCGCACATTCGAGGTAAGGGTTTCACCACTGAGTTATACCCTTAACCCTTCTCTCTCTCTCTCTCTCTCTCTCTCTCTCTCTCTCTCATACTGGGGATCGAACCCAGGGCCTGTGCATGTAAGGCAAGGACTCTACCAACTGAGCTATATCTCCAACCCCCCTTTTCTCATTCTAAAAAGTTAATTAATTAATTAATTTTGTGGTACGGGGATTGAATCCAGGGCCTTGCACTTGGCCACATCCCCAGCCCTTTTATATTTTGTTTAGAGATAGGGTCTCTCTTAAGTTGCTTAGGGCCTCACTAAATTGCTGAGGCTGGCTTTGAATATGCAGTCTTCCTGAGCCTCTGGGATTACAGGAGTGCTCCACAGCACTCAGCTTGATTTTTATTTTTGAGACAGGGTTTTGCTAAGTTACTGAGGCTGACCTCAGTAACTTTGATCCTCCTGCCTCAGCCTCCCCAGTAGCTAGAATTACAGGCACGTGCCACCATGCCTCGCATGCCTCATATCTTGTATTCACTCATTGATATTAGTTCATTCACAAATGTTTGTTGAACACCTATTATGTCTCTTGAAACCCATTTTGAACTTTTGGGTCACAGCAGTGAAGAACACAAGCAAGGTCCCTGCCTTCAGGAAAGTCTTGTGTGGGAGATACACACTGAACAAGCAAATGAGGCCATGTAAACAGTAATAAGTGCTGTGAAGGGGACTGAGACAGTGTTACAGGAGGTCTAGTGCCCAGGTCAGGGAATCACAGGGTCAGGACCAGAAGCATTTGAATTTGAACTGAATGGCCCCAAGCTCAGTTGGCTCACTGTCCCTCTCTTCTGCAGAGAAAAGCTATTGTAGTCTACTTCCCAATTGTGAGGACTTTGGAAATCTCTTTCATCTCCTTGTGTCTCATTTTCTACATCTGTGAATGGTATTAAGTATTACAAGTTATTTGTTTATTTTTGGCACTGGGGATTAAACCCAGGGGTGCTGAGCTATATCTCCAGCTCTATTTATTTTTTATTTTGAGACAGAACCTCACTAAATTGCTTAGGGCCTCACCAACTTGCTGAGGCTGTCCTCAAATTTGTGATCCTCCTGCTTCTGCCTCCTGAGTTTCTGGGATTTCAGGCATGCACTACCACACTTGGTGAGTATTACCAGGCCTGTTCCAAGAAATAAATGTACTAAAGGCCTGAGCACAGAGCCTGGCATATCGTCAGTGCTCGATAAATGGAAAGAGATCGAGGGTGCAGCATAGTGGTAGAGAGCTTACCTAGCATGTGTGAGGCCCTGAGTTCAATCTCCAGCACTGAAAAAAAAATATAAATATGAAAGGAAAGGAGAAGGTGGGGAGGAGGAGGAGACAAGACTGGACAACTGGAGAAGTGCTGGCCAGGCTCCCTTTGCCCTTGAACTTCTGGTCCCAGCCTTGTGCAAGAAGTTCCAGAAATGGCCACAAGATGACGCTTGAATCCCAGGAATGTGGGACTCAGCTAGAGCTTCTTAGAGGAAGAGCCCTGAGGAGCAGGGGGCCAGAGAAGCAGGCAGGTTCCTCTGGCTAGGGACGCGTTGGGCCGGGCTGGGCCGGGCTGGGACGTGGTCTGTTGGAAATCCAGGTGCTTCCAGGCTCTCTTCCTCCCTTCAGTTTGTCTCTAGGGCTTCCCTGTCCACGTTCACGCATCCAGCTCCTCACGCTACCCCCCAGCATTGGAACCCAAGCTGAGCAGACCCGGTTCCTTGAACTCCAGGCCCCTGGGCCACTTTCTCCTCCCCTTCTGGATCAGGAGCCAGGCAGGGGTTCTTAACTGAATATTTCCTACAGGCCTCACAGGGGAGACAGAGGAAATGACCCTGTTCCTGTTCTTAGATTCCTGAGGATGGGGTGAGAGGTGGGAATAGAAACTAAAAGAGAGAAATGGAGAACATGCAGGAGTTACGTGAGTCCTCCTTCCCATGGGGCATTGGAAATGTTACCCTGTTTTTCACAGATGGAGAGACCAGGCTCAGAAGCGTCACACCATGTGCCTGAACTGCCCTTCCTGTCCACATGGCTCTATTGTTTTGAGTGAGGTGTGGGCTAAATGCAGTTTATTCATAAACTCATTTAACCGCATCAATGGAGCTCTGCAGCTCAGAGTGGGCAGCCCACAGGACAGGGCTGGGTCTGGACACTGGGGACCCCGAGGATGTATTTACTGATCCCACTTGAACAGGTTTGGGGGCAGGAAATTGTGAGAGACTCTGTAGATTCCTTAGGGACCACGGATGACCTGCTCAATTATAATTTTCAAAAAGGTATAAAATCATGACCCTCAGACAAAAACAAACTAACAAAAAATATGTCAAAGATTTTCTTGAACTCACTGATTAACAAGGAACCAGCAAGATAGTAAAAAATTTATTTGCCTACTCTACTGAACAAAATTCCTTTGAGTGGTTATGTAAAGGAATCATTTGTATTATGATCTGCTTTCTACTTGCTGCCTCTATCCACATAAAATTATAAAGTCAGTGAAAGATGATATAGAACACGTACCCCTAAAGAATCAGCTTATTATCGAAGGTCACCTAGCAGATGCCCAGCCCCCCTCTGGAAGGACAGATAACCAGGAATTGCTGCCCCTTTCCAGGACTTCCGTATATATTCTTTTTTTCAAAAAAATATTTTTCTTACTTGTATATGTACACAATGCCTTTATTTTTATGTGGTGCTGAGGATCAAACCCAGTGCCTCACATGTGCTAGCAGCAAGTGCTCTACCACTGAGCTACATCCCAAGCCCCTTGTATGTTTATTTTGTGTGTGTGTGTGTGTGTGTGTAGATGGACACAACACAATGTATTTTATTTTTATGTGGTGCTGAGGATGGAACCTGGGTCCCAGGTTCGCTAGGTGAGCGCTCTACCGCTGAGCCACAATCCCAGCCCTTCCTTGTATGTTTTCTTGACTGACCCTCAGAAGGATCAGGATGCACCTGAGTGGGCAGGTCATCTGAAGACCCGTCCCCCTTCTCCCATTCCTTATCTAGGTGACAGACTACCAACTGTGGCTGGAGCTGACTGGTATTGGTGCCCGCCAGCAGGTGGCTCTGTGGCAAATGCTCAACCACACCAGAGGGAATCCAGGGCTGGGAGCTGTGAGGCAGGGCCCAATTTTTGACCCTTGCTGACGACTGAGAGTCAGGTTTTATGATGGCAGGATTTCACAGGGCCTTGTCCGGTGTGAGCTCATATCCTGCCATGTGTGCAGTTAGTCACTGACTCAGTCACTTTGATAGTTTTGTGTCCAGGCCTCAAATCCCACTCCAAGCTCTCCAGATGGGGATTCCCATGTGTCCAAGAAGCTCCTTCCCCTGGCTTGCCTGGCCTTGCTGCCCTGCCTCCCACTCAGAGCTCTGCCCTCTCTGGTCTCTCCCTGGCCCACCCAGCCTACTCCTATGTGTCCATACCCCTTGGAAACTTACCTCATCTTTATTATTATTATTATTATTATTATTATTATTATTATTATTATTATTATTTTGGTACTGGGGATTGAACCCAGGGACACTTAAGGACTGAGCTATATCCCCAGCCCTTTTTTATATTTTATTTAGAGTCAGGGTCTCTGTAAGTTGCTCAGGCTGACTTTGAACTGGTGGTCCTCCTGCCTCAGCCTCCCAAGCCACTGGGAGAAACCTGGCTGAAACTCACCTTATCTGAGGTTGAATAAAGGGCTTTACTGTGTGTGTATTTCTGGGGATTGAACCCAGGGGTGTTCTACCATTGAACTACATCTCCAGTTCTTATTTTTTTTTTTTTTTTTTAATTTTGAGACAGGGTCTTGCTATGTTGCCTAGGCTGACCTTGAACTTGTTATCCTCCCACCTCAGCCTCCCAAGTTGCTTGGATTATAGGCATTCAGTATCCTGAGGAAACCATGACGAGTCAACAAAGGCTGTAGGAAGACTGCTTTGTGCTGCAGTTGAAATTCTCTGCTGAAACACAGGAAGTACAGATCAGCAAGGGGCAAAGGGGGAAGTAAGCCACTGGGAGACTGATGGGTTCTGCACTGGGTGTCATCCTCATTCCTCTTTAGAAAGTCCATTTATGGCATGGAAGTGATGCTTATTAAGATCACTTGAATAGTTCTAGGAGGTGGGGAAACCGCAGGGTATGAAGTTCGTATTTCTGGAGATTTACCTGAAAGCTAGGGTGGTAGCCAGGTTTCAAGATGGCTCCAGCCATCCCTACCTCCTGATAGTCACGCCCCTGTGTGGTCTCCTGAATATTAGATAGTGTTGACCTGGACTGGGTTGTGCTTAGTGGTAGGGACTTTGCCTGGCATGTGCAAGGCCCTGGGTCTGATTCCCAGCACCCACAAAAAATAATATTAATGCTAGTATTAATAGGACGGACTTGGGTGACCAATAAGGAGCAGCAGGAATGAAGATACACAAATTTCTTTTCTTTTCTTTTTTTTTTTAATATTTGTTTTTTAGGTGTAGATGGACACAACACAATGCCTTTATTTTTATGTGGTACTGAGGATCGAACCCGGGTCCTACCAGTGCTAGGTGAGCGCTTTACCGCTGAGCCACAATCCCAGCCCCAGTACATGAATCGCAAGGCTAGGTCAGAAAAGATATAGCTGTTTCAACCTATCTTAGATCACCTTTAGGGGGAACCAGCCACTATGCTGTGAGCACATACAAGCTCTATGGAGACACATGCAAGGTGAGGAACCGTGGCTGCCTGCCATAGGCCAGGACCAATACACCACGGCAGTGATCTGCCTTAGAGGCAGCCCCAGTGAAGCCTTAGATGATGGTAATCCCAAATGACAACGACTTCACGAGAGACCCTGAACCACCCAGCTAAGCTGCTCCTGGATTCCTGCTCCACAGAAGCTGGGTGGGAGAATATATGCGTATTGCTTTAGGCTGCACAGTTTGGGGTAGTTGGTGCCCTAGAAACAGATAACTAAGACACTTGAGGATGACATGCTAAACTGGTGCCATGTCCAGAAAGTGGTCACAGAGAGTGTGGTGAGATAAGGCTGTGTGGCCCAGACTTGCCTCAGTGGACTTCAGGCCCCAACTGCCGCCATGCCTGGCCTCCCAGCTTCTCCTACATTGGGGAGAAGAGGAGGAGGCTTCTCCTATACTGGGGAGAAGAGGAGGGGAAACCATTTTGGAACCTGAGGGAAGGAGCCCAAACCACTGGGAAAAAAAGCTGCTGACTTCCATGTTCTCTCCTGGTGCATCCTGCTCCATCTTTTTGAGAGCTAAAATAAGTTCAGAATCCTTCTGGTATTCGAAATACTAGGACTCCTGAGTGCCTATCCTACTGATGGTGAGAAGTTCACCTTTTCTTCTCCTGGGTAGGCCCGAGGACTCCAACATGTCTAACAATTCAAAGAAGGCGTCTTGGTTAGTTTTTTCCTGGAAAAGGGCAAAACTAGAAAATCTCCTCTAGACCACTGCAGGGTTCAGCCTTCCTTAAAACCAGAAATTCCAGCAGTTTCTCAGAGCACATATTTCAGGAAATGGGATATTGTCTTTGCAAAACACCCAGGGAAGAAATGACGCAGGGATGTCCTATTTGGTAGAAAAAAGGAAGCCAGGCCATGGTGCAAGCTATCTTTCAACTGATGAGCTACATCCTCAGACCTTTTAAAGTTGTGGGGTTTTGTTTGTTTGTTTGAGACAGGGTCTCACTAAGTTTCCCAGGCTGTCCTCAAACTTGTGATCCTCCTGCCCCCAGAGTAGCTGGGATTACCAGATTGTGCCACCATAACCAGCTCAAGGCGTCCTTCAGGCGTGCTGAGCCGGCTGTGTGCTTCCCTGGGAAGAAAGGAGGCTCCTGGACGGACCGCCATTCCCTCATGGAAAAGTAGGCTCTCCGGTTTCATGATCCTTCTTCACCTGCCTGCCTCCCAGTTTTTTGAGTGCTTTTTAGCTCACTGAACCTCATTGCCTGCAGGTCCAAGGTGCTCAGAGACCAGGGGCCTTTCCCCCACCCCCAGGATGCACTCTTTTCTCTCCTGAGTGTCTTGACAATAGCACTGTGGTGAATGCTGTTGGGGGTGGGGTGGGGGTCAGAGACCCTCATCCTACCACTCCCACCTCCCATGACAGGAGGAAGGTTTTCTTCCCCATGTCCCACAGTCCAACACATCCGGAAGGATGAAGGAGCCAGGGAAATCCTTCCCAGTCCCAGTGGAACGGATGCGTCCTCTGGGAACCCCCCTACCCGCCACTCCCTGCCCTCTACTCTTCTGATGTCCCAGCACAGACTTCACATCATGATGGCTGTCAGGACCCCACCTGCCACTTCCGTCCCCTGAGCCAGCTGAGGAGGGAGGTGTGGTCACTCTAGAGCCCCCTGCCAGTGGAGATGCGGTGCCACTTGTCAGACCCCTGGGAAGGGCCAGGGAGGTGGCAGGACTCTTGAGTGTGAGTGCAGAGAAGGGCCAGGGAAGTGGTGAGGCCTGAGGGTGGCATCCAGCCAGTCTCTGGCCTCAGCAATGACTGCAGAAGAGAGGTGGAGCGGTGGCCTTCTGCACAGTCAGGACATCTCCAGAGGAGGAGGGGGGAGCCTGCCTCTCACCTGTGGGAATCTTAAGAACCTGAGAGGAGATGAAGGCAGTAAAGCCCAGTGTGAGACACCAGGGACCCACTAACTCTGTTCCCATCTCTGCAAGCTTGCTGCAGTGAAGGTTCTTTTGGAAGCAGTGACAGAAGCCAACTCAGCTAAAAAACGGATTTAGTGGAAGGATGCCAGAGGGTGTCGCAGGGAAGCTGAAGAGTCAACAGGCAGGAAGGGCAGGGACCAGAACAGCTGGGGTTCCTGGGCTCTCCCTGTGCAGCACAGTTGGATGTATCACTAAAGACCCCTGTCTGCGCTCCAATTTCCTGGCAGAATGTGATTGGCCCTGCTGAGTCCAGTGCCCAACACTGGTCCAATCAGCACTGGCCAAGGAAGGGGGGGGGGAACTACAGCAATGATGGTGTCTGGGGCTGGGGCCGGTCCTAGGGCAGGAAATATTGCTGAGATTCAGGGAGAAAGAGGGTTGTTCTGTGTACCACAGGGTATCAGAGATCAGGGCACTTGGAGAGCATAGTCTTGCTTAACACAATGACGCACGCCTGTAATCCCAGCGACGGATGCAGAGGGACTGTAAGTTCAAGGTCAGCCTTGGCAATTTAACAAAACCCTGTCTCAAAAGATAAAAAGGGTTGGGGATGTAGCTCAGTGATAAAGGGCTCCAAAGCCTCAATCCATAGTACAAAAACAAACAACAACAATAACAACAACAAAACCCAAACCCAAAACAAACAAACAAACAAAAAAAGAAACAACCCCCAAACATTTGCCCCTATCTCTTTCTAGAATCTTCCTGGGACTCTGAGAGTCACTCAATTCAAGAGTCTTTCCTCACTTATTCTTTCTTTGTGGACATCCTTCCCAGATTGTGGCACTCATTTAGGGATTTCAAAGTCATTTAAAATGTAGTTCAAGCCTGGTGAGGTGGCACACACCTGTAATCCCAGCCTCTCAACAGGCTGAAGCAGGAGGATCAGAGTTCAAAGCCAGCTTCAGCAACTTAGCAAGGCCCTAAGCAACTCAGTGAGACCCTGTCTTTAAATAAGATATTTTTAAAAAGGGCTGAGATATGGCTTAGTGGTTAAGTGCCCTTGGAGAGAGGGCATAGTCTTGCTATGCTCTCCAAGGGCACTTAACTTGCTATACCAACAAATAAATAAATAAATAAAATGTAGTTCAAAGACCACCTGCTTTGGAACCACCCAGGAAGTATGTTAACATAGAATCTAGGGGTCAGTTCTAGGGACCAGGCCTGGGAATATGAATTGAAGCCTGCTCCCCAGGTGAGCCTAATGGACAGCAAAGGTTGAGGACCACAACCTGAAAGTGCTTGAGAGGTGGTCTCATCTCCGTTCCACAAGGCACCATATCTTTCTGGGAGGCCACGTCCTGGCTCCCCATCCCCTTCACCATCCCTTGACCATCTCCCTAGCCTTATCCCAGCACTCTCCATTGACCCCATGGCCCTTCCCAGCAGGACCCTGTCCCCTGGACACACATGTTTTGGTCTAACTCTCCTCCTGAAACCATCTTTTCTTTTTTCCCTACCTTCATTTTCTTTCTGTTTTGATTCTCTTCAACACTTATTTTTAATTTTATCATTGAAAACTCTTGTATTTACATAAACAACTCCAAACTTCTTTTTTGTAGCTAGGTGATGAATACCAAATAAGGGAATGAATTTCATCTGCTCCTAATCCAAGGGGTTATTAGTCCCGGTGCAGATGGGCCTAATGAGCATTGCACTGGGATTTCTAATTATCCTTAATGAGCTTCCAAAATTCATGGTGTGTAATAGGGCGAGGTTGATTGTTACTCAAATGGCCCCATGAATCAAGCCCCCTGGTATCCAGCCCTTCTGTAGGCCCCTCCCACTTTGACTCTGGGTTTGGCCATGTGACTTTGACCAGTGAGATATCAGTTACCACAGGAGAGTGGCTGGCAGATGCTCCTGCTTGGGGCTTGCTTTCTTGGAACCACTGTGTGGAAATCTAGCCTGGACTACTTCCTTGGGGATGAAAGTGAACTTGGAGAGGGAGCCCCACCAGCTCCCACCGACCCAGCGAACACAGCCCACTGCCCTTCACTCCTCAGCTGAATGCAGCCACACAAAGAAGCCGTGGAAAAGTCAGTAGAAGAATGCAGTTGATCTAGAGAATCATGAGAAATAATAAACCATTGCTGTTTTCCACCCTAAATTTGGTGTGGTTTATTATGCATCCAGCTGATATAGGGTCACAGTGATAATCACAGAGCAGCATTTCTGTGTCATTATTCCTGCCTGATATTCTGCAGCTTTGTATTAGCTTCCATTTTTATCTGAACTACCTGAGGCAATTCACTAATAAAGAGAAAAGGTTTGTTTTGGCTTACAGTTCTGGAGGTTCCAGTTCATGATCAGGTGACGCCATTGCTTTGGGCCCCAGGCAGGGTGACGCATCACCTCAGGAGCACATGGTAGAACCAAAACTGCTTACATCAGCCAGGCACAATGGCACACACCTGTAATGCCAACAACTCAGGAGGCTGAGGGCAGCCTCAGCAACTTAGGGAGACTCTGTCTCAAAAAAAAACTGAAAAAGGTCTGGGATGTAGGTTAGAGATAGAGCACACCTGGGTTCAATTCCCAGTATCAAAAATCAAACAAACAAAAAATACAAAACAAACTGCTTACATCTTGAGCCTGGAGGCAGAAGAGAGAGAGGACAGGGCTGGAGTATAGCAATCCTGCTGGGGGATGAGCCCTCACTGACCTAAGGACCTCCCACTAAGTCCCGCCTCCTAAACATTCTACCTGTCCCAATAGTGCCACCATGGGGACCAAGCCTTTAACACAAGGACCTTTGGGGAACACCCAAAGCATAGCAAACCTCAAATAAGCCACTAATAAATTGTTGTAATGAAGCAATCCAAAAATATAGCGGCTTAGACAAAATTGTTTATTTCTTATATGTAGGAGGTCATGGTGGGTGGGTCAGGAGAAGAGCCCACACTCAAAATGGCTCTCCTGTGGATCCAAGGTGAGTGCTCCAGCTCGTTATATTTCTGCCAGCATGAAGAAAGGAGAGTGAGGTCAGGACATGCAGAACCTTTTAAGGGCAGAGCCCCAGGGTGGCACACATCACTTCTATTCACATTTTGCTAAAATGTGGGCACATGACTTCACCTAGTTTCAAAATGACTGGGAAATGTAGTCACATATCCAGCTAATATATAGCAGTTTGTGTGTATGTCCGTGCGTATTGCTGGGAATTGGGGCCAGGGGTGCTCTACCACTGAGCTACCTCCCCAGCCCTTTAAATTTTAAGACAGGGTCTTGCTGAATTGCCAAGGCTGGCCCCTAATTTGTGATCCTCCTGCCTCAGACTCCTGAGTAGCTGGGACTATAGCATATGCTCCTGAGCCTGAACAGCATTTCTTTTATTAAAGGAGAGACTATATATTGTCATGACAGTTTAGTCAATAATAGACTGCATTATTTTATTATTATTATTATTATTATTATTATTATTATTATTATTATTATTATTTGTGGTGCTGGGGATTAAACCTAGGGTCTTGTGCATGGGAGGCAAGCACTCTACCAGCCAAGCTCTATCCCCAGCCCAATGGACTGCATTTATGATGGTGGCCCCATAAGATTAAATTGGAGTTGGAAAATTCCTATAGCCTAGTGACTTCATACCCATTACAATGTTGCAGCATGTGGCATTATGTAGGTGTTTGTAGCGATGTTGGTGTAAACACACCTACTACGTTCCCAATTTTACAGAAGTATAGTACCATCTGGGTGTGGTGGTGCACACCTGTAATGCCAGTGACTCTGGAGGCTGTGGCAGGATCACAAGTTCAGGGGACAGCCTCACAACTTAGAACCTGTCTCAAAATGAAAAATAGAAAGGGCTGGGGATAGGGCTGAGTGATAAAGCGCCCTTGGGCTCAATCCCTATTACGACCCACCTCCCCACACAGTTGAGAGCTTTATCTTCAGAGGTCTTGAGGTAGACCGTCTTTGAATCAATAGTTCCCTTTCTTCTTTCTGCCCTCCCATTCGGTGTGAAGTCCTCCTTCCTGGCTCAAAGATGGCTTCAGGGACTCCCAACATCGTGCCCAGGGATAACGAAATTCTAGTAACGGCTATTCTTTGTCAAGTGCATACCATGTGCCAGAACCATCTAACCATTTCAGGAATAGTCACTCATTCGATCTGCATGACAACCCCATGAATAGGATACAATTATTATTATTTTCATTTTGCAGATAAGGAAAACGAGGTACAGAAAGGTCAGGTAACCTGCATAAGACAACCCAGCCCAGCAGAGCAGGGCGGCTTTTTAGCCGGGTTTGTTATGGAGCCCTCTCTTTGCACTGCTCTGCTGTATCGTCATGGGTAGCACCCTGGGAAGGGAAGGCCAGCCCAGGGCTCATCCTCAGGCACCTCTCCTTTTATTAGAAAGGAAAATCCTTCCCAGAAGCCCCAGCAGACGCCCGCTTCTGTTTCATTGGCCAGAACAAGTCACATGTCTACCTCTCACCCAATCACTGGCAGAGGGGGAGGAGCAAATCTTTGACCCGTGATTCAAACCCCACCCCAAGCCAGGTAGGTGCGGTGCCCTCTCACCTGATCAAAATGGGCTTTTTTTTTTTTTTTTTTTTTTTAATCAAGGAAGCAAATGTATTCCCCCATGATAGAAGCCGGGGTTAGCCAGAGTCGCCAGCCCACTGGGATTAAAATAAGGTTGGCTCAGATCCCATTCCTCACTCGCCATGAGACTTCTGCAATTTCTTAGGCTTCCAATTGTGTGACTCTGGTTTTCTGCTTTGCTTGAATTCTAGCAGCTGTTCCCATTATTGCGCACGTAGGATGTAGCCATTTCTTCTCTCAGAATTTCACTGGAGATTTGTAGGTCTTAGGAAGGTGCCCAGCACACAGGTGAAGGATGTACTGGGACATCGTGTCCTTAAACCTGGTTCCTCATTCAGCCTGCACCCGCCCCTGCAGAGCCTCGGGCTCCCATCTGCCGGCTGCTCTTCTCCTTTCCCTCCTCCCGTCAGCCTCTGCAGGCCATCTCCATGCCCTGGGGTCTTCCAGCTCTCACGTGTGACGCCAGCCCTCCCGCCCATTCTAAACTCAGGCTGCCAGGCTGCCTTTGCCAGGCTAAAACCTACAGGGCCTTAGAACAAAAGGGCCTTTTATTTAATGAAGCAGGATCTACTCTCCTTAGGAGGAAGCTGTGGTTGTGAATAACAACTGTCTGGAATCCTCTAGGAGCACTGGAAATTCAAATTTCAGAATAAGAGGCAGTTAAAGGGGCCCTCCCTCCATGGGGCCAGTCTAGCCCCTCATAGTCCCTAGGAGGGTCACAGAGAAGGACACACTTTTGCAGAACCAGAGAAGATAAATCTCATGGCACTAGAAATGCATTGTCCTCCTTGAGTTTAGAATTCCTGTCCTCAAAACTGGTGCCTTTGGACTCTTTGAGGGGTTACCTCTCCTGGCCAGCAGGCTCTCTACCCCAGAGGCTCAGAGGACTCAGTGATTCCTTCTACCAGCCTGGAATGAGTTCTGAGGAGCTGAAGAGACTGGGAGGAAACTCTGTCTTCTTTTGCAGATGCTGTTAACACTTTCTATGCTCAGGACCTGGATCGCTCCAGCCTGAGGCCCAGTCAGCCCCTACCAATGCCCTCACCCTCGGGTGCTGGCCCCAGGCACTCCCAAACCTCTTGTGCTGGGCTTTGCTCACATCAGGAGCTCCTCTTGCCCAGTGTCCTCAACAGGAGCAATCCCACAACTCTCCTGCCCTGCTCCCTCTGCCAGAACTTTTGGCCACAGGCAGAGGAGGGGCGGAGGGAGCTGAAGCTGCTCAGGTTGCTCAGGGCAGAGAGGAGGAGGGAGCCCTGGGAAAGAAAGGACAGGAGGGCACACGAGCCTGCTGTGGGGTGGCCTCAGGGCTGTTAAGAGCAGGGATGTGTCTTCTGCTCTTTTGTGTGCTGTGTTGAGTAAAATCCTGCTCACGCCACAGTTCACGCTACACCTCACCCTGTAGTCCTGCACCTGTGGTTTCTCTGGGATCAGGGAGAAATATTCTCCAGTTCTCAATCTGCATTTGGGTCAACTCCAGGGCAGAAATAAAGGCAGCAGCTTCCAGAATGCAGCAGATGCAGGAACACAATCCTGAGAACACAAGCCCTGAGAGCTGGTGGAGACCTCAGTGGCCCTGTGCCGGGCTTGGCACCCCTTATTCCACTCTCTAGGGGCGGAGCCTACAGCTGTAGCCTGGGTTACAGCTTTGGCCACTTTCCATGCCTGGATTCTCAAAGTGTGGTCCCTGGACCAGCAGCAGCAGCAGCATCTAGACACTTGTGAGGAATGCAAGACCCCCCTCAGACCTGTTCAATTGAGCTTCAGGGTGGAGCCCACAGTCTGTGTTTTAACAAACCCTCAGGCGATTCTGATGCACCTGCAGTCTGTGCACCACTCGTCTATGCTAACTGAAGCCTGATTTTGTTCAGGTGTTGTGTAACTAAGGTGTTCCCATTATCTCTGCCAATTATTCATGTGAGACAGACTAGTGGGTCTTGAACCTGTTCTGGTCCATGAGACAGAAGGAGGTTCTAGAAAGATTCCCACCCCTCATAACAAGAAAGACTTTTGAGGAGAAGCTTTGCCCTGTCCTCTGCCTTTGGATGCTGTCACAGGTCACATGGCAGAGGGCTTAGAAGTGGGGGCTCTATAATCAGGCTGCTGGGATGTGTGTCCTAGGGTAGAGAACAAGGAGATGAATGGGACAAAATACTAATAGTAAGAGAGGCTATTATTTTTCAAGGCCTTTTCCCAGGTCAGGCCCAGTTATAAGCACCTCACAGTGTATTTTACCCTTTTAACAGTTCTTGGAAGGTAGGTCTGAGAATGAAACTCAGGGCCTTGCACATTAGACAGATGAGGAAACAGGCACAGATAGGTTTGAATAACATGTCCAGAGTCATACAACTTATTGGATTCAGTGGCACAAACTCGTCATCCCAGCTACTCAGGAGTCTGATGCAGGAGGATTGCAAGTTTGAGGCCAATCTCCATAATTTACCATGACCAAAGTCTTAGAGAGAGTGTTTAGAGGCTAAACACTTTTGCTAATCATAACAGGAAGCTTTTGAAAGGTTTTGGACACAGGTGGCTCTGAATCTCCTTTTAAATGTTTAGGAAATGCTTTTGTTCATAGGGATAAGCCCAGTGCACTTGTGAAGCCTCTTCTTCAGCCTCTTTTCCCTGGTTTCTGAATCATCTATGTCTTAGCAAACCCAGAGCCCTGGTGACAGGGACCAGAGTGATTCCATGGCAGATGCTGATGGGGTGAGGGAACAACAAATGCCAGTCACTCTCTAGGAAAGAAACAAATAGTGCCAAATCACTGTGATACCATTAAACAGAGACTAGAAAGGTCACATTTGGAAACTGGAATTGTGGGTGATTTATTTGAAAAACTGAATAATAATTTTTTTCTATTATTAATTTTGAAATCAAGGTTGCTGTGCTGCTCAGGCTGGCCTTGGACTCTTGGGTTCAAGTGATCCTCCTGCCTCGGCCTCCTGAGTAGCTGGGACTATAGGTGTGAACACCCGGCTAGGTGATTTCTTTTGGCTTTTTTTTTTTCTTTTTCTTATTGGTGTTGAGAATGAAACTCAGGGACTTGCACATTAGACAAGTGCTCACTACTGAACTACACTCCCAGTCTTAGGTGATTTTTTTTTAATCTAAATTTTTATATTTTCTATAGCTGACCACGTGTCACTTGCTATATAAAAGCCAATTTTATTATTTCTAAGAAGGAGGAGGGGCCCACGCAGCCGCCTCCTGGGTGGTTGGCTCCTGCGGTGCCATGGTAGCTCCAAGTTCATATGAAGAGCTGGCGCTGGAGTGCTGGTGGGGCTCTGGCCACTTTCCAAGAGCTCGTATTGACCTCTGTGAACTTGAATCTTTGCTAGACGGGCCAAGGCCACACCGCTGCAGTGGCAGGCTGCAGTCCAGTCTCTCTGTCGGGCACTATGCTGCTTTTTTGGAAATTGTGCCTAATCCCCAGTTGGTCCCAAGGCGTGAGTGCCTCCTTCTGCCACATGGAGGCGGCCTCGGTTCTGCACTACACAGCTGCTGGGGGCAAGGAGTGTTAGGAAGCCGGGAGCAGGAGCTCAAAGGCTCTGAACATGCATTTCTGGCAGTGGCTTGAATCCTCAGAAACCCAGACAAGACTTGTTCTGTTTGTGGTGTCAGCCCATGGAACCCGGACAGGCTTCTGCGCTGCGCATGCGTGTGGGGAGGGCTGGAGCCGCCTGAGCATTGTGGTTCGAAGCCCGGTTCTGCCCCTGGCCCCTTTAGCAAATCCCGGAGTTTTGTGAGTCTGTTTTATTAATGGTAAAATGAAGATGTGGCAGTTGTCAGGGCCAAATGGCATTATCTCTGTAGAGCTCTTAGCTCTTGGGCAAATGATAGCACTTGCTCAATGATGGTTATCATCACCATTCAACAAGCATCTACTGAGCGTCCACTTTGTGCCTGGCACCATGTCAACCACAGACCTACTGGAAACTTCAGAGCCCAGCCACTGTACCTCCAGGTCCCAAACACCCGCTGACATAAGAATTTAGCAGAAGCAAGAAGCCAGAACTAGAAGTGCCCTGAGAACAAGCACAGAATGTACAGGGCCTCGAATGGCCACAGGGTACCCTTGCTGACACCTGGTTTACAGACATCAGGGCAACATGAACCCCTTCCTACAGGCTGGCAGGGTCTGACTCTGTCAAGGTGTTGAGGGCAAAACCCCCAGGTCTGGGGTGAACAATGTCTGGTTTGAACTAAGTGTGGTTTTACTATCCTTTTTTTTTTTTTTTTTTTTTTTTTTGTACTGGGGATTGAACTCAGGGGCTCTCGACCACTGAGCCACATCCCCAGCCCTATTTTGTATTTTATTTAGAGACAGGGTTTTCCTAAATTGATTAGGGCCTCCTTAAGTTGCTGAGGCTGGCTTTGAACTCATGCTCCTCCTGCCTCAGCCTCCCTAGCCACTGAATTTACAGGCACGTGTCACCACACCTGTCTTCCTGTTCCCTTTTGTTAGCAAATAACTCACTCTTGAGTTATTCAGGAGTAACTAGGCAAAGCTAATCTTTCCATCGGTGTGGTTTAGAGGTGTGCACATCCCTATTCTGGAATAGTAAAACCTACCTTACAGGAGTGTTAGAAGAATTAAATTCATAGTTACACAGAAAGGGCTTGGAACAGTAAATGGCATTTAGTTAAGTGTATGATTGATGTTAGCTGATTTTTATCTTTAGTTGCATCACTTCTCTCTCTCAGCTACTTTGAACACTTTCTGCGCCTTAAATCACCATTTACAAACAGATAAACTACATTTTCACACCTCCCTTGCAATAGATCTAGCTAAAATCATTAAGTTCTGGCAAATGGAATATAAAGAAGTGTGGTAAATACAACTTCCAGGAATTTCTCTCCTGTCCTTTTCTCTTTCCTCTGGGATGAAATAAAGACATGATGTTTGGAACTGGAGCAGCTGTTTTGGACCATGAGGTATTTGGAATGTGATTTGAGCACAACAAGACAAAAAAGTCTGGTTCCCTAATGAGTGGGGTATTATTACCCTGAACTGTATTCCTAGACATTTAAATGAGAGAAATAAATTTCTATATTGATTATGCTCCTGCTATTTCAGGTATCCATCATTCAGGGCTAAAACAAATTCAGATTGATACAGGAGTAGTCCTTGGATCTGGGTCCAGACTTGCCTAACACTGAAGTATTACTCCCAGATTTCTCAGACTTTAGATGACAAATTACCTGAATCAGAACTATGTGGTAGGAAGCTTGTTTAAAATGCATATTCTTTGCAGTGACACATGCCTGTAATCTCAGCAACTAGGGAGGCTGAGACAGGAGGATCACAAGTTCAAGGCCCATAAGCAACTTAGTGAGACCCTGTCTCAAAATAAAACATTAAAAAAAGGGGTTCTGGGGATGTTGCTCAGTGGTTAAGCACTCCTGGGTTTAATCTCCAGTACAAAAAAAAAAAAAAGCATATTTCAGCTGGGCTTGGTGGTGCACACCTGTCATCGCAGTTACTCAGGAGGCCAGGGCAGAAAGATGGCAAGTTTGAGACCAGTCTGGGCAATTTAGTAAGAACTTGTCTCAAAATAGGAAATAAAAAGGACTGGGGATACTGCTCAGTGGTAGAGTGCCCTGGGGTTCAATCCCCAGTATCACAAATTAATTGATTAAAATAAAATAAAATGATATTCCAGGGTAACACCTTAGCTCTGCTGAATTAGATTCTCCAGATGTGGAATCCAGACAGTTCTCTCTCTCTCTTTTTTTTTCTTTTAATATTTTTTAGTTGCTGATGGATCTTTATTTTTTAATTGCCTTGCATGTAGGAGGACCAGTGCCTCCCACATGCAAGGCAATTGCTCTGCCACTAAGCCCCAGTCCGAACCCAACAGTTCTCTTTTAAATAAGTTCCCACTCAGAGGGTTCTGTTGCACACTCAAGTTGAAGGGCACTCTCTGCATTTTTATTTCCTCTTACAAGTCTCAAGGAAGTCAAGAGCCCCTTCTAATCATTTGGGCCAAACAAACGCAGGAGGAACTCGGGTATTGGGGGCTGGGAGGTCTGTGGTCCCAAGAGCCCAGGTCCTCAGGTGATCTGTACCCATGCCCTGAGCTAGGCGTGGAGCAGCCCCTCCTGAGAGACCAGCTCTTTTCCTGGGGGTCCTGGGTGGTGGGGGTGACCAGCCTCATACCCTTCCCCACACATAGCTCTGCTCCAAAGCCTGCTGGAACTTTCTGAGGCCTGAGTATCTAGGGCATATTGAAATGCCCTTAGGGAGCCTGGGGCAAGCCCCAGGAAGCAGAGCTGAGTTCAGGATCCGGGCTTCAGTGCATTGCTGAGCCCTGCTGCGAGCCACCATCTTCTTTCTGGTAAGCTGGTGGGCTGGGGCGGGAGGAGACCAAAAGCTCGACAAGGCACCTGGGGACCCTGCGATGAGAGCTGAGCGCTGTCTGACCTTGCCACAAAGTCAGGTGTGCCCTGCAGCAGCTGTCGTCAAGGGAAGAGGACTCACATGGGTGAGGACAGAGCTCAGGCGCATCCTGAAGCCCAAGGGAGCTGCTGAGCAGGTGGCTTAGTCCCCAGAGTCCCTTCTCAGGCTTCCCAGCTGCCCCTGTCTCTACCCAATGTTCCACACTGGTCCCTAGGCCCAGTTGAACAAGGATTGAGAGCTCGGGCCTGTGCTGTGCTGACAGCGAAGGGATGTTAGCGGGAACACTCAGTGCTGGCTGGAACGCAGAGTGCTCTACGCACCTGAATATTTTGTGCTCAGATGCTGAGCAGTGTGAGCTGAAGTGTCAGCTCTGTAGGTGGCCTTGGGTCTCTCTATCTCACCTCACCCTCACACCCCCATCCCAGGGGAGTGGAGCTCAGGCGCTGCCCCCTGCAGAGACAGGGAGCCACTGGTCCTCACTTGCTAGTTGCCAGGCAACCCAGGATGAGCCTTCGAGGTCATTTCTCAGACAACGCTGAGCTTCTCCACAGCCGGTGAACAGATGGTCCCGCAAGTGGCAGCCCCAGCCTGAGGTGCTCGCTGTGCTGGCAGCCTGTCCGCACCACGAGAGCGAGGAGGAGGCCACCCAGGCTGCACTGTGTGGGCCATTTTTTGTGAAAAGAGAAGTGGTCTGAGGTCAGGTCCTGGGCAGCCCTGGGTAGCCCTGGGCAATGGCTGGTGGTCTTGCCCAGAGGCAAGCCCTTGGAGGAGGGAGAGTGGAGGGTTGGTGACAGGTGCTGGGGAGGCGCTATGTGACTATACTCACAGTGTGGGCTCAGGTTGTGAGAGAATGCCCGTCCCATGTGGCTGTTCACCAAAGGGCATCATCCCTCTAGAGGAGGCTCCTTTTTTTTTTTTTAGTTGTAGATGGATGATACCTTTATTTTACTCATTTATTTTTATGCAGTGCTGAGGATCAAACCCAGTGCCTCACACGTGCCAGGCAAGTGCTCTACCACTGAGACGCAAACCCAGGACCCTAGAGGAGGCTCTTAATGATCAGGTGATCCTGTGGGTGCCACCATCTTCCCATCCTCTATTTTTTAGGATCTGGGCAAGATTCGAGAAGGTCTTTCCGACACAGTCAGGCCTCACCTTACATCCTCCTAACTGCAATGAGACTTAAACTTTAGAACAAGGCATCCAAGGTATTGATGGGAATGGTCCTGTCCCCTCGTCCTGGTTTCACAACGCTAAGCAACACTTGACTTGTTCCTGGGTGAAGAACTGGTTGTAACAAGGTCCTGATTCTACCCTGATTTGTGGCAGCATCAGGGTGTCCAGCATGACTTTCTTACCTTATTTGAGACACAAAGAGCCTTAATCTTCTAATAGAAATGTTAGACAGCAAGGTAGCATTTTTTTTTTTTTCCCAAGGCAAGGACAAATTCCCTTAAGGATTTTGCAAACGTCACATGTTCTCTTTCCCCTTATTGCAATATGTATAATTTATCTCCTGGTATAACTTGCTTAATAGTCACAGTTTGTTAATTCCATCTGCTTCCCAAGAGGAGGACAAATTGTTACGTGGTGATATCCTGGGTGCTGAGTGGCTCTCACAAGCAGCAGCTAGTCCAAACCTCAGTTAATGGGCTCAGGACCAAAGGGACCACAGAGGTGGGCACTGAGGCTCTGCTTGATCTCTACAGCATGGACTTGCCCCACCAAGGCCACCCTGGCCACCATCACCTCTGGTGGCCAAACCTGAGCCTGTGAGGCTCAGCCAGGCCCCTGGAGCCCGCATGACTACACAAAGGCCTCCCCTCATGCAGGGAAGCAGTTTGTCCATCTGCAGTAGGTCTTTGTTGTAGCGGTGCATTGCTCTCCCTCTCTCCCTCTGCACCTCTGCTCATGAACTTGGCAGGGTGCACTGCGTGGCCGTGCCTCCCACTGAGGACTATGCAGACATGCCCCTGGTGTCCTGACATTCACTGCTCTTCCTTTGTATCTGTTACCCAAGACTAGGTGACCTTACTGTGAAGCCAGAATTAGACTAGCAGTCAGTAGAGATAGGTAAGTCAGGTCAGGTTGGATCAAGGAGGCCAATTTGAGGAAGTCCAGAAAATTGGAGAGAGATTGAAATGCTAATGCCTTCAGAGGCCTTCCTCCACCTTCATCAAAATAACCTGCCTCTGCTCCAACCTGTTGCTAAGGTAACCTGTCCCAGGGATGGCCCCTACGGGGAGTTGTTAATTACGCCCCCTTCCTGCTTGGCCCCTCCAGCCCATCTGCTTCTCACCTTTTGGCCATCCCACGGAGCATCTCCTGGGCCTAGTCACATAGACAGGAAGGAGAGAGACAAGGGGAAGAGAGCAGGAGAGCAAAGGAAGCCTAGGACATATAAAGAAGGCGGAACTTCTCGCTTCTTGGGATGCCAGGATACCAGCTATGACCCCCTTCTCCCTCCCAGGAGAAGTCTATGTTACCCCCTTTTAAATAAACCCTGTTCATATGCTTGCCTCGGCGTGCTTCTCTAATGTTATACTTCAACATGTGAGGGAGCAGGACTTGTCACCAGTAACAGGTGGTATCAACTGCATGGTGGGACACGCTGCTGCAGGCCTGGTCACAGTGTACATGGAGATGCACCATCTCATGAGGCTACTGACTGCAGAACTCAGTGTGTGCTCTGCTCCAGGGACAACTGGTGCCGCCACTTCTCCCATGGGTCTGGAAGCCAGTGGCACAAGGTAGGAATGGCACCTACTTAGTGTCCAGGGGAGGACTGTCCCTATCAAGAGGTACCGTAATGATTCCTCTAAATGACACTGAGACTGTTGTCACCATTGAGAAAACAGACAATAAAGTGCCCTTTGGTGTTGGCCCTGAGTGTTAAAGAAGGGTATTAGATAGCGGGAGGAGGAAAAGCCCTCACACCACCCAGCACAAGGCTTCTGACACCCCAGGTTCAGGGATTCCTCATGTGCCACCCAGAAGTCCCCAGAGGGACTGGACTGGTCTGGCTGGCTCCTCTGAGTGTCCCATTTTAACCCCCCCCACAACCCACGAAGGGGCTTCTGGTTCTGTTGGCCCTCCTAGGGCCATATTTCTCTCCAGCACAACCTATTTTACATTCCTTTTGCCTGTAACCAGCAACAGAGCTAAAGAATTCATGACTCAAACCTTTATTCCTGAAGAATCTGAACCCTTGGGTGCTTTATGCTTGTTTGCCCATATAGGGTAAAATGGCTTCATTGACTTTCACCATAGGACGTGGAGGAACAAGGATGCTCCCGACCCCACACGCCACCCCTGCTCGGCTCTCTCTAGATCACTCCCTGACTCTGCAATAATGAGCAATATACATATTGATCTCTGCCCCCAGTTCTTAATATAGAGCTCCTAAACCCCTGAACTTCTCTGGATGATAGGAGCATCTTTTGTTCTAAAGAGATGAGTCTGGGCGGGCTCCCCGATGGGGGCTGGGCATCAGAAAGATCAAACCACGATTATTACAAACCTGCAGCTTGCAGCCCCACCCCCGTGCTCTGGGAGGGGAGAGGACTGAAGAGAGAGTTTATTATCAATCATGCTGTCAAGAGGAAGCCTCCCTAAAGATCCCTGAACTGTGGGGTCTGGAGGGCTCTGAAGATGGCAAACACATCCAGGTGCTGGGAGAGAGGATCGGCCCAGCTCCACAGGGCCAGGCTCTCAGGACCCTCCAAGCTGCTCCAGATGAAGTCTCCAGATCACCTCTACCCTCTGTAACGTCCTTTATCAATATGATAAACTGGTGGCCATCAAGTAAGTGTTTCCCTGAGTCCTCTGAGTCATCCTAGTAAATTAATCTAACCCAAGGAGCAGGGAATGGGGACCCCAGTTTATAACTGGCTGGTCAGAAATAAAAGTGCCTCTGACATGGGAGCAGCCTTGTGGGGCTGAGCCCTTAAACTGTGGGATCTGACACTCCTTGATGGTAGCTGGCATCAGACTTGAATTAAGTTATAGGATAGCCAGCTGAGACAAGAAGATTTCAAGTTAAGGCCAGCCTTAGCAACTTAGCAAGACTCTAAGCAACTTAGTGAGAGCCTGTCTCTCTCTCTCTCTCTCTCTCTCTCTCTATATATATATATATATATATATATATATATATAATAAAAAGGGCTGGGAATGTGGCTCAGTGGTAAATTGCCCTTGGGTTAAATTCTCAGTACCAAAAAAAAAAAAAAAAAAAAGAAAAAGAAAAAGAAAAAGAAATGAGGGCAAAGATCTATGCAAGATCCAAATTGTTAGTTTAATATTGAGCAGGGATGGCTGGAGCTTTCTTATGGGAAGATATGTGACTCATCCAATTTCTTAAGTCTTATACATAGCCAGTGATATCTGCTTTCTGCTATTAATCTTTTATAGAATCTCTCCCCTTGAGTACAGGCAGGACGGATGGTTTGCTTCTAACCAATAGAATATAGCAAAGGTAGTGAGATATCTCTTCCATGATTAGGTTTTAGAGCATTATAACTTCTTTTTTGCTGCAAACTGTTCCTATTGCCTTTGTGGCTTGCACTCTGGCGAAGCAAGTGGCTGTGTTGGAGAGGTACACTTGACAGAATGAGAGGGTTGCCTCTGATCAACACCCAGCTAGGAACTGAGACCCTCAGTCCAACAACCTTTAAGGAACTGGATTCTGACAGTGAGTTCCACATGAACTTGGAAGTGGATCCTTTCTCAGTTGAGCCTTCAAATGAGACCCCAGCCCTGATGACAATTGCAGACTTTTTTTTTTTTTAATATCGTGGTTGTAAATGGACACAATATCTTTTTAAATGTATTTTTTTAATGTGGTGCTGAGGCTTGAACCCAGTGCCTCACATGTGCAAGGCAAGCACTCTACCACTGAGCTATAGCCACAGCCCAACAATCGCAGTCTTGTGAGAGACCTTGATGCCAAGCATCCAGCTAAGCTGACCCCAGATTCCTAACCTACAGACACTATGAGGTAATATGTGTGTGCTTTTAAGTTGTTAGGTTTGTGCTAATTTGTTCCATAGTGATAGGTCGTTAGTATAGCTAGTTATAGGACTATTTAAACATTTTAATTATTTTGGTTCGGTTTTAGAAAGTAAAAGCTTTTTAGAAATGTGTTCATTTTGCCTAAAATTTCAAATATGTTTGGCACAAAGCTTTTCATATCTTCTGTTTAAAAGCTTGGTTGCAAAATATAACTCACACATAGAAGGGTGCATAGAATATGAGTGCATAGTATGATGTGTAATTATAAAATAAACATCTGTATATTCACCACCCAACTCAAGAAAAGGCAGATTGCTAGCACCACAGGAATCACTGTGAGCTCCTTTCCTCTCAAGGGTAATCATGCTTGTGTTTTTATGATAATCTCTGCCTACTGTTATAGTTTTATGGTTCTTTATAGTTCATCCATGCAATACAATATAATTTAGATTTTTCTGTTTTTGAACTTTATGTAAATAGAATCATTCCCAGTATATCTCAAGGGTTTTTTTTCACTTAGTATTAGATTTACAACATCAATCTGTGTTGTAAAGTTCTAGCTTATTTATTTTCATTGCTGTTTAATATTCCATAGTATGATTATAAAAATTTATTTATCCATTTTACTATCAATAGGCATTTGAATTGTTGCCAGTGTGGGGCTACCTAAGTATTTCTACTCTGAATATTTTTTGTACATATTGTGAATATTATGGTCCATACTGCACACATTTCTTTTTTTTTAATATTTATTTATTTATTAGTTATTGGCGGACACAACATCTTTGTTTGTATGTGGTGCTGGAGAATCGAACCCGGGCCGCACACATGCCAGGCGAGCACGCTACCGCTTGAGCCACATCCCAAGCCCAAATACTGCACACATTTCTTGGGAATTTTTCTGGTAGTGGTGTTGTTGGGTCCTAGGGCATGAATTTTTTTGTTTCAGGTTTTTGGTTGTTGTTGTTGTTGTTGTTGTTGTTTTTGGTACTGGGGATTAAACCCAGGGGTGCTCTACCACTGAGCTACATCCTCAGACCTTTTTATTGTTGAGACCAGGTTATTGCTAAATTGCTGAGGCTGACCTGGAACTTGTGATCCTCCTGTCTCAGCTTCCTGAGTGGCTAGGATGACAGTTGTGTGCCCTGCAACTGCAAGGCATGGGTTCTTATTCACTTCCCCAGGTCGCACACCAGCACTGTACAGAAGTGGGTGCACCACATCGTGTCACAACTTGGTGGTGTGAGACTTTTGAATTTTACTTGCTATGTGGATAGTGGTATTTCACTGTAGTTCTTGCATTTTCCTGGAATGAAGCACTTTTTCATATACTTATTGGTGATTTGGATTTTATTTTTTGTGTGAAGTGCGGATCCTATTTATTTGTCCATTTTTCTGTTGGTGGGTTTGTTTTTTGCTTGTTGATTTGTAGGAGTTCTTTATTTGGGATAGGACTCCTTTATTAATTTCATGTGTTTATGTCATTGTATGGTCTGTCTTTTTATTTTCTTTGTGGAGTCTCTGAATTTTAATATACTTATAGCTATCTACCTTTTCTTTTCTTTTTCACATGGAGTCTCACCAGGATGCCCAGGCTGGCCTTGAACCTGCTATCCTCCTGTCTCAGCCTCCTGGGATAGCAGTCCATGCTGATTACCTACGCATGGTACCTTGTTCCCTCATTTGCATGGTTAACAGTTCACATTTTTAAAAACACAATTTGTTGAAATTCTTGGGGTTTAGAAGGACATTGCACTCCTTGGAGAGCATTTGCATTTGTTTTTATCAGGTGCGAGGGGGCATCGCAAGGCCAGGATGATTTTAAACTAAATTCACAGTTTGAAGATTTGTAGACCATGACAGGTGATGTGAACACGGAACGCAATTCTACATATAGATACAACTTCTCAGGGACATGATTTTTCTTCCTGCTCTTTCTGGCAGGATGACACATTTCTTTGCAGTCCTCTCGGGCAGGGGTTGGTTTTTTTCTGGTTCACCCTTACATTGGGAATGTGACCTTTTGGGGTCTCTTAGGAGACTCCCCATCTTAAGTTCTGGACTTTGTGAGACCACTGACCTGAAGTCCCTGTGTACCTGCTTAACAAATCCACACCAGGGAACAGCAGCTGTAGACCTTGGTTTTTCACTCCCATGTCAGCTGGGCGGTTAATAATTTGCTGGGTCATTAGCTTGTTGGCTCTTTCCAGGAAGATGTTGGTAGGAAGATGTTTTCCAGAAACTGCATTCCCAAAGACTTATGGAGTAGGATGTTAATTGGCAAACTCATTATAATAGGTAAAAACAACTTATGTGTTCAAAGACAAAGACAGACTTAGTAAGTAAATTATGGGATCACATATGACAATTACTATGCTCATTTGCTGAAATATCCCCTCTGGCAAAAATTGCTGGAAGTCTAATCTATTCTCTCCTTCCTTTTATTTTGTTTGGCTTTAGGATTTGGGATTGAACCCAGGAGTGTTTTACCACTATGCAACATCCCTAGCCTTTTTTATTTTTTATTTTGAGATAAGGTCCACTAAATTGCTGAGAGTCACCAAGAATGGCCTCAAAATTGCAGTCCTCCTGCCTCAGTCTCCTGAGTTGCTGGGATTACACACCACCACGCCTGACATCTTTCCTTGTTTTTTATTAACAGTAGGGTTATTTAGCTGCCCACCTAGAGACTATAATTCCCAGCCTCCCTTGCAGCTGGGCGAGGCTATGTGAGAAGTTGTTTTCTTTTTTTTTTTTTTTAAAGAGAGAGTGAGAGGGGGACAGAGAGAGAGAAAGAGAATTTTAACATTTATTTATTTTTTCTTAGTTCTCGGCGGACACAACATCTTCGTTTGTATGTGGTCCTGAGGATCGAACCCGGGCCGCACGCATGCCAGGCGAGCGCGCTACCCTTGAGCCACATCCCCAGCCCGAGAAGTTGTTTTCAATGGAGGTGAATGAAAGAGATGGGTGTCATTTCCAAGGTGTGAGAAATAGAAAGCCCAGTGGTCCATTTTCAGAATGTAGGATTCAGCTTTCAATGTAAAATTACTGGGGATGTAAGAAAAAGAGCCAAAGGGGAAATAGAACCTAGTGGTTACCAGCATTTATTACCTGAATGTGGCAGATTGAAAAGTCCATACAAACAGGAAGTGGGTGAAGGAGCCAGCCTGACCCACAGAAATACACTGAGTATATGCCAACATGTACTCACCCCCAAAGGGCCCTTCCACCACAAAAGAACAAAGGGAGGTGGAGACAACTAAAGGTGCATTTCTTTGAAAAACTCAATAGGAGACAGTAAAACCTAGGCAATGTTAGGGAAGATTGTACACCCTATAGTACTCAGCTAGTGAGGAACTGGGGTAGAGACCTTGTTTCTGAGGCGATAAAATGCTGGTTGTAACATCTCTGGGTGTGCCTGCTCACCCAGACATCTGATCTTGCAAAAGTGTCAAAAAAATCTTGCTTCCACTGTACCTTATGTCTCCCAGTCCATTCTTTGGATTTGGAAGGTGAGTGTGTTTTTCACACGAGGTGTATTCTTCATGCCTGTTTCCTTCTATTAGGCTAAACATGGACAGTGCTTTGGCCCTAAAGATGAAGCTCATACCTTTGTGGATGTCAAAGCAATAAGATGGAAGGAATATGGTCACTAAATGACAGCAGGAAGCATAGTGCCCCCCTGGGCCACTTAGCTCAGTATAGTTACATCAGAAAAAAATTAACTTCTGTGAAATTAACTGTATTTTTTTGGTATCTTGGTACAGCATCTTAGCCATTTTCCTAACTAATACACAATTTAAGGTTTCCGTCTTGCAGAGATGTCCAGTTCATTGGCCCTAATTTATAGCAACTTCCTGCAATCATCTCTTCTCTTTGGGCCTGTTCTAGACTCTATGGTTCATCATTCTAACCACATCCTTACAAATACTCCTAACTGCTTAGCATCTCTTTCACTTCCTCTTATTTTCTCCACAAACCCCCATCTTTAGTATCTGAGGTTTACTAAAAAAACAACAACAAAAAAACCACAGTGAGGCCAAACTATATTTTGGTTTCACTGTTTTCAAACATCAAATAGATTCAACATGGTAAATTCTACTGCTTTCCTAATAAGTCCAATTTCCTTCCTTTCCTCTCTCTTCAGATGACTATTCCATTCCTTTTCCTCCTTCCTCAAATTTCTAGGTTCTTCCTCCCTTTCTAGACTCATTGTCATTTGGTGACCTTGTTTTTTTTTCTTCTTCTTTTAGTACTGGGCGTTGAACCCAGGGGCTCTCACTTAGCTATATCCCCAGGCCTTTTTATTTTTATTTTGAGACAGGGTCTTGCTGAGGTGCCCAGTCTGGCCTTGAACTAGCCATCCTCCTGTCTCAGCCCCCAGAGACATTGTGATTACAGTGACCACACTGTGCCCAGCTCCTCCACCCAATCTGCAAACCAGTCTGCTTCAGCACCCTCTGCGAAGCTGCCTCCACTCTCTCAAGGCTGTCTTCATTCTGAGGCTTTATGCATTTCCTGTTCCCAAAGTGTTTCCTTCTCTACCTGGCCATTTTCCAACAGCTCAAAAAATCTCTAAGATAGCCCCCCCCCCCCCCATCAAAACAAAACAGAGCCGGGGAAGGTGGCACACACCTGTAAAACCAGCGGCTCAGAGGCTGAGGCAGGAGGATTGCCGTTCCAAGCCAGCCTCAGCTACTTAGTGAGGCCCTAAGCAACTCAGTGAGCTCTTGTCTCTAAATAAAATACAAAAAGAGCTGGGGATGTGACTTCAGGGTCAAGGGCCCTCAGTTCAATCTCCAGTACCAAAAAGAAAAAAAAAAAAAAACAACAACAACAACAACAACAAAAGAACATCTGTATTGGTTGTATAGCCTGGGATCACAGACTCTGTGGCCTCAAACAACATGAGTGTCTTGCATTGCAGTTTCTGTGGGTCAGAAGTCCAGCAGGTTTTCACTGGGTCTTCTGCCCAGTGTCTCACCAATCTGAAGTCAAGGCACCAGCCAACTCTGTGACCTCAGCTAGGGCTCAGGACCATCTTCCATTGGTTGTTGGCAGAGTTCAGTATCCTGGCATGGTTGACCTGAGGTTTTTACTCTCTTGCTGACTGCCAAGAGGGAGTCATTCTTAACTCCTAGAGGCCACCATTTATTCTCAGTCATGTGGCACTCTTCTGAACTCACAGAAGGTAAGTTTGCTCCTTAAGGCCAGCAGTAGAATCACTTTCTTTAAAGGGTTCATCTGATTAGGTCAGGCCCATCAGGAAGTCTCCCTTTTTAAAAAAAATATATTTTTAGTTGTTGATGGACCTTTATTTTTTATTTATTTATATGTGGTGCTGAGGATTGAACCCAGTGCCTCACACATGCTAGGCAAGTACTTCACCACTAAGCCACAACCCCAGCCCCAGGAAGTCTCCCTTTTGATTTATTCTAAGTCAACTCTAATTAGGGACCTTAATTATATCTGCAAAATTCACCTTTGCCATATAATGTAACCTAATCACAGTGACATCCCATCCTACTTACAGGTTCTAGCTCTACCCATGGGGATGGGGTTATATGAGTCACCTACATTGAGAGGCAGAAGTCTTGGGGGCCATCTTTGAACTTTGCCTACCTCAGCATCCCTTGACTCTTTCCCGCTCTAGTTCCTGTCTGGAGTTCCCTCTCCCTGACCCAGGAACCTCATCAAAGCAGTCTAGACTTGCTGCCTCCACTTCCCATTCACTCCTCTACCCACCTGTCTGGCTCCCATCCACGGAGATTGCTCTTGTCAGGTGACCCTTCTTGCCAAATCCAAAAAGCACTTTCCTTTCAACTTTTTTTCATCTTAAGAAAATATTTTTTATGGAAAATTTTAAAAGAAGTAAAATAGAATTAATAATGTAATGTTCATATATGAACTCCAACACTCAGATTCAACAAAGTCAACAAGTAGCTAAATTTATATATATATATATCCCACAGTTTCTTTTCCCTCTATTCTTCTGGGTTATTTTAAAGAAAATCCAAGCCAGGTGAGGTGGCACAGGCCTGTAATCCCAGTGACTTGGAAGGCTGAGGCGAGAGGATCATAAATTTGAGGCCAGTCTCAGAATCTTAGTAAGACCCTGCCTCAAAATAAAAAAAATAAAAAGGGCTGGGAATGTAGCTCAGTGGGAGTGCCTCTGGGTTCAATCCCCAGTACCTTCCCTCTCCCCCAAAATGAATCCAGTTATTTATAGCATTAGTAAATAAGTTACTACTTTGGTATGAGTTCCTAAAAGATAATAATGACTCTTTAAAATCTGACCATAATTCAGTTGGACTAACTTCTGTGTAGGGCACTTACTCAGCACACACAAGGCCTTGGGTTCAATCCCAGGACTGTCAGAAAAAGGGACCCCAGGATATTGTAACTTTAAAATTTAGCAATGATTCCTTAATATTGCCTGATACCAGTTTTCACATTTCCTTGATTACTTTATACATGTCTTTTATAATGGGTTATTTGAATCAAGATCCAGATAAGAGCCATTCATTGCATTTGGCTTATTTGTTCCTGAAATTTCATTTAATCCTTTCACTTTTTTTCCCCCTTTTGTCTCATCACTTAGTTTTTTAAGGAAGGGAGTGATGGTTTGTGTGGAGTTCCCTGCATTCTGGTTTTGGCTCGTGGAATCCCTCTGATGTCCTTTAACATGTTCCTCTGTCCACTGGGCCCTTTTCCACTGCCACCCGGCACCCCTTCTAGGCGGCATTAACACTGGTCCCTTTCTCCTGACATCCTCTCCTCTCCAGGTCTAGAGGGTGCCACATCCTCCTCATTTCCTTCTGCCCTTGAAACCTGATGTTTCTGGAAGCTCTGGGCTGGGTCCCTCTTCCCTCTTTATCCATTCTCTCTGGGTCGTCTTCTCTGGTTCTGTGGCTTGAAATGCCACTTAGACCTTGAAAGACTCAGGACATTGTATCTACAGCCCTGGCCTCATTCAGGCCCCTCACTGTCTCCAGCATCTCCACCTTGCCCTGTCCCTGAGGGGGTGCTGGGGCTCCTGCTCCCTGGTCATTCTCCCTCTCCCTCGGCTGAATGGCCCCACATGCACTTAGCCATTGGAGGCAGGATCCCCAGGATTCCCTCATGCCCCAGATTCGACCCAGCAGATTCCATCATCCCTCCTCTAAGCCACAGCATCTGCCCAGTGTGTCTCCAGCCTCCACCTGTGGCCTGGCCCCATGCCCTCTTCCCTGGACGTCTGCCCCAGGCTCCTGACTTCCTACTTTCATTCCCGACCCCCTCAACCAATTCTCCACAGCCCAAAGTGATCCTTTAAAAGCATAAGTCAGATAATTCTTCTTCTTATGTCATCTGCATACATTATCCCTGTGCATCAAGAAGGCCTGTCCTGGACTGTTGTGCTTCCTGTTCTGGACCATTCTCCTGTCTGCTTACCAAACCCTAGCCACAAAAGGCCTTCTCTTAGCTTCCCCCAAATGCCACAGTCCTGCCCGTCCCTTCAACCAGGACATTGTCCCTAATACTCCGTGGCTGTTTCCTTATGATTCTTCAGCACCTTTTCAGGGGTCTTTCCCTCACTGCTCAGCCTATTGGTCCCCTCCTTCTTTTCTCCATTTTGTCTCCTTGGTGCACTCTGCTCATTGAATGCCATTGCCCTGGTTTACTATCCATCTTCCCCTACAGACCATGTTGGACTGACCCTGGTAGAAGCAGAGAGCTTGGGAGAATGGAACCCTACTCCAGCTGTAGGATGGGGCCAACGTCCAACCAACCAACCTCCCAAGAAAAGCCCCCAAGTAGCATCAGGACACTTTGTGCTACATGGACCAGTTATTCAGGATGTCACCAGGCTGGTGGTTAGATTTTTTAAAATCAGTTTTTAAAAATGGAGGTAAGATTTATAATAAAATGTACAGATTCTAAATATACAATTTTGACAACACTCCAACCGCCCAACAGTTACACATTCCTGTAATCCCAGTGGCTCAGAAGGCTGAGGTAGGAGGATCACAGCCTTAGCAACTTAGTGAATCCCTAAGTAACTTAGTGAAGACCCTGTCTATAAGGCCTTTGCTTAGCATCTGGATGGCCATCTTAAATGACAGCCACCATTTTAAGGAAAAAGTTTCACTTTCCCGCCCAAGGGTCTTTCTGAGAAAGGTTCACCACCCACTCCCTCCTACCAACCCTGCTGCAGTCTGACTGCAGCAAAATAACGGGGGTGGGGGGTGGTGGGGGGTGGTGATGAACAACTTGTGTACATTGATACAGCAGGAGTGGGAGCCGTTTATTGTGGGACAGGAGGGGTATTTATACATTCCACACAGCTTATCTTAATTAACATAAACTAGATACAGCAGTCAACCAATAAGGAATCTCCACACTTAATGGCTCGCTGGCGTTACTTCACAAACCACTCCCCCTGGCAAAATGCCAGGCGCCATCTTGACTTGTTTACAGACCCTAACACAACCCCACCCCTAACCCCCTGATTTCTGAGCCTCCCCCATAAAAGTCCCAGAACTCAAACCTGTTTTGCCTCTCTCTCCTATAGGGAGACGGCCTTTACTTATCAGCTCTGACAAATAAACTCTCGTATGTATCTCTGCCTGGTCTCCATCTTTCATTTCTTGCTTATCCTTCTCTCGTTCTTTGTTTTCTTTTCACTATCTCTAAATAAATACATAAAAAAGGTTGAGGATGTGGCTCAGTGGTTAAGCACCCCTGGGTTCAATTCCTAGGACCAAAAAAAAAAAAAAAAAAAAATCTAGAACACCTCCATCACCCTAGAGATTCCCTCCTGTCACCTTTCAGTCAACCCAGACCCCAGCTGTTGGCAGCTGGATTATCATACCAAGGGGCATGGTTCTGTGATGTTCCAGTCAGGCCACTTATCTTTTTTTTTTTTTTTTTTTTTTTTTGGTACCAGGGCTTGAAACCAGGGGCGCTTAACCACTGAGCCACATCCCAGACCTTTTTTGAATTTTATTTAAAGTCAGGGTCTCACAGAGTTGCTCAGGGCCTCGCTCAATTGCTGAGGCTGGCTTTGAACTCTAGATCCTCCTGCCTTGGCCACCCAAGCTGCTGGGGTTAGAGATGTGCGCCACCACACCTGGCCCAGGCTGCTGATCTTGACACCAGGGTTTTTGCCAATGAGACATGTTTCTAATGTCCAGTGTGCTGACTGGAACGGCCTCTGTGGTTGATGGGCGGGGGGTGAGGGGGGAAATGTTGATGCTCTTGGGTGACGTGGCCTGAAGAATGGCCCTTCTGGCTACCCAGGGACCTATGGCCCATGTCCTCCAGCAGTGCACTAATAGGAGCACCTGTCTGCTCTGGAGCAGAGATTAAGCTAATAGACATCAGACATCACACTGAATCTGCAAAAATTCAGACTCACAGCAAAGTAAGACCAGCAGGACAGGCTCAGCTCTGGAGACACGGGGGACACGGGGGTGAGGGGATGCCTGGGAGGCCTGGAAAGTCAGCCAGGGAACCCAGGGCAGGTGGCCTGCTGAGTCAGTGAGTCTCGTAGATGGGACCCCAATATAGTGTCCTCTGGGGTGTATGTCCAGCCTAGCATATAACTCACCTCAGCCCATCCCTGAGCATGTTCTTCTGGGAATGCCTGCCGCCTGGTTTCAGAACCACCTCTGACCTCTGTGTTCTCCTTGACCAATGTAGGGTGGCTTCAGTTGCTCCCTTGGGATGTGGAAGGAGGGACAGTTCCAGGGATATGACCAAAGCCACTCCTCTCTCTTCACCTCTAGGCTTTCCACCTTGGAGTTAGCCTGCAGTTCCTGGACTCAAGTCTCTTGGCCCTCCTTCCTCAAGTCCCTCTCTGGGCATTCTGGGGGCTCAAGAGGCACCTTCAGCTCTGCCTCAGTGCCCCCTTCAGCCTTTCGCTTTCTCTGATCAGAGGACAGACAGCACACGGTGGCCCTTAGAGAAGATGTCTTGATGAGAAACTGCTTTTCTGGCCCTCATATGACCCTTTCACCAGGCCTGTGATGTGGGCAGAAACTCAAATGGCCTGTTAGGGGTGAGGAAATGAGGCTGAGTGTAAGCATGTGCCCCAGCAGCCTCAGGTTCTTCTGGCAGCTAAGCCTTAGTTTGCTTGTATATAAAATGGGCCTTTTATCTTGCGCTTTCACTGTCAGTGCAGTGCCCCCTTCTCTGTTCTCCATTCTGCCCTGGGCCCCAGAGGCCAACCTTTTCCAAGCTTATAGCTCTCATAGGTTCTAGTGCCTTCCCTTGCTCCAGGTGGAAAGAACTTCTGCGGTTTCTATCCCCGACAGCTTCACCAGCCTTTTTTTGGTCTCTCTCTCTCTCTACCTGTTCTGTAAGTTTCCCTTCATCAAACCCTTTCAGTCACTCCCCTGAGTGTGCTGTCCGTCTCCACGCAGGGCCTAGCTGCTATAATACTGAGTACAGAAAGGCCCTGGGAAGCAGAGCCTCGGTGGGACGCTGGGATTGGGCTGCTCTCGCATGAATAAACTGGGCAGGCACTAATGGACCATGGTAATCTGTGGCACAGTGTCATGGTTACTCACTTCACAACCAGCAAAGGCATGAGATGATTGTTACGATGCTGGCAGATCAAGTAACTGTGGCATTTAATCACTATGGTGACAACAGTAACTAAGAAATAGTGACAAAGACTGTGGTGTGGGCTTTGGATTGCCCTAGAAACTCACACAAAGAACAGGACAGACTGAAAGCCATGAATTCCCAGTTTAGTGTGAGATTGGAGATTCAGAAAGGCCCAGGATAGCTTGAGAAGATTTTTTTTTTTTTGTACTGGGAATTGAACCCTGGAGTGCTTTCTACCACTGAGCTACATCCCCAGCCCTTTTTATTTTGAGACAAGGTCTGGCTGAATTGCTGAAGCTGGCCTTGAATTTGCAATCTCCCTGCCTGAGGCTCCTGAACCACTGCCCCTGGCGGTAGGAATCTTTGATCTCTACCTGCCACAGGGTGGATAAGGCTGAGGACTAGCTTCAGTCTGAGAATCAATTAAATGCACAGCCCCACCAAGCTTCTTACTCCCAGAGAACAACACACCCAGAGAAGAACACCGTTTTTTTGTTTTTAATATTTATTTTTTAGTTGTAGTTTTGACACAATACCTTTATTTTATTTTTATATGGTGCTGAGGATCGAACCCAGGGACTTGGCACGTGCTAGGTGAACACTCTACTGCTGAGCCACAGTCCCAGCCCCAATACTGGTTAAGGTGGAGTGGGACATGGATGGAGCTGTTTGGATAGAACTTTGAACCACTGAGTCTCCCTTTCAAAGGCAGCCCCCTACCACCTTGGGTTGGAGGAAACTAGTCTTTGTGTAAAAGTCATTCAGTGACTTCACTTGGGACATTGGACTCCCCCAGGTGACTCCTAACACTTCTCCTCACCTCCAGGCCTACAATGAGAATTATATTCCAGTAGAATCCAATCAGAAAAGGACAAGGCCCACCCCCGGGAGGAGGTACTTTATGCATTCAAAGAGCTGCCAGAATCTTGCCAATTTGTACTGGCAGAGTCTGGGTAGCATCTTGGAGCGTTAGACTAAGGAAGACAAAATCTTAGATGGGGCCAATATTGGTTGTTGTGGGTGTTCTCACCAGGATCCGGAATTGTGTCAGCTTGGCCAGTCTGACTAATTGGAACCTGGATTCAATCATGGCCTAACAAAGAGGCAGAGGGGCTCAGACTTTCCTGACCAGCTGTAGAGGAAGGCTGAGGGAGATGGGAATGTGTAGGAATGTGCCTACCCTTTTCTGAAAGGCTCTGGGCTGGTTTTCTTCTATAGACTGGAGATAATGTAGGAGATGCCAAATGGAATTTGGCTTCTTGGTTTTCTGCCCCTAATGAGAAAAAGATCCTGTGGTGGTAGAAACCAGCTGACAACAATGAGCCAGGGACAAGGGACTTTTGATAATAAAGCCCAGGGAAGGAATAGTGATCAGTATTTTGTTATTGTTATTGTTATTTTTTTAAAAATAAAAACTGCAGATTTATTCTGCAAGGGCCCATTCTAAGAAGCTGGAGGTGAAGGGGGAGATTCCTCCCCTTCCTCTCCTTCTCCCTCCCTTTCTCCCCAGGAGTAAAAATGGTCCAGACCCCCAAACTTGCCCTAATTAAAAAAACAAAAAACAAAAAACAAATTGAGGTTTCAGAAAGTTACAGCATCTTAATTCCTCATAGAAAAGGGAAGGAGCCAGAGGGCAGGCAGGTAGTTCCCTGGGGTGGGGGGAAGTACCCCAGCCTGGTGAGACATCCACCCTTAAACAGCTGCCCCAAATGGGCTAGCCTGGGAATATAGCAATTAAACATTTCCACACCCCATTTTATGAAAAGCAAAGAGGAAAAAAATTTTCCCTTTCTCCCAAACCCAACTAAATATATGTGTATATATACATATACTTTTTCTTAAAAATGAAAACAGAAAAATTCGAAGACATTAGGCGTGAAAGTGAATCCAGAACAAGGGAATGTGAAATTCCCTCTTTCCTTCCTCCCTTACTATGGGATTCATTGGTACATCCCCGGAAGAGGAACCAGCCCCAAAGGGACAGCAGATGGGAGAGACCAAAGGGAGCAAAGGGTGGGGGTCTCCCCAGCTACTCAATAAGCCAGCATGGATGAGGGCAGGGCACCAGGGAAACTACACCCCCTTGAAATTTTCTAGGTGGGACCAGGAGGGGAGAAGAAGAATTCCTGTGTAGTCTTCAATTCCATGTCAAGAAGAGGCAGGGTGACAGGCGGGGAGTATGGAAAAAAGGAACGGGGTTTGGGGGTTCCTGTGGTCAGGGAGAACCCCAATTCCTCAGCTCCTGGACAAAGGCTTCAATTATCTCCTCTTTAACCTTCTGTAACTCCTTCCTCACCTCTTCCAGAAGCTCCCTTTTCACCCTCTCCAGGTCTGACTCTTCCCCATGGCTGGAGGGCTGGGCCTTGGAAGCAGTCCTAGAAGATGAGGACTTCATCCTCAGCAAGGCTGTGCTGTTCTTCTCCCATGGTCTTGGCACAGGTTCACTCTGGGCTGGGCCTCTGGCCCCTGGCTCCTCCTGACTGGCAGATTCTTCCTTGGGTTTCCCTCTAATCTGTGTGGCTTTCCTTCTCTGGGCCAGCAAGGCAGCCATCTCCTCCACGAACCCTGGACCGGTGCTTCGACTGTTCTCAGCTTTGGGGGCCAGCGGTCTTCCTGAGGTCTCCTCCTGCTTGTTGACTTTCCTAAGTTTGGCTCCCCAAATGGCTGCAGCCAAGCCAGGGGCTCCTCCGTCTCCACCATTCCGTCCTTGTGCTGCAGAGAGAGGGGTCGCAGGAGATGTGCCTCCCCCTACTCCATGCCTTGAAGCCAGGACCCCTGAGGAGGGCAATCCTGGGGGTGCGGAAGGACCGGGAGGACAGGGAGGCTGGCTGGGCCACTGCCTTTTCTGCTGCTCCACCTCTTCCCTGGTGGAGCGTGCCCAGGCAAGGGGTGCTGAGGGTGCTGAGGGTGCTGGGAGTGCTGGGGGTGCTGGGGGTGCTGGGGGTGCTGGGGGTGCCGGAGGCCCGTCTCCTTCCAAGGCCTGTAGAGCACTGGCCCTGCCGGCAGCCCGCTGCACCACGTCTTCTTTGATGCTGAAGTTGAGGCCCCAGACCTGGCGGGCGTCTCGCCACTGATGGAAGTTGGGGGTGGCCTGATTGTACTTGACGCCCCTGACGATGGCACAGTTGCTGACCACCTGCTGGCCGGGCTGCATCTTGCCTTCCTCCGACAACCTGAAAGGAATTGGCCGCGGGGTTGAGGTAGATCTGGACACGGCTGAAGCCTGGGGACCCGTGCTGGCAGGTAGCCACCGCTCGTTGCCATCGTCACAAAGCATCACAGTAGCCTGCTGGAACAGATAACCGTCTCGCTTTGGTTGCTCGGCGGGTGGCGGCGCGCCCACGGTCAGGGTGTTCCAGGGGCGCCCCTGGATGGAACTTCAGGGGTTCGGGTTGGCCCCAGGTTCTGCTCCGTCTCCCCCAGGGTTCTGCCCCATACAGCCTGGCTTCGGGGGGAACGAGGACCGCGTTCGGGTGGGTCCTCAGGTGCCCCTTCCCTATGGTAGTTTGATTGGGGGGAGGGGATCCCTGAGGCAGAAAGTGGGTGCGGCATCACCTCCCCTGCCCGTCTCCCTGCAGCCGGCAGCGGCTGCAATGTTACTCTTACAATGTCCTTAAATTCTCTTGGCTACATTTCTTTCCACAATTCCACCTGATCGGTGTTTTTGATCCATTTGGATCCGTGTGAAGACTAATTGATCATGGGTCCCTAGAATGCTAGGGGGTGGGAGGCATAGCATCTAATTTTTTTTTTTAACTTAAATAAGTGGAAAAACTCTACTAGATCTGGTGGGCAGGAACCTGGTTGAAGTTTTCCTGATGGGGGGTCACTACCTATTACCCAGTTTTCCAAATTCCTTGGCTGAGGGGGGTCTTTGAGGAAGGACTCGGCAAGGCTGCCATAAGTGGGCACTGTGAATTCCCCCTGTCTCCTCCAGCAAGGCCTGTAGTCTCCTTGTGAAAGAGGAAAATTCTGGCTCTGAACTGATGATAATCTCTGGAGACTCCACATGGCCCACCAGTTAGAGGCGGCTTATGAAGGTCAAGTCTCAGCCTGAGTGCATAAACTGGGACCACAGACCTACCCCGTGTCTGGATATTAAGTGGCCAAATCCCCACTGATTTCCTGCCTCACAGTGAGGGTTAAAAACTGACCTTCATTGGAAAGCGCCAAATGGAAGTCACTGAATTTACCATCAAAATATCAAGCCAAAGGCAATATGCATCCCTAGTATAATTTCAGATATTAGAGCTGCCATTAAATATCCAAAAGGTAGAGACAGTCCTTCCTAACCTGATCTAGTGTAACTCACCTATTTGACTGATGTCAAAACCAGCTGGCCTTGGGATGGTGGCAGATGACTGGAGAGTTAGTAATGCTGCCAGTTGCAGCCATGCTCCCAGATGAGGAATTTTTACTGGAACAAGTCAGCCCATCCCTGGGTTTGTGTGCATCTTCCATCCCCAAAGGCTCTCCTTTCCATTCCACAAAGTAAAGGTAGTTATAAATACAGGGACAGCAGTGACCTTTACTCTGATCTCAGGGCTTTGACTACTCTCCCAGTGTCTATCACAGTATAGCCCAAAGGTCATTGCTTATGTTGACACAGTTAAAAACAGTATGCTAGCCAGTTACACTGATGATGTGATGGTTAATTGGGCCAAGTGAACAAGAAATTATAAATAATTTTGTAAAAACATGTTTGCCAAACGAAGGGGGATAAATCCTACAAAAAAATTTGGGGGTTTCCATATCAATGAAGTTTCTAGGGGATATGGTTTCTAGGGGATCCAGACATGTTAGGATCTGTCTTCAAAAATGAGAGACAAGGGCTGGGGTTGTGGTTTGGTGGTGGAGAGCTTGCCTAGCATGTGTGAGGCACTGGGTTCGATTCTCAGCACCACATATAAATAAATAGATACTTTTTAAAAATGAGAGACAAGTTGTTGAACCTTATACTTCCCACTATAAAAGAAAGGCAAAAGATGGGACTTTGGATTTTTGAGGCAACATATGGCACATTCGGCTGTGTTGTTTTAGCCATTTACTGGAAAACACATAAGACTGTAAGTTCTGAGTGAGTCCTGGAGCAAGAGAAGGCTCTGAAGCAGGTGCAGGCTTCAGTGCACGCTGCCCTGTCATGTGAGTGTTATCACTGGGAAGTGACCATGGCAGAAAACGATGCCATATGGACAAGCTCCAATCCAAGACCCACGGCACAAAACCTTAGGGTTTTGGATTAAATTGTGCCCTCTCCTGCCAACAACTATTCTCCATTTTAAAAACAGCTCCTAGCTCACACTGGATGTGGTAGAGACAGAATGCCTGACTGTGGGACACCAAGTGACCCGTGCGGCCAGAACTGGAGATACTGTGCCCCACCTTATCATAACGTTGGACACACATGGTGGCACTCTGTTATTACATAGTGTAGATGAGATCGGGTCTGAGCAGGTCCGGAAGGCACAAGGAAATTGCAAGAGCAGGTGATTCAAATCCCCCTGGTGCTTCCTCTGATTGCTTCGCTGATCTTCCCTCAGTCCACACTTGGTGAAATTGCTATGACCTGTTAGCACAAAGGAAAAGCATAGACAAGATTTCCAAATGAGTCTGCATGGCAAGCTAGCAGACAGCCGCTGCTTCACAGGCACACTCGGGGTGCCCCTGAAGGACGGGATTGAGGGGAGAGCTTCCTGGTGGCAGATCGCTGACCATGTGGATGACCCACTTCTTGTAGAAGGAGAGACGATCCAACGTACAGATCTGCACTGATTTATGAGCAGTGGCTAACAACTTAGCTGGCTGGTCAGGGGCTTGAAAGCCACAAGGCTGAGATTGATGAGGAGGAGGTGCTGGGGGAGGTCATGGATGGACTGCTTGACACAGGTGTAAGTGGTGGAGCTATTTTTAACCTACTGGATGCTCTGAGAGGGCATCTTATATGGGGGAGGCTCTCTGTAATTGGATGGACAAGACGCTCTATCCTGCAGAAAGAGATCAACTTCTTTCCCTGGCTACCCTGGTTCTTCCTCAATGAGCCCACATTCACAGAAGCCATGGTGGCAGGGACAGAAGCTATGCATGGCATGGTAGGTAGAATAAGAGCTTTCCTACCAAATGTTCATACTCTAATCCTTGGAACCTGCAAATATATTACATGCTATATGACAAAGTGTGAACTCAGGTGGCGGATGGAATTAAGGTTGCTAATCAGCTGACTTAAAAGGGAGATAAGCCTGAATTATCTGAGTGAACCCAATGTAATTGAAAGGTTTTAAAATTAGGAAGAAGGAAGCAGATGAGCCAGTGTGAGAGAAATGTGAGGTGAACACTTGACCAGCCACAGTTGACTTTAAGGATGGCGGGGCCCCTCTGGAAGCAGGAAAGGGCAGGAAAACAGATCTCCACTAGAGCCTCCAGAAAGGAATGCAGACTCGCTGGCACCTTGATTTTAGACCAATAAGACCGGTTCAGACATCTGACTTCCAAGGTTGTGCTCATTTGATAGCAGGGATAATACACAGAGACTCAACACATTTCCCTCATCAAATCTGACCTGGCAAGCGGGCAATGCTGTGTCCCAGTCGTCAACAGCAAAAGGCCAGACTAAGTTTCCTGTAAGGTACTCTCTTCCCTGGGGTTCCCAAGTCTCTTCAGTTCTGTGAAGTCAATTCTGATTTCATATATAGTAAGACATCATTTGCCTTTTTCACTGCCATTCTTTCAAGAGTATATAGTAGGCCAGGCACGGGAGTGCATGCCTGTAATCCTAGCAGCTCAAGAAGCTGAGGCAGGAGGATTACGAATTCAAAGCCAGCTTCAGCAACAGCGAGATGCTAAGCAACTCAGTGAGACCCTGTCTCTAAATAAAATGCCAACAAAGCGGGGGATGGGATGTGGCTCAGTAGGCGAGTGCCCCTGAATTCAATCCCTGATACAAAAAAAAAAAAAAATTGTATAGTAAAAGTGTGCAATGGCACACATGTGTAATCCCTGTCACTCTGGAAGCTGAGGCAGGAGGATCACAAGTTGGAGGCCAACCTCAGCAATTTAGAAACTCTCAGCAACTTCTAAAGGACTGGGGATATAGTTTAGTGGAAAAAGTGTCCCTAAGTTCAAATTCCAGTGCCAATTATATGAATCTTTATTCAATTATATGAATATTTACATATATATAAACATATAAACGTGTGTGTGTGTGTGTGTGTGTGTGTATATATATATATATATATATATATATATATATATGAATCTTCCAGATATACAGATGAAATGCTGAAGAATTAAGAATTTTGTTATTTGCCATTAAGCCAGACTCTGTCAAATAATGTCCCTCATCTCATCATTCTTGTTTTGAAAGTTATTTTTCATGAAAAATGTTATATTTATTATATTAACCTGTTTATTCACTTAAATAAATTACTATTTTAAACTTGACTTTAAGTTCTAATTCAGCATAATTGATACATAGAGTCCCCACAAAACACCTTAGGAGCCTCAATAATTTCTGAGTGTGAAGGGTTCCTAAGATCAAAACAACTGAGAAACACTGGCCTAGAGGGAACAGCCAGCCACCTATGAGGCGGCGGATAACTGACGCCTTCCCCTCCTTCATGAAGGAGTCGTTATGCATTACTTCGTGGTAATAAATGTGTGTTCCCAATCTGGACTTGCCTTCCCGCCTCGGTGCTTCTGCCAGCACCCTCCCTTCTGGATTCCATAGCACATCTCACTCATCACTCTGCCATCCCACACACTGCCCGCCTACCTTCATTTTATGGTGAAGGACGTCCAGCAACGGTCTCAGCCACGGACTGCACTGGTCTTATGATGAACCCTGAACGATGTGCCCTGTTGCCGGGCGTAGTGGTGCACAGCAGGGTTAGGGCACCAGCTGGGGGGCAGCAGGCTGTGAGGCTGGGTTGATGATGGAGGCAGCACATCCTTTAAGTCAGCAGCCAAGGTATGGCTTCCCCTCCCACAGCTCAAATGATAGGCCCAGGGACCCAGGGGTGGATACAGGAGTGTCCCTTCTATCATTCCAACTCATTTACTGGAGGGGTTTTTGCTTTTTATCCCCTTGACTTTGTGGTTCAGAGGGTCTGGAGTCCTTAATGCCTGAATGTGGGGTGCTTCCAGGGAACACAAGTATGGTTCAAGTTGGGAGTGAGCTTGGCCAGTTGCTTAACCAAAAGGCCAAGAGGCAAGTCAACTGCGCCAAATAGGGTGATTAGTTTGGATTACCAGAAGGAAAACAAGTTCCTGCTACATAATCCGGCAAGCAGAGGGGACAAAAAGACTATGACTGGATTCAGGAGATTCACCAGAAGCCTCTAATAATGATGTTAGTGGGAAACTTGGCAGCCCAATTGACATCAGAGCTGTAAGAAGCTCAGCTATGTAGGAACAAAGCTTTAGGACAGGGCTGGGGATTTTGCCAAGCATATGTGAGGCCCTTGCCCCACCAAAAAAGGTTTTGGATACCCCACTAGATAAAAATTCCAGCCAGCCACAGCGCTGGTAAGAGGGACAAGGAAGCGGGTAGCAGGATGTTGGGACTATTGTCTTAGACCCCAAGACTAACTACCAAAATGGGAGCCATTACAATTCTCTGTTGTTATTTGTGCCTCTGTTGTTCTAAAGAGCCATGCTGACAACTAATATGTTTAGTCTCCAAGTGAGTATGACTGAAAGATGACAAGATATGATGGTGGTGAAAATTTTTGTTTCCTCTCTTGGTGGTGAGGGTCTTTTTTCTTCCTTCCATTAAAGAAAAATTGAAGTGAAATTTATATAAAATCAACTGCTTTAAAGTGAATAGTTAAATTGCATTTAGTACATTCACAATGTTGTACATCAATTGATTTCTAAAACTTTTTTTTTAAATGTTAAACAGAAATTCTATAACTATAAAGCAACAGGAACTGAAGTTTTTTAACCCAAAGGACAAGGGTCGATGTTGAGGGACACAGGGATGACTCTGCTTGGATATCCTGTTTCCCATCCAAATTCACTCACTCAGGCTCTCCTCTCCTGTTTTCCATTGGATTTGGCCATTGGGGGCACCATGAGGAGCAAAGAAGTCAGAACAGGTGCTCCCTGGTTCTCCTCTGGCAGGGGCTGTGTTCTGCTCCCTGCAGCCACAGTTCTTGCTGAGCACACCTCTCACTCCTTCCAGAATTTCAGTTCCTCCTCTTGCCCTTTCATCTCTAGGGGTTGTCACAGTTTCCTGTAGGGAACCCCACTGGGTCCCATCCCTGGTAGATTCCCATAATCCTGCCCACACCCTTTGAGTGTGCCATCCATTTCCTGCTAGGACATCAGTACAAAAATGCAGTGTGGTCCCTCTCTACAGTTCTTTTGGCACTGCGTACTTTGGACTTTGTAAGTTACACTAGCTCCTGCTCCAGGCTAGGTCACCATCTTTTCTGGACAGCTCAGGTCTGTCTTAAGGGGATCTGGGGTGTGGGCCAAGGCCCCACTGCCCTCTGGTGGTCAGTTCTTATAAATGCACCTCAGGAATCCAACCTTGGCTGAGCTATTTACCTGCAGCTGAGCACATGTCATTCAGGGGTCACTGTCCCCCATTTCACAGGTAAGAACACAGGGCTTCAGTGACTTTCCTAGTTTAAGGACTAGGCCATAACCATGGACTACAGGGCCTATCCTTCCTCTGCTGTTACTCTGACCCCGCTGCATGAGCATTTCCCAGACCTCAGCTATTGCATATGCAGCTCTCAATTAGAACAACTGGAACCTCCCCAAGACCTTCTCCACCTGGTTACATTGGTGCCTGCATCAATCTTCTAGGATGTCACATAATCGGGAGAGTCCTCTTCATCCACCCCTCCCCAGCCTTTTATTCATGCCACACGCACTGGGATTTTCCACGGCTGTGTCAATGTTGATGAGCGCTGCTCCTCCATGCTAGGCCGAGGCCACCCAAGGGCAAGCACATCCTGCTCATGCTGCTGTATCTCGGTGCCTGGCACATAGAAATGACCACACCAGCAGCTGATGGTGGCTAAGCACTTCTGTGCCAGCCTTTGAGCCAAGTACCTTAGGTCCTCCTCTCTCCTGAAATCCCTCACCCCCAGGAAGCAGCCCTGGACTCTTATCAAAAACTCACATTGATTTATTAGAATATGAAAAAGGTTCAGTTTCTTCTATACAGGCGGCAGAGCTGCAGCAGCTGTGGTGGCTTTGTATATGGTTGTCGATGTCATTTTGCATGGTGACTCCTGCCCCAGACAGCACTTGCATGGAGAGGAGATGGACAGATGGGCCGAGCACCCATGGCCCTGTCCCCTGGGAGAGGGTGCTCTGACTATTGCACAATCCTGGGGGAGGGAGTGCCCAGTGGGAGTGCAGACACCCATAGACCTGGGCCCAGTCATGGTGGCAGTGGGGGCTAGGGAATATGTGCCTATGAGCAAAGGCCTCTGGGGGCCCAGGACTGTCTATCCCAGCAGCCCCAACCAGGTGGGAGAACTTCAGGGGAGACCTTCTCCCCAGGCTGGACTTCACAGCAAGCTGGGTGGACATATGAAGGAGGGGTTCCTGGGGACAGGCCAAGAGCAAGACAGGCACCAGGAGGCCCCACGCCTGTGAGAATCATGATAGGGTCATGGTTGGGGCCACATCTAAAATCAGAACCTTGGGTGAGAGTCAAGAGCCCAGCAGGCATGAGACAGGTTTGGGGAGTGTGGGAGAGACATGGGAATATGAAGGGGGACTCTCTGGAGCAGGAGGAGGGGTGAGAGGGGCCCTGACTGTCCAGGGGTTTTCAGATGCTCTAAAAAAAGGAGTACCTCTGTGCAAATAGAATGGTGTGTGGAAGTGTGAACAAACAACAAAAAATGGCAGCACTTTCTGAAATCCTAGACAGTTCCTCCCTAGGCGGCAGCCCCAGAAAGCCTAATGGTCCCCATCAGATGACTCCAAAGCGCGTCAGCTCCAGTCAGAGAAGCTCAGACCTTCCCCCAGCCTGCAGTTCTGAGTAAGGACAGTTCAGGTGGCGGGCCAGGGTGACATGGCTGGCAGGAGTAGGGTGGGACTGTTGATCACTCCCCCAGCCACATGTCTATGCCCTGGCATTTCCTGATAAAGGAGGGCCTGGACAAGGGCAAGGGAGGCCTCAGCTCCTTCCTTTCCTGGGTAGAACCACAGTGGAGCCAGAGGCTTTTTGGTTAGAAATGAAGATTTGTCTGAAGGAGGTGATGCAGTGGAGAGAGGAGCCTTGTGGCCTGGGAGACTAGTGGCCTTATGGTCCTGGTCTGGGTATGGGGGAGCCTGGATCTGGAGAAGGGACAGGGCCTGCCTCACCACCCAGCAGTTCTGCCAAATGATTGGGAAGACAGTTCCAATGGGAGGAGGACGCTTCCCAGGAGGCAGGGGGAAGCTGTGCTGCTGTGGGGGCTGTGGGCCCAGCTGCCATGCGGCGGGGGGAGGGGCAAGGCCAATCCAGGTCAGGAAGGGTGAGGGGAGCCCTCAGCTCCCCCAGCCCTGCTCTGGTGGGAGAGTCTGTGGGATGGGCGCTGCCCCTGGCCCTGGTGCTACTGCCCCTTGGGGATGAAGGGCTCCCCCTCCCCAGGCTCAGGGTGGGGGCCTGGGTCACTAAGGCAGCGCTGTATCCTCTGGGAGTTGGGACTGTCACTTGGCCCAGGGGTGAAGACATCATCAGTGCCTGGGGATGAAGGCTCTTTGGTCCGCATCATAATGACCCCGTCCTCATCCTCATCCTCCTCAGTCAACCTTGCTGGATCCCGGTTCAGCCCCAAGATCTTGCCCTTCAGCTCTTCATTCACCAGGTCCACAGACTCAGGAGACTGTGGGGAGGCAGGATCGATGGTGATGACAGGCAAGTCGGCCTTTGGCTCGTAGGCCAGTGGGTCTGGGAACCAAGAGCAAGATACAAGGCACCATCAGAGAGTTGCTGATCTGACAGAGAGAGCAGTCAGGGTAAGCTGGGCAGCTGGGCAGGAGGGAGCCGGATGGTACCCGAGGCTGGTGGTTCCTCATGAGGCGCTTTCCTATGCTTGCACTGGGACCCACATTGGCACTCTGGTTCTGCCCCTCTGCCCTGCCCAGCATGTGCTGCACTGCAAGAAGGGCTCCCCCAGCCTGAGTTAGTAACTCCCAGAGCCCCCATGAGTACAGCCGTCCTGTTGCCTCAGAATTCTATACAGGCTGATTGACAGTTCCATCCCCAGCTTCTCTTCCCTCAAACTGTTCTTTTAGATCAGGGTCTCCCATAGGTGTTTCTCCACAGGTCAAGAATTAAGCCTCCCTCCCAAGTCATGGCCTGTCCCAGAGGCCTAGGCCTATAAAGAGTTCTGCCCTCTTCCGCCATATGGGCTCAAGGCCTGGATCTGCTCCAGCTCTTGTCACAGTCCTCACTGTGAGTGGCCCCTGGAGCATCTCTGTGTTTGCGAATAAAAGTAGGGCCATCCTGCCTGCTCCATCCATCCCTAGCCCCGCCTGATGTAGACATAACTGATGGCTTGGAAAGAGGCGAGGTCAGCGAGGAGGAAGCCTCTCCTCCCAACTGGCTCCCAGATGCCTGTTCCTGCTGGAACCTCAGCATCAGGAGGTGATAGTGCAAAGCGACCAGCTGAAGGCCTCTCTCCAGGCCCTTACCTGAGCCGATGCGGGCCCGTGACATGGTGGGCGAGTCCAGCTTGTGGGCCGGCACCGTCAGATAGTTGTTGATCTGACAGAGAGAGCAGTCAGGGTAAGCTGGGCAGCTGGGCAGGAGGGAGCCGGATGGCACCTAGGCTGGTGGTTCCTCATGAGGCTCCTTCCTGTGCTTGCACTAGGACCCACATTGGCACTCTGGGGGCTCTTGGGGGCTTATTCCCCTAGGTGATCCCCCTGGGAAGCCTTAAATACTCCTGCCCCTGAGGTTCCAGACCAAAAAGTCAACTTGAAAGGGAACACCTGGGCCCTGGCTGGCTCCCAGGCATCTTAAATTTGACATGTCACAACTGAACTTTGGCTCCACCTCCAACTGGTAACCAAGTCTTATTAGTTGTACTTCCTCAGTATCCTTTTTTTTTTCCCCAAAAAACAGGGGACTGGAGATTAAACCCAGGGGCACTTTACCACTGAGCTACACCCCCAGCCCTTTTATTTTGAGGCAGTCTTGCTAAGTTGCTGAGGCTGGTCTTGAACTTACGATCCTCCTACCTCAGCCTCCGGAATTGCTGGGATTACAGGTGTGCATCACTGCACTGGCTTCCTTAGTGTCCTTTAAACCTACCCACTCCTCTCTCTCTCTCCTGCCATGGCCCTAACTCAGGCCACCCTTATGCCCTCCACATATCACTCCCCTGGGATAAAGCTCAAACCCTGACACCAGCAACAAACCCCCTCAAACTCCTCTTAGTTTCTAGAATAGGAATATTTCTTTGGAGGGATCTGGTGAAGCACTAGAGTTGTGGGTACAGGAAGAACCCAGATTCCCTGAGGGAGGCAGTGGGACCAGTTTCATCGGGTGCATACCTTCTGCTCCAGCTGCCGGGCCTTCTGTCTCCGGAGCAGCATCTGGTTCCAGGCCTCCTCATAGGGGTCAGCTACCAATGTGTGTCTGTTGTAGGACCGCAGCTGTAGGAGGAACTGACGTTAGGGCAGGCCCCCTGGATGTCCAGGGTTAGGGAGGCTCTGGCTACATGCAGGACAGTGCAGGAGGCTGGGCAGAAACTCTGGAGAGGGTGCCAAGGCACATGCAGGGGAAGGCTGCAGAGGAGACTGCGGGCTGGGCTTCCCAGCTGGGGCAGGCCTTCACCCGCTGCCTGGTCTTCTGCAGGTTGTTCCTCAGGATTTTGCGAATCTCCTCCTCCTTGTCCTTGGACAATGCTGGCAGGATGCGCTCAGCAGGCAGGGACTTGGGGTGGATGTTCCTGGGACAACAGAGCATACATGAGGACCCCATTCTTGTGACCCTAGATTCTACTGGGCTGGGCCAGAAGCAGATCATGCTGGGGATGGCCTGGGTGGGTGGCCAAAGTCTCAGGCTCTTGGTGAGGCCCTGAAGATCTCACACCCTCCCTGACTGGCAGCAGAGCACCACTCCCACCAGTTGGTTGCCCCAGGCTGGGCAAGATGGGTCAGTGTGTGGGGATAGACAATGCCCAGATGAGCCATTGGCACTCACTGCATGGAGACGGTGGAGACAGCAGAGGGGATCTTGCCCATGCCCCCACTTTCCACCAGCTCGATGGCCTGTTTCATCTCCATCTTGTGGTAGAAGGCAATGAGCTGGGGCTCCTTGGAGCGCTCACCAGCGATCAGACACTTCTTCACATACTTCTTATTAAATCGGTTGAGCCTGATGAGAGGAGGAGGGAGATGGATGAAGCCAGCTCTTGGGCATGGGGAGATGCCCAGGCCCCGGGAGACCCTTGCCTGCCCCTTCCCGCCCCTCCCCCACCCACCAAAGTCTGTCACCTACTTGTCCTTCCAGTGGTGGTGGCCGTAGTGGCCACAGATGTCCTCAATGCCTGTCAGAAGGTGGTCCAGGAACTGAAACAGGCCCAGGGCCAGGTCAAGCCTTACTACTGGGCTCCTTCCCTACCCAGACCTCTGACCAGGCCCCCACTTTCCACCCTGCTTGCAGCCCTGCTCAGCACAGCCTGTAGTTCCAGGAGCAGCCAGGAGGTGGCAACCACCACCCACATCCTGAAGTCCAGTGGCCTGGGTATCTACTGCAAACCCTTACTCCTGGAGTCTGCCAAGCCCCTTCCTGGACCCACCTGAACCCAACACCTACAGCAGGTTTCAACTAGAGGCAGAGATGGCTTCCAGCCACTCACACCACACTTTCCCTATGGCTGAACTCTGACAGGTAGCCCCAAGGGCTGCTGGATCACTCCAGTACTGGGATAAGGGAGGAAGAGGTGAGGGCAGTGGGCTGCTCCCCAGCTCCTTGAGCTTCCTCCTGCAACCCAGAGTCCAGCCCCAGCTTCTGGTACCTGTGTGTGAATCTCTTCATTAATGGAGCGCTTCGTTTCTTGCTTTTTCTTCACAGCCAACAGGTCTACCAGGGGCCGAATGGTCATGCCCTAGGGAGGCAGGTGGGTATCACACACTCCAGTTCTGCTATCCTGGCAGGGGGCTGTGGAGCATCCCACCTCCCCCAGCCTCCCTGAGATAAGGATGTCTCTGCTCTGAGGTAGGTCCTCAGTCTCCCAGGACCCAGGGTGTTAGGATTTCCCACCTCCACCCCAGCACTTAGATAAAGGTGGGTCCTTGAGGCCTGTTGCTTCCAGGAGACATAGCCAGAGGTCTGGCAGCCCACAGCCAAATGACTGGTCATCTAGCTGGGGCCTGGGTTCAAATGTGGGCTCCACCAGACTTGCTCTGCAACCCAAGGAGTGAGGGATGGCATATAGGGGGAACTGCCTGTGCTCTGCCACCCTCACAGGCTACTGGGAGGACCTAGAAATAATAGCAGTGGCTATCTGCACTGCACACTTGCCTGGTGACTATGTATCCTAAGCATTAGCTCTTCAATACCTATAATAGCCTAAGGGGACAACAATCCTTTCCCCTGCCTCCATTTTACAAATAAAGAAACTGAGGCTCAAAAGAGAATAAGCAACTTCCCGATATCCTACTGAAGCAATATAGCCAAGAAAACTCCAGCAGGGGGCTGGGACTGTGGCTCATGGCAAAGCGCTTGCCTAGCACGTGTGAAGCACTGGGTTCAGGGAGAGAGGAGAGAGAGAGGAGAGAGGAGAGAGGAGAGAGGAGAGAGGAGAGAGGAGAGAGGAGAGAGGAGAGAGGAGAGAGGAGAGAGAGAGAGAGAGAGAGAGAGAGGAGAGAGAGAGAGAGAGATTGTGTCCATCACAACTAAGAAAAGATCTAAAAAACAAAATAACAACTCCAGTAGGATGGCTCCAAGAAGGGTCTTCACCCCAATGTGGCCTTCAGTGAAAACAGGCTTGGAACACCATTAGCATATACAACTACAAAGTCAAGATGAAACAATACTTTAGTGATAGAAGCAGGGTAAGAGCACAAAAGAGGCAATTCCCTTGCGTGTGTGTGTGTGTATTTGTTTGGTGCTGGAGTTTGAACTCTGGGACAGGCAAGTGCTCTACCTCTGAGTTACATCCCACCCCTTTTTATTTTGAGGCAGGTTCTTGGTAAGTTACCCAGACTGGTCTGGCACCTAGGATCCTCCTGCCTCAGCCTCCCAAGTAACTGGGGTTATAGACATGTAACACCACACCCAGCCCCTCTTGCTTTTTAAAGGACAGAAAATATACCCAGCCCCTGGTTTCCCCTGTAATTTTTTCTCTTGAGAAGACAGAGATGTGTCCCATCTAGCACTTCAAAGATCAGTGCCCAGGAAAGATAGGAGGGATGGCAAAGAAATGGAGGCCCAGACAGCATCTCACCTGCTCAAGGCCACTCAAGAGTTATGAAGCAATGTGCACTATCCCAGGCTGGGCTTCCTGGGGACTGTCACTGAAGTATACAGAAACCCCTAACAGGTTTGGCACAGTGGGGGCCGCCTGTAATCCCTGCAGCTCTGCAGGCTGAGACAGGAGGATTGCAAGTTCAAAAGCCAGACTCAGCAATTTTGAGACCCTAAGCAACTTAGTGAGAACCTGTCTCTGAATAAATAATTAAAAGGGCCCAGTACAAAAAAAAAAAAAAAAAAAAAAAGAAGAAGGAAAGAAAGGAAAGAAGGAAAGAAACCCTAACCAGCACAATGGAAGGATTCTTGGGGAACTTCTAGCCTAGACCCTTCACATCACAAGTGGGGAAATGAGACAGAGATGGGAGGGTCTTTCCCAGGGTCCCACAGCAGCAGAACCAGAGTTGACTCCAGGCTTCCTCCAGTTGCCTGTGCTATGCTGCTTTTCCCACTTTATAGCTGCAGAAACTAAGATTCCAAGATACTAACTCGCTGAAGGCTGGCGATGGGCTGGGGGTAGAATTCAACCTGGGCCTGCTGACTTGACCCCCACCCCGTCAAGTCCCTCAGTGCAGGAGGCAGCTCTCTGTACACCTTACATTCTGATTAGTCACTTCTCAATGACTCATGTCACAGTTTTCACCTTGCAACTGAGGAAACTAAGGCCCCAAAGGGGCAGTGGCTTGCCCAAGGCCACATGGCAAGTTAATGTTGAAGCCTGGACTGGAACCCGCGGCCCCATGTTGAGTAACACACTTTCCTCTTCCCAGAGGAAAGTCAGGGTCCCCAAGGCTGGGCCTGCTCAGCACCTGCACAAAGACAGTGAAGAAGATGACGGTGATGATGGCAGTGAGGAACAGGTCACACATGGGGAAGTGCTTCTTGTCCAGGAGGTAACCCAGGGAGAAGGCAATGGCCCCTCGCAGGCCCCCGTAGGCAATGATGAACTGGTCCTTGGGGGTCAGCTTCACGATGCGGAATTTGTTGATGAACCAGGTCAGGCCCAGCACGCCTGCCAGGGAAGGGGAGAGGGGTCAGGGTATCCCCAGCACCCCCTGGCCCTGCACCAGGGACTTCAGTGCTTACCCAGGAAGCCTCTACCACTAAGCCACCCAGCCCACTCATTTCCTGGGTCCCTCAGCCCAGGCCGCTCCAAATCCCTCAATCCAAGAGCTGGATCCTTCAGGGGGTTTCCAGCTGGGTGTGGTTTGGAGACAACACAGAGGCCTCCAGTGGCTGGAGGTCAGGAGCGGGAGAGGGAAAAGATGAAACAAGGCTGGTCACAAGTTGATACTTGTTGAGTATGAAGGGCACAGTGGGAATCATTATCCGATTCTCCCTACTTTTCTATGTATTTGACCATAATAAAGTATTATTTTAAAATGCAGACGGGGTCTAACCTCAGTCCATAGAACTAGAATTCCTGGAGAATGAAGATCAGGAACAACAGGGATTTAAAACAGAACCCAAGTCAATGCAACACCCAGCCAGGCTCGGGCACACAGCCCCAGCCCTTATTTCAAGGGAGGTAAGTGAGGTCCAGAGAGGGGAGTGGCCTAGCCACAGAGGTAAGGCACATTTGGCCCATGGGAGTGGAACCCAAGAACTCAAGCCCTGGTCCCCACAGGTGACCTGGTTCTGGCAGCACAAGGCTGGGGAGCAGCAGACAGCTCTGCAAGTTCTTATGACATCCATGCTGTGCCGACCCAACACTTGGCCCAGAGTCACAGACCTGGGTCTGAGGGCCTCAGATCCTCCTTAGAAAACCAAAAGGCTCAGAGTCAGAGTCTCAAAGACCCCTCGCTCTGACACACAGTGACTCTATTTCCAGGAGTCATTCACTCACTGTGAGCCTGGGCCCATTGTGGCATTGACATTGAAGAAAAGGAATGGGAGAAGCCAGGAGCCACCTGGAGCCCCTCCAACACACACACACACACACACACACACACACACACCCTCCACACTCTGCACCCCACCACCACAGCCCAGTCCCTATTGACACACATACACATAAAAATAACACACACACCCCATAAACCACAGCCCAGCTCCTTCACACAACACCCCCCACAGCCCAGTCCCTATGAACACACACACACACACACACACACACACACACTCTCCCCCCACTGAACCCCAGGGCCTGGCCCCTCCACACGATACACCACACACACACACTCATTCCTCCCATGGCCTGGGCCCATCCCTCACCCAGCACCCGGGCGATGAGGCAGAAGAGCAGGGTGCTGATGACGAAGGTCCAGTTCCAGTGGTGGGAGCCGGCCACAGTGGAGACTCCGAGGAAGATGAAGATGAGGGTCTCACTGACGCTGCTCCACATCTTCAGGAAATACTTAATGGTGGTGTGGGACTTGTGGGAGATGTTGGCCTCCACATAGGGGCGCATCACCACTCCAGAGGCGATGAGTCTAGGGTGGGGGGAGAGCGGGGTTCAGGGTGAGCCGCACCTTCTCAGCGCCCTCTGTGGCCTAGGGCACCAGGACGAACAGATGCCTGTTTACTCAGCAACGATCAGGGCCAGGCCTTGCACGACTGTTCGCATTCAATCCCCGCATGAACCCACAGGGCTGGGTACACTCTTGCATTTTTCAGATGAGGGATACGACTCCCCTGCCCATGGTCACGCTGTGGCAAGCAGCAGGGCTGAGATGCACACTAGGGTCTGTCCAACTCCAAAACCTGCACCTTCTGCCCAAGGAGAGTCACCAACACACTCCATGGTATCTTGGGTTAACTCCCAACTGTGACCTGTCCCCCTCCTCTCAATGCATGGGGTCCCCACAGGGAGCTTTGTTCTAGCAGTAACCTGAGTCCTCCAGGCCCAGTAACCGAAGTGGGCTCTGCTCCTGCTGCCCAGGCCTCCTCCCTACCACCCTGAATCTCCCTGTTCAACTAGGCCTCTGCATTTCCTTTTTTCTTTTTGTACCAGGGCTTGAACCCAGGGTCATTTAACCACGGATCTGCATCCCCAACCCTTTTTTTGTTTGGAGACAGGGTCACGCTAAATTCTTAGTGTCTCACAAAGTTGCTGAGGTTGGTCTGGAACTTGTGCTCCTCCTGCCTCAGGCTCCTGAGTTGTTGGAACTCCAGACGGGCACCACCGAGCTACTTCTGCTTTTCTCCCAGGGAACCCCTCTGCTCCTCACCGCCTCTCCACAGCTCGTTCCCTCCTTCAACATGGAGGCATCCGGACCTCCACCACTCAGGCCTGGTAAGCCCCTTACTGGGGCCACTGAGGGGAGGGGTGCATGAGAGCCTGTGTCCAGCTCCAACTATGGGACTCCCTTTGAAGACACAGGGAGGAAGCGGAGGGCCGAGACATTCCAGGAGTTTGGGCTCAGTGCTCCCGAGGGCAGCCCGGGTCTGCGCTCCTGAACCCTGGGTTAACTGGAACACAGGCTGCTCCTGCCTCATCTACTTCCAGTCAGGAATGCCCTCTCCAGCTTCCGGAATCCCACAGAGCCCACAGAAGTGCTCTTCTTCTAGGAAGCCTCTGATGACCTTGGTCATTTAAACGGCTACCAAGCAAGCAGTCCTGGAGCCTGGAGCTTGTGTCTCATGCCTGGAGGCTGGAGGCCGAGTCCTGGGGAGCTCCCTCATGACCCTGCACACTGGTGACCTTGCCTATCAAGCTCACAGCCTGCTGTGCCCAGACTCACGCCATGATCCCGGACAGGTGGAAGAGCTCGGCTGACAGGTAGGCCATATAGCTGTAGAGGAAGACGAAGAGCGGCTCGATGACCCGGATGTGGGAGGTGAATCGGGAGGTGAAGGCTGCGATGACCCCGTAGACCACGCCCACAAACACCCCGCCCAGGGCCACCACGAAGAAGCTCAGGAAGCCGAGGACGATGTCCACAATGCCCACGTGGTCATAGTTGGCAAACTCCTCAAAGAGGTGATACAGGACCTGGGGAGGACGTGCAGGCTGGTGGGCAGGAGAGCAGGGTGGGCCCACGGCTCCCTGGGGGTCCACCCGGGGTGATTCCATCCCTTGAGTGGACCATGGCCACAAGAAGCCACGTGGTAGCAGAGAAACCCTAGTGCCAACCATGACTAGGGGCCAGAGGGGCCCACAGCATGCTAACGCTGGTTCTGAGCCAGAGCCAATCAAACGGCCCTGCTGCTCCCTCGCTGTGTGCACAGGCCCAGCCCTCCATCTCCCTGAGCTTTAGTTTCCCATCTATAAAATGAGCTTGAAATGGGCAGCCATGAGGATTTAGTAGGTTAGTAAGGGTAAGTGCTGAGAAGTGCCAGTTCACAGGTAGTGTTAGTGGCCACTGGTCTGGTTACACCTTCTCCCTCACTGTTTGACCTTGCACAAATCACACTTCTCTCTGGATTTCAGTGTCCCTTTTAGGGCAAAGCAGGGGACAGGATTTCTTTTCTTTTCGGCAGTGGGGATTGAACCCAAGGGTACTTTACACTCAATACATCCTTTTTATATTGAGACAGGATCTTGCTAAGTTTCTGAGGTTGGCCTCAAACTGATGATCCTCCTGGCTTCAGCCTTCTGAGTCGCTGAAATGTCAGGCATGTGCCACTGTGGTGGCTCAGAATAGATTTCTCAACCTCCGAATAGATACCTGGCCAGGCCACACCTGACTTGGACATTCTGGGCAAGACTGAGAAATCTCTATTAACAAGCTCCCCAGGTTCAGATGCTGTGGAATTGGAGATTCTCTAAGGCATCAGGGAAATAGATGGCCTCTGACACTACTGTTGGATGTGTAAATGGCACTTCATACACTATAAAGTCCTTTGAACAGTCTTTATCCTAGAGGACACTCAACAACTTCTGAGGAGGCATGCCAAGGAATGAAACTTGAGGCTCAGAGGTGAAACAACAGGCCAGAGGGCCCCAGCCCAGGAGCCGCAGGACTGGGCCCAGGACTCCTTCCTTGATGGCTGTAGGCTGATGCCTCCCCAGGAGGTTCAGCTTTGAAGTTTCACTTTCCTAGGGGCTGGCACAGAGGCTCCCAGGCCCACATGAGCCCGGTTCTACCAGTTCTAGATGGTGCTGCCAGGAACCAGCTAGAGAGTTTACAGGCCTGGTGGGAAGGGGTACAGGGCCTGGGAATCCATGAGAGGGAACTCTCCAAAGCTCTCAGCACCTGCACAGTGTCTGGAGGCAGAAGATGTGGGACATGGGGAGTGACCTGCACAAGGACACAGATCTGATGCCAGGCAGCTCAGGAGCAGCCTTATTGTCTGGGAAACAGGACACACACACTCATGCCCAGAGAAAGAAGGACACAGGTTGGGTACTGGCCAGGTCTCTTGCTGCTTGGACCACTGCTGTCTGGGAGACAGGGTGGGCACCAGCAGCAGATAGGCTTGTCAGCAGGTGCACCCTAGCCCTGGGCTACCTCAGCTCACTCCTGGCCTGTAGGGACTACAGGGCTACAGGGACTAGGGTCCTCATGGTCTACCACCTGGAACAAAGGGGCGAGGCATAGAGGGCAAGGTCCTCCTTGCTGGTCTGGTACTACTGTTAGTGGCACACAGAAAGGCAGAGGGGCAGAGTTCCATGCTTGGGCTCTGCACTAGACTGTGCAGACATGAGCCCTGGCTGCATCACTTATCAGTGAATGTGACCTCTCAGTGCCTGGTTCTTCATCTCGAAAAACTGGGATAATAATAGTGCCAATCTCATGGAGTTACTGTGCAGATCAGAAGAGGCAGTACATATCTACACAGGCAGCACTTGGACCTCTACTATCACCATCTGCGGTGTTGCTTCCTGAGAGGCTGGGGGCACAGGGAGTGTGTGTGTGTTTTCCTATATGAGCAGTTCCTCTTTGAGGGGTCCAGCTTAGGAGGGGATCATGAATGTGTGCACACACATACCTGTTTCCTGAGGAAACTAACTGGGTGTGAGGAAACTAGCTGGGAGTGTGTGTGAAGTTCCTGAGTTGGGTGCCTGTCCTCACTAGACCCTGGGAGAAAATCACTTTTCTTCTATCTAAGGTGAGGTCCAGAGAGGTAGTGTCATTTGCTTAAGGACACATAGCAAGCAAGTGGCTAATCCATTTCACTTATCATCTTCTGCAGGTTTGACCCTTTTCCACAATCTCTACCCCAAAACTTTGCACATAACAAATTCTAACTTAAGTAGCCTATGTAAGAGCTGAAAGGCCCCTCGGAGATGAAATGGGGCGTAAAGAGGAACCTGAGGCACAAGGAGGACAAGCACTTTAGCCAAGATCACATCAAACTATAAGGAGGGAGCACGTTGACCTCATAAAGCAAGAAATCTGGAGTGTGACAGACCTGGTTCAAGCACAAACTGGTTCTATGACATTCTAGCAAGCTATTTAACTTCTTTGAGGCTGTTTCTTCCTCTGTAAAATGAGAACGGTACGGCTCTCCTCAGGTTGTCCTGAGGATGAAATGAGAGGATCCCTGTCAAAGTGCTCAGCATGGCGCCTGATACACAGCAAGCACCAAGTGACTTGGCTGTTTTTAGCATTGGTTTTAGTGGGCGGGAGAGGGACAGGCTCCTGGACCTGGATTGGGGCCTGTGCCCTGTGTGCAGCGCCCCTGGCCCCCTCACCACAGTGACGGCGTCATTGAGCAGGGACTCCCCGAAGACAAGGATGTGCAGCAGCTCATTGATGTGGATCTCCTCGAAGACGGCCAGCACGGCCACTGGGTCCACGGCTGAGATGATGCTGCCGAAGAGCAGGGTGTCGAGGAGGCCAATGTTGTTGATCTGCTCGCCGCCCACTAGGCACACGGCGTACATGAGGCCGCCCAGGAAGAAGGCGTTCCACAGCGTGCCCACCACGGCGAAGATCAGGATGGTGCCCAGGTTCTCTGTGAACTGCCGCAGTGGCAGGAAGTAGCCCGCGTCCAGGATGATGGGCGGCAGCAGGAAGAGGAAGAAGACGTCTGACTGCAGGAAGGGGGGCGTCTCGCCCACACCCTTGATCAGGCCCCCCACCAGCAGCCCCACCACGATCAGCAGGCAGCTCTCTGGGACGATGCTGGAGATGGTGGGGATCACATGGAAACCTGCGGGGGGCGAGAGAACGGGAGGCCGTGGGCTTTCGGGGGAGCCAGAACAGAAGGTTGGGGACAGGGCTGGGGACCAGGAGGGCAGCTGGCGAGAGGTGCTCAGGCTTGGTCTCAGAAGGCCGCTCTGTTAACTCTGAGCCTCGGCTTCCTGGCCTGTAGGATGGAAGGGACAATACCAGCTTCACAGGGTTGCAGTATAAAAGCAGTGACCATGTTTTTAAAGTGCTTTTCTCAGAGGATATTCCCAAGCTTTCTCTGTCACTGACATATAATATTAGAAAGCAGAAATTCTGCATGCCTCCAGAAGGCAGTAACAATAAATTGATTACTAAGGTGCCCTGTATCTAAGGCCATAAACTCCTCCTGAACCCAGGGCATCTTTCCAGACGGAGAGGCAGACAGACATGAGCTTCACACAAAGAATAGCAATCTAACAATTCTGTCTGAGGGAAGGTGGCAAGTTCTGTCATGGAGATATTTAAGCCAAAGGCAAACAATAGAGGGTGAAGTGGCACATAGGAGACAGAAAAAAAGCACAGAAGAATCAAAGAACTTTGGTGCAGGAAGGAACTCAGGGACATTGCAGCCTGGGGTCTGCAAACCCACAGAGCACATGCAGTGAGTTCCCATCCCAGCCTTGCAGGAGGCAGGCATGTCCTTGGAAGGCCAGGTGACAGCTGGAGACAGGCTCCAAGAAGTCAGCAGGGATCGGTTAGTTTCAGCTTGTGAGATTAATCTATGAGTCACTATTCTAAAGCCCAATCCTACCCATTCTAAAGATGGGAGAGCTGAGGCTCAGAAAGAAGAAGGGATTTGCTCAAAGTCACAGGGCAAATAAGTAGCAGAACCAAGAGGGAATCCAGGTGTGACCCCCAGGCTCCCATCAAACTATATTTCTGAAATTCAAGCTCTCCTAGCCTTCTGTCCCATGAAGATTCCATATGTCCCTTTGCCCAGGACCCACCAACCATTCCCCCAAGCTGGTCCTGGCAGCACATGCTACTCTTTTGTGGTCCATCTTGGGGTCCAAACCCAGGTCTCAGAGGTAGTAAAAATCCCCACCAGAAAGGGCCTTTCTCTCAATGCCAGGTTTGTCCAGAGCTCCAAATTCCCTGAGTTATTTGGTTTTATTTGACTGTTTTGTTTTGGGGTAGGGTGGTGGGTGAAGAAGACCTGGGCATCCATCTGCATGTAGGGTCCTCTAACCCCCAGGGCCCGCTTGGTCAACTGAGGGTATGACCCTGTGCTCAAGAAGAAAGCTCACTCCCTCCCCTTCATAGCCAGGAGGAACCTCTGAGCAGGCAGATTTCCTATCTGCTCATAATTATTTGCCCAGGACTGAGGACACAGTAGATGTTGAACAAATATCTGCTGATTTGAAAATGCAGAGGGCTGAGACATACCCACATGATTTCAGAGAACCTGTCTACCCAGGCCTCTGTTCTCACTGCCCTGAGTTCCTTGGGAAGGAGGGGGAATTGAAGTCCCTGCTCCTCTCAGTCACTGAGCGGGTAATGCTAACACAGCCACAAGTCAAGGCTCAACTGAAAACACTACGCAGGCCCAGCACCCCAGCATGGTGCCAAGTTCCCAGGAGACACTCAGAATGTGCCAGGAAAAGATATGTCTCCATCCTAGGTTGGGAGGGGACCTCAAAACTACCTTGTGCATTTTCTTCATTTCAAAACAGACCTAATCAAAAGTCATCTTTTGTGTTGAAAGTCCCCCAGTCTTTAAAGTCCACTGATAACACCCAGAGTTCAGCCAGCTGACAGGGGAGGGCTAGGTCACGCTGGTCCCAGTCTGTCTTGCTGTACAGGATAAAGCCCAAATGCTCAGCACTGCCTCTGCCGACCCGTCTTGCCCTGGGTCCCCTTCCTTCTCCCCACAGTCAACCTTATGTTTCAGCCTCGCCAAAGTCCTTGTCATTGGCCCGAATAGCCACATTCTCTTTTGCCTGAGACCTCTGCCGAGTTTATTTCCTCTCTCTAGACACCATTCCTGCACCTCCACCCCTCCTATGTGGCTGGCACCATGTGCTGGTGACTTCTCTGCCAGAAAGCGTTCTCTGACCACCCTGGCTGCCCAGGTCAGGGCAAGAGCCTTTCCCTGGCACTTTCTTCTCTCATAACTTTCAATGCAATTCACCCAGTTCCTCTCACCCCAGCACCCACTGAGGCCAGAGAGCCCCAGCAGAAGTAGTGGAGGACCATGGCACCCTACCCACAACCTGTGCTGCCCTCGAGGGGAGACAGGAAGGCCTGGGGGTTGCTACAGTCGGATCTTAAATGTCCCTCAAAGGCCCATGTTTTAAAGGGTGGCACTATTGAGAGGTGGAGAAATCTTTAAGAGGTAGGGCCCAGAGGAAGCCTAGGTCATGGGGGTCTGCCCCAAAGGGGACTGTGGAACCCCCAGTCCTCTCCTTGTTTTCTATTCCCTGGCTGGTGATCGAAGTGGTTTTTCTCTGCCATGTGTTCCTGCCATAATGTCACAGGCCTAAAGCAAGGGCCAATCAATCATGGACTAAAACCTCCAAAACTGTGAGTCAAAACAAACATTTTCTCTTTATAAGTTGATTATCTCAGGTATTTCATTATAATGACAGAAAGCTGACTGATATGGGGCTTAGGGGAGTAGTTCCTGCAGGCACAGGCCAGAGACCAGCTTTCCCAGGCCAGAAGTCCTGCTCCAGCCAGCTGACCCTCCTCAAGTCTCCCAGGCTTAGCCCTAGAAGGGGAACCTACAGCTGCCTCAGGAGGAGATAGAGTCTAAAGAGACAGCCCAGGACGGGCAGATGACAGCTTCTAACTCCGCCTAGCAAAAAAAGCTCAGAAAATGCCTCTCACCCCTGGGCCATCCATAGGTCCAATCCACAGAGCTTTCCTGGCCTAGGAAATACCAGAGAGTGAGCTGGAAGCCCACAGCTCCGGCCTGGGGTCGAGAAGGCGTGTAAAGGGAGCCAAGAGCAGAAACACAGGGATGCTCATGTTCCTGGAAGCGTCCTACAACCCAGCTTGGCAAGTGCCATTCCACTTGGCTCTCACAACAGCTTTGTGGAGTAGGTACTGTCCCCATTTTGCAGAGGACAAAGTGGGCTCCGTGAGGTAGGGTGGCTTCCTGATGTCTGCAGGAGGAGCACCACCCCAGCTTCGGTATCTCAGCCCTGGAGCTAAACGCTAATTAGCCCTCTGCTGAAGCACCAGTATTCTTTCTGAACTGGGCTGGGCTGGGCACTTGGGACAGTGCAGCGGCTCCTCAGGCTCTGCACCTCATAGGAAGCTCATGGAGATAGCCATGCTTTTCCAGGCCATAGGACTGCCAACCCAGGTAAACAGACAGCTGGCATTCCCATGGGACAGATGAGGAGCTGGAGCTCTGAGAGGAGGCAGGACATTTCCTGCTAGGCCACCCAGGACTGGCTCCCAGGCCTCCTGACCAGGAGACAGCACTTTCTTCTGCGTAAGCCAGTTCCCAGGGAACTGGGGCTGGAGCCCTGTTCCTGGAGCAGCCTCCTCAGTCTTCTGTTTGGTCCTGCCTCCCAGGGACCAGCAAGAGCTCTGGGCCCTCATCAGTGCTCTGGGCCTAGGGCAGGGCCAGGGCCAGGGCCAGGCGGCGGGGGAAGTCTGGATCCACTCTTGGCTCCTGGCCCGTGATGGGCGGCATATTACTGGAAAGCCTTCCAGGGCTGGGGGAGAGTGGATCCCGTCAGGAGGAGGAGGCTCCTTCAGGCTCTGAGAAGTGAGGAGCGCATGGGGGCCTGTTCTAGCTTGCTTTCTCCCAAGGCCCTGATTCCACCAATCTTCCCACTCTGCACGCCTGAAAAGTCTCCTCAAAGCACAGGAAGCTTGCTGACTCCAGGTATGGTGAAGGGGCAACAGAGAATGGCTGGGGTCCCTATAGCCTGACAAAGGCCCAGTATTGAGGCAAGATCCCAGGAGACCAAGAAATAAGGCAAAACTTCTCTAACACTCAAACTCATGACAATGGTGACATCACCAGGATGGAATTGGGACTGGGCAGAGGCAGTTAGAATCAGATCCAGAGACATGAGAGCTGGAACGGACCTCATTTAATTCTCCATTACGTGGATAGAGAAATGGAGACTCAAAGAGAGTGAGAGACCTGTCTGTTGTCACACGACCAGTTCCACCACAAGAGCTGTGACGTTCCAAGTCCAGTGATCCATCAAAGCCACACGGTCTCCTTCCAGACATTCTGTCCTCCCAGAGCAAGGAGGTGAGAAGGTGTGGAATTCAGCATCAGCCAGCCCTGGGACAAACCCTTAGTCAAGTTCAAGGCTGGCCTCCCCTTGAAGAAAAGAGGCTGGGTAGGAAATGTTTCTCATTCCATCCAGTGTAGGTGGTAGTTTGAAAACACACACACACACACACACACACACACACACACACACACACACGGGCATACTGGCAGACACATCGCCAAACCTGGGTTGGCAGGGGCTCCTGGCCCCTCTGTAGCTGCTCTGCCCTTCACCAGGAAAATGTTTTATCTACATCTCTCAGATCATCCTCATCTGCTTGGACTGGCACAGTGGAGCAGGCAAGGCTGCCCCAGGTCACTATCAGTTGCCAGGGTGACCAGATACTCCAGATCCCACTTCCCACAACACTCCCCTGGCCTGGGAAGTCAGAAGGGAGTTCTGGGAAGAGGGGTCTCTGAGGCCCACCAGAGTACCAGGTCATCAGGGACCGAGGTGCAGGCTGGGGGCTCTGCCGCCCTACTTCCAGGCCTGGGGACTGCTCTGGGGCTGCAACTCGGCCAGGTCCCAAGGGATTCCTAGTTGTACAGTGATTCCATTTCTTTAACTCCCTCTTCAACTGCCCCAGCAACCAGTCTCAACTACAGCAATGAAAGATAATACCTCACAATGAAAGCTCAGCACTCTACAGTTTATAGTAGGACACACCGATATTTTTAAAATTCGTCAGCTCCTCACGCTCCAGGAGGTCTCAATTTTAAAGTGAGGAAATGAAGGCTCAGAAAAGTTAAACAACCTGCTCAGCATCACACAGGTGCCTGCTGGCATCCAAAACCCAGTCAGACTGGCTCTGGAGTCTTATTAATTTAGCCACTCGCTACATTATCCCTAGATTTAGTCTTATTTTGTTTCCAAGGGGAGTGTCCACCCAGCACTAGAGACACAAAGCGGTTCCCAGAAGTCCAGGGTAGCCATTTCTTTCCAAGAGCCCTTCTCCAGGGACATCTCCCCCCTTCTCCCCTTCCTCTCTTGGGGCCAGGTACAGTTCTTCCACCTGTGAAGCTCACCCTACCTGAAGCTTCTAGAGTTAACTGAGCAGGGAGGGGTTAGTCTTTTCTATCAACTCTTAGGGAAGCAGGTGGGAATTATCAGACTGTTGATTCTTCCTCCACCAAGCCCAGCTGTGAGACAGGGAGAAAGATAAACTAGATTGGAAGTGACTCAGCCACTGCCTCAGCAGGTTCCCAGCCAGACTTGCAGAGGAGACAGACACGTGGCATTAGCCATCCTGCCCTGTGTTCCCACCTCCAACAAATTGAGCTCCAAGTCAGGGTGTAGCCACCAACTAGTTGGTAGTCAATTTCCCCACCTGTGCAAAAACTGACTTCAGAGGGTGTCTGTAGCACAAGAAGAGATAATAATGGTAAAAAAAAAATGCCAACCAACATTGCAATTCAATGTTAGCAAAAGTGGTGACTAGGTCATCTTCTTCAAAATCTGAGAATAACATGAATATAATATGACCTATTGCTGTATGGGCTATAAGCTCCCCAAGGTGGAAACTTTCTAGTGTTATCTGGGTATCCAGCTTCTAGCATGGAGTAGGCAGGCATCAACTCTTTGTAGACTGAGATCAAACTTATTTGTTAGATATAAAGGGATGACTGTGTGCTTTCAAGAGTGCATGTTGTTGTTAAAGAAAGAGTAGGTGGTGTTCCCAGAGTAGGGGCTGTTTGAATTGGGCTTTGAAGAATCAATAGAAGTCTGCCTGAAGAGAAGGGTTAGTTGGGCATGCTGGCACACACCTATAATCCCAGCTACTTGGGACTGAAGAAGGAGGATAATCTCAAATTCAAGGTCAATTTGGGAAACTTAGCAGCCCCTGTCTCAAAATAAAATTTTTAAAAGGGCTGGGGATGTAACTCAGTGGTAGAACACTTGCTTATCCTGTACTGGGCTCTGGGTTCAGTTCCTAATAACACACACACACACACACACACACACACACACACACACATGGGGTGGAGGCCAGGGGAAGGGTTGGGTTGGTATCCTCTAAAAAGCCTAGCACATAGTAGCCATCACATAGCAAATGGATATATGTGTGATGAATTAATGAAAAACAAGGAAAGAAATCAAACAGGAAGGCAGGTTGGCTTCCCCAAGCCTTCGCCAAATCCCAACATGAGGGCTGTCGTGAAGATGAGATGAAAGGATTATTTTAAAGCACTGAGCACAATACCTGGGACACGTGTCTGGTCTCATTTGCTGTCTGTAATTGGGACGATGATCCCACCTCTAGAGTGGCTGGAAGTGTCACTGAGATCATTTAATTAGAACTCCTAGCCCACAGCAGTAACTCAACAAATAACATTTTTTTAAAAATGTAAACCCATAATGGCCACTCAGTAGCACTGCACGTGTTGTGTCCCTCTGTGAGACACACTCTCCAGCACGGGGGAGGGAGAGATGCTGAGGCAGGAATCTGGGCTGGGCCGTTTCACACCTCCTCTTGTTTCACCTTAGACACTGACCCCGGGTGACAGGTGAGAAAACTGAGGGTCAGAGAGGTGAGGTGACTTGCCCAAGGCTCCCTAGCTGGGAAGGGCAGTCATAATGAGAACCCAGGGCTCGTAATTGCCAGTTCCTCGTGCCATGCCGCTGCAGTGAAAACTAAGCCTGTCAGGATCAACAGGAAGAGATTCAAGTCTGCAATATGCCTCCCCCTCAGAAACAGCCATAAATAAATCTGTTCCGAGTACCTGGGCAGGAATGGCTCCCCATCCCCAGTCAATCTCTGTGCCTTTCCCAACATTCTTCCAGAGAGTGCCTCTGTTTCTTGCTTATGTCAATACACATTTCAGGGAGTCCTACTTGGCTAGTGAGACTGGGTCCCACCCTCCAGGAACATCAGGCCTTGATGGGGAAGAGCTAAAAGTCTCCCTGAACACACAAACAACAACGCTGGGCACCCAAGGCCTGGAGAAAAGAAGGCTGGGCTGGGGGCCAGAGCCAGGTTCCAGGCCCGGCTCTTTCCTTCAGTAGCTATGGACTTTGGGCAAATCATCATGCCATTTTTCTTGTGTGCCAGCAAGTGAGAATCAAGCATTGGGCATAGAAGCACCTTGTACACTGTGAAGTGGCAGAGATGGCTGATAACAGACAAGGAAGGACAGAAGCACCATGGCAGGTCAGAGGGGGCTGGGCAGCCCCAGAACAATAAGCAGAGTGAGGCAACCAGGAGTCATCTGTGGCTTAGCAAGAGAGGCTGTTCCAGAGGACAGATTATTGTGCTCAAAGATCCAAGGGATAAGAACTTTAGCAGTGGGGACAAGCTCCCTCCCAATTTATAGTCCCTCTCTTTTTATCCTCCTGTCTCCATCAACCCTTCTACTCCAGTTACCAGAAGTTTCCCAACCCCATCTCTGAGCATACAGTGAGAAACATCATCTTAAACTTCTGTCCTCTTCTCAAAAGACAGTCAGCTGTTGCCTCCTCTGGGAAGCCTTCCCTGCACCTCCAGGCTGAGTCTGGTGCTCCTCCAAACTGAGGAACTGGATGCTCTGTTGTTAGCTCTCAGGTCTGTGAGGCACCCGATACACAGCTCTGGGCCCTGCAAGGGTGACACCCAGGATGTGTGGTTTAAGGGAATGATGGGCACTTCCTAAAGGATGTGGGGCTAAAGCTTGGTCTCGAGGATGGGGCAAGACTGTGGGCAAATGAACAGAGAGTGAACCTCAAAAGCCACCAGAGGCTGCTGGGGCCTACAGCCTGCGGGGAAATGAGGCTGGACAGAGGGAGCTGCTGGCACATGGTCCCGAAGCAGGCAGACACTACAGGACTCAAAAGTCCTACAACCTTTGGGCTGGGCCAAAGCCTGACCAAGAATGCCACTGTCTCAGCCTGCAGTGAGGCTCTACTGCCCTGGGGCTCAAAGACCCATTTCGTAGCCCCCACTCCATCTCACTCCACACTGAGCAGCATGTTTTGAAGTCCGGGCTCTCCATGAATCCATATTGAATGAATTCCACTCGGCAGATTCTCTGCCCCCGCAGTGAGGCAGAGGATGACTCACACAGGGGGAAGGGAGGGACAGGGACCAGGACAGCAGTAAACAGCGTGTGTTGACAGGAGACATAACAACAGGCAGCAACAGTGCCTGGCAAGGGAGAGGGCTCCAGCAGCCAGCAGGAAGGTTACCTGGATAGGGGAAGCTCAGGGAGTGGGCTTTACTTGGGACAGGTGGGGTAGGACCTCTAGCTCCTGATGCTCAGGGCTGGACTGGGCCCCTGATAAATGACCATGTGATACGCCCTGGTTTGACTTTCAAAGTGGAAATATGTTGCTTTGGTGATCTGCCTATCTATCTCTCAATTCATTTTGTGGTACTGGGGCTGACCTTGAACTTTCTATCTAACGGCTTCAGCCATCCAAGTTGCTGGGATTACAGGTGTGAGCCATCACGCCTGGCTTGCTTTGATGTTTTTAAACAGAACCTATGGTCATTTGAAAAAAAAAAATTTCCCCAACATATATAAGTGCTTTTCAGTAAGAGAAACATCTCCTGGTGCTTCTCCCCACTTCCCTAAACTCATTATCCCAGGTTCCACGCCAATCTACACTGTTAAGTTTCAAACTTTTCTGCATCTCTAGTTTTAAAATCATGTATAGGGCTGGGGATGGGGCTCAGTGGTAGAGCGCTTGCCTAGAATGCGTGAGGCCCTGGTTGGATCCCCAGCACCACATTAAACAATAACAACAACAACAAAAACACTAAATAGGGCTGGGGTTGTGGCTCAATGGTAGAGCATTTGCATAGCATGTGCGAGGCCCTGGGTTCGATCCTCAGCGCCATGTAACAATAAATAAAATAAAGGTATTGTGTCCAACTACAACTAAAAACTAAATATTAAAAAAAAACTAAATAATAAAATCATGTGTAAATGGAAGTTTTCACCATAGAGAAATGATATATGTTTGAGGAGATATGTTTCATCTAATTTAAACATTATACAATGTACATATTTTGAAATATCACATAACCTCACTAATAATGTATGATTCTTTTTTTCTCTTTTTGCAGTGTTGGGAGATCAGATCTAGGGCCTCACACATGCTAGGCAAGTGCTCTCCCATGGAGTGAGATCCTCAGCCCCTAATATATATAATTTTGATAAATTTGTATCAGTTAAAAAAATATTAAAAATTACATGTGGGTGGGCTGGGGATGTGGCTCAAGCTGTAGCGCGCTCGCCTGGCAAGCGTGCAGCCCGGGTTCGATCCTCAGCACCACATACCAACAAAGATGTTGTGTCCACCGAAAACTAAAAAATAAATATTAAAATTCTCTCTCCTCTCTCCTCTCTCTCTCTCTCTCTCTTTTAAAAAAAATTTTAAAAAATTAAAAAAAAATTACATGTGGGCTGGGGTTGTGGCTCAGTGGTGGAGCATGTGTGAGGCACTGGGTTAGATTCTCAGCACTACATACAAATAAATAAAATAAAGATCCATCAACAACTTAAAAATATTTTTAAAAATTACATGTAAATGGTCAAACTGCTTCTTTGGGGCACAGACTGCTCTAAGCACTCGACCTCAGCATCTCATTTAATTTCTTTCAACACCCCTAATTCAGTAGGTACTTTTATTCTCCCTGTTTTAAGACACACAAGGAGAAGGTCAGAGCATGGCCACTACTTGCCCCAAGGATGCACGGCCAGGGCTACACAGCACTGTTTCAGAGCCACCTGACACAATGCTGACCCCGTCCTTCCACTCTCCACCCCTGCCACCTCTGTCGAAGCCACCTCTGTAGGTGCTGCCTTGCCTGAGCCATAAAAACTCAGTGACCTCAGTGCATCGGGGCAGAGGCAGGTTTCTCACACCCCAACATCCTCCACTAGGAGCCCCGTGCAGGCCTTGCCTGTGTCGCTGGCAGTAAAATTTTGGCTTCTGGTTTATCTCCACTGTCACCTAACCCAATGGCACTACTGGCATTAGAAAAATCTAAATGACATTCTCAGCGAAGGGGGCCATTTTGGGCTTCCCAGATTTCAACCTTGGAGTGTGGGGGAAGTAAAAACAGAATGCCGGGGCTGGAAAAGAACATGGGTGGCCTTGGTGTGTGGCTTCCTAGTTGGGGCTTGCCCTCCTGTGCCCGCCTGTCATTGCCTGCCCATGCTTCTCGAGATGCTCTCAAGACATATTGGGAGTTCCAATGCCAGTTTGTCCCACACCTGAGTTGTGAGACAGGGGGAAGAAAAAGAAGAGAGGGTCCATTTCTAGAAACTTTACAGCCACAGGAAAGCTAATTTTTCCTCTTCTTTTGGGTGGGGGATAGAGTATTGTGTGCAAAATGTGAATTTGGGAGAAAACCAAAATCAGACATACAAAATACTTGTTTCCAGCATCCTTTGAAGTCAGTTAGCTTACACATATTAAATCTATTACATATAACTTGAACTGCTTGAAATATCATATTTGGATAGAACGGTGGGAAATAGAGAGGTAGCAAAAAGCAGCACAAAGAATTCCTCCAATTTCTAGGACAACTATATAGAAAAAACCCCAGTGATGACATCCCATTTTTTCTTTTCTCTTTTTCTTTCTTTCTTTCTTCTTTTTCTTTTGGTTGGCCCTGGGGATTGAACCCAGGATGCTCTACTACTGAACCACATCCCCAGCCCTTTTTGTTTTTCATTTTGAGACAGGGTTTCACTAAGTTGCTAAGGTCAGTCGCAAACTTGTGATTCTCCTGCCTTGGTCTCCCAAGGTACAGGGATTACAGGCATGTGTCACTGTGCCTGGCACAACATCCGATTCTCAAGTGCTATTTGGCAGGGCTGGGGGTTGCATAGAAGAACAAGATTCAGATGGCATTGGTTGGGTGGGAGAAAAGGATCAGCAACCTCAGGGAGGCAACTGGACCCTTCTTTCCCTTGCAGCTCAATCCGTTTTTCGAGGTCTATTACCTGTTTTTCAGGGTCTGGACAGTGATGTAGCAGGGGTGTCAACCACTCCTCATTGTGGGCATCTTGGTGACTCTCAGAGGACAAAGTTTGGCATAGACCAAGAGGATAAGGAACTTCCTGGAGGGGTGTAAAGAGGGGCATGGGAGGATCTACATACAGGGTGGTGAAGTCCCAAGGTGATTCTCATTTACCTGTTCCCAAACCTGCTCCTCCTTCAGTTGCTCAGGCCCCAACCCTGGAATCACCCTGACTCCTTTCTGCCTTTCTCACTCCACTCTAACCATGGACAAAACGTGCTGGCCCCTCCTTCCAGATGTGTGCCCACTCGGCCCCCTTACCACCTCCTCTGCTAAGGCTGGACTTGAGTCATGGGACCACTCACCTAACCCAATGCAATAACACTCCTGAATCCGCTCTAGACCACAGGCTCTTGCTACACCAGCCAAGAATGAACCTTTTCAGAGGTAGGATATACTTTTGAAAGGGAGGGATGAACCCTTTTAGAGACTTCGACCTCACACTTAAATCTCCACCCATTCCCCCGCCAGCTCTCCTGGCCTTCTTGCTTTTCCTTGAGCATATATGAGACTCCACCTCAGGACCTTTGCATTTGCTGTTCCCTCTGTCTGAAACACTCTTTGCCAGGTTCCCTCCCTCTCTTCAAGTCCTTACTCAAAGGTCACCTCCTCAGGGAGGTCTTCCTCACCCTCTCTGTTCCCTCACCCTGCTTTACCTTTCCTATGGCACTCATCACTTCTAGACAGTACTTGCTGACGATTCCCAGCAAGAACCAAGCTGAGTGAGGGTGGGTTCAGTCCCCATCACTGATGTGTCCCTGGCACCTAGACTTGTGCCTGGTGTGCAATAAGCCCACACTTGATATCTGATGAATAGATGATTATCTCTTGCCTCATCACCATCTGAGGTTATGGTGAGGGGTCACATTAGACCACAGATAGAAAAGCACAGAGCACGAGACCCTGTTGGGCTGAGTCACTAACATGTTGTCCCCAGAGTCCTGCAGAACTGATACATGGCTCTATTGAGAGTCTGGCTGCACTGCAAAGTGGGCTGCTTTGTCTCCCCTTCCAGACCACAGGCAGGTTCCTACCTACAAGCCAGGGGAGACCTGTGCTGTTCATCTCCGACTCTCCAGCACAGAGCACAGAGCACAGAGCTCACAGCACATGGTGGGGCCTGAGACTTGCTTGTTGAGCCTGCGCTACTACTTGAGGGTTGAATTCCTGCTCTCTTACTCTCCAGCATTTGATGGCAGGCATGTTGGTGCTAAACTCCAGAAGAACTGGCCCTCACCTTGAAGGAGGTAAGAGTCGGGGAGGCACTGTGAAGGCCTTGCAGGTAAAGCACAAGTATCCGGCAAGGCAGGACAAGGAACGGCAAGTGGAGGAAGAGGAGTTCTACCAGGAGCAAAAGGCAGCGAAAGCTGGAGAGGAAGTCATTACCTAGATGGTCATAAAGCAGTCTTTGCTCTGGTCCTCACAACGAGCCTGGACAGTGGATAGTAGACAAGGAAACAGAAGTTCAGAGAGGTCCAGAGACCCAAGATCACATGGGTAGCAGTGGAGGCAGGTCACAGTTCCAGTACTGCCGACTCCCAGACCAGTGCTCGCCTACGGCCTGATGGTAAAAGGTCTTACATACACTGTGGGGATGCTGGGGGTGGATTTCTAATCAACCTGAAGAACCAGGTGGAGATGACCAGGCTCCTCGGGGAGAGAGTCAAGGGAGATGGCACTGGCCACCCAGGCTCCTCATCCTGGGGTGGGGCAGAGCTGTCCAGCCACTCAGCCATTAAGTCCAGGCCCCAGGGATGGCTGGCACTGCCTCCTGCACGATACCTGTGGTGTGAGGAGCCTCCCCCTCCAACCTCCCAAAGCTTCCAGAGACCAGAGAGCTACATTCAGAGGGGGGAAGGGGCTGAGAGCAGTGGTGCACACTGGCAGGAGGATTGTAAGTTCAAGGCCAGCCTGGGCAACTTAGTGAGACCCTGTCTCAAAAAAAATTTTTTAAAAGGCTGGGGGTATAGTTCAGGGAGTAGCGCACTTGCCTAGCAAGTAGTGCCCTGGGTTCGATCCCCACCAAAAAAAAAAAAAAAAGCCGGGGGCGGGGGAGGAGCCTGAGTTAAGCCCAGGCTGGGGATCAGGAGATCTCTGGCCTCAGTTTCTCCTGCCCCAGGGACTTTTGAGAACCTCTCCAGCTCTGGCATCTGATGGAGGAGCTCTGCTTTCGGACAAAGCCAGGCTCCATCACACTCACTGCCTCTGACTCTGCCAACAAGTGCGGCATCTGGGCCCAGGACATCGATGGAGCCACAGCAAGACAGCAGGGCAGGGCAGTGTAAGGAACCCTGGCCTGCCAACAGGGAGCTGCCTTCGGCTCTGGTTGGAAGGTCAACCTCTCTGTGGCCTAAGGCAGATCACTGTACTGTCCTGAGCTCAGTTTATTCCTCTTACACTGGGATAAGAAATGCCCCACAGCACAGGGTTGCTGGGACACAGAAGAGGGATGGAGGTGAAAACACAAAGAAAACAAAAGCCAGCCACCCACCCAGAGAAGTATGGCCATCATTGGCAGTTTTTTGTTTGTTTTTTTTGTTTGTTTGTTTGTTTGTTTGTTTGTTTTTTAAAGAGAGAGTGAGAGAGGAGAGAGAGAGAGAGAGAGAGAGAGAGAGAGAGAGAGAATTTTTAATATTTATTTTTTAGTTCTCGGCGGACACAACATCTTTGTTGGTATGTGGTGCTGAGGATCGAACCCGGGCCGCACGCATGCCAGGCGAGCGCGCTACCGCTTGAGCCACATCCCCAGCCCTGTTTGTTTTTAATTTTGAAACAGATTTTGTCAAGATGCCCATCTGAGTAGCCAGGATTGCGGTGTGTGTCACCGCACCCAGCTAACAGCTGTGCTTTTGAGGAAGACGCAGGGGCCGTGGGTATAACAGCTCGGTGGCAGAGTACTTACCTAGAATGTGCAAGGCCCTGAGGCGGATCCCCAACTCTGCTCTCCCCTCAAAAAAATCAAGAAAGGGGTAGATAACGGCACCTTGGATGGAAGTGGGAGGTCAAGGAGCTTCTCTGTTCTGCAGGGGGCATGGCGTGCCCACCTTCTAGGGCTTGGTAGCCTAGTGTGGCTGCCACCTGCCCTGATATGGGTTCGACAAAAAGCAGGGGGTGGCCTTCTGTTGGAGCAGAGGTCACTCTCTGCCCACCCTACAGCCAGGCCCTGCTGAGGTGAGGATCCAGGGGCCAGGACAGTAGGCTATGCTGGGGGCAGCTTCTATTTAAGGGTGGGTATCCAGCACTCTGAGGCCTAAGGCACAGGGACAGGGATCCCACATTCAAGCTGGGAGATGCTGAGGAAGATGGCTGGGAAGGGGGCATCCAGAAGAACCAGGAGAAAGTCAGCTCAGGGATCTGTCCAGAGTTTCAACCCAGATTCAGCTACCAGTCAGGGAAGCAGGAGGGCTCCATGGTTAAGAGGCCGCACAGGCTTCGAACCAGGCAGCCTGGTCTCCTGCCACCAATCAGCCATGGCTGCTTGGCAGGTATTCAACCTCTGACTCTCATTGTCTTCATCTGAAAGTGGGGAGGAGGGCTCAACCATTTCCATCTCAAGGGGCCATTCTGTAATTAAAGCATGAAGAGAGATCCTACAGAATGAGAGAAAAATCTTCATCAGAGCTTCCTCTAGCAGAGGATTAATACTCAGAATACATAAAGAACTCAAAAAAGTAACACCAAGCCAGGCATGTGGAACAGGCTGTAAACCCAGCAATTCAGGAGACTGAGGTAGGAGGATCCCAAGTTTGGGCTCAACTTCGTAAGACCTGGTCTCAAATTTAAAAAAATACAAAGTACTGGAGATATAGCTCAGTGGTAAAGTGCCCCTAGGTTCAATCCCCAGTTCAAAAATAAAACAAAACTATACAAAACTTACCACACAAAAAAGTGCCCCATCAATAAATAGGTAAATGAACTAAATAGATATTTTCCAAAAGGAGTACAAAATAGCCAACAAATATATGAAAAAAATGTTCAACATCTCTAACAATCAGGGAAATACAAATCAAGACTACAGTGAGATTTCATCCTATTCCAGTTAGAATGGCAATCATCAAGAATACAAATAATGATAAATGCTGGAGAGGATACAGGGGAGAGGGAACTCATACACTGTTGGTGGGACTGTAAACCAGCAGACACTGTGGAAATCAGTGTGGAGGTTTCTCAGAAAACCAGGCCTGGAACTACCATATACAGCCACACCACTCCTCACTATTTACCCAAAGAATTAAAAAGGCAACATACTATAGTGATACATGCACACCCAGGTTTATAGCAGCACAATTTACAACAGCCAAGTTAGAGACCCAGCGTAGAGGTCCATCAACAATGAATGGAGCCAGGTGCATGCCTGTAATCCCAGCAGTTCAGGAGGCTAAGGCAGGAGGATCACGAGTTCAAAGTCATCCTCAGCAAAAAATGAGGCACTAAACAACTCAGTGAGACCCTGTCTCTAAATAAACTACAAAACAGGGTTGGGGATGTGGCTCAGTGGTCAAGTGTTCTTAAGTTCAATCCCCAGTACCAAAAAAAAAAAAAAAAAAAAAAAAACCCAAAACAAACAAATAAAAAAAACAATGAATGGATAAGAAAATGTGGTATATATCCACAATGGAGCAATAAAGAATGAAACCATGTCATCTGCAGGAAAACAGATGGAATCAGAGAACATCAGGTTAAGGGAAACAAGCTAGACACAGAAAGTCAAGGGTCTTATGTTTTCTCTCATATATAGAAGCTAGAGAGGAAAGAAGGATCTCATGAAAACAGAAAGGAGAACAGTGCAAGAGAGGAAGGGATTCCAGGGGAGAGATGAGAGGAGGGCAAGGGGAGAGACCAGGGAATGAAACTGACCAGATTATACTAAGTTTGTGTAAGCATGTCACAGGAATCCCACTGTAATGTGTAAGTACTATGCACCAATAATTAAACAACAACAACAAAAAGATAAGTCTACAAAAACAAAACAGAACAACAACAAAGCCAAGGGCTGTTTTGAGCAACTAATAAGCTTATATGCCTTAGCCAGACATAGTGGCACATGCCTATAATCCCGGCTACTCTGGAGGCTGAGGTAGGAGGATCACAAGTTCAAGGCCAGCTTCAGAAACTTAGCCAGACTCTATCTTAAAATTAAAAAATTAAAAAGGTTGGGGATGTAGATCAGTGGTAGAACACCCCTGGGTTCTGTCCCTAGTACCAGGGGGAATCATTATGTATCTCAAGCTGGAGCCAAAGCAAGCACTCAGAGTGCTATCTCTGTGTCCTCCCAACTCAGTCCTGCAGACAGCCTATTGGCCTCAGGACACAGCTGCCAGAGAAGTAGCCAAAGGCCAGGAGACCGGAGTCACACACACAGGCCCTGCAGAAGCAGAGCTTGGCACCCTGTCCCTGTGATCTTGGTTTCAGACTGAGTCTCCAGAGGAAATGAGGGAAGCAGAAGCCCTTTGAGACCCATAAAACATGTTCCTTATCATCTGTAAAATCTGTAAAACTTCCTCACAGAGACTGTGAGTACAGGTCACAAGAGCTGTGGGTGTGACCAGGCTCTGTAAAAGCTGAATGCTCCCGTGCACATGCACATTCCCTGAAGCAGGCTGGCAGGGCTGAGACACCCATCTTCAGGTGACATCCTGAAAGTCTCCCACATGCTTCTTCCAAAGACAATCCAGCTGGCTGAGCCACCTTCCTGGGGCTCAGGGACACAGTGCATGCTGGGAGGGCCTCTCCCTGCCTCCTCTCCCCGACCCTGGAGATGGTTTGTCGCTCACGCTTCTAGGAGGCAGGAGATGTACTGAGTGGATGGGAAAGCTGAGCATGCTCAGAGAAGGCTGCCCTTTAGAGGACACTGCAGAGAAGTGATGAGGACATGACCAGCAGCAGGCCTTGGTCCCAAACCAGGAGGGAGCAAGACTCATAGCCTCTCCTAGGGCAGAAGAGGGGCAGCAAGAAGGCACGGGAAATTAGAAGAGGCAGCGTCCTCCAAGACCATCCAATCTATTTCACAGCTGCAAAAGTGAAGCCCAGAGAGGGTCAGGAACTTGGCCAAGGTCACACAGCAAAGTGGTAACAAAGCTGGGACTCCCACTACTCACAAGGATCTACATCAAAACCGGTTCTCAGGAAGAATTTCTATATATCTTAATGTCATGATTTTCCTCACAGCCCTCTGATTGTCAACTTCCTAATTCTCCTGCTGAAAAACTGAGGCAGAGAGTGGAAAAAGGACTTACCCCAGGCCTCACAGCCTGGTCTTTCTGACTGCAGAGCCATAGTCCTCAGCCATGCTGCCAGCAGCTCTCTACCTTTTCTGTTGCTAGACCAACTGGGAAGTGTGGGGAGCAGGAAGCCAGGGTCCACTGCCAGTTCTCTTTACCCCTGGCCCCTGTAAGACCCAGAGCAGTATCAACAGGCCCTGGTTCTGTGTGTGCCCTGTAAGGAAAGAAGCAGGAGCTATCTAGGACCCCAGCAAAGAGGTATGGGGCCCTGTTGGCAGCACCTCTCAGGCCTGGATCTTGCCTGCAGGCCTCTGCTTAGCACCTGGGGACACAGTGCATGTCTCTGGCCATATACCACCATGGGGGTGGGGGAATCATCACCAGGCCCTGTACTTTCTCTCTAAGCCTCAGCAGTGCCATGCAGCAGACATTACTGTTTCTATTTTCCAGTGGAGAAACAGGCTCAGCTTAAAGAACTTGCTCAAATGATACACAGGCAGTAAGCAACCAAACTGGTATTGGATCTCAGGAATGCTTGACTCCAGAGGCCACACTCTGTCCTCACGCCAGGCCTGGTAACTTCCAGGGAACAGGTTCAGCCTCAGGGAACAGGTTCTAGAAGAAGACCAGGGCTGGAGGCTAGGAGCCCCTGAGTGATGAGTGGATCACAGAGGGCTAAGGGTCCCAAGCAGGATAAGGGGCTGCCTGCCAGTCCACCCCGCAGAAGCAAGTGCACAGAGCCCAAGAAGGAGATAAGGAAGCCTTTGTTGGCGCCTGCTTCCGCCTGGCTGGGTGCTGGCTGCTGGGCCTGCACAGGGCCCATTGTGTGATCCTGCACAGGGCAAGGAGGCAGGCTGTGTGTGCCTCCCTGCGGCAGGACAGGGCAGATGCCTGGGGCAGCCAAAAATGGGGAAGCAGCCACCACTGGGCAGGAACACAGAGGATCTGGAACTTGGGCAGCTTGATCTCATCAGCTCAGCCACCCAGCTCACTTGTGAGATTGGGATGTGGGGGATAATGATAGCCCATGTTGTGGAGGGCTTCTTAGTCTTCACAACTACCCAGTGAGCTAGGCACTGTCACACCCATATCACAGATGAGGAAACTGAGGCTCAAAGAGGGGAGGTGCTTGAGGCGACCTAGCTAGTAAGTGGTGGGGGCCAAGCTGGATTCAGGCCCAAGAAGTTGCTTCAAGAGCCAATGAGCGCTGACCCTCCAGGGCATTTTCTCAACAGTTCCTCATCTGTACCTCTGGGAAAATGATCTGGGTGATGACCTTCTCAATGTTCCAAAGGTGGACAGAAGCAGGACAGTCTCAGAATGCCCACAGGAGCAGATGAGGCCTCAGCATGGCAGCTGCTGGTGGTGGAACGGAAAGAACACTTCCTGAATACCAGTCCCTACGCTGCCCTAACGCTTTCAGTAAGTGGCTTTCAGTAAGTGACATTGGGGCCTTAGGTCTGCTCAGGCATATAATGAAGGGAGGAGACCAGATAACCTCAAGTGGCTCTTTTACTCTGACTTCCCAGTATTCAAGGTCATCCGGCTTCACTGCTTTCCTAGTAAATTAGTTGACCTCTCCGGACCTCAGGGGCCTCCTTTAAAATTGGTAATGTTTCCTCAGAGGTGATGAAGGCAGAGAGCCCAGGAGGAGCAGGTAAGGCCAGCGCTAAAGCATGAGGGGGTGGTGCCTCCCTCTTCCAGTGCAGGACTTTCTCATCACGACTCACTGCCACTACAACATGTGTCACTCCAGGACCTCACCCTGAGAGCAGATACCAGGGCTCTCCCGGGACCCCGCCCTGGGCCAACAGGGCACTCCCAAGCGCCCTTGCCTGGCTCCCTGATTATCACTGCCTTGGCACTTCCATAATGGGCTGCAGCTCCAAGAGGGGGCGAGACCTGGGGCACTGGGAGCCATTTCTGCTGCCATGTACCTGGTACAGAGTACAGTGATTAAACACCTGGGAGAGGAGGGCCACCTGGGCCTGTGCTATGTAAACTTCCCTGTGCCAAATGCTTCCTGGGACAGAGCAGGGTGAGTGAGGCCCAGGCCCCATCCACCCCAGTCAGGTCTATTTCCAGATTTTTTTTTTTTTTTTGGTTCTTTTTAGTTATTCATAACAAAAGGATTCATTTTGACATAATTATGAAAACAGAATATAATTTGTTCTAATTTGTTTCCAGATTCTTGACTCAGCCTCAAAAGATCTGGGGAACCCTTTCTATTCTCTTGGAGAAGCTGTGAGGGCAACGGCTCAGAATATCCAAATACTGAATCAGAAATCCAAGAAACTACTCAATTCCAGGACTGTGGTGGTACCTGAGAAGAAAGGAAGCAGGGCCCTAGCTTGACTTCTGGAGGGTGGGGTGCAAGCCTAGGCACAGGTTCAGGGGAATAGCGAGGACAGGGAAAGTACTGAGGACTATGGGACAGCATCCCCCTCCCCAGGATCCCACTCCTCCATCCTGCCCTCCTGCTTCTCTGCCTTCTTAGACCAGAGGGTGCTGAGCACATCTCACTGTCTGAAGCTGTAAGCACCCAGTGGCCTTAGGCAGGGACAAGGGAGGAGGAGTATGGTAGGGAGACTGGAGCCTTAGACATTTTCTTGTGTGTGTGTGTGTGTGTGTGTGTGTGTGTGTGTGTGTGTGTGAATGGGGCTGGAACCCAGGGCCTCGTGGATACTAGGCAAAGATACTGCCACCGAGTCAAGTCCCCAACCTCAGACTTGAGCATTTCCTAAAGCACCCTTTCTCCCAAGCAGAATAAGAAAGGAGTGGATCAGAGATAAACTGGGGCCCGGGGCTGGGGATGTGGCTCAAGCAGTAACGCACTCGCCTGGCATGCGTGCGGCCCGGGTTCGATCCTCAGCACCACATACCAACAAAGATGTTGTGTCCGCCGAGAACTAAAAAATAAATATTAAAAAAAAAATTCTCTCTCTCTCTCTCTCTCTCTCTCTCTCTCTCTCTCTCTCTCTCTCTCTCTCCCCCCCCCCTCACTCTCTTTAAAAAAAAAATCCTCAGCATCACATACAAACAAAGATGTTATGTCCGCCAAAAACTAAAAAATAAATATTAAAATTCTCAAAAAAAAAAAAAAAAGAGATAAACTAGGGCCCAACGACTGGAAGCCTCCAGGGAGCTCTCATCTAGGAGGGGGTGGCAGCACACACTCCCAGAGTCAGAACCCCTTGGTCTAGTTCTGGTTCTATTATTTGTCAGTTCTGTGGCCTTCCCTGAGCTACCGTTTCCTCACATCTAAGACGATGGGGCTGGTTCACTTCTGAGGTCTCCTCCGAAACTGGCAGCCCATGATTTTACCTGATAACTAGTGCACATGCATTGCTTTCCAACTTGCTTTGTATTTTCATATCCACTTAGCTCATTTAAACCTTGTGACATCTAAGGTGGGTATGGGTTCTATGACATTAATGATGAGAACAAAGCTCAAGGCATCGAGGCCCAAGAATACACACAGAGAGAGCAATACAGCCAGGACTTGCTGCCAGGTCTCTGGAAACCCAACCCTGGGTTCCACATGGAGGGAAGCCTGAGAGAGCAGCCAGCCTGGGGTGGAAGGTCCCCAGTGACTGGTTCCCAGGCTCATCCCAGCTTCTCCCTCCAGAAGCTGTTCCCTTGATGCAAATAAGGGAACTCTTTAAAAAATCAGATTTAATTTTAAAAATCAGTTTCAAAAAGAATACGGACATAGAAATTAAAAAGTTGAGTTCACGGAAGTCAAGAGTAGAACAGTTGGTACCAGAGCCTGGAAAGGTCAGGAGAAGGGGGAGATGCAGAAAGGATGGTAATCGGGTACAGAGGTACAGACCAGAGGGGAGAAGTCCAGCGCTCCACAGCACGGGAGGGTAACTACGGTTGACAACAACTAACTAAATATTTCAAAGTAGCTAGTAGAGAGGATTTTGAATGTTCCCAACACAAAGAAATGATAAGTGAGGTGCCAGATATGCCAATTACTCTGATCAAGATACGTTGACTACATGTACTGAAATGTCACACTGTTCCCCTAAATATGTACAATCATATGTGCCAATTAAAAATATATTTTAAAAAAAGAGTATGGACAACATGCTAGTTTTTATGCCAACTACTTTATTATTATTATTATTATAAAGAAAAGAAGTTCACATCACTGTAGAGAAAAGCCCAGTTAGACACAAACAGTAAGAGCGTTCAGCCTCAGGGGCAGGGAAATGAAAGGGATATGACTTGCTTTTTTTCTTTAATACTTACATAGTATTTGGATTGTTTTCCTCCTTTCTCTGGGGGGAAAAAAAAACCAGGGGAAATTTTTCTGAGCACCTGCTCTGAGTCATGATTCAGTATTAAATACTTTACTATAATCGATTATCTCATTTAATTCTCACAAAAACCCTATGGAGTATAAGGATCCTCGGAGCAGCTTTCTTCATAATTGTCAAAAAAGGAAGCAACTCAAATGCCTATCCACAGGAGAATGTGCCAACTGTGCCGCATTCATCTGAAGCAATATGGAACGGCAACAGAAAGAACAGGCCACTGGTATATGCAACAACAAAGAGAAATCTCACAAATATGCCGAGCAAAAGAAGCCAGACACAAAAGAGTACCTACTGTATGATTCCATTTATATGAAGTTCAAGAACAGGTAAAAATAATTAATGATGACAGACATCAGAAGAGAGATTACTCCAGGGGAGTATGGTGTACTCCAGGGAAGTATGGGCACGAGGGAACTCGGTGGTACCTAGATGTCCTTTATTTTGATCTGGGTGGCAGACATGGATGTAGACATTATAAAATTTCTCTGAGCTGCACACCAAGATTAGCACACATGGCGATATGTATGCATGTAATTAATCAAATAAATGGAGGGAAGCCTGGTATGGTGGTGCATGCCTGCGATCTCAGCAACTTGGGAGGCTGAGGCAGGAGGATCACAAGTTAGAGGCCAGCCTTGGCAACTAGTAAACCCTGACTCAAAATAAAAAATAAAAAGTGTGGTAGAGCACCTCTGAGTTTGATCCCCAGTTTAAATAAATAAATAAATGGATAGATAGATAGATAGATGGATAGAAGGGAAATTTTAAAAAACGGGGAAGAGAATTATCTGTAGAAAAATGATACTTGGAGGTCAGGTTATCAGCTTGTGGTCTCAAAGCTGGCAGGCAGTGGAGCTGGGACCCAAACCAGGTCTATTGGACTCTGATGATCTTAAGTTATCAGGCTACATTGAGCCCTGACTGCCCAGAGGATGCCTTGAATCTCCCCCTGTGGCATCATGCACACCCCTCTGGAGGCCACCTTACTCCTGGGCTCAGATGTGTGCAGCCACTTACTCCTGCAGTCAGTCAGTCACTGGCCACTGTGCTTCAGGTCCTAAGTGGAGCCAGGCTCTCCAGAAGCTCTACACACTGAGAGCTACCCTTTAGTCAGTGAGACCAAATGGGGGCCACAGTCAGTCCTGCACTAAAAAGCTTTGGGTATCCTAGGAGATGGGGCAGGAGGAGGGTGGCTCTGTTCCAGGAGAGGGTGCCCAGTCATGCCCATCACTCACAAGAGGCTCTGGTCACATGAATGAGATTTCAGATGTGAAAGACCAGGGCCCACAAGCCAGGTAACAGGTAAACAGTACAGCTGGCCTGGGCTTGGCCCCAACACCTGGCCAAACAGTCTAGCCTCTGGGCGACAGAGCCTCACACTTTCCATGAGGACCCCAGCTTCTGTTGACCCAGAAAAACCAGATCCTGCCAGTCAGCCTCAGCCCTCTCCCTGACCAGAGATCAAGACCAGAGGAATTAGAGGGACTCAGCCCTCAGAGCCACCTGCATCCTGCTTTGCATTCCCACCCCTGCCCAGGCTTCTCTCCCCCTTCCTTTCCCCTTCTGAAGGGAGCCACCTCCTGCTGCTTGGCACAGATCCCCCTCTCCTGCAACATCCTCTCCACTCTACCCCCAACTCCTACACAATCCCTGTCCCAAACCATTTCCTGCAGCTTCCCATCTGATCAGTTTCTTAGGAAGGATAATTATCCATGGAGGGAGGAGGCGGAAAACTCTGAGAGCCAAGAACACAGGGAGAAAACTTTGTCTAATCCGTTCTCCACCTGCCAGGACAGCCTCAGTCCTAATCAGGGCCAGCCACAGTCAAGCCTCCCCCTAAAACATCTGCAGTCCCCACCATCTGCAGAGTCCCCACTCCTCTGCACTGAATCTGAGACCTCCTTGATTGGTTCTAACCTAGGTTCACACTTGTCACCAACACATTCTAAGCAGCAGATTACCAAGACCCGTCTGCCACCAGGGCCCACGCTGCACTGTGCTGCATCCCTGTGTCATTTTGACTGCCTTGTACTTTAGCTGTTTACATCTGCCTCCCACACGAGTGTGAGTGCCTCAAGGCTGGGAACCACCTCCCACAGCTGTGCTGATGCATAGTAGGTGCACAGAGGCAAGCTGGAAAGGTGGGACGCCAGGGAAAACCACCTTCCTCTCCAGAAGGAAGAACTGTTTCTGAGGGAATGGGGTGGGAGAGGAGGGCCACTTGCATCATGGCAGAAGGGCCCAGGCTGGGGTTTGAGAATGCTGAGCTCAACCCCAGCTCTGCCACCAGCTGCTGCAGCTCTTGGGCAAGTCACTTCCGCTTTGACCTTCTGCTTCCTCCTCTGTAAGGTGAGGGGGTGGGCCATAAATGTTTGGTGTCATTGTTCACCAAACATTTATGAGCCTTACTGCTACGCACTCTCCTCGACACGCTCATGTAACCTCCTGGGGTCCACACGGCCACAAATGCAAGAGCCAAGACTTTTGATTCCCAAACCCTGTCTCTTCCATTAGGCTTTCTGGACCCTGCCTGTTGTCTCTAGGATGCCTCTTGACTCTAACATCTGATCTCTGATTCTAGTCTGCCCATCTCTGACCGACAACCTCAGGCCATGGCCACTAGGTTCAGCTGGGGAGAGCTGAACCAGATCCTAGAGCTCTGTAGTACCCCATTTCTGACAAGATGTATCTGACGACCATTTGCCTGCTGACCAGCCCTGAGACTGGGCAGGAGAGGGGGTGGCCAGCAGGAGTTTTGTAGAGCCTGGCACCCCACCTAGCCATGTGTCCTTATGGCCTCGCTCTCTGTCCCAGCTCCCTCTTGCCTCCTGGGGAGCAGCTCTCCTAGGCTGGTGCTCCTGCCCCACTGTTGGCCTGGCCAGAGATATTTGGAAGCTTATTCTGCTGTCCCACAAGCCCAGGCTCAGGTGCTGGTGGGCCGGGACCTGCTTTGCTCGTAGCCTGCTGCCAGTTGCACCTGCAATAGGATCCAGCTTCCACTTTACAGGTTCTTTGAGCACTTTGATATTTTCACTGGAGCCCCAGCCAATACCTCATCTGACTTGCAGCTGGTCAGACCATGCAAGCCTGCTCAAAATCCTTCAAGAGCACCTCACGGCCTCTGACATCGACTCTAACACCCAACCTGAGGCCCACAGGCCCCATATGGCCTGGCCCTGCCTTCCCCTCCACTCTCACACCACGCTTCCCCTCTTACTCCACTCCAGCTTCCTCAAACGCACCCTTCTCAGAGGCCTGGTCTTTCAGGTGGGATCCTTCCATCTTTCAGTTATCTCCTTAGAGAGCCTTCGCTGACCATCCAAAGTAGCTCCCACCTCCCTCTCATAGTTATCTCCTTTGGGATACTTATCACTGCCTGGTACTGTCAAGTCCATCCACTACTCCATGCCGGCACGTGAGCCCCCTGCCATCAGCGGCCTCTTCTGTCTTGCCCTGGCTGTGTTCTCGGCATCCAGAATAGAGTCTGGCCCTGGGAGCGAGGAAGCTGGCTGGTTGTGCTCATATTAGCCTGGGTGAGCAGGGAGGCCCCTCTGAAGAGAAGACATGTGACTGATGCCTGAATGAGAACATCAGCCTGAGACAGTCTATGGACAATATTCCAGGGTGGGGGACAAGTGCCACAGCTGCATGGAAAAAGGGGCCTGGCAAGGGACACTGTGTCAGAGGAACATGGGAAGGTTGGTGTGGTTCAGGGGAGAGAGGAGAGAAGATGATGATGACAAAGCTGCAGGCCACATGGTCTTGGATTCCATCCCACGTCCATGAGGAAGTGTCAGAAAGGTTTTCAGCAGGGAACAGCATGTTCTGGTTTACACTTCTACAAACTCCCTCTGGCTGCCCGTGGAGCTGATGAATCCAGGCAGGAGTGGAGCTGGGAAACCACTCCGGCAGCCACAGGAGTCACCATGAGATGATAATGGCATGGACAGGGACAGCAGGTGTAAAAATGCAGCACAGGGGCAAGCCTTTGACTTGCGTGGCTGTGCTCTCACCAGCCCGAGGAGCCCTGGCCAAGGCCACACCCTTCTGGCTAAGTCTGGATGCACAGCAATCCAGATGAAGCGACCTGACCAATCTTATTCTCACTGATCCCCAACTCATCCCCCTAGCCCCAGCTGGCTAGGTATCCTTCCAACTGGTCACCCACGCTGGCTGCTCTGAGACTCAGCTGCTGTTGCGACTCTCACCTGCTTAGCCCCCCTCCTTTTTTTTTTTTTGGTACTGGGATTGAACTCGGGGCACTCGACCACTGAGCCACATTCCCCAGCCCAATTTTTTTTAATATAATTGATTTTTTTTAAATACACGACAGCAGAATGCATTACAATTCTTATTACACATATAGAGAACAATTTTTCATATCTCTGTTTGTATATTTTGTATTTTATTGTATATTTTTTATTTATTATAAATTTTGTATTTTATTTAGAGACAGGGTCTCACTGAGTTGATTAGCACCTTTCTTTTGCTGAGGATGGCTTTTAATTCATGATCCTCCTGCCTCAGCCTCCCAAGCCACTGGGATTACAGGCGTGCGCCACTGCGCCCAGCACCTCCCCTGCTCTTTTTTTTTTTAAGATTTTTTTTTTAAGAGGGAGAGAGAGAAAGAGAATTTTAATATTTATTTTTTAGTTTTTCAGCAGACACAACATCTTTGTTTGTATGTGGTGCTGAGCATTGAACCCGGGCTGCACGCATGCCAGGCGAGTGCTTGAGCCACATCCCCAGCCCCCCCCCCCCCCTCTTATGGGATCTGGCAAGATTCCTGCACCAAGGCTTTTGCCTCTCCCAACCACATAGGGCCCATCCCTGGAGGCCTCCTGTGCTTTGAGCAGAATAGCACAGCAAACACCAAGCACTTAATTATTCCCTACTTAACTCTTCCAATGTAACTGTAAGCTGGCTAAAGGCAGATGCCATGCCTGCATCCTCGGGGTTGCCATGAAGATGAGGCAGTGTGATGTCCCATGTGGAGCCTTCAGCACAAGGCCAGTCACTGGCAGGGGCACAGTTAGTGGCAGCTCCCACCTCACTGCCCCCATAGAGTGACACCCATCACAACTGTTCACCACCACAAGTGTGGCTGAGCACCTTTGCCTTCTCCGCTAGCCAAGTAGGTGGGTGAGATGAGTTTGGTGGAAGGGCTGGAAATATCCCACTGGGTTTCAAAAGGCCAAGGGGAATTGTTCTGCACAACCTCTGCTCTGTGCTGTTTATGTCTCTGTGCCTCTCTCCAGTTTTCTCTCTACGTGAGCTGAGCAAACTCCTGCTTAACCTTCAGGACCCAGCTCAGAGCTCTGGGAAGACTCCCTGAAGCTCCCTCCAGAACACCAGCACTCTGTGGGCCCCTGCTGCGGCACTTCACAGAACACCACAAATGATGTTTTCGTGTCGGCCTCTCCCTTGAGGCTGGGATTACACTTGTTCACCTTCCATCTTCAGCACTTTTATCAGCTCAAGTCAATGTTTGCTGAGTGTATGTCTCCATCTCCCCCCAACTAAAGACCAAAATCAAACAATTCAGCTCAGACCCTATTTGTAGCCCCACCCCCACCACTGGTGACTTTCATATTCTACTGCCCTCTGGCTCACACTCTTAAACTCCACCCTCCTCTCTTCCTTTAATGCTAGAAGGCTAGTATGGCAGCTCCAACTACTAAATCCGCACAGTGCTCAGGACTTGATGGACCTTACCACATTTGACTGGGGAAAATGAGGCTCGGAAAGGGTGACACAGCTAGTGGCAGAACCTCCTGCCCTTACCTGGCACAGCTCACCTGACACTTACCACGGCTGGGCCTATTTTTAAAGCCATTATCTGTTTTGCACAATTGGGTGTTTTTACAGCTATACATCAGGTTGTCATATAGTAGTTACTGATTTACTCATTAAATGTTCCAGGCTTGCTACTACAGTGAGGTGGCATAATGTAACATAAACGCTATGTGGGAGATAGCACTGGACTTGGAATGAGAAGTCCTGGCTCTGGCGTCAACTGTGCTATAGTCACCGAACCTTAACCCACCTAACCCCTGGGCCTCAGCTTCCACATTTATTAAAAAAAAAAAAAGGGAAAAGGGCTGGGGTGGTGTTCAGTGGCAGAGCACTCACCTAGTGTGTGTGAGGTATTGGGTTCGATTCTCAGCACCGCGTATAAATAAATTAATTAAATAAAGTCCATTGACAACTGAAAAAAAAAAAAAAGGGAATAACAGCTGGATGCAGTGGTGCATGCCTGTAATTCCAGTGACTCGGGAGGCTGAGACAGGAGGATCACATATTCAAGGCCAGCCTTAGCAACTTTGAGGCCCTAAACAACCTAGAGACCTTATCTCAAAATAAAAAAAATAAAAAGGGCCAGGGATGTGGCTCAGTGGTAAATCACCCCTGGGTTTAATACCCAGTACTAAAGAAAAAAAAAGGTGTGTGGGAGGAGCAATAACTGCATCTTCCTCAAAAGGTTTCCCAAGGGCCTTGGTACATAACTCAGTGGTAGTGCATGTGCTTAGCATGTGCAAGGCAGTGGGCTTAATCAACAGCATCCCCCGCCCAAAAAAGTTTCCTAATACATATAATAAAGTGCTCAACATACCTTAGGGGTATATTCATCAAAAGGATCAATATTTTTTATCCATAGCCACCTCACCTCTGTGTTTAGCATCACTGCATATAAAGCAGGACACCAAGAAGTCAACAACCAGGAAAACAAGCTGCATTTCTCTTTTTCCTAATCCCAAAAGCCACCATTTATCTTGTGTTCTGGATGTGCCAAACTCTGTACTATCCATCTTACACGGGTACTCTGAATCCTTCCAACATCCCTTCTGGCTGTGTTACCCCATGTTAAGGATGATCGAATTGAGACTCAATGATGATAAGTGACTTGCTCAAAGTCACAGTGCCAAAAGCAGTGGTACCGAGTTGAACTCAGGTCTGTTGGGCTGCAAAGCCTGGGTTCCTAACCACCATGCTTGTGAGCATGTTTCCAAAGGGAACTGCTCTGGGACCCTTCTGTCCCAGGTAGAAGCTTCTGACCAGGCCCAGGGAGCTCTCCAAGCATCTCACTGACACCCTAGCTATCCTTCAAGACCCATCTCAATGGTCACTTCATAAAGCTTCTTCTAATCCTCGCAGTGGCAAGATCTCTCCCCCTACTCTAAACCATAGAATCCCGCCTGCACCTCAAGTCCCATTCACTGTCTACTGCCTGACTATTCTATGTCTCTTCTGCACTCCTCAGATCAGTCCCTGAGCTCTGTAAGAAAAAGATCTGCATCTATACAGCCAGGTAGGGTGGAGTCAGTAAGGGGAGGGTGGAAGGGGTGCTTGCTCCCCCTCCCCCATCAAGCGGTAACTTCAGTCTTGGGCTCCACCCCACGCTGGCATCCTGCCTACCTGGTACAGCATCCAGATTCCTGTGGGGCCTGGCAGGGGACCCAAGAGATAGGATTTTGTTTAATGGCAAAGATACTATAAAAAGCACAGCACCCAAGCTTAACACTGGCTTGTGGCAGGCTCTAGGCCTGAGGGAGTCAATGGCTGAGGGAAAGCCTCTGGGCTGGCTCAGAGGTCCTGAGCCCTGCACTTGGTTCTGCTATAAGGATCAGAGTGGCCAAAGCCCAAGGGTTTCCTTGTTCCCTGATAGGTACCATCCCAGCAGGATGCTGCTTTTTTTGGAAAACCTGAGATTTGCCAATGCTTAGATACCAACATCCAGGTCAAAGACTACAACACTGCCTCTTAGTCCATTGTGTAGGTCCTACTGTCTAGAGACCCCTGAGTTAGAGAAGGCCCTGCCTCTGCCATTAGTTCATGTCCTCTCTGGGCCTTAAATGGAAAATGAAAGGACTGGTTCAAAATATCCCACTCTCCCTTTGGGCCTGGGGGCCACAGGCTGAGAGAAGATTCTTTCTACCGCTAACCTTCTAGAGTTAGAATATTTTATACTCTCACTCCCAGAAGCAAGTTATGAACAGAGAGTGGGATCCTTGGTTCAAGAAGAAGCAGAGGCAAGTCAGTGCTTCCTTGGGTGCCCGTTCCCACCATCACTACCCCGAGCCTACCCTCCTTCTGAAGCTGGCCCTTGAATCTGCTGTCTCCAAGGAGGCTGTTCCCCTCACAGGGACTCAGAGATGTATTTGGGCACCAGCCACTTTAAGAAAAAGAGCAGGACACCTGAGCCACACCTGGGGTGTGAGTCAACTCACCATAGCAACACAGATGCCCCAAGGGGTAGAGGAAAGCCAGGTACCTTCCCAGCTGCACAGTGCAGGAGGAACCTGCTCAAGTCTTTAATCCCCAACTCGGAAAAGGTTTTCTCTAAGGAGTCATTTGCCCTTCTCTTCCCTCAGGACACAGCCTGCTTTTTCTGAGGGGCTCATTCCCCCTTCCCCGAGGGTGTTCCGCAGTCTCTCAGGCAAATCCTACTCAATCCAGGATCAAGAAACACTTTGTCCAAGGGGCCATTCCAGGCCATCTTGTCCTTTATCCTTCTTCAATTTCCCACAGCACAAAAGGAAGAACTTAACCTTCAGAACCTGGGGCTACTACAGGCCTTGTCTCCCTGACAAAGGCCCACATACATAATTGTGTGACTATTCTGGAGGAAGCATGACTCAAAGAAACTTAGAAATGTAGATCCCAGAAGAACAGCAGATCAGCCAGTCCCTTCTCCCATCTAGGCCAGAATCCCTTAGCAACCACTGCTGAACGATGTTCCTTTCCTCTCCTGGCCCATTCTTTAGACCATCTCCTTCCAGAAGCTTCCCTCATCTCTCCTCCTCTTCTCTGACCCCCCCCCCCCAAGCCTGAACCACACAATTTCCCACCTGTGCTTTCTCCCTTATGTGTTGTCTTACTTCCCCCATTTCTTTAAGCCCAAGCATGAGTTGGAGTCAGACATGACCATGAACCTACACTCAAGAATTCTGTGCTTTGAAGCCAGGACTCCATGATGGCCTTGGCCTAACCTCAAAGGATGAGGCTGTGGAATTTCCCTCCAGTGTCTCACAGTCTACTCAGGCCCCACCAGAGCAGGGGCTCCCCTAAACTGACAGGCCTTTCTGCTGGAAAGCCCCCAGAGATTTCTACAGTGAAATCAATAAGACAGGGAAACTAAGACCCAGGAGGCAAAATAACTGACCACAGTCACATGAAGGAAAGAGGAGGATCCAGGACTAGGTCCCAGGTCCTTAATTCCCAGCCTAGAGCTCTTTACCAAGTAGCTTTATAAAAACCAAATTTGGGGCTGGGGTTGTGGCTCAGCAATAGAGAGCTTGCTTACCATGTGAGAGGCCCTGGGTTCGATCCTCAGCACCACATAAAAATAAATAAAATAAAAAGGTATTGTGTCTCACTACAACTAAAAAATAAATATTTTTAAAAAATTGCCCCCAAGAACACACACTCACATGTTCAAATATGAATGGGGAATACCTAAAAAGATGTACAAGACAGTTAAAAGTGGTAACATCTAGGGAGTATGATAGAGGGGACAGTCAAGGAGATCAAGAGGAAGACTTACTTTTTTTTCACTTTAATTCTCCTCTATACTATTGCTGGGTTTTACTCTGCTGTTCTATTTTACATGTTTTATTTATTCATATAAAAATAAATCTACCAGCCAGGCACGGTGGTGCACACCTATAATCTCAGAAACTCAGAGGCTGAGGTAGGAGGATCACAAGTTCGAGGCCAGCCTGGGCAATTTAGTGAGACTCTGTCTCAAAATAAAAATTAAAAAGAGCTGGGGATATAGCTCAGTGGTAGAGGGCCCCTGGGTTCCTCAAAACAAACAAATGAACAAATAAAAACCTACCATATAGATTCTGGCTCTAGTCCACTGATTACACACAAAAACACAAACACAAAGCTGGGCACAGTGTTGCACACCTATAATACCAGTGATTCAGGAGGCTGAGACAGGAGGATTGCCATTTAAAGCCGGCCTCAGCAATTTAGCAAGGCCCAAAGCAACTTAGCAAGACCCTGTCCCAAAATTAAAAATAAAAAGGATTAGGTATGTGGCTCAGTGGTTAAGTGCCCCTGGGTTTAATCCTCAGCCCCCCCAAAACAAAGGTAAGCCATAAGTAAACCTATCTAGGAACAACTATAAATTAACAAGACTGTCTTCTTATACAGTTTATGGGCATTGGTCTCATTAATTCATGGTCACAGTGCAGTTTATGGCTTGAGGAAACTTCTCAGGAAGAGCTTAATTCAATTAGGCCTCTCAGTGGGTCCCTAAGGAAGTTCTGGTATCTCACTTTTACTTACACAGATGGAGGGCAGACCAAACAGAACTTCCTAGAGGGACCCCACCCAGCCCAAAGAGGATGCCCTTAAAGACCCCCCCATTAGAGCCAGGCCCAGGAGGGAGGTGGCCACCGCAGCACCACTTAGACATCAGTTAACACCTAAAGCATCATTCTATGAACTGTCACTTTTGGTTAAACTCCCTGGCCTGGAAGTCAGCCTGGCGCCAGAGAGCCCCTGGACCCCTTTTCTCCCTCCTCTCAGAGCAATCAACCTGGTTTTCTCTGTGTCCCAATCTCTGCATGGTCCCTATGTCCACATGGACATTAGTCCTGTGTTCCTTCCTTCATTCACTTCCTAAATATTTGCAGTGCCCTTGCTCTGTGCCGTACACAGATAAGAAAGTGAACAAACAGGGCTGGGGATGTAGGTCAGTGGTAGAGTACTTGCCTAGCATGGTCAAGGTCCTGGGGTTCCATCCCCAGACCCTCAAAACAAGGAAGAAAAAAAAAAAAAAACAACAACAATTTTAAAAAATGCAGAAAGTGGGCTGGGGATGTGGCTCAAGCGGTGGTGCGCTCGCCTGGCACGCGTGCGGCCCGGGTTCGATCCTCAGCACCACATACAAACAAAGATGTTGTGTCCGCCGAAAACTAAAAAATAAATAGTAAAAAATTTTTAAAAAAATGCAGAAAGTGAACACAAAGGCTCTGTCTTCAAGGGGTTCACATTCTTATGGAATCAGATACTAAGTATAGCCTGTTTATCCAATTCCTTCCCTCCTTCTAGACCCTGCTCAAGTGCCAACTCCTACAAGAGGCCTTTCTCTTAACACCCCACCCCTCACGCACGGCTGGCTCCCTCTGAACTTTGCCTCTGCCAGGAGTCAGCCCAGCCCTCAGCACAGATCACATCTTGTCTCAAGTTGTCCCTTCTTGTATGGTCCTAAACTGACTGGAAGCTCCTACTGAGCAGGGCCTGGGTTTCACTCTTCTTAGTTCCCAGTGGCCACACGCTAATGCTTGCTTGCTGATTACAGCTGCCATGCCTCTTCGAACCTGGTTCTTGGCTGTTTGGTCCCAGCTGCCAGCACAAAGACAGGGTCTTCCTGAGCTTTACCTGGCCCACAGCAAGTGCTGTGTAAGTATTAGCTATTATTATTTTGGTGAATTTGTGGGATTCGCCTCACAGCTGTGATGTCACCCGTCCGTCTTCAGTGCCCTGATTTCAAAAGGGCTCAGAACTGTGTGGAAGGCCCAGTCCAGCTTACAGGTAAGAATCCTCCAAGAGCCTAGGAAGGAAAAAAAACCTCTCTCACCCCGAATCATTGTCAGAGCTACTTAAGGACATACTGTTGCAAAAAGATCTTGCTGCAATAATCTGGGAAACTCCAGATTTGTAGCAAATTGTATTAGAATTCATGGTTCAGGTCTAGGGTCTAATAACCCCCCAAATTGGTCCTGCATGTTGGATGAGTTTTAGGGGAAAGGAAATGAAATCAGCATGATTCTAGGGAATGGGGACAGCCCACTGATCCAGACCCAACCCAAAACTTAGTTCAGTTAAAATTAGATTAGCCCATAAGATTAAAAATACCCACATATAATCACGGGCTGCCTTAAAGTATCAGTTGATGTTTATTGGCATCTAAAGAGACGGTTTGGCCCAGTGCGGTGTGTGCAGACAACCTTGGGGAGACACGTCTGACTCAGACATTTGCAGGAGGAGTGAGCATTGCAAGAGGCGGCCCACACAGGCGATGGATGACTCAGGAATAACCTAGGTCTCAGCTTTGCTGAGTGTGGCTTCTCTGCCTGCCTCAAAAGGAAAGGGGTAGAGTGGGGAAGGCAGGTAACGGGAGGAGGGGGGAAGGAGGCAGGCCATCCAGCTGTGCACAGGCTGCATTCCGAAGCAGCCTGAGGCCCTTAGTTCCACGTCCCTATCACTCCTGTGTGTTCAGGAATACCATTACTTCTTTTTCTTTTTAATATTTATTTTTTAGTTTTCAGTGGACACAACATCTTTATTTTATTTTTTATGTGGTGCTGAGGATTGAACCCAGTGCCCCGCGCATGCCAGGCAAGCGCACTATCGCTTAAGCCACATCCCCAGCCCCCATTACTTGTGAGATAGAAAATTTCTTCACTGTGGGACTTGGAGTCGGTCACAATTTTTTCCCCAAATCCAAGAAGCAATCAACAGAAAACGGCCAAACCTGCAAGCCTCTAGAATGATTATAGGAAAAATTAAATTTCTAAACTGAAAGGCTCTTGAAATCAGGGCATGACGATAAAAAGAACATGGGCTCCAAAGTCAGACATATCTGGACCTAAACCCCAATATTTTCTAGCTGTGCAAGTACCTGACACAATCTCTGAAACAGCTCAATAAATGGTAGCTAATGTAATTAACAATATTTAACAAGCTGGGCAGGGCTGAACGCACCTGTAGTCTCAGCTAGTTGGGAGGCTGAGATGGTAAGATCGATCACCTGAGCACAGGAGTTTGACTGGGCTGATGTCATAGCAAGGCTGTCTCAAAAACTTTTTTTTCTTAAGCAAATACTTAACAAAAATATTACAAATTAGGAGAGAGGAGCTCAGAGAAGTTATATCTTGCCTAAGATCACACAGCAGGGCAGCAAAGAGCTAAGATCAGGGCTAGAGGTGTAGCTCAGTGGTAAAGCACATGCTTAGCATATATGAGGCCCAGGGTTCAAGCCCTAGCACCACAAAAAAAAAAAAAAAAAAAAAAAAAAAAAAAGGCACGGTGGCACAAGGCTGTAATCCCAGCAACTTGGGAGGCTGTGGCAGGAGGATCACAAGTTCAAAGCCAGCCTCAGCAACTTAGAGAGGCCCCAAGCAACTCAGAGAGACCATGTCTCTAAGAAAAAAAAAAAAAAAAATTAAGGGTGGGGGTGGCTGGGGATTTGGCTCAGTGGTTAAAGCATCTGGATTCAAACCCTGGTACCAAAAAAAAAAAAAAAAAAAAAAAAAGTCATATCCCTTGCTTCTCACCCCCTCCAAACTCCCCACTTCCATTTAGAAAGTTTTTCACTGTAACTTGCTTCCCTGCATCTCCTGTCTCTTCTGGAAAGCCTACAACACTTGGAGGGAGAGTAAAAGCCCCCCACTTATAAAGTCTCCTGTTTCACAAACAAGGGCTATGAGAATGACTGTTCCTGTGACTGCAGCCCCCACACTCCTTCACAAAAATGCAGTGCACTTGCTGCTGATCCAGCCAGGACTCCAGACCACCCAACCCCTTCAGTTCTTTCCTCCCACAGGAGAAACTGGTGTCCCCTCCTGACAACCATCCAGGCTACCAATGTGGGTATGTCTGGTCATCTACTTTCTTCAAAGTTCCCCTAGACTGGGTGCATGCCTATAATATCAGCAACCTGGGAGGCCAAGGCAGAAGAATCCCAAGTTCAAGGCCAACCTCAGCAACTTAGGCCATAAATAACTTGGTGAGACCCTGTCTCAAAATAAAAAATGAGAGCTAGGGTTATAGCTCAGAGGCAAAATATTCCTGAGTCCAATCCACTGGAAAGAAGGAGGGGAGGGGAGGGGAGGGGAGGGAGCCAGAGTGCTTCCTCAGCAGCTCAGGAAACTGAGGCAAGAGAATGGCAAGTTCAAAACTAGCCTCAGCAACTTAGCAAGGCTGTAAGCAACTTAGGAAGACCCTGTCGCAAAATAAGAAATAAAAGGGGCTAGAGTTGTGGCTCAGTGGTTAAGCACCCTTGGGTTCAATCCCTGGTACCAAAAAAAAAAAAAAAAGGCCCTTTTGGATCTCTGGTTCCCCTGGATTCCTCCCCCACCTCTGTTTTTTTGTTTTTTTCTTTTTTTTAGTAGTGTTGGGGATTGAAATCAGGAGCACTCTACCACTAAGTTAGTTATATCCCTAATCCTTTTTATTTCTTATTTTTTTAATATTTATTTTTTAGTTATTGTTGGATTAAATATCTTTAATTAATTTATTTATTTTTATATGGTGCTGAGGATCAAACCCAGGGCCTCACCTGTGCTGGGAGAGTGCTCTACCACTGAGCCACAACCCCAGCTTTTTTCTTATTTTGAGACAGGGTCTCACTAAATTGCCCAGACTGTCTTCAAACAGTTGCCATCCTCCTGACTCAGCCTCCTGAGTAACTGAGATTACAGGCAGGAGCCACTATGCCCAGCCCCCTAGATCCTTACAATAACCCAGCATGTTAGCCAAGGAGGAAAAAGGAAAAGGCCTTAGGTGAAATACCCAGGGATTGTGTCTTTTGCAAGTTACTTGCTAAGTGACCTCAAGCAGGTCACAGTCCAAGACTGATTCCTGAGATGTAAAGAAAAAAAAATTAAATCCTGTACACGCAAGGATTTTGGAATCAAATTACAGCACTAATGGGAATGGCTACTCCTCCTGCCTCGTAGGGCTAAAGAAAGTTGTGCCACCTGCTCCCAACACAAAGGCTCCCTCTCAGGGGATCCTGCTGGGCCCTGAGGGTAACCAAGAGCAGCCCAGTACTGTTATAAGAGGTCATAGTCACAAGATTCCCCCCCTCTTCAATACATACACACAGCTTTGTGACTTCCCTGCCTAAGAAGGGAAGAAGCAAGCACTGGTTAGACAGCTAAGAGGCTACCAGCAGAAAGGTAGCAGGCAGGGTCTTCATCAAGAACCTGACCACATGATTTATGCATATCCACAACAAATTCAGTGACAGAGGACAGGCCCAAAGCCAGGTGCAAAACACCTATAGCTTTCTCAGGCAGGGAGAGAGTTCCCACTGTGGACATCTGCCCACACCATAGAGGGAGCCCTACGGTCCCCAAGTGCAGGTGCTTTGAGCTGGGTACCACTCGGCACAGGGCCATGTACATCTGCTGAGAGCAATGTGAGAGGCAGGCCGCAGCTGCACCCCTCCAGGAGGCTGTGCCAATACTTGAACAGAAAATAAACAGCAGTTCAGCATCACTGAAGTTAACCCCTGAGCTGTTTCCTCATCTGCCAAACAGAGAGAGTCTTTATCTCCTAGGATTTTAGTAGGAATTAAATGAGATTACTCTTACAAAGTGCCTGACACTACTCTGCAGATACTCAATAAATGGTAATTATTATTAAAAACAATCCCCCACCCCCAACAGAGGAGATGTCACAGGACAGGCTAGGCCTAATGCCAAAGCTGTGGATAAACAATAAGGGAGAAGGGTTCCGAGGAGAAAGGGAAAGCAATTGCTGCAGGCTACAGGGGGCTGGCAAGACCTCCCCAAAGGGGACTGCTATAGTTTGAATCTTAAATGTCCCCCAAGGGGTCATGTGTTAAAGGTCCCAGAGTGGTGATATTGGGATGCCGTGAAACTTTAAGAAAGTGTAGGGCCTAGTGGGGATCTTTAGGTCACTGGGAGTGTACCCCTGAAGGGGAACTGTGGGACTTCCGCCCTCATTTCTTTTTTTTGGTACTGAGGATCCCCAGCACGTTTTTGTTTTTTTATTTTGAGATAGTCCCATTAAGTTGCTTAGGGCCTTGCCAAATTGCTGAGGCTGCCCTCAAACTTGCGATCCCCCTGCCTCAGTCTCCCAAGCTGCTGGCATTACAGGAGTGTACTACCACACCTGATCCTCTTCTCCTTTTTTTTTTTTTTTTTTCTTTTTTGGTGGTGGTGCTGGGGATTAAATCCAGGGCCTTGTGCCATACGAGGCAGGCACTCTACCAACTGAGCTATATCCTCAGTCCCCGCTTTTCCTTCTTGACTATGAGGTAGGCAGTATTCCTGCCACGATGTGCTGCCTCACCATAGGCCGAAAGCAACAAGGCCAACCAATCATGTATTGGAACCTCCAAAACCATGAGTTTAAAGTCAAAACTTTTCTCTTTATAAGTTGATTATCTCAGTTATTTTGATATGGTGACAGAAAGTTAATTAACACAGGAAGGAAGATTGTGAAAGTCACTATAGTGAACTAGGCAACCTCAAATCCACCTCAGTCTTAGAAAGTGGAAACAGCACCTTCACCTCACTGATTCAAGAAATGATGTGCATGAACCCCACAGTCCACAGTCACCAAGAGACAGTGGCAGGGGTAGAGAGCCCAAGGTTTCTGACCACATCTTCCCTTTATACCAGACCTGGATAAGCTGGGCTGGCTGAGACAGAGGAAAGGCAAACCTCACGGGTGCTCAGCTGAATGAAGTCCAGGCCATCTGACCAAGCAAGGCTCTCCAGGTGCCCCGGTACTCCTGAAGACATGCATCCTGCCTGATCCTTTCCTCCCAAGGCCTCAGCTGATCTCCCTCCCACCATCTTTTTTGTTTGTTAGTTGTTGATGGATCTTTATTTTATTTATTTATGTGGTGCTGAGAATCAAACCCAGTGCCTCACACATGCTAGGCAAATGCTCTTCCACTGAGCTACAGCCCCAGCCCATCCCTCCCACCACCTTGCAGCCAGGCAGTTGTTTTCCCAAAGAGAAAAAAAGATGCCTCTTCCTTTGTACTGAGTCTTGTCTGGGTTTTGTTTTGTTTGTACTGGGGATTAAATACAGTGGTGCTTTACCACTTGAGGCAGGGTCTTGAAGCAGAGTCTTGCTAAATTTCTGCTGCTGGCCTCGAACTCAGCATCTTCCTGCCTCAGCCTGCCAAGTTGCTGGGATTACAGTTGCTGGACTTCTTGAACAACTTCAAGGTGACCTTCAAGCTGTTTCTTCCTCTCTCTTTTTTTGAAGTGGGAGAGGCAAGCTCTAGCCTCATTTTTACTGGAAACCAGTTGCTGGACCTGATATCTGTGCATGTGAAGTGGGCAACAATGACCTTATTTCCCCTGTGCACAGACTTCTTCTAAGGAGGAAATGGCAGCATATATTTTACAAAGACCAAAACCAAAAATGCTATAAGATATAAAGGTACAAAAGAAGCCTTTTTTGTCCCTGTTCAGAAGACAAGATGAATACCTGCTTTATAGGCTTCTGGGCCCCTGCCAGGAGTTCCAGGTCAGAAATATGGACAAATAACATAGCGGGTGCTGCCAGTGGTGAGCTGGGTGAGGCTGTCCTCGGAACAGCACTGCCTAGGAGTCAGGTGAACTGGGACAAAGCAGAACTCATGCAGGAGCCAAACCACAGTATGGGAAGCAGGTGGGGAATGGCCCTACCCTTAAGGCTCAGGGACTTTCTCACACTTCTCCCTATACTCTAAATCTCCCTTGTGCCACCAGCCCCTCCCCATCAAGAAAAGACAAGAATCCCTGACTATCCTAGAGATTTTTTTTAAAAGGCCCAGAGAAGGAAGTGATTTGCCTAATGTCACCCCTTGAGTCCAAGTTAGTAGAGAATCCATAGGCATCAATTACTCTAGAATGGCAGCTGACCCTGCCCCTCCCACACCAGCCTCTGCAAGAAGGCTCCTTGAGGCTCTGCTCTGAGATTAGGATAGGAAGGAAAACTGTACACAGCACTTTCCATTCTTAAAGGAGGGGTACCTTGCAAGGGAGGCAGCTGCCAAAGCTGACAGAATGAGGGCTTCAACCTAACTCCTACCCACGCTGGGGTGTTGAGAGAATAGAGAATAGGTAAGACCCTGAAATAGGCTCCCAGGTATCTGACAGTGCAGAGAGCACGGCGTCAGCCCACTAGTCCTATTCCCAAGGCAGTTGGTACCATCTCCCCTCCTCCCAGGGCCAGCTCTGGGAGACAGCTTAAAGGAAAGAATAGTCAGCTGGACACACCCAAAACCTTGAAACCTTAAGGAAGAAAATCCAGTGTCAACCTAGGATTAAGAGATTTGTGATCCTCTTGCCTTGCAGGAAGACTGTAATAGGCAGGGTCATATCTGCCTTACGTGGTTAAAATATTACAAGGGGCAGCTGCTGCTCACTGGGCCCTCCCTGTGTGTACAAAGTCAGTTTTATGTGGATTAATTAATGTCATCATCACATCAGTAGCACTATAGCTAGACAGCATTATTTCCTTTTTTTTTTTTTTTTTTTTTTTTTTTTTTTTTTTTGTGGTGCTGCAGATGGAACTCAGGGCCCTGGACATGCTAGGCAAGTGCTCTATCACTGAGCTACAACCCCAGCCTTTATTTTCCATTTTATGCATGGGGAAACTGAGGCTCAGACAGCATAAGTGGCAGAGTGGTAGCTGAATTTTACACTGCAACCTCAACTCTAACCTCAATTCTACAATACAAAGGTAAAGGGGGGAAAAAGAGGTGGGGGTCTGAACATGAACCCTTCAGATCGTCTGGCCACCTTTCCCTCCACTCTCTTCCCCAGATGGCCAGATGCTAGTGCTCTTATTTTCAGAGGCAGGGGGGAAAAATGCATTCCAAGCCAAAGGCACAGACTTTTGGAACTGAAAAGGAGATCATACCCACCCTCCTCATTTTACAATGGGAAAACTGAGGTCCAGGGTTAAGTGACTTTGCCAGGATTTCACAGTGAGGGGAATGGCAGAAATGTCAGATCTAGAAAGGGTCATAAAGATCAACTGCCTGGTGTGGAAGCATGACTGGCCCAAGGTCACAAAGGGAGGATGGGTGAGAAGCTGGGTTTCCGGACTTCAAGACTGATATCCTTGCCACAGCACCATCTCTGCTCTCCAGCTGCCCAGAGTCCTGGGCCCAGCACTCTGGTGGTGACAAAGCAGGCCAGACCCAGCCTGACCCTATTAGGTCAAGCCACGTCAGGCCTGCAGGCAGAAACTTCAGACTGCCTAGAGTGGAATCTCTGTGATCATACTGTTGTCCCAGCAGCAGGCACTGAAACCCTCAGTGTAAGTGCCAGTCCCTAATGCCCCATACAATGCCAGGTGTAGTTGGAAGGTGAGGGAATTGGAGGGAGGAAGCAATTTATAGATAGCATTTGTGAGATCTCTTCCTGGTCTCACACAAGCAAATGACATACCATGGTCACTTTAGTGTCTTACAACAAATTCAGACATAAGGTTTAATGCCTCAATTGATATGTTCAAACAGCAGTTAAGATTCTTGCCCATTGCACAAGTGAATCCTGCAGAAAAAGGCCCATGCTCTTCAAGGTCATGAATTTATGTCAGAATCAGTACACATGGTTCCCCTTGTCCAGTCCTTGATTTTTTCCAGGAAGCTGGCTACCATCAGAGTATAGGTGCTGATGGCCCAGCTCCATGACCAGGCCCCACCACTGTGACTGGCTCAGCACCAAAGCCCTGCACCAGGAAGCCAGCTCCTGGATCTATCAAAACAGAGGCACCAGTTCATTCCTGCAGCACGTCCCAGAGCCTGCCTCACACCGGCCTGGCATCAGCTCTCAGCTCCTGCATGTCCTTGGGATAGCTGGGAGGCTTCCTGCCAAGTCTCAAAACTCCCCAAGCCCAATAAAAATCAGGCAAAGAGGGGAGCAGAGTCCCAGAACCTCATGTCTTCCACAGCTATCTGGGGGTGGGCTGAAGAAGCAAAGGTAGCTTGCAAAGCCCCCCTAGACACCTCTTCCAGGAATTTCTGGGTTACGCAGACTCTGGGGAGTTCCACCAATCACCCAGCAGAACAGGGTGCTCAAGCTGGGCAGTGAGCCCAATTCTCCAGGAGGGACCTTTCAAAGTATCTTCAGATCAGAACACCCCTAACCCTTCTCCCTATGTCTCTCCTATAAATAAGTGACCAATATCAGCCCAGGCAGCACCTCAAGCAGAACCAGATACCAACCTGGGGTAAGCTGGGATCAGACCAAGCTTCAACCTCCTCCACTCTTACCACCCCCAAACAGCCTTCAGAAATTCTCATTAACTGTATAAAGGATGGCATTGCTGCCACCAGAAACTATCAGATAACATCCTAGGGATCAAGGAAGGGGAGACTATGGGAACCCCTTATGTTCCTTGCACCCAGGTCTCTGCTATACCCAAACTCCTCAGATAGGCCAAGTAGAAATATACTCCATCCTGGGACACCCTCCAGTGAAGCAGGTAATAAATTGTACTGGATGCTGTTGACAGAGCAAAAAGTGTCACTTGCTAGGAGACACTTCTCTATGTCTCACACATAGCTGGATGCCTGGCTCTGGGTCTGGCTTATTCAGAGGATTCCTGCCAGGTCTGGAAGCCTTGCTGAAGATACCTAGTATCAAAAGTGTCCCATCCTTGAATCCTGCTCTCTCTCCCATGCACAATGGAGGTTCTAATCTTGACAGGTCTCAGAACAGAGGCCACAGAGCTGGAGTTTGAGAAAAACCAAGATGGCAGGGTGCAGGCTCCCTGCTTTATAGGAGTAGTTCAGACCTGTAAATCCTGGGCAGCCTCAAATGGTAAGAGATGGGGCAAGAAGCTCAGTTGTCTGGTGGCAGTGGCAATGACAGTAGCATCAAGCAAATTGGACTTACCTATCTTCATGAGGCAGGCCAGCAGGATCCACAGAGAGATCTCGAAGGGTGTGCGAACATGTGGGTAGTCAATGCCCAGGACTGGAAAGGCCTTTCGCGGCTTGATGCCATGTTCGGTGACAGAATGGTTAACAGGGCGGCTCTCCGGATGGGGTGGCTCTGGTGGGGCAGTGGTGACATCCCCAATTGAGCGTTCTTGTGGTGGCTCAGACCCTCCGATGGTGCTGGCATGGCTCCTGAGAACAGGTAGTAGCCCCACCAAGGCCACCGCCACCAGCAAGGAGGGGAAGATCCGAAGCGAAGAGGGTCCCCAGAAACCAGACCACCAAAGCATCATGCTGCTCCCTCAGCCCAGAAGGCCTCAATCCTTAGTAAAGTGAGAATAAGACCTGGAGCATGGGTTGCAGGGAGGAAAGACTGGAGCAGTCTCTAGGAAAAGTTCATGTTTTAGAGAAGTATTTTCGTGGAAGCAGTCTTCTTGAGGGTGGAGAGAGGCGGGGCTTGCAACTGGACTCCGAACTGTGGGAAGAGGGACAAGGACCCAGAAGGGACCACAGAAGACCAAAAGGTCTGGAACTCCGGGCCAGGGAGAGGGGAATGGGAGGGATTGCACCCTAGGGAATAAGGAAGGGACAGGATAGGCTGGACCCCGGGCAAGGGAAAGGAAGAGGAAAGGACCTGGGGACCTTTGGCTAAGGAAAGTGACTGAGGCGCTGAGACTAGAGGAAGGGGTAGGGAACCTGAGCTAAAGGAAGAGGAGGAAGGAGGGGAGACCAGGGAAAGGAGACAGAGGGCTGGAAGCCCAGCCTGTGAGAAAAAGAGTGAAGCGGGAAAGCGGCCGGAGCTTCTCCACCCAGGGGAGGGCCGGGGTCCTGGAGCGCCGGGCTGAGATTCCGGGGGAAATGGAGGGAGGCGGAAGGAGGAGGCAGGCGGCCTGGCGGGAAGGTGCCTCGGCGCGGGCTGGGGTGGGCTTGCTGTGGGCCAGCAGCAACACGCCCCTCCTTGCGACCCCGGCGCGTCGCTGCGCTCCGCCCCGGCCCAGTTGTAGTTCTTCCACGGCTGGCTCCAGCTCTAGGGCCGACCTCAGCCCCGGCGGCAGCGGACTGATGCCCAGCTAAGCCGGGCGCTGCAATTTATAGACACCAGCGAGCAGCCGGCGCGCGGGCTAGAGGGACCTGTCAGCGCCGGCTCGGCGCAGCGGCCCCTGTCGCCGAGGGAGGAAGCATCACGTAGGAAGAGGAAGCCAAGTCAGATGGGAAAAAAAAAAAAAAAGTTCAGAACCCACAAATTCTAACAGGGGCAAAATTCCGTTCTGTTTATAAAGATCTTTCACATCTACATCCGCAGTCTTATGAAGGCTTCCCAATAACACTGTGAAGGATACATTATCTTATATATCTAGTTACCGTGTGACCTAGAGCAAGTTATTTAGGTCTGTTTCACAGCTTTCTAACCTGTTAAGGACATACTACTGAAATGGTGGAATCATTGGAAAGCCTTAAAAAAAAAAAAAAATTACTAGCCAGGAGTGGTGGCACACATCTGTAACCCCAGCCACTCAGATGACCAAGGCAGGAAGACTGCAAATTGAACGCCAGCCTCAGCAATTTAGTGAGGCCCTGTCTCAAAATAAATAAATAAAAAGGGATGGAGATGTGATCAATGGTAGAGCATGCCTGGGTTCAATTCCCAGTAAACACACACACACACACACACACACACACACACACACACACACTACCAAATACCATTAATTACCTGGGATCTACCTTGGGAGATTTAAGTTCAATTGTTCCACCATCGTGCCCCAGCACGTGAATTTTTTTCAAAATTTCTAATATACAACTAGGGTGAGAAGTTTTGAAATAACTGAATTGCTGTCCTCTATTATAGGAGAGTAAATTAAGGTAAAGAGAGTCAAAGTGGGGCTGGGGCTGTAGCTCAGTGGTAGAGTGCTTGCCTGACATGTTTGAGGCACTTGGTTCCATCCTTAGCACTGCATAAAAATAAACAAATAAAATAAAGGCATGCTGTCCATACACAAATACAAAAACATAAAATAAAAAAGAAAGAAAGTCAAAGTGACTAGCTCAAGATCACAGAGTAATCTCAGAGGGGCTCAAGGCAGTTTAATAAATATTTTCTGGGCTTCTTAGCCAGGGTTTGTTCTGGATTCTAGCAACACAAAAGATAAGACATGAGGCAATAATGACTGGGCCAGGGCACAATGTGGACACAGCAAGGGCTTCTGAGTTGATAACATTCAATTTCTTTACTGAGTTACCAAGGTTACAGAGAGGTAGTTGTTTTGTGATAACTCATGGAGCACTTATAGCACACTTTTCTCTAGCTATGTTATCCTTCCACACAAAGGTATATTAAAATAACAGTAGAGTGAGATGGTGGTAAACACATTAGACTGGGTTCTCTGTACCTCACATTTTTCAGACATAGTTTAAACCATCTGGAAGATGACAACAAGCAGGAAACATATTCAAAGAAAGTCAAGCGTAGATGTGTCATATGGGAGCAGATGAAAAAATATCAGCTATAATGGAAGTAACCAAAGAGAGGAGTAATGTTTAGTTCAAGGATCAGAATAATGACAATATTGCTGAGCATGGTGGTGCATGCCTGTAATTCCAGTGGCTCTGGAGACTGAGGCAGGAAGATCACAAGTTCAAAGCCAGTCTCAGCAACTTAGTAAGGCCCTGTCTATAAATAAATAAATAAATAAATAAATAAATAAATAAATAAATAAAGGGCTGTGGATGTGGCTCAATGGTTAAGTACCTCTGGTCTCAATCCCCAGTACCAAAACAAGAAGAAGAAGAACAACAACAACAACAACAACAACAACAATATTGCCTCAAAATTGTTCAGCCTCTGATAATTTACAACCATTCAACCAGGTTTATCAATGATCCAAATCCTGTTGCATAGTCAGGGTCAGTGCATAGTAGTGATGATTCTCATCCCCATTCTACAAATGAAAAACCAAGACTCAGAGACACAAAGCCATTTTCCCAAGGTCACACAGCAATTAGGAACTGATCTAGGCCTCTAATGTCTGAGTCCACTGTTCTTTCAAAACACCACAGGTTCAGGTTAGAATAAAGAGGAGAGGGAAAGGGAGGCGATAATAAAAAGGACTTTCCAGAGGTGCCCTGGGGCCAGAACCCTGAGACCCGCAGTCCTTTCCAGTCTGGGGGTGATTTTCATTGGTGCACTCTTACCATCCAGTCTCTTGGTTCTCTTGCTCTCCAATCCTCGTTGAGTGCTTGGGGGCCAGCCTGGGAGGTGCAGATCCCCAGAGAACAAGGAAATGTCACCCTTGAGATCCATGGCCTGGAGAAGGTTATAAAAATATGATAATACCAGGAAATGGTTCTTGGGAGAAACCACCTGAGATAACCTGTGGCTAAGGCCTACTATCCCCAGGGTGGAGGAAGGGGTTGCCTAATAAAGACACATTAAGCACATTGTCTGGGTTCAAATTCCAGCACCACAACTCCCTAAAAGCAGAGTAAATCAGTCTCTGTTCCATAGTTTCTTTCTTCATAATGGGGGGGGGGCAGCAGTAGTACCAACTGGTGATGCTGTGGTGAGGGTATTAACCAATGAACACGCTATCGCTTTTGAGCAGCATCCAGCAAGCTCCAGGAATATTTGCCATCATTACCTTTGTTTGCAAGTATGGAGGGCCTGGATTGCATACTTTTTTGTGGGGGTGAGGTATTGGGGATTTAACCCAGGGACAATTTACCACTGAGCTACATCCCCAGGCCTTTTTATTTTATTATTATTTTTTTTTATTTTGAGACAGGTTAAGTTGCTGAGAGTTTCTTTGAGTTGCTGAAGCTGATCTCCAATTTGCAATCCTCCTGCCTCAGCCTCCCAAATCTCTGGGATTATAGGCATGTGCCACTGCACCCAGCCGAATTTAACACTTTGAAGTAAATTATACTGTTGTGTACTGTTTGTGTTAAATGAATTACATTGTTTAAAGTAGTCAGTTAAAATACACAGGAGACTGGGAATGTAACCAAAGGTAGAATACTTGCCTAGCATGCATGGAGCCCTGGGTTTGATCCCTGGCACCAAAATAAAATAAGAAACAAAATCGCTGCAATATTTGTGACCTTTTTAAGCATATCATCACATTATTAATTTATTAATTTATTTATTTTGGTACCAGAGATTGAACCCAGAAGTACTTAACCATTGAGCCACATCCTCAGCCCATTTTGTTTTTTTATTTTGAGACAGGGTCTCACTAAGTTGCTGAGGCTGGCTGGAATTAGACATGCACCACCGTGCCTAGCCAAGCATAGTCTTACTTTTGAACCGTTCCATGCCCACACTGTTCTTGACTCGGAGAGGCCATGTCTCTGCAGATTCTTCCTCCTGCTGGGATCTAGGACAGCCTCAGGATTCCTAGCCCTGGGCACCATCAACCCCTGAATAGGCCATGTCTGTTCCCTAAGCCCCTCATTGAATTCTTTTGTTACTAAACCCAGGTTCAGAGGCTCATTCCCATGGAAAAATCAATGTCCAAGAGACAAGTAGCCAAGGAATGGAGAAGAAGGAGCTTTGCTCACAAATCGGCTTCCCAATTCCAGGGAGTTGAAGGATTCCAAACATAAGAGAGAATGATAAAGGAGAGGGAGAAGGTTGGTAAAGGGGACTAGGTGGAGCACTTCCAGGAATTTGGGTGCCACCACTTGTCATTCTTTCATGGCCTGGTATTTCTGATCATGATGGCTGATAAGTGTCTTTAACCTTTAAATGGGGGGCAGGAGGTTGGGGTGGGGGCAGTTGTCAAGTCTAGGTCAAGTTAACCCTATATTATAGTTTTGGACAAAACATATCTCAAATAAATAAGCATGTTTATGTGCAGTGCTGAGTAGAATCTGACCCAAAGGTTAAGGCAACAAAGGAGACAGACACAATAGCAAGACAGAGAGGCCAAGTCTCCCCATCCCATTCCAGTCAGCCATTGGACATCTGCAGGCCCAAGTGAAGGGTCAATGTTTTTGGAGCCAGGGGATATAGCTCAGTTGGTAGAGTGCTTGCCTCACATGCACGAGACCCTGGGTTCAATCCCCAAGCACCACAGGGAAAAAAAAAAATAGTCAATGTTTTCAACAAAAGCAGTCTGCAGGTCCCTGAAGAATAACCTAGACAACTGTTGTCATAACCCATACGTCAGAGGGGTGTCTGCAGCAAAGTTAGTGGGAGACTAATAATGTATTGCATCGTCATGCATCCTCCAAAATTAGTGATTTTAAAAGAAGCAAGAAAAGCTACAGGGTCTATTTAGTTTTTTCCTTGGTAACATTTCACTAAAAGGACTGAGAATTTTATGGAATTGCTATAGCTATGATATCAACAGACGTATGCCCAATAATGCATGGCACTGATAAAGGATCCGCTAGGCCATACATTTTTTTAAAAAAAAAAATTTCAATAGCTGGGACTTGAACCCAGGGACTTGCATATGCTAGGCAAGGAGTCTAGGGCTGAGCCATATCTCCATCCCCCAACTTGATCACTTAATAACTGTGCATCATGGGCACATCTTGTCTGACTTATGTCCCTCAGTTTGTTCAGGTATAAAAAAGTGGGTGGGGGGGCTGGGGTTGTGGCTCAGTGGTAGAACACTTGCCTCGTGCGTGTGAGGGTGTGAGGAACTGGGTTCGATCCTCAGCACCACATAAAAATAAATAAGCAAAATAAAGGTACTGTGACCATCTACAACTAGAAAAATATTTTTTTAAAAAAGTGGGGGGGGGGTCATGCTACCAGCCTTGTAAGTTTACCACAAGGATTAAAAGGTCAATGTATGGGGCTGGGGCTGGGGCTGGGGCTCAGTGGTAGAGCGCCTGCCTCGCACGTGTAAGGAACTGGGTTCCATTCTCAGCACCACATAAAAATGAATAAAATATTGGGCTGGGGTTGTGGCTCAGTGGTAGAATGCTTACCTAGCATGTGTGAGGCACTGGGTTCAATTCTCAGCACCATATGTATATAAATAAGTAAGTAAATAAATAAATAGAACAAAGATATTGTGTCTATCTAAAACTAAAAAAAATATTCAAAAGAAAAATAAAGGTCAACATATGTCAAGCACAGTTCCTAGCACATAATCAGCGCCCAGAAACTGAGTTCCTTTCCTTCTTTCTTTTGTCATAATGTCACAGGCCCACAAGGTCTTCTACCAATCTCCCCTTCACTCACTGGGCTCCAACCAAATCACTTCTGCCTCTGTGCTAGTTCTCAAACATTTGTCAAACACACTTCTGCTCCAGGGTCTTAACACTTGTATTCCTTCTGCCTAGAACAGTGTACCCCAGAGAGCTAAGAAGGAATCTTACTCCCGTCCTCCTTTAAGACCAGCCAGGTGTGGTGGTGTGAGCCATAATCTCAAATCCTGAGAAGGCTGAGGCAGGAGGACTGCAAGTTTGAGGCCAGCCTGGTAAACTGAGCAAGGCCCTGTCTGAAAATAAAAAATAGAAAGGGCTGGGAGTGTGGTTCAGTGGTTAAGTGATTCAGTCCCCAGTACCAAAACAAACAAACAAAACAAAAACAACAACATCATATATGTTATTATATGTGTTTCTCACATATGGTATAATTTACTTATTTATTTTTGTGGTACTAGGTGCTAGGGTTTGAACTCAGGGGCATTCTACTACTGAGCTACATCCCCATCCCTTTTTTATTTTTATTTTGAGACAGATCTTGCTAAATTGCTGAGGATGGCTTTGAACTTGCAATCCTCCTGCCTCCGCTTCCCAAGTTGCTAGGGATTTCCAGTGTACGCCACCTCACCCAGCTGGAGAGCTTGGGATTTAATGTTCTGAGGAGACAGATCCAGAACCTGTACTTTTATTAAGTACCCCAAAAAGATTCTGATGCAGACAATTTGTAATCCACACTTTGGAAATCTCTGGCCTACACCATTAAAGTGAACTTGGAATCATTCCCACCCCTACCCCACCCTCCAGGAAAAACTTTTTTTTTTCAATACTAGAAATTGAACTTAGGGACTCTTTACTATCCTTGAATAAAGGTGTGCACCCCACCCCTGGCATGGCTTTAAACCTTTCACACCTTTTGGCCTACAAACTTTTTCCTAATAATACTTGTAAGAAACTCTCAAAGCATAAAGATATCATAATAAACACCTAAATCTTCAACCTTCAGAATTATCAGCTGTTATATTTGCTTTCAGTATGTTTTCCTTTTGTGTTTGACAAATGTTAGTGCTGTTTTACTGAAATTTAAAATCCTTTGAACCATCAGTGACATTTTCTCTCCTTTCCTCCAACCCCCAGGCAACCTCTTTCGTGAGTGTTATATATCATTTTGACACTTTAACACACATCTCTTCACCCACATCCTTCTCTAGCAAGGCCCACAACTTAAAATTTGCCTCCTCCGATTCTCTTGAATGGTCTGACTGGGCTTTCACCTCAATATCTGTATCTACACGGCTCTCCAACATCACCAATGACCTCCATTTTGTTCAATTAAATGGTAACTTGGTCCTCTTTTTAGTCAGCTTTTCATCACTATAATGAAATAATGGAGTCAGACTGCTTAATTAAAAAGAAAAGAGGTTCATTCTGGCTCACAATTCCGTAGGCATCTTATCCAATGATGGCTTTCTTGTTGGTAGGGTCCCAAGGTGGCACATAGCAAAAGATTATAACATGTGATCTTTCTCCCCCCTTTTATAAAGTCACCAGGATTTGGTCCTGGGGATTTCACCTTGATGAACTTATCTCATCCTCATTACTTTTCTAGACCTCACCCCTAAATGAAACAGTGATATTAAGTTCCACTCTCCTAATGCCACACGACAGTGGTTAAACTTCAATACTTGAAGCCTTGTGGGACACTCAAACCATACCAGTCCCTTTCTTCCTTTATCAGCAACCTTGGGACACACTTGGACACATGCTTCTTAAAAATACTTTCTTCAGGTAGCTTACCAGACCCTGGCAACCCTCCTGGTTTTACTCTCACCTCTCTGTGTTCCTTCTCTGTGTCCCCTTGCTGAATCTTCCTCTTGCTCTTCCTCCTCCCCAGGCACAACTCTAAATTTTGGGCCACCCAGGGCTTGATCCCAACCTTCTCCCTGCTCTGTCTACATTCATTTCTGGGTGACCTCATCTTTTCTCATGATTTCAAACCGCATCCACATGAGGACAGCTCACAGATATACATCTCTAGCCCAGTTCTCTGCTTTCAACTCCAGACTCTTATGTCCAACTGAACAGTCAACATCTGTACCTGTTTGTAAACAGACCACCTAAAACTCAGTATTTCCAAATTGAACTGCAGACCTTCCCACTCCCTCGAAAACCTGTTTCTCCCACTGCCTTCCCATCCAATAAAAAGTTCCTCCATCTTCCCACTTACTCAGGCCAACATATTTACTCAGAGTGAAGGGGAAGGATCACAAGTTCAAGGCCAGCTTCAGCACTTCAGTGAGTCCCTGAGCAACTCAGCAAGACTCTGTCTCAAAAGAAAAACTAAAAAGGACTGGGGATGTGGCTCAGTGGTTAAACACCTTTGGTTTCAATACCTGGTGCTAAAAAAAGAAAGAAAGAAAGAAAGTTAACATTGGCAAACTGTCTTCAAATTGCACTGATTTCCTTTTTTTTCTGTTCCAGGATCCCATCCAGGGTTAGTTCTCGTTCTCCTTAGTCTCCTGTGGTCTGTGACAATTTCTGCCCTTCCTTGCTCCTATGACAGTCCTTTTTATAGACAGGGGTACTCTTGATAAAAAGAATTATTGGGTATTTTGCAGAATGTTGCTCAACATGGGTTGCCTGAAAGTTTCCTCCTGACCTGACTGGGGTTGTGAGACTTGGGGAAGGATCCCACAGAGGTAAAGACCCTTCTCCTCACATGTCAGGGGTACACACTGCCCTCGTGACTTGTCATTAGTGATGATAACTTGATTGCTTGTTTATTCACAGAGAATCTCCAGGTTTCTCCACTGTAACTACTTTTTCCCTTTCTGTACTCTGTTCGTGGGAAATGGTGTCTAATTATTTTAATTTCATTTCCCTGGTTACCAATGATGCTGAACACCTCTTCGTGATTTTGGCTGCAGGGCATCCTTCTTACAGGAATTGCCTACTCAGTCTTTTGCCTATGTTTCAACTTGTTTGCTTGTCCTTAGTTCTTAGTGATTTCTAGATGTTATTAATATATCAGTCCCAATTATCTTCTCCCAGGGAGTCATTTAGATTTAAAAAATTTTGTTTATAATGTCTTGTATCATCTATCAGTTTTAAATTTTAATTTAGTCATGTTTAAATATTGTTTCCTTTATTATTTGTGTTTTTGGAACTATCTTTTGAACACCCAGCCATGACTCATTTATCCCCTAATAACCACCAATTCTCATGACATATTCATGTGCCCCCTTTGCCTCAAATGCCAAATGTCCTTCCTCCCTTTTGCTTACAGGCAAGCTCCTCCTTCCTTCCTTCCTTCCTTCCTTCCTTCCTTCCTTCGACTGAACCCAAGGACATTTTGCCACTAAACTGCATCCCCAACCCTTTTTGTTTTATTTTTGAGACACAATCTCACTAAATTACGAGGCTATCCTCTAACTTGCAATCCTCCTGATTCAGCCTCCCAAATCATTGGGATTAGAGGTATGTACTGCCTCTCCCAGTTCCTTCTTACTTTAACATCATAAATGGAAGGAAACCTCCTCTGTGAAGCCATTGCTGAGGCCCCAGGTGGAATTAGTTGTTCTTCCCACAGTGTTTGCACAAATGGTCCCCAAAAAATCTCTTTTTCAGCACTGAGGATTGAACCCAAGGGTGTTTTTATTTTTTTATTTTTTATTTTTTTTAAATAGGGCCTCTCTAAATCGCCCAGGTCACCGAAAATTGGTGCTGCAGCCAATATGGAAAGCAGTATGGAGATTTCTTGGAAAATTGGGAATGGAACCACCATTTGACCCAGCTATCCCTCTCCTCAGTCTATACCCAAAGAACTTAAAAACAGCATACTACAGGGACACAGCCACATCAATGTTTATAGCAGCACAATTCACAATAGCTAACCTGTGGAACCAACCTAGATGCCCTTCAATAGATGAATGGATAAAAAAAATGTGGCATATAAACACAATGGAATATTACTCAGCAATAAGAGAATAAAATCATGGAATTTGCAGGTAAATGGATAGAATTAGAGAAGATAATGCTAAGTGAAGTTAGCCGATCCCAAAAAACCAAATGTCGAATGTTTTCTTTGATAAAAGGAGGCTGATCAATAGTGGGATAGGGAGAGGGAGCATGAGAGGAACAGGCAAACTCTAGATATGGCAGAAGGATTGGAAGAGGAAGGGAGCGGGCATGGGATTATAAATGATGGTGAAATGTGATGATCATTATGAAGACACAAATTGGTGTGAATATACTTTGATTACAACCAGAGATATGAAAAATTGTGCTCTCTCTATATAATAAGAATTGTAATGCATTTTGCTGTCGTATATTTTAAAAAAAGATTCAAGCAAGCCAAAAATAAATAAATAAATAAATAGCCCAGGTTCATCTCTAACTTGCCATCTTCCTGCCTCAACCTCCTGAGTTACTGAGATTAAAGGTGTGCACCATGGTACCCAGCTGTCCAAATTTTTATTAAAGCACATATTGCACTCTATTATACAGCTTTGTTTAATTGTATATCTGTCTCACCAAGTCGGCTGTTGTTACTGAAGAAGAGGGACCCCATCTAGTTTGTCTTTAATGGAGCACTGAGCTCAATACAGCCAATGTAAATAAATGAATGCAATACATGAGTGAATGAGGCCATAGTCTGGATCGGTGGTCTTCAGATATTTTGTTCTTGTGCTCCTGAAGAACTGTAAAACTCTGCACCACACCCACCATATCTGTGAGGATTGAAAGAAGATACAAATGACTCAAGACAATTTAGGCTGTGGGTATAGAGCACTTGCCTAGCATGCATAAGGTCCTGGATTCGATCTGCAGAGTGCAGAAAAAAAAAAAAAAAGACAATTTGTGGGAGGACTATTTTGGACTAAGAGATCTAAGAAGATCACAAAGGATCATACAAGAAGCTAGAAATGGCTATGACCAGGCTATTAGCACACTGGGTGTAAAGGGCCTTTTAAGAGGGGCTCTGAGCCAGGTATGGTGTTCCTCACCTGTAATTCCAATGGCTCAGGAGGCTGAGGCAGAAGGATCCTACGTTCAAAGCCAACCTCAGCAAATTAGCAAGGCCCTATGCAATTTAGTGAGACCCTATCTCAAAATAAAAAACAAAAAGGGGATGTGGCTCTGTGGTTGAGTTCCCCTGGGTTCAATCCCTGATACCAAAAAAAGGGATACTAACTTCTGACTCATTGCCAAGGCCAACCTGAGTCAATGTCACAGGGCAGAAACCAAAGGAATAGTTCTTGACCTCAATCTCATCCTTCCCTCTGCTCTCCTGCTAGAACTCCCCATTGGCCAAACCCAAACCAAAGCCAGGGGACAGAGGAGCTATTGATGACCACCATCCAATTCATCTAGCCGAGGAGAGAGGCAGAGTAAAGGACAGAAAATGGACCTTCTCGGACACATGCAGGATCTCTGGCACATTTTTAAATGAACAACTAAAATGTTCATCTACTAGGGATGGGGGTGTAAATCAGTGGTAGAAAACTTGGCTAACATGCTGGAAGCTGGGAGTTTCCCAGCAATTGAAAAAAAAAAAAAAAAGAAAAAGAAAAAAGAAAGAAAGAAAGAAAGTCAGCTGAGGGGGCGGGGATTGTGGCTCAGTGGTAGAGCACTCGCCTAGCACGGGCTGGACCCAGGTTCCACCCTCAACACCACATAAAAATAAAGGCATTGTGTTGTGCCCATCTACACCTAAAAAATAAATATATTTTTTTTTTAAAAAGTCAGCTAAACGTGGAGGCACACATGTAGTAACACCTACTACTACTAGGTAGGTTGAGGCAAGAGATCACAAGTTCAAAGCCTGCCTGGGTAACTTAATGAGATCTTGTCTCAAAATAAAAAGTAAAAAGGGCAGCACAATGGTAGAGCATCCCTGGGTCAAATCCCCTGAATCACATACACACACAAAATAAATCATTGCAAAGGACATACTACCTAACATATTGTGAATATTAATATTTTAAATAAAATTGTCCCATCACTCCACTGAATCTGAGGACCATCATGATTTGACACCCACTATCATTCATTTAAAGAAGGTACTCGAACAAGTTCCACTTTCACAGGCAGAAATGCCTGTGAAAAAATCATTATTTTTCTTTTTGAATGTATAGCTACATTTTGATTCCTCTCACAGAATGCAATCCTGATGTAATATGTTGACACTTGAAAATTTGCTAATGCATCACCTTATTCATACTTCAACAGAAATTTATGTATAAAATTATGATTTAAAAATTCTTTTTTTTTAATAAATTTTATTTATTTATTTATTTTTTGAGAGAGGGGAGAGAGAGAGAGAGAATTTTTAATATTTATTTTTCAGTTCTCGGCGGACACAACATCTTTGTTGGTATGTGGTGCTGAGGATCGAACCCGGGCTGCACGCATGCCAGGCGAGCGCGCTACCGCTTGAGCCACATCCCCAGCCCGATTTAAAAATTCTTGAAATTTAAATAATTTTAAGTTTCCCCTGACTCAAAGACTCTATGTTTCTAAAATGTACTTCTGGATCGAAGTATGATTTACAATTATTATCATAGTAGTACAAAATTGATCAAAACAACATAAAATATAACTTTTGATAAGTAATTATAAAACTAAGAGTAAATGATATTGAAAAATACATCTTTTTGAGGGAAGAAGTGGACATCTCAATGAAACTTTTTAAAATTAATTTATGTATTTGTGGATAAACATTACTTCTTTCTCTAATGATCCCGGACTCAGCATCAATTCTCTCTAGTTTTCATTTTTATAGATACAATCACTGGGAAACATGTTTACCTAAATAGAGAGAATGGAGGGAACTTTGTTACAGTAGCATCACTTAGTTATTTGAATTCTTTCTGGGTTACAAGCCAAAAACCACATAGCGATCTACCACCAGAAGTTTTTCTTAGGTGTGTGGTTTTCTACTTTTTGTTTGTTTTCAGTGCTTGATCCCCAGAGCCTCACACATAACAGGCAAACATTCTACCAGTAAGCTACATTACCAGGTAAAAACGAGTTGGTTTTTGTTGTTGTTGGATGATGATGATGATGATGATGATGATGATGATGATTTGTACTGGAGATTGAATCCAGGGGTGCTTTTCCACTGAACTACACCCCAGTTATGTTTTATTTTGAGATGAGTTTCACTAAGTTGTTTAGGGTCTTACTAATTTGCTGAAGCTGACTTCAAATTCGTGATTCTCCTGCCTCAGACTCTAAAGCCACTGGAATTACAGGTATGCACCACAGTGCCTGCATAAACTAGTTTTTAATGACAACACAATTAGAACCTCTTGCAACTTTGTTGAAAGCAAACAACTGGAAAGGTCCCTGTGATTGGTTATTAGGGCCCTTCAAGCCAGGTGCAGTGGCACATGTCCATAGTTCCAGCTGAGGGGGAAGTTGAGGCAGATGAATGGATTCCTTGAGGCCAGGAGCTATATAATAAGAATCCTTTGCACCCAGGTTTTGAGGTGTTTGCCTGCAATTTCAGCTATTTGAGGCCAAGGCAAGAAGATAATGAGTTCCAGACCAGTCTGGGAAGCTTAGACCCTGTCTCAAAAAAAAAAAAAAAAAAAAAAAAAAAGGGCCAAGGATGTGTAGCTCAGTGGTAAAAGTGCCCCTGGCTTCAATCCCCTATATCAAAAAACAACCCCCCCAAAAAAACAAACAAAAAATCCCATTACAAAAAATAAAGACTTGGAGCTGTAGTACAAGGGTAGAGTGCTTGCCTGGCATGAGTGAGGCAATGGGTTCAATCCTCAGCACCACATAAAAATAAAACAAATAAAATTAAAGTATTTTAAAAAATTAAAAATAGAACTGAGGGTGTAATTCAGTGGGAGCACTTGCTCTGCATATAGGAGATCCTGGGTCAAACCCCCAGTACTAGGAGGGGCAGGAAGTAGGGCTCTTAACTTTCTTTGGTGCCTTGGAGGTTTTTACCTCCTGCCTCACCCTGGGACAATACTGGGGGTTAAAAATCTATGGAGGAAAGCTCAGATCTTTGTTTTCTTTTTTTGGTACTGGGGATTGAATCCAAGTACACTCTACCACTAAGCCATATCCCCAGTCCTTTTTATTTTTTACTTCAAGACAGGGTCTCACTAAATTGCTGAGACTGGCTTCTAACTTGTAATCCTCCTGCCTTAGCCTTCTGAGTAGAAGTGGGAAGAGAGAGGTATGACCTATTATCTAGAACATGGGTCATAGGAAAGAGCACAAATAGAAGTTGGGGTCTTGATCAGTATACTTGAAAAGTTATCAGTGCCACCTGTGAAAAATCTTCATGAACCAAGATCTGAAGATTGCTGGTTTGGCTAGGAAGACAAGAAAATAACACAGGAAACCAATGCAAAAGAGAGATGCTCTATGCCCTTGGGATTCCAAAAGAAGGGAACTTCCACAATGGAATAAAGAGGCTAGGGTCAGAAAAGGCTCCTACCACCCACCCTCCCAGGTTGACTTCGGCTCCTCTGATTGGGAACCAACCACCTGCACTTCAATTGTTGCTCCTGTTTCCCACACTAAACATGTTTCCCAGGGAATTTCCAGGGCTGGAAAAGACTTGAGGCATAGCAGGCTCAGGAAATGCTCAACTCATTGGCTGCATGAATGAATGCATGAACGAACGAATAGCATTTGAAGCACAGGTTGTCCGTGAACTTAAGAAATGGGTGGAAAGAATGAGGTTCCTGAGAGAATTAAAGATAGAAGGTAAAATGAAAATGCAAAGTAAACCTCCAAGCAAGAACAGCTCTATTCACTGGTGGCCCAGCGTTTTCCCAGCAGGATGGGGTCCTCAAGATATTGTTCTCCTTATTGTTCCAGAGAAGGTGTTGACGTGGCCTCACCCCAGGTGTGTTCAACTGGAACTGTCAGCATGAACCTGGGGCCCTCAGGACTAGGATGGTAAGCTGGTGCTCACCTCTCTCCTGTGTATTCAGGTGAGCCCAAATACCCTAATCACACGGAAGATCACACAGGGCTGTGGGTCTGGCAAAAGAAACCTGTTTGCTTCTTGAGGAAAAAAAAAGTTAAGAAAAAACAGGTTTCCCTTCAGGCCGAAAGCCAGCAGCAAAGTGCTACTTCCAGAAGTACTAGCTGTGCAACCTACAGGTCTCCAAAACACATAAACGTGGGGCAGAGAGCCCTGATCCTATACTCTGTTCTCTAGTGCTTGTCATTGGCTGTAGATCCTCCTTGTCCCTTCACCAACTTATCCCCCTGACAATCAAGTTGTTCAGCAACTTGGGCTTCTTTTTTTTTTAATATTTATTTTTTAGTTTTCGGTGGACACAACATCTTTATTTTATTATTATTTTTTTATGTGGTGCTGAGGATAGAACCCAGCGCCCCGCGCATGCCAGGCGAGCGCGCTACTGCTTGAGCCACATCCCCAGCCCCCAACTTGGGCTTCTTAAAGCCCCAAAGACCTGCCTGCTCCTCTTCACCTCCACCATCCCTTTCCTCCCTCTCCTACAGCACTCAGTGACCTCCTCCTTCTCTGTGGGTCTCGTTTTTGTTTTTTTTTTTTTGCCACAGGGTACCTTCTCACCCACCATGCCTTCCCTTACAGGGTGGAGAGATATATATTTTCCCCCAAACTGGGGATTGAACCCAGGGCCTTGTGCATGCTAGTCAAGTGCTCTACCCTTGAGCTAGATTCTCAGCCCAACAGGACTATAAACTTTGAGGATAGGGGTTGCCCTTCATGCATTCCACACTTACTGTGCATTTACTATGCTTTAGGAAAGAGCAGACCTACTCTACATCAAGCATAGGTCTCACTAATCCCCATTTTACAGAAAAGTAAAGAAATAAAGAAGCAGCTGAGCATGGTGGTGCACACCTGTAATCCCAGAGGCTCCAGAGGCTGAGGCAGGAGGATTGCCAGTTCAAAGCCAGTCTCAGAAACTTAGTGAGGCCCTAAGCAACTCAGTAAGACCTGTATCTAAATAAAAGACAACAAAGAACCGGGGATGTGGCTTAGTGGTTAAGTGTTTCTGGGTTCAATCCAGGAGGAGGAGGAGGAGGAGGAGGAGGAGGAGGAGGAGGAGGAGGAGGAGCAACAAAGGCTCAGTGATGTTAACATGCCAGGTCACCCAGCATGCCCTCAAGACACTTCCAGTCCACTAAGGGAGAGAAGTTAGCAAATTGCCAAGGGATAAAATGTACTGAGGGGCTGGAGGCCCTCAGAGTTTACCTCTGGCTGTGGGGGACCAGGAAAGGCTTCATGGATTAGGTGATGAGGGAGCTGGTTTTCAGGTTAGGTAGGATTTTGACAGAAGAAATAATGGAAAGGGCATTCCAGATGGAGTGTAACCATGAAGAAAGTCTTACAGACAAGAACCCAGAGGCATGTTTGGGAAATAAAAACAAGCCTGATGTGGTTGTGCATAACTGTAATCCCAGTGGCTCTGGAGGCTGAGGTAGGAGGATTACAAACTTGAAGCCAGCTGGGCCAATTTAGCGAAATCCAGCCTAGAAATAAGATATATTCTCTGAGCTAGATCCCCAGCCCTACAGCCTCCCCTCTTGGCAGTGTGGAGATCAAACTTGGGCTTCATGTATGCCGAGCAGGCCCTCCACCACGGAGCCAGGTCTCCATCCCTGTCTCCAAACAAAAATTAAAAAGGATTGGGGATGTAGCTCATGATAGAGTGCCCCTGGGTTCAATCCCCAGTACCAAAATACAAAACAGAATAAAAACCACTGGTTTGGTGGAAATGGTTTAGGCATAGACAGAGTAGGAGAAAATAATGGAGACATAAAACAAAACTCTTTTTTATTTATTTATTTATTTTTTTTTTGGTGCTTGTGATTAAGCCCTTGTACATGTCAGGCAAGTGCTCTATCACTGAGTTACATTCCTATATTTTTTTATTTTTATTTTGGGACAGGATTCACTAAATTGCCCAGGCTAACCTTGAACTTTCTGTCCTCCTGTCTCAGTCTCCTGAGTAGTTATACCCACAGAATCATACACTTTGTGTGTGTGTGTGTGTGTGTGTGTGTTTGTGTGTGGTGGTGGTGGTTGTACAATCGAATCCAGAGCCTTGTACATGCTAGGCAAGTATTCTATCATTGAACTATGTCCCTAGCCTAAGAATCATAAACCTTTTTTTTTTTGTTTGTTACCAGAGATTTAACTAAGGAATGTTTTACCATTGAACTACATCCCAGCCCTTTTTATTTTATTTTATTTTTTTATTTTGAAATGGGATCTCAGTTGCTAAGGTTGGCCTTGAACTTGTGATCTTCCTGTCTCAGTTTCTCAAGTTGCTAGAATTACAGGTGTGCACTATCACACCTGGTAGAATCATAAACCCTTGAAAGGCTAAATTCCACCTTAAAAATCTGGGCTGAGTGTATAGCTCAGTGATAGAGGGCATCCTTAGCATGCATGCTGGCATGCTTCAGGCCAGGGTTTATGTTGCCCATAAAAATAAATAAATAACTTAGTCCAGTTTCCACATCTACCACCCCTGCCCCCACACACCCAAATCCACTAAATGCTCAAGAACATCTGGTCATGGGAAACTCACTCTATAGAGCACAAGTCTGATACAAGTCTATCACGAATCATGTATATAATTTAAAAATTTCTAGTAATTATCAAAAAAGTAAAAATAAACAGATAAAATTTCTTTTGTATTTTATTTAACTCAACATTTCCAAATAATATCCTTTCAACATGTAATCAATTAAAAAAAAACTTTTTTTTTCTTTTTTTTTTTTTTTTTTTGTGGTGCTGGGTTTCAAATCTAGAGCTTCCCTGGTGTTAGGCAAGTACTCTAATCACTAAATAACATTCCCAGACCTATAAAAATTGTTGATGAGATATTTTATATTATTTTCTTGTACTAAATCATTTTAGTCTATACCAGCTTATTTCATGCGTTCATTAGTCCTGGGTGGCTAATGAATGAAGCACAAATACAGAGGAAGCACATTATATTCTCAGATTCCTCTGGTCATTTGACAGTTTCCCCTTGTATGACTGGAGAATAAAGTTGATTTGGTTTCTGCTTTAAAATCTTCTGCATCGGGGCTGGGGATGTGGCTCAAGCCGTAGCGCGCTCGCCTGGCATGCGGGCGGCCCAGGTTCGATCCTCAGCACCACATACCAACAAAGATGTTGTGTCCGCCAATAACTAAAAAAAATAAATATTAAAAAAAATTCTCTCTCTCTCTCTTTAAAAAAAAAGAAAATACTTAATGCCATTGAACAGTGGCTTAAAATGGCTAATATTAAAAAAAATCTTATGCATCTTCTCACTTGTTTATCATGGATATTATTTTTTTTTAAATTTTATTGGTACTAGGGATTTAACCCAGGGGCACTTTACCACTGAGCTGCATTGTAGCCCTTTTTGTTGTTTATTTATTTTTTTGGCACTAAGGATTGAACTCAGGGGCACTCAACCACTGAGCCACATCCCCAGCCCTATTTTGTATTTTATTTAGAGACAGGGTCTCACTGAGTTGCTTAGCTCCTCACCATTGCTGAGGCCTTCTTTGAAACCATGATCCTCCTGTCTCAGCCTCCTGAGCCACTGGGATCAGGCATGCAGCACTGTGCATGGCCTTTTTATTTTTTATTTTGAGACAGGGTATCACTAAGTTGCTGAGACAGACCTTGAACTTGCAGTCCTCCTATCTTAGTTCCCCAAGTTGCTGCACCACTGTGCCGGGCACCATGGACATGATTTAACATGTAATCAAGGTAGGAATAAATACCAGGTTCTGTGAGCACCCCTATAAGGGGCAACCAATTCTAGCTTTGCAGGTCACGGAAAGTTTGCAGGAGGAAGATACAGAGGAATGAGTATAATTAATGCTAAAAACAGATCGACTGGGTTCAGTTTATAATTATTCTTTAAACTGTACTTATATGCTTGCTGCACTCTTCTTTATGTATGACATATTTCACAATTTCAAAACACAGGTCTACTTCCCACTGGCAATGAGCAATGAACAGGCACTCAGATATTGGCTTCTAAATAACATTCTTCTCCAATAAAAGGAACTTTAGAGAAATGATGGATTCTGGGAATTGGCCATGGAAAAAGCAAGAGAAGTCCTGAGCAACTTGTAATACCAGAAAGTAAGGAAATGTTCCAAAACGAAAGATGGGAACATGTCATTGGAGTCAACTTGAAAGAGTTCCCAATCACCAAAGTTGAGATAACTTGACTTCAGGCACAAAAATAAAACAGGGTGGGATTAGAACCAAAAATATAAAATAAACATACATGAGTCCATACTGACACAGCTACACGATTGAATGAATAAATAAATAGGAAAGAAAAGATAACCCTTTAAAGAATCTCAGCCAGGTGCAGTTGTGTACGCCTATAATCCTATAACTTCAGAGGCTGAGGCAAAATTGGAAGCTCAAAGCCAGCCTCACAATTTAGCAAGACCCTGTTTCAAAATAAAAAATAAAAAGGGCAGGGGAAGCCGGGTGCAGTGGCTTGTGTGGCTGAGGCAGGAGGATCACAATTTCAAAGTCAGCCTCAGCAACTTAATGTGGCCCTAAGTAACTTGAGGAGACCCTGTCTCTAATAAAATGTAAAAAAGGGCTGTGAGTGTGGCTCAGTTGTTAAGTGCCCCTGGGTTCAATTTCCGGTCCACCCCCCCTTGAAAAATAAGGGCCCGGGATGTAGCTTGGTGGTAAAGCGACCCTGAGTTCAATCCCCAGTATCAGAATAAGAAAAATAAATAAAGAATTCCATTAATTTATGTTTATGTTCCTCCCTTGTCAGGAAGGAGCAGGTGGGTATGGCTGGAAGTAACTTTACAGTGGAGAAACCCTGCAAACATTACCAAATAATCAAGGTTAGCATCACCCATGATGAGGTATGTGCCCCCTGACATGATATAAAGAGAAGAATCCTATTTTTGTGGGATTCTTCCCCAAGCCCATAACCCAGTCAAGAGAAAAACATCAAGCAAACCTAAACTGAGCAACATTTGCAAAATACCCGATCGGTATTCCTTAAGACTGTATTTGTCACAGAAACAAGGAAAGACTGAGAAACTGTCATAGACCAGAGGGGACTAAGGAGACCTGAGGACTAAAGCAGCATAGTATCCTGGATGGGATCCTGGGACAGAAAAAGGACATTAATGGGTAAATGAAGGAGATGAAGATGAAGTCCAGGGCTGGGGTTGAAGCTCAGTGGTAGAGCACTTGCCCCACATGTGTGAGGCACTGGGTTCAAGCCTCAGCACCACATAAAAATAAATCAATAATATAAAGATATTGTGTCCATCTACAACTAAAAAAAATATTTTAAAAAAGATAAAGTCCAGAGTTTACTGATGATAATATACCAACACTGAATGTTCTTCTTCCTTCTTCTTCCTCTTCCTCCGCCTCTTCCTTTTTTTTCTTCCTTTTTTGGTACTGGGGATTGAATCCAGGGCACTTTACCATCAAGCTAAATCCCCAGTCCTTTTCATACTTTATTTTGAGACAGGGTCTCCCTAAGTTGTCCAGGCTGACTTCAAACTTGTGATCTTTCTGCCTCAGCTTCCCAAGTGGTTAAAATTACAAGTGTGCAGTACTGAACCCAGCTATGCATCCCTCCTTATTACCCAAAGTTCAGGGATCCAATTGGTCTTGGTGCTGCCTCGGACCACACTTCCATGAACAAGTTCCCCCAATAAATTGCACTCTCTGCAATTCTGGATATGACCCTCGCTCTTTGATCTCATAGCACCTCCAAGATGGTTCTGATGTACTAGGACCAGGTTGTTCTGGAATACTATCTTTGCAACTTTATTGTAAATGTAAAATTATTCCAAAGTAAAATTTTATTACATATATGTATATATGTGTATGTATACACAATGTGTATATATGTGTGTGTGTAAACATACAATGTGTTTATAGTATATATAAAACCCTGGGGAAGCTGGGCACAGTGGCACATATCTGTAATCCCAGCAAGTCAGGAGGTTGAGGCAGAAGGATGGAAAATGCAAGGCCAGCCCCAGGTATTTAGCAAGAACGTGTCTCAAGATACAAAATAAAAAAGGCTGGGGATGTAGCTCAGTGGTAAAGCACTTCTGGGTTCTGGGTTCAATCCCTAGTACCAAAAATAAAAAAATAAATTTAAAAAAAGGAAGAAGAAGGAAAGAAAGAAACCAACCGACCAACCAATCTGGGGAGAGAGTTATAAAAAAAGAGAAAGGAGAGAAAGCAGGTCTTGCTTATTTCAAACTGAGACTTCTGTTAAAGGACAAAATTGCAATTTAGCTTAAAGGTCTTGAGAGCTTGTTTGGAGGTTCTAGCAGAGGAGCACAGCTACTCACAAATCCTTGATCCAAGAAAGGTCACTGGGGAAGGTCATCCTCTTCAACTGAGAAAATGTGTGCAACTTTGGGAGGAATGGTGAGGGAGGAAGGGGACACAGATTTAGCCAGCCAGATCAGCCTAGAGATCAATGGAGTGACAGATGTCACAGCCAGATCACCCTCACATCCTGCTTAAAGATCTTAATTGGCTTTATTTTTCAATTCTAGAATCAGTCAGCACTTAATTCCATAAAATGCTCTGCCTTGGTGAGTTCAGCAGAAGAAGCTAGGTATTTGATGTTGTTGTTGTTGTTTACAGTGCTAGGATTAAACCCAGGCCCTCAAAAATGCTAGGCAAGTGCTTTACCACTGAACTACACCCCAAGTCTTTTTTTTTTTTTTCTTATTTTTATTTTGAGACAGGTTCAAAAGTTGTCCAGACTGGTCTTAAACTTGTGTTCCTCCTGCCTCAGCCTCTTAAGTCACAAGAAGTTGGCTTTACAGACACATAAAGGCTGGGGGAAAAAAAAAGCAGAAAAATAAAATAAATAATAGTTCGTTCATTACAAAGTTATCTTGTAAAGCAAGGACACAACATTAGAAAAATAACTGATTTGGATAATTAACAATATACTGTTTTCTGTAAGGATTAAAGATGGAGGAAACTTGATTATCACAAGAATTGAAACTAGGGCTGGGGATGTGGCTCAAGCGGTAGCGCGCTCGCCTGGCATGTGTGCGGCCCGGGTTCGATCCTCAGCACCACATACCAACAAAGATGTTGTGTCCGCCGAGAACTGAAAAATAAATATTAAAAATTCTCTCTCTCTCTCTCTCTCCTCTCTCCCTCTCTCTTAAAAAAAAAAAAAAAAAAAAAAAAAAAGAATTGAAACTAGCTTTTCTGGAAAGTTTGCCTGTTATCTCTCATTTCCCCTTCTTCTTAAAGATCAGATAACAACCTTTTATTTATTTATTTACTTTGATACTGGGGTTTGAAGTCAGGATGCTTTACTGTGGAGCAACATTCCTAGCCTTTTCTATATTTTGAGAAAGGGTCTTGCTGAGTTGCTGAGCCTGGCCTCAAACTTGTGATCCTCTTGCTTCAGCCTCCAGAGTTGCTGAGTTGCTGGGATGATAGGCACCACTGCACCCAGAAACAGCCTAGTTTTTTGGTTTGACTTTTAGTATGAATTGCTCCATTTTTATTTATTTATTTATTTATTTATTTATTTATTTTAAAGAGAGAGTGAGAGAGGAGAGAGAGAGAGAAGAGAATTTTTAATATTTATTTTTTAGTTCTCGGCGGACACAACATCTTTGTTGGTATGTGGTGCTGAGGATCGAACCCAGGCCGCACGCATGCCAGGCGAGCGCGCTACCGCTTGAGCCACATCCCCAGCCCTTTATTTAGTTTTTTATGTGCTCCTGGGGATTAAATCCAAGGCCTCAAGTATGCAGGTATGCACGCTACCCTGAGCTTAAGTCCCTACTCCCTCTGTTTTGGTTTTTACTCTAGTCCATTGGAGCCTGATACAAGGCGCTTAGTCCAAAATAATCAACTCTTGTGGTTTTCTTTTTCTTTTTGCAGTGCTGGGGATTGAACCTAGGGCTTTGGGCCTACACAACACAGGCTCTACCACTGAGTTCTATCCCCAACCCTGGTCTCCTGTAATTTTTAGGTAACTCTTTTAAAGAGGCTGCCTTGCCAGAAGGGGAAAGGATGGAGCAGCCCAGAAGGCCTAACTGAAATTGAAGGGTGGGTCTTTGGGACTTTATCCTGAGGCAGTGGAGAGGCAAAGGAAGGCTATTCAGCAAGGGTGTGGCCTGATTACCTAATGACTCAGCTAAACTCACTTAGTTCAGCTTCCTGAGGTCCCTTCCTCCACCCAATGCCCCTTCTTTCCACACACTCTTCCTTCTTTGCCTCCAGAGGTCTAGCTTTGGCATGAATCAAGTCACTAAAACTAGAGATGGTCTCCTCCACTGCCCACCCTCCTACCCCCAACCCCAGCCAGGTCCAGCTCTGGCTCAACATTTAGAATCTCAACCTGACACACCTGGTAAAGGCGTGGAGCCACCTTTCAACCCACCCAACCCGTAGACCCCTGGGCAGAGAGTTGTGGGTGGAGCATATTTGTGTCAAATTTCACAAGTTCTCCACTGAGTCATTTCTTCCACCTCATCCCCCCTGCTCACTCCCTCTTCACAGCTTGAAATGAATCCCAGTCCAGTGGTTGGGGGAGGAAGTTCTGGGACAGAAAAAGGAGCTTCAAGACTGAGCCAAGTGCTGGTACCACAAGGTAAATTGTCTATTATGGGCCTCTGTTCAATAGGCCTGGTTGGAACCACAAACATGTACAGGCCAGCAACCGTGGGGGGGGGGGCGTGGGAGATAAAAGGAAGTGAAGGGGGTGATCAATAGACAGTCTTACTGCCAGTAATAATAGCAATGATGGTAGAATAATCAGATTCTCATACCCAGTGAAACTAGTTTTCTGGATCCTTTTTTATCCCTCTGTGGAAAAACAAAAGGCTAACTCTGGGGGAGGGGAACTGAAGATTGAACCACTGAGTCACTCCCCCAGAGCCCCCATTTTTGTTAATTAAAAAATATTACATTTGTTGTAAGTATTCAAATATTATAGAAAAAATATGTAGAACAGATAAGGGAAGCAGAAAGAATCTCAGTCAATTTAGATGCATCAGGGTTTAACATAATTAGTATTGATATTTAGCTTTGTTGGTCTTATTGTATTTGTTGCAATAAATGAAGCCTGGCTATGTTCTAGTAAAATTTTATTTACAAAGATAGGCAGCCAGCCGGCTGTCATTTGCTTAAATATGGTGTACCCCCAGCCCTTTTTATTTTTCTTATTTATTTTTGAGGGCTGAGGATTTAACCCAGGAGTGCTTAACTACTAAGCCACATCCCCAGCCTTTTTTATTTATTATTGTGAGATAGGGTCTCACTATATTGCTAAATCTGGCCTTGAACTTGCCATCCCTCTGCCTCAGCCTTCCAAGTGGCTGGGATTACAGGTATGCTCCATGCTCCTGGCTCTTTATTTTATTTTGAAACAGGGTTTCATTAAATTGCCCAGGCCCACCTCAAACTTGCAAGCTTGTAATCTTCTTACTTTAGCCTCCTGAGTTGTGGCACATACCACTGTGCCTGGCAAGGTTAACATTATTGAACAATCTGTTCTGCATGTGGCATAATTTACTTGATCTTCACAGCAATGCTATTGGTATACCCATTTTATAAATGAGATAACTGAGGTTTGGATTTAGTGACTTGCTCAAGATTACATAATTGGTAAGTGCCAAAGCTGGGAGACAGCAAAACAAGTTCAAGTCTTTAGAAAACTTATGGGTTTGAAAATGTCTCATTTCAACACCCCTGTGCATGTTTATAGACTTATTTCTTTACTTATCTATCTCTGCCCACTAGAATATATACTCCATGAGGAAAAGGATCTGGGTTAATTTCTTCACTTATGTATTCCTAGTTCTTGGAATAATGGACAGACACATAGCAGGCCTCTATCAAACATGTGTTGAATGAATAAGAAGGGAAAACTAATCTCTCTTCCAGAGTATTTGGCCCTGCCTCTCCATCAGCCTTGATATAAAGCCCTCTTGCATTTCTAAGCCTCTCTGTCCTTTGCTCTCCCAGCAGAGACCACTGTTCACGCATCTTCCCCAGGACAGAGGTCCACACAGCTATTCCTGCGGCTGCTCCAGCTAGAAACCAGAAGTCATTCTCAAACACTGTTTCTTTTCTTTGTTTCATGGTGCTAGGGATCAAAACCGGGGTCCTATTCACATTAGCCAAATGCTCTACCACTATGCCACACCCCCAGCCTATCTGTTCCTCTTTAAAATTCCCATTTTGGGGCTGGGGATATGGCTCAAGCGGTAGCGCACTCGCCTGGCATGCGTGCAGCCCGGGTTCGATCCTCAGCACCACATACAAACAAAGATGTTGTGTCTGCCGATAACTACCTCTTGGGTCCCCTTCTTCCTCCGGGAGAAGTCTTTTCTGCTGTCCTTTAATAAACTTCTAATTTCTACTCTGAAAAAAAAAATATATATTAAAAAATTCTCTCTCTCTCTCTCTCTCTCTCTCCTCTCTTTCTCTAAAAAAAATAAATAAATAAAATTCCCATTTTTACTGTACTCAGAAATGACATCTCTCAGAGGGGACAGCCTGTGTCACTTGGCAATCTGTTCTTGGCATTTTTCTTTGGCTAAAAGCTTATCATATTCTTCCTTATTTTTCTTAATTCTCTGGTTCTTCAGAGCAGTCTGCCAAATACATGTTGCAGAAGAGGTGAAATAACAAGACGCTGGATCTTGGGTGCTTGGGTCCTGGGTTTCTCATCTTCTTTAAGGATTTTCTGACAATGTATTGGCACACATCATCATCTTTAGAGATACTGAAAACTGTGCAGATTCTGCTCACTCTTTGGGGCCCCAAGCAACCATGCACAGTGGGATTGGTCAGTCAGTGCAGGAATATTCTCTCCTTTTTTACAGTAACCAAGTTGAGAATGTGCATTTGGCACTCATAGTGCAACCCCTGAGTGCATTTGCACTTCTCCCAGTTCTCCTTGGTCTATACACAAATGCCCCTTGCTCAGTAGCAGGCAGAAATGGCTGTGGGTCAAGAATCCCTGCATCTTAGAGAAAACTTAAAACCTTGTTTATGGTTCTCACCACTGATTTGAGCCATATAATCCTTCCCTTCTATTTTTTTTTTTTTTGTCATTGTTATTTTTGTTTGTTTGTTTTTGTTTCTTGTTTTTCATACCGGGAATTGAACCCAGCGGCAATTTACCACTGAGCTACATTCACAGTCCTTTAAATTTTTTAAAATTTATTTTGAGACAGGGTCTCGCTAAATTTCTTATGGCCTTGCTAAATTGCCGAGGCTGGACTTGAACCTGTGACCCTCCTGTCTCAGCCTCCCAAGTTGCTGGGACTACAGGCACTCACCACTGTACCTGTCCCATTCTGCCTCTTAATTGTCTCCAATCTCTGCTGCCCCTCCACTGGCAACCTCCTCTCTTGCCTCAGTTACTTCAACAGCTTCCTCACCAGCCTCCTTCCCTCCATTCTTGGACCCAAGAGAAACAGATGTATACATCCCTCTCTCTTTGAGGTACTGTGAATTGAACCCAGGGCTTTGCATAAACACTTAGTTAAGCTGAGGCAAGCATTGAGCTACATCTCCAGTTCTGTTGTTTGTTTGGTTGGTTGGTACTGGGGATTGAACCCAGGGGCATTTTACCACTAAGCTGCATCCCCAGCCCTAATTTTTTTTCTTTATTATTTTTTATTTTGAGACAAAGTCTCACGAAGTTGCTGAGGCTGGTCTCCAACTTGTGATCCTCCTGCCTCAGCCTCCCGAGTAGATGGGATCACAGGTGTACACCACTACACCCAGTTTTATAGCTTTCTTTGCCTGGGTAAATATCCCATTGAGTCCTCAGTTGCTTGAGGCAAAATCTACAATGTTAATGTGGTTTACAAAACCCTTCCCAATCTGACCACAGCCTCATTTTTAACCACACTCTTCTTCTGTTTGGTTGAACTACTTGTAGTTCTCCAAACATCCTAATGATATTTCTTTTGCCTAGAAGTTCTGACTAATTCCTCCTCATCATCATTCAGGCCTCATCCTGGTTGTCACTTTTTCCAGAAAGCCATTCCCAATCTCTTCCACCTGGCCAAAGAGACCCTGTCTCAAATAAGAATCCTTAAAATATAGAATTAGGGAAGCTGGGTGTGGTGGTGCAAGCCTGTAATCCCATGAGAGGTTAAAGCAGGAAGATGGCAAGTTCAAGGCAAGCTCAGCAATTTAGTGAGAACCTGTTTCAAAACAAAAGTAAAAAGGACTGGGGATATAGCTCAGAGGTAAAATACCCCAGGTTCAATCCCCAGCACCCCCCGCCCACCCCAAAAATTGGAATTCCCACAACCTGGAGCATTCCCAGTAGTCACATGGTCCAATTTTCTACCCTTCTTCATTTTCCAAAGGGATGCCACTGTTTCCATAGTCTCCTCTGCTTCTCTGATGCCTCTCATTCCTTAAGACCTGTCTCAAGTGTGGAGTTATCCAGAAAACCTGGGGAGTGAAAAGGCATTCTCAGGATGTTCTTAGCTCAAGTCTCACCTCTACTATTTCTAGTCATGTGACCTCCTTGAGCATGGTGCTTTTTCTTTGAGAACCTCAATTCCACTTAAAATGGAAATGATCACATTAATAATATCCACTTCATGATGGTTATGAGTAAAATTACAGATGCTAAAGCAGAGCATCAAGTCTGTTATGTAGACCTGAGGATGATGATTCTCTTCCCTGGTATTGTGCTCCTATAGCACCCACAGGCCATGACTTGCCCTCTGAACTTCATCATACTCTGCTTCCAATCATCTGCTCTCTGTTCTCTGTGTGGAAGGCAAGCTCCCAGCGGCTGCAATCACGCCTTCTCTGGCTGTTATGCATCCCCTAACTTTCAGAGATTGGTGTCCAGCAAATAGGTGTTATGTGATTTCTATGATTATAACCAACTACTATTTATGGATCACTTATTATGAACTAAGTACTTTGCATATATTATTTCTAATTCTCAAAATTACCCAAGAGACAGCTATTTTTTAAATAGCTTCACTATGCAACCTGACACTCAGGAAAAAAAAAAAGGAACTTATCCAAGGTCACAGAGTTTTGGGGACCTTAGAGAAAGGGCGTTGGGACTCTTTCTGACCCTGTCTCCAGGTTGATGTTAAAAGGCTTGTGGTTTTCCAACTGCTGGATCTTCTCTTGATTATCAGATGAGTTGTGTCCAGAGAAAGAGGAAAAAATAAGATGGGGAGTACAGCAGGGGAGGTGGCTGTCATACCACTGACAAGGAATTAAAATATGGCTGCACTATCACAAAGCCCTGGTTCTGTGGATGCAGTGGGTGAGAGATGGTCAAGGAAAACTCTGAGACATCTTCTAGCAGTGTCAGAATTGAAATGTCACCCACATATTCTGCAAGGAAAAGGAAAATAGGTTGGAGTGGGTTCTGATGGCCAGATCACTTGCAATAAGAGGGTAGTCAGTCCCAAGGGTTTCCATCCTCCCTCACCAAGAAATTGATTCAGGAGAAGATGCATGGTTTACAGGGAACCACTAGGTGGCACAATAAGAGGAGGGCACACAAATACCCTGTTAGCCCTCTCAACCTCAAGAACTTGAAGGGATTTTAGAGCCTGGAAATGTAAACTCTTCGTTTTGTAGAAGAGATGGGTAGTCCAGAGAAGTTATCCAAGTTGCCCAGTTTTGTGATTGAGCCAGTACTGGAGACCCAGGTCTAGGTATAGAGCACCTACCCTTAAATGATCATTAAAGCCCATCTGCAGATTTCCACCCATCAAGTCACTGATATCTTTCTGAGCCTCAGTCTTTCTGTCCATGGAATGGAGGATTAGCCTAGATCCCTGATGTCAATATGGTTGCCACTAGCCACATGTGACTTTTTAAGTTTAAATTATTTAAAACTAATTAGAGGTTAAAATTCAGTCCTCAGTTACATTAGCTATATTTCAGGAGCTCAGTAGACAGTTGTGGATAGTAACTTCATATTGGACAGCATAAATAGGGAACATTTCCACTATTGCAGATGGTTCTATTAGACAACATTGAATGTGCTCCCAGCTTTAGTATCCTGTGAATCCTCTGTGCAAGGATTAGAGGATGTGCTTTACCACTGAGCCACATTCCCAGCAAGTTTTTGTTTGTTTGTTTGGGGTTTTTTTTGAGGACAAGTTCTCAGTCTTGAACCTGAGATCCTCCTGCCTCCTGAGTTGCTAGAATTACAGGAGTAGCCACAATGTACAGCCTCATTGTATTTTTTAAAGAGCAGAAATTGTTTTCCATTATTATTATTATTATTATTATTATTATCATCATCATCATCATCATCATTATTATTATTATTTTGGTACTGGGAATTTAACCCAGGGGTGCTTAACCACTGAGTTACATCTGCAGCCACACACACACACACACACACACACACACATACACACACACACACACTTTTTTTTTTTTGAAACAGGGTTTCACTAAGTTGCTTGGGCCTTGCTAAATTACTGAGGCTGGCAATTGAACTTGTGATCTTCCTGTCTCAGTTTCCCAATCCACTATGTGGTGCACCACCGTGCCTGGCCTCTTCATTTCTTTATATAGTTCCTATTTGCCTCTGGAAACATACTCCTGCCTGAAGGAGGAGGGCTGCGGACAATGGATTGTCCCAGCTATTTTGTTGCTATTTTCATGGGCATTCAGCCACCCCTGCACACGGGTGCCACAGAGGCACTCCTTCTCCATGCTGTGACATCTTTCCTGTGGCAGAGGCTGTTGCCCGTGGCAGACTGCTGATGCCTATTAATTGATCCTGTGCTCTTCACAGAGTGGGGTAGTTTTCCCTTTCGTCCTGAGGTAGTCTCAGTGTTTTGTTTTGTTGGTGCTGAGGATCTTAACCCAGGGCCTGGGGCATGCTAAGCGTGTGCTTGCCACTGAGCTATACCTCCTGATCCCAGCCTCAGTCTCAGGTAGGCCTTTTGCATCTGGGGCTCCAGTTGGAGCTTTCTCAGAATTCCTGCCCCTCCTCCTGGTGGCAGCCAAATTCCACCTTGTATTTTGGTTGGACTCCACTAGTGTTAGCAGACTTTAGCTTGGGACTGATGTAGGATTCTAGGCCGAAGGCAGTTTCCTGTCCCTTCTAGGAAGACAAAGATTTTTTTTTTTTTTTTTTTTTTTTTTGGTGCCAGGGGATTGAACCCAGAGGTGCTTAACCACTGAGTCACATCACCAGTCATTTTTTTTTATATTTTATTTAGAGACAGGGTCTCGCTGAGTTGCTTAGAGCCTTGCAAAGTTGCTGAGGCTGGCTTTGAACTCGTGATCCTCCTGCCTCAGTTTCTAGAGCCACTGGGATTACAGGTATGTGCCACCACACCTGGCAGCAGCAGGCTTTTTAAATCTAGCCTTCCCCCAGCTGCTGTGTGTCTTTATTTGTGTCATGAGTGTTTCCTACCCTTTCACCACCCCAGGCAAATGATTTTTTTCCCTACTATTCCCTCAGAATTAATAAAATTATTATTACTATTATTATTATTATTATTCCACATGGATAGGATTAATTTTTGCTGAGAGCTACCATGAAGGGGGTTGGCTATTCCTATCCCAGATGGCTTTGTTGGGAAGATAGAAGAATCTGGAAAAGCTTGAATCTGGAAAAGACTCTATGCTCATATTTGTAGCAGCTCATTATCTCTTGCAGACCTGTGCCACTGAGAATGCGCTCGCTCTCTCTCTCTCTCTTTCTTTCCCTCTCTCCCCCTTCCCTGCCTCCAGTCATTCTTGAGGCACCCACTGGAAGTCTGTGGTAAAGAGCTTGGAGTAAATGCAATCTCCCTTTGTGGGTTTTGTTTTGTTTTGTTTTCTCAGTGCTGGGACTCAATCCCCAGGACCTTGAGTGTGTCAGGCAAGAGATCTATCACTGATCTACATTCCCAGACCTTACTTATCTTAATTTTACTCTGAGACAGGGGCTTGCTAAGTTGTTCAGGCTAGCCTCAAACTTGAGATTCTCCTGATCCAGTCTCCCAGGTAGCTGAGATTACAGGTGCACCCCATCAGGCCACATTTGATCTTTAAAATCTTATTAAAATTTCAGCTGGTTTTTCCTTACCCACTTGGATGGTAGCCACCTTTTCCCCATGCTGTAACAAAGGTGACACATTTGTATTCTATCACATCTTTTTTTTGGTACCATAGATTGAACCCCAGAGCGCTCTGCCACTAAACCACATCTTCAGCCCTTTTTCCTTTTTCTTTTCTTAATATTTTTTTTTAAAGAGAGAGTGAGGGGAGAGAGAGAGAGAGAGAATTTTAATATTTATTTTTTAGTTATCGGCGGACACAACATCTTTGTTTGCATGTGGTGCTGAGGATCGAACCCGGGCCGCGCTACATGCCAGACGGGCGCGCTACCGCTTGAGCCACATCCCCAGCCCCCTTTTTCCTTTTTCTTTTTTTTATTTTGAGAGTTGCTTAGGGTCTCTGTAAGTTGTTGAGGCTGGCCTTGAACTTATGATCCTCCTACCTCAGCCTCCCTAGTCACTGGGATTACAGGTACATGCCACTGTTCCCAGCCCATCACATCTTTTTTTTTTTTTTTATTTTTAAAAAGTTTTAACTTGTTTATAGAACTTCATTTATTTATTTATATGTGGTACTGAGAATCAAACCCAGTGCCTGACACATGCCAAGCATGTGCGCTACCGCTGAGCCCCAGCCCAGCCCATCACATCTTTGAAAAGCTTGTTTCCCTTTGCAGTTCAATTGACTTGGTTTTCTTGTAGTCTTAAGCTCTCTGGTGAGTTTAAGAAAAATTTGACATCATAAATCAAGTGCCTTTTCCTCACTGTTAGGTTGGAAGCAATGTTCTTTGTTACTTTCTTCACGCCAGGTAGAAGTGGGAGCCTATAAACTTTCTTGAAATTTACCTTTTGTAACTGAAAAAAATATTTTGGATATCTTTTTATGGCAATAATAAAGGATTTATATAGTAATTCAAGACTACTCCCATTGTAATGGAGTACCCCACATAGGAATAGTGCAAAAAATAACCCCTCTATGGTAGTCCAACTCCTGCTGCATTTCCAGCATTTCTATCAGGTGCATCTGTATTAGTCCATTTTGCTCTGACAAACTACCTGAGCCTGGATACTTTATGAAGAAAAGAGGTTTCTTTTGTTCATGACTCTTGTAATTTAAAGTCCAAGATCAGGAGGGCCCATCTGTTTGGCCTCTGGGGAAGGCATCCTTGGCTGAATCACAACATGGCAGACAAATGAAAAGGAAAACATCTTGTTATAGTTTGGATTGTCAATATTTCCCAAACACCCATGTATTAAATAGTTGTTTCCTAGGGTAGCATTCTTGGGAGATAATGGAATCTTTAAGAGGTAGGGTCTATTAGGTAGTCTTTGGATCCACCATCTCAACACTGCCACACTGAGGACCAAGTCTCCAGTATAGAAACCCATGGGGGACACACTCCCACAGTATCCAAACCATAGCAATGTCACTCAGTAAGTATTCACTGAAAGCATTCTGTGTGCAGGAATCTGCCAGGCTAGTTGTGGAGGATTCTGCAGGCAAACATGGTCCCAGCCTTCACAGGGCTTAATGTATGGCAAAGCAGACAGTGAAGGCAAAATCATGAGAAGTGTGATAAGTGTTTAAAAAAAAAAGTGCAAGTAGCTGGGTGCAGTGTGCACGCCTGTAATCCCAACAGCTCAGGAGGCTGAGGTAGGAAGATCCCAAGTTTGAAGCTAGCTTTAGTAACTTTGCAAGGCCCTAAGAAATTTAGAGAGACCCTGTCTCAAAATAAATAAATAAATGAATAAATAAATAAATAAATAAATAAGGGCCGAGGATGTGGCTCAGTGCTTAAATGCCCCTGGGTTCAATCCCTGGTACCAAAAAAAAGTACAAGTAGAGGGTTCTATGAAAGATTATGGCCAAAAAATGACCCGACTTCCAAAGTCACTTGGCATTACTTCTACTACATTCTAATTGGTGAAACAGTCCAAAGCCCCCACTCAATTTCAAGGCAAAGGGAAACAGACTCTATCTTTTGATGCAGGAAAAGTATTTCTGAAAAAGAATTTTAATTAAAAGCTAAAGAATAGGTAGGAGGGACTGGGGATAAGGCTAAATGGTTTCAATCCCCAGTACCACACACCCCAAAATGGAGAAGGTAGGAGTTAGTCAGCCCTCTTATACCCCATAAAAGGTATTAATATGTGTACATATCAAATTCCTCCAAATTTTATTGGCATAAAACAACCATTTATTCCAATCACAAGTTCTCTAGGTCAGGAATTCAGATAGGGTTCTACAGGATGGCTTGTCTCTGTGCTAGTGTCTGGGGTCTCAGCTGGGAGACTCAGAGGTCAAGGCTTGGAGTCCTTGAAAGGTTGTTTATCACTTATCTGGTGGTTGATGGTAGATGTTGTCAGGAGCCTCAGCTCCCCTCCACGTGAGTCTCTCCAAGTGGTCTCTCCCTGTGATCGAGTTTGGGCTTCCTTAGTAGGGTTGCTAAGGAACACACATCCCAAGAAAGGCCAGGTGTGGTGTAACATGCCTGTAATCCCAATGGCTCAAGAGGCTGAGGCAGGAGGATCATGAGTTCAAAGCCAGCCTCACCAACTTAGTGAGGCCTTAAGCAACTCAGTGAGACCTTCTCTCAAAATAAAATGTAAAAAAGGGCTGGGGATATGGCTTAGTGGTTAAGTGACCCTGGGTTCAATCCCCAACACACACACACAAAATATCCAAGAAAGAGGGCCAGGTAGAAACATTATTATCTATGACCCAACTTCAGAAGTTACTCAGCATTACTTTTTTTTTTTTCCTGTGATGCTGGGGATTGAACCCATGGCTTTGTGCATGTGAGGCAAGCACTCTACCAACTGAGCTATAGCCCCAGCCCTTGGCATTACTTCTACTACCTTCTAATTGGTAACAGTCCAAAGCCCCCCATTTAGTTTCAAGGCAGAGGGAAACAGACTTCATCTTTCAGTCCAGGAGTGGCAAGGTTCTAAAAGAGCAGAAATATTGCTGTGACCATTTTTGGAAAATACAATCTGCCACAGTGGGAAGACGGTGTCAGTGGGAGAGAGTGCTTGAGCAGAAGTCTTCCGTGGGAGAAGGCAGGGCTAAAGGAGCCTAGTAAGGATGGCATGTAGCCAAGAGAAGAAACTGGTAGAAGATGAGGCTTAAGGGGTTGAAAACCAGAGCCCTTATTCTTTTCTTTCCCTTGAGTTTTTCTTTTGTGGATCTTTGTGTGTTCGTGATGCAATCTAGGGCCCACACAAGCATTGTATCACTGAGCTATGCTCACAGCCTGAGGAGTTTATGATCTTCTTATTATTATTTGCAGAATTAGGGATCAAACCCAGGGCCTCTTGCATGCTAGGCAAGCGCTTTACACCCCCAGCCCAGAATTTATCATCTTAACAGCTAGAGTGCTTTACAAACAACAAAATGAGGTCTCAGCTATTTCCTCATTTGTTTCAAACAATAATCTCATGAAGGGTAATACATTAATAGCGCCATTTTACAGATGAAGAAACTAAACATCCGTGAACTGAGGTGGGAGGAGATGCAGGCTAACAGGAGTCCTCATAGGGATTTCAGGTGCCACACAGATAAACATTCTGTATGTTAACCATTATTCTAATTTTTTTCATAGAAAAATATGTATGAGTTTACACTCATGATTTCAATTATTATTGGAGCTCTGGACAAATAAAGAAGTAAATTGATTTAAGGTGGACATAAGGGAAATTATTAAATGAATAGTTATATATAATAATAATAATTTCAAGTATTACTTTGGTAATAATGATAAAGGAGGATAGTAAATGAGGAGAATTTGAGAAATACTGGTGAAGGAGTAAGTGTTTAGAATCCAGAACTAGATCAAGTCCTGGCCAGTTTCCAAGAAAGAGCCAGATCAGTTATTTAACTTCCCTAGGCCTAGTTCCCTATTTTTCTCTTCTTTAAGATAAAAATAATTTCATTACCTCCCTTCCTAGAGTTATCATGAAGAATAAATCAGTATTTGTAAAGTGCTTATAAGAGCTCCTGGCACTCAGCAAGTGTTATATAAGTGCTAAATACCAAAGTTAATTAATTGATATAACAACAGAAGTGAATGTATTGGCTCTTGTAACTAAAAAAATGTATGGGTGACTATGCTGGATCCAACAGCCTCAAAGTATGTCACTGGTTATCTCTACCCACCCCATCCCCACGTCTCCTTCTCCCCTCCCTCTTCCCCAACCTCTTTACAGTTCAGCTCTGCTCTACTTCGAACCCAATATTGGCAAGGTGCTACTGCAGATACAGGGTGACAGCCTCAGCAACTACCAGAGATAAGAGGTGCCTTCTGGGTGGCTGGGGATATAACTCGGTTGGTAGAGTGCTGCTTGTTTTGCATGCATAAGGCCCTGGGTTCAATCCCCAGCACCATGAGTTCTGAGTTCTTTTCAGGTCTTACCTGAGTCACATGTCCCTTCCTCAATCAATCACTGTAACTAATAGGGAGAGCTCTGCTGCTTGGCCATCCTGGTTATATATACAGCCCTGAGTCTAAATGGTGGATCCAGGTTCTTTCAAACCACATGGATAGAAGGGGTAGAAGGGCTGATTCTTGGAGTGTTGGGGATCAAACCCAGGGCTTCATACCTGCCAGGCAAATGCTCTACCACTGAGCCTTAGGAGGAGTGGTTTTCCCAAGGATGTAGGTGTTCTTTCTTTCTTTCTTTTTTTTTTTTTTTTAAGAGAGAGAGAGAGAATTATTTTTTAATGTTTATTTTTTAGTTTTCGGCGGACACTACATCTCTGTCTGTATGTGGTGCTGAGTATCGAACCCGGGCCCGCCGCACGCATGCCAGGCGAGCGCGCTACCGCTTGAGCCACATCCCCAGCCCTGTAGGTGTTCTTCAAAGAAAAGCAGGATCTAGGGGTATAGATCAGTGGTAGAATCTTGCCTAGCATGTTCAAGGTCTTGTGTTTAATTCCCCAGCACCAAAAGAAGAAGGAGAGGGAGAAGAAGAAAGGGATTAGATGCTAGACAGGCAAACAAGCTAACAGAAATTTCAAGTCTGCTATAGTAAATAACCTTGTAAAGTCAACTCTCTGAGCCTGTTTCCATGTATATAAAATGAAAGCTTGGCTCCATATAAAGCTTACAGCAAGCAATCAATAGCAGTTATTGTTAGTGATACCCAAGTCATGGAGTTAACAAATCATGTAGCTGGGACCTGGACTTAAACCTAAATTTTCATGAGGCCAGTGTCTTAGTCTATTTTGTATTATAACAGAATACCTGAGACTGGGTAATTTGTAAAGAAAAGAAATTTGTCATAGTTCTAGAGGCTGGAAGTCTGAGGCCGAGGGGCTATATCTGGTGAAGGTCTTTTTGCTAAGTCATCACTTGTTGGACGTCATCACATGATAAGAAGGGGCAGCAAGTAAAACCAGTTCTCTCTTTTTTTTTCCTTATGAAGCCATTAATTCCATCCTAGAGGTCCTCATTCATGACCCCATTAACCCTAACCATCTCCCACACACCCACACCTCTAAGTATCATCAATGTATGAATTTGGGAATTAAGTTCCTAACTGTGAACTTTAGGGGATACATTCAAACCATAGCAGCCAATGACAACCCACCACCACCACCATCCCTCCCCACCCCTCCCCACCCCGCCTTTTGTACCAGGGATTGAACCCAGAGACACTTAACCACTGAGGCACATCCATAGCCCTTTTTATATTTTATTTAGAGACAGAGTCATGCTGACTTGCTTAGGGGTTTGCTAAATTGCTGAGGCTGCTTTGAACTCTTGATTCTCTTGCCTCAGCCTCTGGAGCCACTGGGATTACCGGAGTGGGCCAGGCCTGCCGCCAATGATCTTTATACTTTTCCATCAGTTTATGCTAACAGCAAACCTTTCTATCTCTGTGGTATAGAAACACTTCACCAATATTTTCTTACTTGATCCTTATAATAACCTTTTTTTCGTCGGTGCTGGGCACTGAACCCAGAGCATGATAAGGATGTGCTCAGCCCATGGCCTCTTTACTTTCTGCAAAATGTTACACACTTGGAGAACTAGAGGCTCAAGGACTATTATGATCACTCTATTCACTTTCTTGACTAATATTAAGTACATGCCACTTTCTATTGAGGGTGGCTCTTTCCAATGCCCTAGCTTCCTTCCATGTTTCCCATCAGCTAGGCCTCAGAGCAGCAGTTTGCAGGTTGCAGATTTTTATCTGTTAGTGGATCATGAAATCGATTTAATGAACTGTTACCAACATTTTAATTTAATTTTTTAAAATGAAACAGAAAACATCTGGTTCAACCCAAATAGTGAGCCAGAGTACTGTCCTGTGAAAGTCTGATTCGATTACACATCTGCACATGCAGATACAGGGTCATGATATAAAATGGTTTTCTTCCTGTTAGGCCTTGTTGAAGAATTTAAAAGATATTAAGTAGCAGAGCATCTCAAACTTTTGGTCCTAGTACCCCCTTTAATTTTTAAAAAATAATGAGAATTACTCCCCCTCAATTTTTTTTTTTTTAGGTTTTATCTATTGGTATTTTGCCATATTAGAAATTAAAACTTAAGGGGGTTGGGGATGTAGCTTAGTGGTAGCCTTGCATGTGTGAGACCCTGGATTCATTTCCATAAATAAATAAATAAAATTAAAACAAAAAAATTAAATTACAGGAATATGCAAGCACATATGCAGTTAGTTAACAGAATAAATTTGTCATTACATGTCTTGAAGCCTCTGGAAAACACTGTACCCTTGTGAAAGAATAACAGCAAAAAAGATAACTTTTTAAAGAATTTTTTATTTTTTAGTTGTAGATGGACACAACACCTTTATTTATTTATTTTCATGTGGTGCTGAGGATTGAACCCAGTCCCTCACATATGTTAGCCAAGTGCTCTATACTGAGCCACAACCTCAGCCCCTCAAAAGGTAACTTTTTACTTTATGTACTTAGTACTAATTAAGAATATTGGATGCTTTTGGTTTTTTGTTTGTTTTTCTTTTGTGGTACTGGGGATTGAACCCAGGGGCACTCTACAACTAAGCTATATCCCCAGACCTTTTATTTTTTTATTTTGAAACAGGGTCTTGCTAAATTGCCCAGGCTTGCCTGAAATTTGTGGTCCTCCTGCCTCAGCCTCCCAAATTGCTGGGATTATAGGCATTGACCACTGTGCCCAGCTATTTTAATTTTTTTCTTTGGTGGACATTGTTTTGAATTTTCAGATTCCCTGAAAGGGTCTTGGGGTCTGGTCTACAAGGTATCTTTGTTTAAATGTTTCTACCAAATTTCTATTTTACTGTTCCAGAAACAAACTCTTTATCTTCCTTCCCAAACTATGGACCTTCGCAGGATTACCCATTGGTCATTGGCATTACCCTTCTCCAGAGGCCCAAGTTCAAAACTCGGGATTCTGTTTGAGCTTTGTCTCCTTCACCCATCAGAGTCAGTGCCCCCAAATCTTATCACCTCTCTTCTCTCTTTCAAATGGACGAGGCCTGGAATTATTTGGAAGGTGGCCTAGTGTGATGATTGAGAGTATGGAGTAGTTACAAAGATCTTACAACAAAACTTTAGGAAAGATCCTGATGCATGTGCTAAATTCCAAAGTACCAAAGGTACAAAACAAAAAGCAGATAAACCTCCTTCCTTCCCCTGTCCTACAGCCACTGTTCTTCACCTAAAGGTAGTGTCTATTTTTTTTTTTGGCACTAGGGATTGAACCCAGGGGCATTTAACCACTGAGATAGGGTATCACTAAGTTGCTTAGGGCCTCACTAAATTGCTGAGACTGACCTCTTACTTATGATCCTCCTGCCTAAGCCTTCCAAGTCTCTGGGATTACAGGTGTGCACTACCATGCCTATTGGTAGCTACTTTTTTGAATATAAGTTTTAAGTCTGTGATTTCATGCCATGCCTAAACTTCTGTTGAACTCTAGGCCCACTTTGAACCCCTCTCTGGCTCCCTTCCCCCCAAACAGAGTATATTGCTCTTTTTGTGGGTAAACTACATAAACCTCTATGAAACACAACAAATTTATTGCTTTGACCATGGATGTATATACGTTTCTCACTATATTATGATTACCTAGCACAGTGCCTGATATCTACCAAGTTTGGTGCACAATGCAGAGTGAGTATTCAGTGAATCTCCGAGGATTGAATGCATTTCCCTGACCAGGCATTTTCACAGACTCTCTAGTGCCTATGGGGATGTAGTCTCAACTTCTCATCTGGGCTTTCCAATTCTTTCGATTCAGCCTCACCTCTCCTACCCAAACTGATCCCTTGGAAATTTTTTAACCAAGATAGTCTCCTCATTAGTGCCTGTCAGCAAGAGGCTGCCCTTCTGCCAGGCCTTTCTTTTTGCTGCTGACCATCAGCTGAACTTCTGAAACCAACTATTACCGTGATATCACATGCAATTTTCAAAGGGCAAGGTATTTATCTATGCATTATGTAAATAATTAATGTGTTGTTTTTTTTATGAGAAGTTGCCTTGTTTGGAAAGTTGCATGAAATCAATCCCAGTGCAGCATTGTTTATTAAAATAGCAAAATACTGCTGAGTGTAGTGATGCACACCTATAATCTCAGTAACTCTGTAGACTGAGGCAGGAGGATCATAAATTGTAGGCCAGTCTGGGCAATTTAGCAAGAACCTGTCTCAAATTTTTAAAATAATAATAATAATAATAATAATAATAGTAATAATATTGGCTGGGGATGTAGATCAGTGGTAATGTCATAAAGAAAAAAGAAAAACAAAAACAAAAAACTGAAGCTGGGCATGGTGGCATATACCTATAATCCCAGTGGCCCAGGAGGCTGAGGCAGGAGAATCACAAGTTCAAAGCCAGCCTCAGCAACTTTAGCAAGGCCTTAAGTAATTTAGTGAGATCCTGTCTCAAAATTAAAAAAAAAAAAAGAAAAAAAAAAAAAAAGCTGAGCTGGGAATACAAAATTCCCGTATTCCCAATTTCCACTTCCCTCATAGTTTTCCGTGGGGGCTGGAGGAGATCCTCTGTACACCCACACTGGGGATCAAAACTATGGTCTCATACATGCTAGACAAGCATTTTACCAATGAGTTACTCTCCACCTTGTTTCCCTATTACTAATATCTTGCATTAGTGTGGTGTATTTGTTACAATCAAACCAATACTAGCACACTATGATTAACTAAAGTCCATAGTTGTTATGGTTCACTAGGTTTTGTAGCAACATGTTTTTTTTTATTGATCTGTTTGGTACTGAGGATTAAACCCAGGTGTACTTTACCACTGAGCTACATCTCCAACCCTTATTTTTTATTTTGAGACAGGGCCTAAATTGCCCAGGCTGGCCTTGAACTTGTGAAACTCCTGCATCAGCCTACAGAATCACTGGAATTTCAGGATTGTGCTACTGTGCCCAGCATCAATTTGGTTTTGACAAATGCATAATGTCATATAGCTGTCAGAGTCAGTGTCCCCAAATCTTATCACCTCTCTTCACTCTTTCAAGTGGACAAGGCCTGGAATTATTTGTAAGGTGGCCTAGTGCAATGATTAAGAGCATGGAGTAGTTACAAAGTAGTTACAATATCATATAATATGGTTTTACTGCTAAAAATCCTTCTTATTGCCTCCTCCCTCTTTCCCCAAAACTCCTGACAACCGCTGATCTTTTTACTGTCTTTATAATTTTGCTTTTTCCAAAAGTCATATAGTTAGAATCATACTATTGTAGCTTTTTCAGACTGGCTTCTTTCACAATGCAGTGTGCAGTTAAGTATCCTCCATATTTTTTGTGGACTGGTAGCTCATTTTATCATGAATAATATTCCATTGAAAGTTGTACTAGTTTGTTTATCCATTCACCTTTTTAAAAAATATTTATTTTTTAGTTGTAGTTGGACACAATATCTTTATTTTATTTATTTATTGCTATGTTTTGCTGAGGATCGAACCCAGGGCCTTGCACATGCTAGGTGAGCGCTCTACCACTGAGCCACAACTCCAGCCCTCCATTCACCTTTTGAAGAACATCTTGGTTACAAGTAGATTACCTGATAAGCATTTTATAAATTTTTTTCCAGTATGTGGTTGGTCTTCATTCTTTTAACCAAATCTTTTGCAGAGAAGTTTTTCGTTTTAATGAAGTTCAACTTAGGATTTTTTACTTTTGTGTGTGTGTTAAATTGTTTGCTTTTTCATAAATTTTTTTCAATTTTAAATTAACATGTATTTTAAATTGACACGGTAATTGTACATATTGTACAGTTTGGCATTTAAATATACGTATAAAATGTACAATAGGCATACTAAAAAAAACTTCAGACATATATTATTTCTTTTTTGTTAGGTACATTAAAAATCCTATTTCCTATTTTAAAATATTAATTCATTATTGTCAACCATAATCATTCTATGTATCTAATTCCTCTTATCCATTTGTACCTTTGTACCCATTAAACATCCTCTCTTCATTCCTTCCTCCCACATACCCTTCCATTTTATTTTCATGGATCTAAAAACACATTAACTCAAGGTCACCTACGTTTTCTCCTATAACATCTTCTAGAAATTTTATAATTTGACATGTCACATTTAGGTCTATGATCCATTTTTAAAATATTTTTTTAGTTGTAGATGGACACATACCTTTATTTTATTTATTTTTATGTGGTGCTAAGGATTGAACCCAGTGCCTCACATGTGCTAGGCAAGTGCTCTACCATTGAGCCACAACTCCAGTCCCCTATCCATTTTGAGTTAAATTTATAAAAAGTTTGTCAGTGTCTCAATGTCTTAGTCTATTCAGTCTGCTATAATAAAATATACTGTAGATTGATGGGCTGGGGATGTGGCTCAAGCAGTAGTGTGCTCGCCTGGCATGCGTGCGGCCCGGGTTCAATCCTCAGCACCACATACAAACAAAGATGTTGTGTCCGCCAAAAACTAAAAAATAAATATTAAAATTCTCTCTCTCTCCCTCCCCCCCCCTCTCTCTCTCTCTCTCTCTCTCTCTCTCTCTCTCTCTCTCTCTCTTCTCTTTAAAAAAATATACTGTAGATTGAGTAGTTTATAAACAAAAGAAATTTGTCAGGTGTGGTGACACATACCTGTAATTCCAGAAACTAGGGAGGCAAGAGGATCACAAGTTCAAGGACAGCCTCAGCAACTCAGTGAGACCCTTAGCAACTTAGTAAGACCTGTCTCAAAATAAAAAATAATAATAATAAAAAAAAAAGCTGGGAATGTAGCCTAGTGACAAAGTGTCCCTGGGTTCAATATCCACTACCAAAAAAAAAAAAAAAAAAAAAAAAAAAAACCCCAACCAAAACAAAAAACAAACAAACAAAAAACCAGAAATTTATTTTTCACAATACTGAAGGCTGGGAAGTACAAAGACCAGGTACTGGCAAGTTTAGAGTATGGTGACATCCCACTTCCTGGTTTTAGGCAGATGTCTTTTTTGCTTTATCTCTACACGGTAAAAGGGACTGAACAAGCTCCTTGGGGTGACTTCCATCAGAGCACTAATTCCATTCAGGAGGGATCCACCCTCACAACCTAATCACCTCTCAAATGCCCCTATTTCCTAATGTCACCAATTTGGAGAGTAGAATTTCAATATATGTGTGGGAGAGAGAGGGGCATGAACATTCAGACCATCACCCTAGGTTTATTTTTTATATGGCTGTCCATTTGTTCCAGCCATCATTTGTTAAAATGAATATCCTGTCTGCATTGAATCACTTTTTCTACTTCGTCAAAGATCAGTTGACTATATTTGTGTGGGTCTACTTTTGAGTTCTGTATTTGGTTCCTTTGATCTATTTGGCAATTCTTTAACCCATACCTTTATTGATTATTATAACTTCATAATAAGTCTTGAAGTGGAGTAATGCCAGTCCTCAAATTCATTGGTGTTTTAAAATTGAATGTCATAATTTCAACATGCAAACATGCTGTGAGTCTCTACAATTAACTCTTGTCAAGTAGGTGGTGATGTATGGAATTCCCTATGGGTAGGGAATAAGAAGCTAAAGTACCTGCTTATTCAACAGGTAATGGTCCTGGTGTTTCAGTGCCTGAGCACAGTATCCTGCTCCCTGAGAAAGGAACCACACTCTGTCTATTGTCAGCAAGGTTAATGACTATTCCTCCTGTGTGTTAAAACATGGGAATGTGGGCTCAATGGTAAAGTGCTTGTCTCCTATGTGTGAGGCACTGGGTTCAGTCCTCAGCACCACATAAAAATACATAAAGATACTATGTGTTCATCTACAACTAAATAAATATTTTAAAAACCTAAAAAACAACAACATGGGAATTCCACTTGTTCTGTCTGGAGTTTGATCAGCAGATGTCATCTGCTCTGATTTTTGATTGGCACTACTAAAGAGTCTGACTATACAAAACTAGGCTTGGGTCTTGGATTTTGAATTCTGTCCCAAATTATCACTTTTAAATGTCCTGTAGCAGGTATTTCTGGTTGGTTAGTCCTGATCCTTACCTCAATTTCTTTACTTTTGCTTCCTCTTACAATATACAGGCTAGAAATGGCAAAAAATAATCACTTCCCTGATATTTCCAGACCTACCTAGTACATAGATTGCAAGATGTGCTTTGCTGGCAAGTGAGACATGAACAAATCTGTTGATGTCTTCTAAAGGGTTTTTACTTTTTTATTTTTTATAAAAAGCATTTACATTTTTTCTTTCTTTGTTTTTTCTGCCCTGATGCGTGGTACTGTAGCAGCAATGTTGTCACCAAAGGGAAAATGAAAACTAAAGATTCTAGAGCAGGAAAAAGTAGAAATGAATTATGTAGACTGGGTGAACTAATTTCAGCAATCACCTACTTCAAGGTTTCTTGTGTGAGAAAACTTGATCTCATGTGTTTAAGCTACTAGTGATCATATTATTTATTACTTACTGCCGGGTGGGATGGTGAATGCCTGCAATCCCATTGACATGGCAGGCTGAGGCAGGAAAATCACAAGTTCCAGGCCAGCCTCAACAACTCTGCAAGATTCTGTCTCAAAATTAAAAAATAAAAGATCTGGGGATGCAACTTAGTGGTGAAGTTCCCCTGAGTTCAACCCCCAATACCAGAAGAATGCCTCTTTTGGAAATGCCCAGGAATCCCTGACATATTTTCTTGAATCCCCACTGGTGGCAATCTTTGCCTTTTTGGACTGGATTGAAAGACAGTTAGCTTGGGAAAGAGAAAACTCAGCGGGGAGAGAAGAGCTTTGTTATCTGAAGTTTCAGAGCAAAAATTAACAACTACTTTTACAAATTCCCCTCAAAACTGGCCCCAAACCCTTCATTTAATACACAAAACCTATGTTGCCATAGAGAACAGAGTTGGGACAAATGGAAATAAGAACTATATTATTAAAAGCTACTGGGCTGGGGCTGTACCTCAGTGGCAAAGTGCTTGCCTAGCACGTGTGAGGCACTGGATTTGATCCTCAGCACCGCATAAAAATAAACAAATAAAACAAAGCATGCTATCCACACACAACTATAAAAAAAAAGAATTCTAGGTGTGGTGGTGCAGGCCCATAATCCCAGCTGAGGCAGGAGGGTTACTAAATTCATGCAAGCCTGAGAAATTTAGTGATACCCTTAAAAAAAGGACTGGGGGTGTAGCTTAGTAATGGAGTTCTTACCTAGCATGCTCAGACACTAGGTTCAATCCCCAATACCTCCCTTTCACCGCCCCCTTAAAAAATCCAACTACCTAGTGATCAGAATAGTTCAAACAGGAAAACATGTTGCTATGTGAGACAGAGAGCTTGTTTTCTTCATAGGAATGAAGTGAGGTGTAGAGGCGAAGAAGGAAAACCAATAGGGACAATTTGACTCTGATTTAGACTCAAGTCTGGGGAGTAAGATGGGCTAATTCTTTGGTAGCCTAGCTAAGTAGGATTTTCAAGAAGGAAACGAATCAGTAGGTAAATGGGAGAAGGAGAATGATTCCAAGTGGAAGAAACAGCCCAACCATAAGTGTAATGTGCATAAGATAAGATGAGATACTCTCCAACGACTCCAGGACTGGAGTGTAGAATCTGGACCCTTGACAATTTGGGGCTTTAGGCAAATCATCAAATTGTTCTGTGCCATAGTCCCTCCCCAACTTGGTTAAATGAAGGGAAAAACTAAAAACAATGAGTCTCATCCTTTACTCACAGTGATCTAGATTGTAACCCTAAAAGACTTTGCAAGCTGGGTATGGGGGTACATGCCTGTAATCCTAGCAGCTTGGGAGGCTGAGACAGGAGGATTGAGAGTTCAAAGCCAGCCTCAGCAATATCGAGGTGCTAAGCAACTCAGTGAGACTCTGTCTCTAAAAATACAAAAATGGTCTCGGGATGTGGCTCAGTGGTTGAGTGCCCCTGAGTTCAATCCCCAGTACCAAAAAAAAAAAAAAAAAAAAAAAAAAATGATAAGGGATGTAGCTCAGAGGTGAATTGCCCCTGATTCCATCCCCAGTACCAAACAAAATCTTTTCAACCAGAAGTTTTAAAAGAGGTTTTATTTCATTAATTGTTTAAACAATGAAATTATTTTTTTCTTTCTTTTTGTACTGGGATCGAACCCAGAGGCATTTTACCACTGTGGTACATCCTAGCACCCCACCCCGATTTTTTTTTTTTTTTTTTTTTGAGACAGAGTCTCACTAAATTGCTTAAGACCTTGCTAAGTCTAAGTCACTGAGGCTGGCCTTGAACTTGCTGTTCTGTCTCAGCCTCCTAAATTGCTGGGATTACAGGCCTGCACTATGCCCAGCTTCAGCTGATCCTCTTAAAGAGAAAAAGGCAGCTATTTTCATTTGCTGCCATAAGCTTTTTGTTGTTGTTATCGTTGTTTTGTTTTGTGGCACTAGGGATTTGTTTATTTACTTATTTTATTTTGAGACAGGGCCTCACCAATTTCCCAGGCAGGCCTTGAACTTTTGTAATCCTTCTGCCTCAGCCTCCTGAGTCGCTAGGATTGCAGGTGTACATCACTGTGCCCAGCTTCCATATTTATTTAAATAAGGTTTGTCTGCTTCCAAAAACCAAATTAGGGAATATTGGAATAATTAAATATCTACCCAATATAATAATTGTTTCTAGAGTGTCCTGGACATGTGATTATATAGCCTCTACTAGCAGAAAGAGAAAACTCATACCCTCTCAAAGTAGTCCAGCTCTATTTGTTAGGAAGTTCTCTCTTCTCTTCAGTTAATCTGAATATACTAATGGCTTGGAGCCATATCTGATTTTGAACTTAACTTTCTTTATTTTCTTTGTAGTGCTGGGGATCAAACTCAGGTCCCAGCACATGCTAGGCAAGTACCCTAACTACTGAGATATATCCCCAGCCCCTAACCACCTTTTGAGTCTCTTGTTTCTTCTGTGTAAAATGGGAATAAGAATAATACTTAACTCATAAAGTGGTTGTGAGGGTCAAATGAGTTAGTATGTGTGAATGTATATGTGTACACATATGTGTAGACATTCATAGAGGACATGACTGGGGGATGAGTGCACAAGTGAGTACCTCTCATAGAAAATAATCAATTGTAACTGCAGCTGATAGATGATAAAGTTTTCTTCTAGTTCCAAAGTCTATGATTCTTTCATAGTCAGTGGAACAGCTGTCAGGGAAACGTCAGGAGGAATGACCAAAACATTTTTAGGAGAAAGGCATGAAAAGCTTTATAAGCTGAATTTGCGAGGGTAGGTTTTTATTCTTCCATATGGGGAGGAATCACCCTTTGGGAGCTCACAGACTATTATGAAAGCAGAATTGGGAAAAAAGCAATTCACAGAGTGATAAACATGGGACAAACACTGTGAGTGCTGATATGTATATCCAGTCCATCCTGAGGGTAAGTGCTGCCTAGTCTTCACAGCAGGGACAGGAAATGTTTACATATTCAGATTCTTAGAGGCTAGTGGGCACAGTTCAGTGGTAGAGTGCTTTCCTAGCATGTGTGGCCCTGGGTTCTATCCTAAGCATTGCTCAGACACAGGAGTTAAGTCGATATGGATTGGAATCTCAGTTTGCTTCCTTACAGGTTAGGTGACCTTAGGCAAATTGCCTTTAACCTCTTTATGCTTCAAGCTTCCTCTCTGCAAAACACAATTAGCAATAACATCTGAGGGACTTTACACACACAATACAGTGAAAATACAAGCATTTTTTTTTTATCTGAAAAGTACTATCCTATGTGTAAGTGACAAGTTATCCTTCTCAGAAGTTGACAGTGTCTTCCTTTTCTGACTTGAAGCTCTGTGGTCTCTGCCTTAAGAAGTTAGGTGTAGCCAGCCTCATGGCACATGCTTATAATCTCAGCTACTGGGGAAGCTGAGACAAGAGGATGACAAGTTTAAGACTAGCCTCTGCAATTTAGTGAGATTCTCAGTGACTTAGTGAGACCTTGTCTCTAAAAAATGAAAATGGTTGGAAATGTAGCTTAGTGGTCAAGTGCTTCTGTATCCAATCCTCAGTACCACTAAAAAAGTTAGGCTTAGTGCCTCCCAAGTCACCTTGGTAACTTCCTTAGAGAGTGGGTCTGCATAAGACTGGAACTGCCTCTTCCTAGATGGGAACAGTAGTGACTCCACTAGTATCAGCTGCATCTTGTCTCTCCCATCAGTCTTAGGGTTCCCAGAGTTTGTGTGGCTGACTCCCCTTAAGGCTACTGAGTGCAGGAGCAATTCCCTTTTATCCTCTTCCTTCAGGCTAGGGAAACATGAGTGAAGAATGTGTTATTTCGGCAGCCCACCTTTCTCCCCTCAGAGGGAAGTAGTAGCCTGAGGCTTGCTTGGGGGGGGGGCGGGGGCTGGGCCCTAGCAGGAGGGGTCCAGCAATTCAGGGGCTCAGAAGTCTTGAAGAGCTCTTAACGGGTGTGTTGTTCCTTGGAGGTAATGGGCGAGTGTGTGTGGGAGGGTCCCGAAAGCAGCGTGAAGAAGCATTTTTCATTGTGGTGGGAAGGGAGGTGCGTCCAGGTAACTAATGGCAACCGGGCGGGGCGAGCCCGCTCAGCCTGGGCTCCTTGGCGGCGAAAAACTACGACTCCCAGGATGCCTCAGGGCTTAACCCGCTTTCCCGCCCGCCCACTGGCTGCCGGTCCCGTGAGCAGCAAAGCGGATTGGCCGCGGCGGAGCGGGGCTCCCCCACTAGCAGGTTAGTAGGCGCCGCCGGCAGCAGACGTTGACCGGGCGCGGGGGGGGGGAGCTGGGGCCCCAGCTAGCCATTCTGGAAACTGTCGGGCGCCCTTTCCGTAGCGTAGCCACCGGCTGCGAGGCGCTGGGCGGGCGCGGAGACTGCGTGGCGCAGGCGCAGTGCTGGGCTTCTCCTGGGTCCCCAGACAGCTGGAGGAGATAAACAGAGCAGGAGGAGGGAGGGGGGTGCGTGTGTGAGAGCGCGCGAGGGAGTGTGAGTGTGTGTGAGCGCGGGTGTGAGGCGGTGCGCAGGGGCGGGCGGAGGCGCTGTCCGGCCCCGGCCAGGCGCCGGGCGGGGAGCATGGGAAGAGGCTAGAGCTGCCCGGGCCCCCCAGCCCCCTTCCCGGGATCCGCGCCCCCACTCCCGGGAGAGGGGCCGGGCCCCCCGGACGGACATGGGCTCCTGAAGTTGCGCCGCTGCTGGTCCGTGGAAGAGACCTGACAGGTACGAGTCGCCGCCGCCCCCAGCCCTCCGCGGGCGCCGAGGCGGGCACCGGCTCCCGCATCCCCAGAGCACGGGCCGCCGGCTCTGGGCTGGCTCCAACCCTGCCGGCCTGGGGGCCTGAGCCCGCCCGCCTCTGAGCCCCAGGATGTCCCAAGAGGGGACAGGCCTCGTTGGGGCGGCGGGCAGAATGGGCCGGGGGTGGAGTGGAGACGGAGTGCTAGACGGGAGAAGGCTGTGGGTGTCCCGGGAGGCTCTGCTGGGGGAGAGGTGGAAGTCGTCCCATCACGGGACTTTTTTGCGGAGTTTTTGACATCTGATCTGGCACCGGTCTCAGGAAGAAGGGGGCAGGTGGAAGTCACAGGAGCAATGACCTGACCTGCTGTCTTGTTCGTATTTATTTCTCTCTCTCTCTCTCTCTCTCTCTCTCTCTCTCTCTCTCTCTCGCTCTCTCTCGCTCTCTCTCGCTCTCTCCCTCCCCCCTTCTCTCCCCCTCTCGCCCTCTCCCTCGTGTGTGTGTGTGTGTGTGTGTGTGTGTGTGTGTGTGTAGCTTCTGGCAGCCGCAGATGACTTCAGTGGCCCGTCCTGACTCCAAACTGAACTTTGTCAAGGTGTTTCCACCAGTCGCCCTGTACAAAGGATCTCTACTTGGGTATGGGCCATTCAGTACCCATTTCAAAGGGTAAATAGGAAGTGAGGAGATAGAAGAGACTTCGAACCAGCAGGATCCATTCTTTCTGAATATTGCAGTAGGACACCCCCTTGCCAGGCGGATTGGATTTGCTTGGTGCCCTCTGGCTTACTCTCCCCTGCCAGGGTTTCTAGAGAAGAAGTATGGGGGCTTATGACTTATGTTTGATAGCCTAATATGACTGTTTTCCCTAAAGTTTTTCTCAGATTTTCTTTAACTTCCTGAGAAAGTGATAAAGCGGCTTTAAAGTTTTCTTCTCAAGTTTGAGAGTTTAGGAACCTGATTCAGTCCCCACTTTTTCCAAGGATGGGATGGATAATCAGGGCAAAGTGGCAGTTGAGTGTTCCTTTTTAAAATAAGCCTGAAACAGTTTTGAGGGGAAAACTATTTTGAGGACATCTTCTGATTCAAAGAGGTTATGAAATCCCCAAATAAGGCACAGGTATGCCCAGTGGTCTGCATTAAGCTTTTTTTGTACTTTAGAACCTTGGGTGGTTAGTTTCTGCTCACCATGGTGAAGGAACAACTTAAGACTATTTCTGGTTTGAGTTCTGACTTTTCTTCTGTGTAATTCTTGTATCTTTAGAGGGATAGAATTGAATCTTTTTTGGGGGGTGTACTGGGGATTGAACTCAGGGGCATTCAGCCACTGAGTCACATCCCCAGACCTATTTTGTATTTTATTTAGAGACAGGGTCTCACTGAGTTGCTTAGCACATCGCTGTTGCTGAAACTGGCTTTGAACTCACGAACCTCCTGCCTCAGCCACCCCCCCACCCAGCCACTGGGATTACAGGCATGCTCCACCTCGCCCAGCTAGAATTGAATCTTTACTGTTGAGTGTAATACCCAGATCCTCTAAAACAGACCAAGGAATAACAGGGCTGAGACTAACAATTGATTTCTTTGTTGTAGATTGTCGTATTTCATTTGCAGGCCTAGAAAAAAAACTTTTCTGTCAGTTTGTGACCACACTGTTTTGAAGTCTGGGATCCTTTTCCTTTTGACCTATTGGGGAATACACTTATGCTCAAGTCACATCTCAACTTGTAGAGACAGTGCTTTTGAATCAACTCTGCAGATTAATTTAGCAACAATCCTTATTTCTGCCTGGAACTTCTTTCCTGGTTGTCACTTGGGGAGAGAGAATATGTGTAATGCTTATGATGATAATGTTAACTATTATTTGCCAGTTTTGAATTGTCACACAGGTGGCAGTTTTTCTAGCTGGAAGGAATTCAGTATTGAATCTTTCATCAAGCATCCTCTGTACAGTGTTTTCACACACCTGGACTTCAGGATGTAGAAAAACACAACTGAAGATATTAAAGCCCATTTGCAAATATCTGGATCTTGAGGAGCCAACTTCTGAGGAAGACTCAGACTGTGCCTCATTCTTACTTACTTTTATTTTTCTTCTCTCCTTTTAAATTAGGGCATATGGCCCACACATGCAGTTCTGGGTCTTAGATAAAGTCATAGACAGCATATAAGATAGTAATACTTGCCTTTTCTGGTTTAACAATTACAGGGTGCAGTGGAGAATATCTGTAATCCCAGCAACTGAGGAGGCTGAGGCAGAAGATTGAAAGTTCAAGACTAGCCTCAGCAACTTAGAAAGACCTTGTCTCAAAATAAAAAATGAATAAATAAATAAGAAGGATCAGGGATATAGCTCAGTGGTATAGTGTCTCTGGGTTCATTTCCCAGTGCAAAAACAAAAACAATAACAGCAGAAAATCTGTCCTGTTTCCTTTCTTCTTTCATTCTCATCTTTCTAGATTCTTCGCTACATCTTTGGGCTGCCATTTAAGGTTGCTGGAGCCATAGAATGCTTGGATCGTGCTTTCTTCTTTCTTTTTTTTATACTTTTTTTTATTGGTTGTTCACAACATTACAAAGCTCTTGACATATCATATTTCATACATTAGATTGAAGTGGGTTATGAACTCCCAATTTTACCCCAAATGCAGATTGCAGAATCACGTCGGTTACACATCCACAATTTTACATAATGCCCTATTAGTAATTGTTGTATTCTGCTAATGCTTTCTTCTTTTTTTTTCATGTCTTCAAAAACCCAGGTCCTGAAAGTTGCCATTAGAAACCAGTCCCATGTTATAGTTAATTCTGGCTAATTTACTTTGAGAGAGATTTACCAGTTGGCATATGTCTTAAAAAGTGACTGACATTTATTGAGGGTCTGGTGTATGTTGGGCTTGGTACTAGGTAGTGTTCTTACTTTATTTAACAGTCATGATTGTATTGTGAAATCAGAATAATTTTCTCCATTATACATAGGAAGAAACAGATTCAGAGAAGTTAAGAAACTTGCTTAAAATCCCACAGCTAGTAAGAGGAAGGATTGGAATTCAAACCCAGGTCTGTCTGCTTTGTGATATTGAGTTGCCTCTTGGGACTATGACATGTGATAAGGGGCTGAAAAGACCAAGGTTGAGAGAGCCTGGGAAACATGATACCAGCCTGAAAATGCCTGAAGAATTGTCATGGAGAGAGGGAGCTGGGCTTTCTCTATATGATTCTAGATGGCAGCACTAGGATTAAAGGAGAGAAAGTCCAAGAGGGTAGTCTTTGATTTGATAGAAAATTTGACTTACTTTTTTTCTTATGGTTCTGGGGCTCAAATCCTGGGCCTTGTACATACTAGGCAAGCCCTCTGCCTCTGATTATATTCCAAGCCCTTTTATTTTGATATGGGTTTCACTAAGTTCCCTATGCTAACCTTGAATTTGTGATCCTGGTGCCTCAGTCTCTGGATTAGCTGGGATTACAAACATGCACCACCATGCCTGGCCACCATAGTTTTAACACATTTCAGTCACCTCAAAAAGAAACTTCATACAGCAATGAGATACCACTTCATATTCAGTAGTATAGTTATAATTGAAAATACCTAAGCGAGTCACCTAGCAAAGAATTTGGCTTTCTAAAAACAAGATGGACTACCTTCTGAGGGAGTGAGTCACCCATCATTGGATGTTTTCAAGCAGATTCTTTGCTGCATTTTTCACAGCTGTGATAGAAGGGTCCATACTCAGGTAGATATTTGAACTAAGTGATCTTTCAGTATTTTAAATAGTGTGATTCTATGAAAATGATATCAAACTCCCTGTCTTTTTTAAAAAAAATTTTTTAGTTGTAGTTGGACACAATACCTTTATTTTATTATTTTTATGTGGTGGTGAGGATCGAACCCAGCGCCTCGCACATGCTAGACGAGCGCTCTACCACTAAGCCACAACCCCAGCCCCACTCCCTATCTTTTTTATTATAAAAAATGACATGTATTCATTATCTGCTATGTACTGGGCACTTGCTAGACACATTTTTACAATATCTTACTTAAACCTCAGAAATCTTCTGTAAGGTAGAAGTAATCATTATCTCCAAATGAAGAAACTAAGACTATAGAAAGTAAAGAAATATGCTGGAGGTTACATAGCTAGTGATGATAGGGATACTATTTGCACCCATGTTTGTTCCTTGTTAGCTTGGTGGCCTAGGCTAAGTCACAGGTCATCTTTAAGCTAGTTTTCTCATTTGTAAAGTGAGGCTTATGATGGTACCTATGTTATAGTGAGCTTATGAGGACTGAATGATATAATATGTGCTTTTTACTGGACCTTACTGATTGCCCTCAAGAGCCAGGGCTTGGGGGTAAAGGAGTACCACTTTATTGGCTTCCTCAGGGTGAATTTGGGCCTGAGTGAACCCCTCAGAGTTCTGGGTCTCATTCTTTGTACTATTAGTAATAGCTGCAGACTCTTCAAAGGGCTTTGTGACAATAGTGACTAATACTAAAAACTTGAAGCCTGAATAAGGGGAGGAAGTAGCCAACAGGTCAGAATATAGGAGGCAGCTTCAGGCCCAGTGCAAAGCAAATTCTCAGCCACTTTCACAGAGCCAGATTCAGGGGTCACTGTTTACATTTTTATATTTAATATCTTCTTTTACAACAAACAAGGTCAGAAACACTAGAGCTGTGCCAGAGCTGGATGCCAAGAATAATGAACCTTAATCCTCCCTGTAGCCATCTGGGGAGGTATTAACCCCATTTTCTTGGGGATGGGGTTCTGGGGGGAAGCAGGATAAGACCTTGCCCAGGGAGCTATCCAGGGCTTTGAAGGGCAGAACCTTTGTAAGGTTTTGTCTTTTTTTATGAACCCATTTTCTATTTTCAGGAAAAATAAAACTGCTTATTTTTGAATCTTTAGGGAACCTTTCTCAGAATTTGAGCCAGGTAGCCCTTTTTGGGCACCTTTTTCAGTTGAAGCCTGAGTGTTTGGGGGCTGCTGTCTTACTGGTTCCCTCTTGAGTCACAATCTGGAAGTAGCACAGATGTAACTGAGTTAGAAAGGAAGCATTTCCAAATTGATTGGCTTGTTTTTGTTTGATCTTTCTGCTAAGTAGAGTTAGAGGGTGAAACTTCAGCGACTTCCCTCCAAGAGGTAGTACTTTGATTGGGGCAGGATTTGGAAAGATGCAAATTAAAGGTAAAGTCCAAGACTAGATGCTCTTCATTAAATATGGAGAGAGGACAGCATTATCAAAATATGTTTCTTTTTCTCTTTCTGTTCCCTTCTATCTTATGATAATTGTGGGCCTAGGAGAAGGCAGGTAAACTATGATCACTGAAAGGCAAAGTTCTGAAAACGTACTCAAAAAAATGTTCACAAAGCTCAAATGGGACTATAAAGTCCATTCAGGCAGAGGAGGCATCAAAGTGAGTTCTCATTTAATCTCCCAAGAAAGTAAAGAATTTTTTAGGATTGACTTCCATAGAGAAAGCTTCAGTCAACCCCAAGTGGGATCATTTGAGTCAGGAGCCTCAAATGTGGTAAGGAACATTTCCAAAGGTGCTTCACTGATGAGACTTCCTACAAGCCACACCTTTTCTAGGAACTCTCCTTGTGCTAGCTTCAGCAGAGTGAAGGTTTTGTTTTGTTTGTTTGGGTTTTGGTGCTGGGAATGAACCCAGGGCTTTGCACATGCTAAGCAGGTGTTCTACCACTAAGCTAAATCCCCAGCCAGGGCAATTTTGACTTGGATGTAGTTCAATTAGAGATAGTAATAGTAGTTATTTTTTGGTTGTCAATGGCCTGGACTCTGGGGTCAGAATATCTAGATTGACTCTGTTTAATAACTATGTAACTTTGGTAAGTTAACTTTCTGTGCTTGAGATCCTGCATCTATAAAGTGAGGATAATAAGAGCACCTGTCTCATAGGGCTGTTATGAGGAATCTGTGAGATAGATAGCACTTGTAAAACATTTAGAATGTTCAATAAGTATCATTTACCAGCCTTGGTATCAGGCATTTTACACATGTGCTCTTCCATTTCTTAATACCCTGCAAAGGTGGGTATTATTAATTTAGGAAACTGAGGTTTAGAAATGTTAAGTCATGGGGCTGGGGTTGTGGTTCAGCGGTAGAGTGCTCGCCTAGCACGTGTGAGGCCCTGGGTTTGATCCTCAGCACCACATAAAAATAAATAAACAAAATAAAGGTATTGTGTCCAACTAAAAAATAAATATTAAAAAAAAGAAATGTTAAGTCACACAGAAAATAGTGGCAGAGCTGGAATTTGAACCTTAGATCTGTTATATTCCACAACTCAATTCTTATTATGCTACTTCTAGTGACCTTTATGAATTGAAAATACAGCTTGGTCTTCACTTTGTTGCATTTTTTTTTTCTTTTCTATAGGATTGCTCCAGTAGGAAAACCACCACAAATAGAGTTAAATAAAACTTGAGCGTGTCTTTTGCGTAATTGAGAATGTCGAAAGGGAGTCTAGTTGTCACCCTGGCTGGAGGCAACATGTCCAGAGGAAAATAATACAGATGATTTAAATTCTCTCTTCTATTTGCTGCTAAATAGTAATATCTCCTTAGAATCATAGGAGAGGGTTATTGGAAGGAGTTTTGTAGCTCATATCTGAGTCATCCTTGCATTTTACAGATGGAAAAAGAGACAGAGAATGAAATGCCTCACTAAGGGTCATACAGCCAGTTAAAAGCAGAGGCTGGCTTGGAGCACAAGACCCCAGATCCCAGTCCAGTGCTTCTTCCTCAGTATCATGTAATGTTGTGCTTCAGTTATCCCTTGTTAAGTGGGCATAATAATAGCTTTATGGATTCCTCACAGGATAGTTCTGAAGCAATTTAAAAGTATGAACAAGAGCACTGTGATAGGAATAAAATTATTATAATGTATGCAAGGTAGTCATGTTGTTATTCATTAAGGAACAGTTCAGTAATCATTATTAGTACCTGCTAAATTCATCACTCCTGGGAGACCTAGGAGGATTAATAGATGAATGAGATGAAGAACTGGCCCTCAGGATGCTTTGTTTTTTAAGGAACAGAAGCCACATACTCCTCCCGTTCAAGGTAGAATACAGACAGGAGGAAAGGATAAGAAGTGAATTTTCTTTTTATATGTAAGTTGTGATTTTTGAGGTAGAGAAAAGGAAAAAAGATTTGGGGCTTTTCTTAATAATTGATATATAATTCACATACCATAAAAAAGTATGCAATTAGCTGTTTTTAGTAGTCGCAAAGTTTGTGCAACCCTCATCGCTATCTCATTTTAGAACACTTCCATCACTCAAAAAAAGAAGCACATATTTTTTTTCTATACATTTTTTTATTGGTGCGTTATAGTTGTACATATGGTGGGGTTTGTTGTTGCACATTAGTACATGCACACAGTATCACAGTATAATTTGACCAGTATCCCTCCCCAGCACTCTTCTATTTCCCTTCTCCTACCTTCTGATCGCCTTCCTCCATTCTACTGGTTTCTCTTTGCTTTTCATTCGTTCACCCCCCCCCCAACCTTTCTTTCCCTTTTTCCTCTCTAGCTTCCACATGTGAGAGAAAACATGTCTCTTGACCTTCTGAGTTTGGCTTATTTCTCTTAACACAATGGTCTCAAGTTCCATCCATTTTCCTGTGAATGATAATTTCATTCTTTGTGGCTGAATAAAACTCCATTGTGTATATATACTGCATTTTATTTATCCATTCATTTGCTGATGGATATCTAGGCTGGTTCCATAGTTTGGCTATTGTGAATTGTGCTGCTATAAACATGGGTATGCATGTATTGCAATGGTATGCTGACTTTAATTCTTTAGGATTATTACCAAGGAGTGGTATAGCTGAGTCATATCGTTGTTTCATACCTAGTATTTTAAGGAACTTCTATACTAATTTCAATAATTTACAATCCCACTAACAGTGTAAAAGTGTTCCTTTTTCTCCACATCCTCTCCAACATTTATTATTCGCCATATTCTTGATGATGCCATTCTGACTGGTATGAGACGAAATATCAGTATAGTTTTGATTTTTCATTTCCCTAATTGCTAATGATGTTGAACATCTTTTCATATATTTGAGAAACACATACTTTTAAGATATTACCACCTGTCCACCGATCATCCTCATCTCCTCTTTTAGCCTTAAGCAACCACTAATTTACTTTCTGTCTCTATAGGTTTTCCCGTTCTTGAAATTTTATATAAGAAATCATATAATACATTGCTTTAATCATCTTAAAAATAAACAAATCACTTATGTATTTATTTTTTACTTATTTTTTTAACACATTGTCTTTTGTGACTGACTTCTTGTACTTAGAATGTTTCCAGTTGGGCTGGGGATGTGGCTCAAGTGGTAGCACGCTCGCCTGGCATGTGTGCGGCCCGTGTTTGATCCTCAGCACCACGTACAAACAAAGATGTTGTGTCCGCCGATAACTAAAAAATAAATATTAAAATTCTCTCTCTCTCTCTCCCTCTCTCACTCTCTCTTAAAAAAAAAAAAGAATGTTTCCAGTTATCCATATTGTAGTATAAACCAGTATGTCATTCCTTTTTATGTAAATAATATTCCATTATGTGACTATACCACATTGTATTTATCCATTCATAAGTTAATGGGCATTTGAGTTGTTTCTACTTTGGGGCTATTATAAATAACACTACTATGAACATTCCTGTATAAATTTTTGTATGGCTATTTGTTTTCAGTTCTCTTGGTTATATACCTAGGATTGGGATTTCTAGGTCATGTGTTAATTCTATGTTTAACCATTTGAGGTGGGCTTTTCCTTTTTTTTTTTAATGTGCTGGGAATGGAACCCAGGGCTTCGCACATGCTAGGCACATATTCTGCCATTAAACCACATCCCCAGGCTGAGGTGTGCTTTTTTATCTTTTTTTTTTTTTTTTTTTTTGATACTTGGGATTTAACCCCCAAGGGTGCTTAACCACTGAGCAACATTCCCAGCCCTTATTATTTTCTTTTTTATTTAGAGACAGGGTCTCACTATGTTGCTTAGGACCTAGCTAAGTTGCTGAGGCTGGCCTCAAACTTGCCATCCTCCTGCCTCACCCTCCTGAGTTACTGGGTATTCAGGCATGTGCCACCATGCCCAGCCTCCATAGTTTTAAAACATTCTTTCACCTCAAAAAAAAAAAAAAAACCTCACACCACAATGAAACACCACTTCATACTCAGTAAGATGGCTATAAATTTTTTTTAAAGAGAGAGAGAGAATTATTTTTTTAATATTTATTTTTTCAGTTTTCGGCGGACACAACATCTTTGTTTGTATGTGGTGCTGAGGATCGAACCCTGGCCGCACGCTTGCCAGGCGAGCGCGCTACCGCTTGAGCCACATCCCCAGCCCTATAAAATTTTTTTGTAGTTGTAAATGGACAGAATGCCTTTATTAGTTTATTTTTATGTGATGCTGAGGATCGAACCCAGTGCCTCACACATGCTAGGCAAGTGCTCTGCCACTGAGCTATAGCCGCAACCACCATACACACACACATACACACACATATCTGAAGATCAAACCCAGAGTGCTTAACTACTAAGCTACATTGCCAGCCCTTTTTATTTTTTATTTTAAGACAGGGTCTTCAGCTGCTCAGGCGGCTGAGGCAGGAGAATCACGATTTCAAAGCCAGCCTCAGCAACAGCAAGGTGCTGCAACTCAATAAGACCCTGTCTCTAAATAAAATTCAAATAGAGCTGGGAATGTGGCTGAGTGCCCCTGAAATCAATATCCAGTACCAAAAAAAAAAAAAAAAGTCTTACTAAGTTGCTTAGGTCCTTACTAAAGCTGGCCTTGAATTTGCTTGCTATCTTGCCTCAGCCTCTCGAGCTGCTGGAGTTATAGGTGTATGCCACAATGCTCCCCAATAACATTTCATATTAATGGAAGCATACAATATATAGTCTTGCACTTAGAATAATGTTTCTAAGTTCATCTATGTTTAGTATGTATCAATACTTCATTACTTTTTACAGTTAAATAACAAATGTGTATGTACACATTTTAAAAATCTAGTCATTGCTTAATAGGCAGTTGTTTTTGCCTTTTGGCTATGATGAATATTGCTACTGTAAACATTCTTGCACAAATTTTTGTGTGGCCTATCTTTGTTTTTAACAAGTCACATTTTGCTTTTGATCTTGCATTTCAAAGCTAACACAGGTGATAAAGACTATACTCCCTGCCCTGACTGCCCCCTGCCCAATACTACAGTGGAATTCTCATTGTTTCTGGTAGGGAAATGAGAAAGAAATGTAACCTATGCTACTGAGCATATATAACAAGAGTTTTAGTAAAATTCATATTTGGCTAACATCTCTTGAGCACCTACTGTGATCCAGATACTATTATACACTTTCTTTTTTTTAAGTTTTTTTTTTTTTTTTTTGAGAGAGAATTTTTATTTATTTTTTGTTTAGTTATCGGCGGACACAACATCTTTGTTTGTATGTGGTGCTGAGGATCAAACCTGGGCCGCACGCATGCCAGGCGAGCACGCTACCACTTGAGCCACATCCCCAGCCCCTATTATACACTTTCATAGATAATTTATTTCTCACAACAGACTCATTTTACAAATGAGGAAGTTAAAACTCAGAAAAAAATTTTTTTTTCGGAGGCACCAGGAATTAAATTCAGGGACACTCTACCACTGAGCCACATCCTCAGCCCTATTTTGTATTTTATTAGAGACAGGGTCTCACTGAGTTTCTTAGCGCCTCACTAAATTGCTGAGGCTAACTTTGAACTTGCGATCCTCCTGCCTCCACCTCCCAAGCTGCTAGGATTACAGGTATGTGCTACCGTGCCCAGCCGTTAATTAACTCAGAAAACTTAAATAACTTGCCTAATTGGCATGTTGAAAGGGCTGGAATTCAGGCCCCCCAGATACCTCAGTATTTGAAGTCTATTCTCTTTTTGTTACATTATCCAGATAGGACTGTGGCACACATGGCATGGATGGTTCCTTTTGTTGGAATATTACCATTCAGTCCTTGGTTCCAGATAGGTAATCTTTGTGGATGGGCTTTGTTCTAAGGCTTATTAACCTCAGGCTATTATATTATTGGTACCCTTTGCATTGTGAGTAGATAAATTCCTCCAAATTAAGCAATTAATTGAATTTTTTTTAAGTACATGGGGACTGAACCCAGGGGTACTTTCCCATTGGGTTCTCTCTCTCTAGCCCTTTATTTATTTAATTTTGAGACAGTGTCTTGCTAAATTGCCCAGGCTAGCCTTGAACTTTCATTTCTCCTGCCTTAGCCTCATAAGAAGCTAATTCCAAGCATATGCCATTATGCCCAGTGAATATTATATACTGTTATTAACATTCTTCATAATAGCAGAGATATGTTCAGAGAAGAGAGTTTTCCAGTTTTAAAATGAAAGTTTGTGACAGAGATGAGGCTAAAGTACTAGGCATGTTAGAGCTCCAGGAACAGAATACCAGAGGTCTAACATCTGCATAGCAGCTCATATTTTTATTATAATATTATGTTTTCCTGTGTGCCATAGTATTTTTATGTTTGTCATATCCTTAGCTCAGACATTTATCTTTCTTCTTGCTTTTCATTGAGTACCTGTTAGAGCTGGCCTGCAGTATCCTAAGCTATAGAAGATGCTATTCTTTTTTTTAATTTTTTTTATTTTTTAGTTTTCGGTGGACACAACATCTTTGTTTGTATGTGGTGCTGAGGATCGAACCTGGGCCGCACGCATGCCAGGCGAGCGCGCTACCTCTTGAGCCACATCCCCAGCCCGAAGATGCTATTCTTAAACCTTTGTACTCTAGCTGAAGAAATTTTTGTTGAGCTTTCATGTTCTGTAAACAGTTTAGCCCTCAGTGGTATTAGGGCTTTAAGTGTGAATATCAGGATATATTAAATTAACTGTGTTTGCCTTAGAATGAAGAAAATACGCATTGAACATTTCCTGTGGCCTGTCATGGTCCCCATTTTCCTTTAGTGATTTCCAGGGTGCCTTGTTCTACTCTCATATGTTTAATTTATTTCCTTGCTGTCATTTTTGTGCTTTCTTCTAATATGTATGAAAAAAATAGTATAAACAATATTTAATTCATTATTCCATGTTATTCCTTCTAAATTTATTGTCATTGTTATTCCTATTGTTAATTCAGTTAAATTTCCTATTCGAAAAAGGGACTAAAGTCTTTCAATAGCTCTGATTACGATGGTGTTGCTGCCACTGATATTCTATTAAGGACAACTATATTGTGATCTCTTTTGGGTGGGATTTTGAAGATTGAACCCAGGGGTACTTTACCACTGATCTACATTCCCAGCCCTTTTTATTTTTGGGGATAGGGTCTCACTAAGTTGCTTAGGGCCTTAGTAAGTTGCCATGACTTGCACTCCCTCAGCCTTCCAAGTCTCTGAGATTACAGGTGTGCCCCACCATGCCTGGCACCATAATGAATTCTCTTTAAAGAGAATGGTCTGTATTTGACATGTTCTCTGCTGTATTTCTTTTCTTTTCTTTTTTTTTTAGAAAGAGCGTGAGAGTCAGAGAGAGCGAGAGAATCTTTTAATATTTATTTATTTTTTAGTTTTTGGTGGACACAACATCTTTGTTTGTATGTGGTGTTGAGGATCGAACCTGGGCCTCGCGCATGCCAGGCGAGCGTGATACCACTTGAGCCACATCCCCAGCCCTCTCTGCTGTATTTTCCTTCCTTCCTTCCTTTTTTCTATTTCTTGTATGTGTGTGTGTATGTGCGCGCACGTGTGCTCCACAAATACTGGGGATTCCATCCAGGGCCTGCAGCATGCTAGTCAAGTGCTCTACCACTCATTTTTTTTTTTTTTTCCAAGTGCTGGGGATTGCACCCAGAGCCTCATACATGCTAATCCTTTTTTTTTTTTTTTTAATTTTGAGATAGGATCTTGCTGAGTTGTTGAGGCTAACCTCCAGCTTTTCATCCTCCTGTTTCAGCCTCCCAAATAGCTGGGATTGCATGAATAAGCCACTACACCCAGTGTCAGCTATATTTTCAAAGTCTAGCACTTTTAAAATTTTTTTCTGAATTCTCAAAGTCACTAATTTCAGCCTTTTTGCCTCTCAGCAGAACTGAACATTATGTAATTTGCATACCACACCAGAGAGAGAAATCCCCATGATGTAGTTCTCTCTACTATTTAATCATATATGTAACTTCCTTGTATCAATTCCAAGTCTCTCATTCCATATCTAAATTTTTCACTACTTCAAGAACCCCCCTTAAAATCATGTTTTAAAATTTGACCGTGACTAAATCTCCTTATCATCCAATAACTATTGTTATTGATCTAATTATTTGTGTTTAAGATACTTTTGGATTGAAGTATAAAACTAGTTTTGCCCCTTCATAGATTTAAGGGTATTTCCCTCCTGGTGTGACTCTTTTAAATAATATCCACTTAGATGTGTTCCCAGTTATGTTTGTCTGCCTGTAAAAAGTTTGTGGAAAGACACTCAATTTCTGTTTCCTTGTGAAGGGAGAAGGTAGGCCATGGTTCAGGACAAACTATCTGCTATTATATTATCCTTTTTTTCTCAGGATGGGAGCTAAAAAAAGAAAAAACTTCATCAGAATGCTAGCTAGATATTAGTTGTATTGAATTATTGAATTTTACACTTTAGTTTTTCCAAGTCTCTGCCTTTCACTCTGTTATAAATCCCAATTTCCACTTTGCTTTTTTTTTTTTTTTTTTTGCTGTTCTAGGGATTGTACCCAGGGGTACTGTATTTCTGAGCTACATTCCCAGCCCTTTTGAAAGAGGATCTCACAAATTGCTGAGACCAGCCTTGAGTTTGCAATTCTCCTGCCTTAGCCTCCAGAATTTCTAGGATTACAGGTGTATGCCACCGCACCTGGCTTCATTTTACCCTTTTTCTTCTTTTTTTTTTTTTTTTTTTTTTTGTACTGGGAATGGAACCCAGGGGCACTGAACTACATTCCCAGTACTTTTTATTTTGAAACAGGGTCTCACTAAGTTGATGAGGCTGGCAGTGAACTTGTGATCTTCTTGCCTCAGCTTCCCAAGTCATTGGAATTCTAGCATGCACCACCACACTCAGTTCCATTTTACCTTTTGACTGAATGTGGTTTCCTGCTAGTCTGGTTTTGTTTTGTTTTGCCTTGCCTCTCTTGTACCTTTTAGTATATCTAAGCCACATGCCAATTTTAGCTAAACCCCCTTGTCTTTGATTCTGATCTCGCTTAGTATATGTACTATGTCTTTCATCTCAATGTTCCCCATATCTAACAAAAAATTGCTTGATGATTGATAAATACTCAGTTAATTTTGTAAGAAAATTAATGAGTAGTGACAATTTAGTTGGCTCTTTTGGGATATTTTCATAGTGAACATTATTGTAGATCGTTATATGCCATAATGGTTAACAGTATGGGCTTTAGACTCATAGCCCTGGACTCAAATCCCTGTTCCAGCTCCAAATTATTAGCAGAGTGATGTTGTGAAAATTGTTTTATGACCATGAATCTATTTTCTTATCTGTAGAATGGTGATGGTAGATTGTACCTTACAAATTTTTTTAAATATTTATTTTTTAGTTGTAGTTGGACACAATACCTTTATTTCACTTATTTATTTTTATGTGGTGCTGAGGATCGAACACAGGGTTTTGCACATGTGAGGCGAGCACTCTACCACTGAGCCACAACCCCAGCCCAGTACCTTATAAATTTTTGAACCTCTTTTCCTCCACTGCCTTAACACTCTCCCTTTGGAACTGTCTTCCCCCAGTTCTTTGCTTGTTGTTCATGTGTCAGCTTTAATGTCATCTTCTTAACCCCTTTGTATTAGGCAGAATTTGTAATTGTAAGCAACAGAAACCAAATCTGGCTGATGATTGAAAGGGGATTAGAGAAGCTTACAAAACATCAAGGAAGACCACAGAGCCAGGCTTGAAAAAATAGGCTAGTACAAGAGAATCTGGGCAGTAATTCACAGAACCAGTCCAGTGAGGACACTATTGCCATCACCATTCACACAGTGCATTCCACTGCCACCAGCAGCTCTGGACCTTGGTGGTCACTGTAGCCACCCATTGCTATACCCCAGCAGGGACTCTTTGCTGTCTTCAGACTCTGTGACACTAGAAACCAATTCAGGGTCCAGGAATGATGGGTCTGTTGGTATAGCGTGGATCATATGTACCCACTCTAGCTATAAGGGAGCCTTAGAGAATCTCAGTTGGCATCATTCCCACTTCATAGTGGGAAGGGGCTCTGCTTCCCACCAGACTCATTAGATAGGGAATTCTCAAAATATGGGAAGGGGTTTGGAGCAGCCAGACAATTCCAAAAATGACCACTACATCATCTTTGACCTCGAGTCTAAAAATAGCTCATGAGTCATTCTCACATCATCTAGTTTCATTGTCATCACAGCATTTTTCACTGTTGGATATCTTCTTATTTTATTTATATTTGTGTTGGGTATTTTGTTTTATGTTCATTTTTTTTTTGTGTGGTACTGGGGATCAAACTAGGGTCTTGTGTCCAGCTAGGCAAGCACTTAACCACTGAGCTACATCCCCAGTCTTCTATTATTGTTTATTGTCTGTTTCCTCCTGTTACAATATAAGTATCCTGCCTGTTTTGCTCACTGCTGTATCTCCTGGGCCTGGAACAGTATCTGGCACATAGTAGAAGCTTCTTGAATTCATTGGTTAAATGAATAAATATATGAGTTAATGAATGAATTAGTACAATGCCTGGCACATAGCAAATACATAATATTTGGTTAATTACTATTCTTAGCAGATAAAAACATTTGCATTCTTTTTGAAAAAATATTTTTTAATTGTAGATGGATACAATACCTTTATTTTATTTACTTACTTATTTGTTTGTTTATTTATTTATTTTTATGTGGTGCTGAGGATCAAACCCAGTGCCTCACACACGCCAGATGTGTGCACTACTATTGAGCCACAACCCCAACCCCAGTATTTGTATTCTTAAGAGAAAAATACTTTTTTTTCCTTTCTGTAAGGGATTGAACCCAGGGCTTCATATATGTTAAGTCAGTCCTCTGCTGCTGAGCTATAACCCTTGCCTGGAAAAAAACAAAAACAAACAAAAACTTCTGATTTACATTGTTTCACTTGACTTCCATGGCAGTTCTCCAAGGAAAACAGTAGGAGCAAGGAATGGACCTTTTTGTGGTGACATACATGGCCCCTTCAGTGTTTTGTTCCTATGCCTGTGAGGGAGACTTGAGCAAGGTCACACATTCTTCCTAGTTTGGTGTTATTTTCATTTTAATATAGTTTATCTCACATTCTTGGTGATTGCGTGAAATTATATTTTTGTTTTGGGTTTGATCATTATATAGACACAATTGCTGCCAGTATTTAGCTTAAGTAGCTTTATTTTATCTTTTTTTTTTTTTTTAGTTGTCAGTGGACCTTTATTTTATTTATATGTTGTGCTCAGAATTGAACCCAGTGCCTCACACATGCTAGGCAACCGCTCTACCACTGAGCTACAACCCCAGCCCTAGCTTATATTAATTATCTGATGGCCAAAGAGCGCTAGAACAGTCATCTTGAAAATGTAGTTGTTTTCAGTTGGTATTCCTGGATGTTCTTGGTGCTTACAGGTGCTGTAAGAGATGCCTTTTTAACAGCTTATGATCCCCAAAATCAATTTTGGAGACATTAGCCCCAAAGAACTCAAGTTGAATGGGGACACCTAATCAAGCAGCAAATTTTAGCATTAAAGGGGAAAAAAATCCCTGCAATAATGTAATGTTTAGAAATATAGTTTTCTTTTGTGTTAAATGCCAAAAGAAAGGAGGGAGGCTATTCACAGATCAGGTGAAAAAGGTGTAATTTCATGAGGGTGTGTTAGAAATCTGCAGATGGTTGGTGGAAGATCCAGAAATGGCCTTGGGAGGTCCTAATGTCTTGGATGATTGGTGGAGAGACCTGGTGGTAGTACAGACATTCTCACAGCACAGAGAACTATCATAGGGAAGAAAGAGTAGACTTCTGTATGGCCCAGAAGTGGAAGTAGGACCAAAATATTAAAATAACAAGAAACAGAACTTCCTTTAAAAATGGTAGGTGGGCTGGGCGTGGTGGCACATACATGTAATCCCAACAACAGGCTAAAGCAGGAGGATAACAAGTTTGAGGCTAGCCTCAGCAATTTATCGAGGCCCTAAACAATTTGATGAGAACTTGTCTCAAAATAAAAAATAAAAAGGGCTGGAGACGTGGCTCAATGGTGAAGCACCCCTGGGTTCAGTTCCCAGTACCAAAAAAGGGTACAAAACAAAACAAAAAAACAGTAGGTAAGGATGTAGCTCAGTGGTAGAACACTTGTCTAGCATGTGCAAGGCCCAGGGTTCCATCCCTAACACCACAAAAAACAAAAATATTAAGTTTTTTCTCCCTCCATTTTTTTTGTTTGTTTTTTACTGATTAAGAATTAATATGGGGCTGGGGTTGTGGCTCAGTGGTAGAGTGTCTGCCTCTCACGTGTGAGACCCTGGGTTCGATCCTCAGCACCACATAAAATAAATAATCAAAATAAAGATATTGTGCCCATGTATAACTAAAAAAATTAAAAAAAAAAGAATTAATATGCCAGGGGCGGTGGCCCATGCCTGTAATCCCAGCAGCTCAGGAGGCTGAGACAGGAGGATTGCAAGTTCAAAGCCAGCATTAGCAATTTAGCAAGGCCCTGAGCAACTCAGTGAGACCCTATCTCTGAATAAAATATAAAAAAGAGCTAGGGATGTGGCTTAGTGGTTGAGTGCCTCTAATTCAACCCCTGGTTCCAAAAAAGAAAAAAAAAAATAATGTGTCTTTCTAGGGAAAAAAATTTAAACATTTGAAAATTTGAAGAAAAAAATCAGCCATACTCTTATCCAAAGCAGCTATTTTTTTATATTACCTTTTAAAAGCATAGCTATGATGTATTTGTTGAAAAAGCAGCATGCTATGATATAAGCATTTTTTACATTTTTAATCTCTGCATAATATCTTATGACTACATTATTTAGCTATTCCTGTTTTATTGGAAACTTGTAGCTTTATTTTTGTTTTTTGCTGTTAAAAAATTCTGGATGAATATGCTTAAGTGTGGAACTTTTTTCCTTGACATTTTTAGTTTTTCTGTGCAGAATTCTCAGAAATGGGATTACTTGTTCTTTCCAACCAGGGCAGTATAACACAGGGATATTTTCAAATCTGGTGAGACTAAAGGTGGATCTATCAGGATGTTAAAGAGGAATTTCTTTATTGGGTTGAATCTTGGACATGGTCACCATTACACTCAGTGTCACTTTTTTTTTAATTTCAGGTTTATTATTAAGGCTATTACAGAGGATACAGGTGAAGAGATAGAGCAAGGCATGTAGGAAGGGGCTCACGACCCTCGAGGAACTTCCATTTGTTGAACTATCTGGACACTCCTCTTTCCACTATTTGATTATGTGAATCTATGAGAGAGTTGTGTTCTGTCTTTGATTCTTCAAGTTGAGGACCAGAGATTTGAAGCATAACTAAATGTTCAGATGGGCTGCCACCGTGCAAACTGAGCAAGAGAAACTTACATCTCTCTAGCTCTGCACCTTGTTCTGACTTTCAGGATGTGTTTTCTTTTGTACACATATCCAATCCCCACCCCCGCCCCAATTTTCTGGTGAAGCGTGCATGAGTCTATCAGTGTTTATTCCAGTGTTTCCTGTGCTTATGAGTCTCTGTCCTCCCTGCCTTTACACATTGCAAGGGTTCTTCAACACTACAGATCAGGACCAACCCACTCTGACACAAATCACAGGAAATATTTCATTGAATGGGCTGGTGAACTGTTTTTTGTTGAATCAAGCCCTGAAGTCACCTTATTCTACTCCCCAAATTTATGATGTTTCTTCCTCCAGGGAATTAAATGTGTTTCTTGTGGATCTGGACTTGGCTGGAATGCACCAGGATCCTGAAGGTCCTTCCATAGCTTCTTCCTGTTGAACCCATTAAGAGAAGATGGCAAAAGTCAACATTACTAGAGACCTCATCCGTAGGCAGATCAAGGTAAGCATTGCAGACTTCTGAATCAGAGTATGAGATCCTTTCTTCCCTAGAGATTCGTTTTACAGATGAAAAAACTAAGATGTAAATTGGTGACTTGCCTAGAGTTACATAGCTAGTTGACAGTAGACCTAGGACTATATAGTTTTTTGTTGTTGTTGTTGTTGTTTTTTTTTTTTTGTTTGTTTGTTTTTTTGCAGGGGGGGCAGGTACTGAAGATTAAACCCAAGGTGTTTTATCACTGAGCTATATCCCCAACCTTTTTAAAATTTCTTGAGAGAAGGTCCTGCTAAATTGTTTGAGGCCTTGCTAAGTTGCTGAGACTAACCTCCAACTATATTCCTCTTGCCTTGGCTTCCTAAATTGCTGGGATTACAGGTGTATGCCACCATACCCATGCTTTCCCATCTTCTTTTATCAAAGAACATGGAATATATGGAGAGTCCTTTGTCCAAGAGCTTACACCAGCTGCTGAGATCAATACAGTGTGTGTAGTGAGGGAGGGACACCATCTGTGTGTTGTGCACATGCATGTACATCTGATTGTTGGGTGGTACACACAAGAGTAAATATAGTTTCTTTATGCTGCTGCAGCCACTGAGTTGTAAATGTTATGTAGAACCTGGGGGAATCTTAGTCCCAGTGTAGCTTAGACTCTTTCTTCTCTTCTGTACTAAAGCCTGTCCTGTGCAGTTTATATGTAAAAGTCTCTGATACCTGTAAGATGAATAGAAGACTGTATAGTCAAGTGAGATGGCTTCCAGGCTTTGTCATCCCTTACTAAAGGGGTCATCCAGGGTTTTTTTGTTTTGTTTTGTGTTTTTTGTTTGTGTGTGTGTGTGTGTGTGTATGTGTATGTGTGTATGTGTGTGAGATTCATTAAGTGTATTTATTTTTTTAATTTAAAAAATTTTATTCATATTAGTTTTACATGACAGTAGAACGTATTTTGACATTCATATATGGAGTATAATTTCTCATCCTTCTGGTTGTACATGATATAGAATTTCATTGGTCATGTAATCTATATGCACATAGGAAAGTCATGTCCAATTCATTCTACTATTTTCCTATTTCCATTCCTCATCCCTTACCTTCATTCCCCTTTGTCTAATCCAAAGTACTTCTATTCTTCCCTACCCTCACCCTTTATTGTGAGTTATCATCTACATATCAGAAAGAGTATTCGGCCTTTGGTTTTTGGGGATTGGCTTATTTCACTTAGCATGATAGTTACCGGTTCCATTCATTTAACATTTATTGGCCAATGCCATAATTTTATTTCTCTTTAAGGCTGAGTAGTATTCCATTGTGTACATATACCACATTTTCTTTATTCATTCATCTGTTGAAAGGCACCTAGGCTAAATCCATAGCTTAGCTATTGTGAATTGAGCTGCTATAAACATTTTTTTTTTAAAGAGAGAGTGGGGGACAGAGAGAGAGAGAGAATTTTTAATATTTATTTATTTTTTCTTAGTTCTCGGCGGACACAACATCTTTGTTTGTATGTGGTGCTGAGGATCGAACCCGGGCCACACGCACACCAGGCGAGCGCGCTATCGCTTGAGCCACATCCCCAGCCCTGCTGTAAACATTAATGTGGCTGCATCACTGTAGTATGCTGACTTTAAGTCCTTTGGGTATAAACTGAGGAGTGGGATAACTGGTTAGGTGGGGGTTGCATTCTAAGTTTTCTAAGGAGTCTCCATCTGCTTTCCAGAGTGATTGCACCAATTTGCAGTCCCACCAGCAGTGTATGAGCCATCCAGGTTTAAAGGAATAGAATCAGCCTAGGCATGATGTACTTCTATAGTAAGAATCCCAAACTACAGTCAGAAGTTTCATCTCATCACTGTCCTAATTAACTATCTATATGACAGTCACTGTGCTTTGTTTTTTTCCCATCCAAGTACTAATCAGGTCTGACCCTGCTTAGCTTTTGAGATCAAATGAGATTAGACACATTCAGGATGGATGGTATGACCATAGACTATGCCTCAGTTTTCTATTGTTAAATAATATCTTTTTGCCTCTAAGATGATTTTGAGCATGAAATATTAAAGGAAATGAGAAATGCTTTGAAAATGCTTTTTAAATGCTAAAAAATGTAAACTAGAATATGTTTTTAAATTAAGTAGTATTCATCCTAAACTATAGTCATCATCTAGAAAGACTGAGTGCATGCCTGTATAGGAGCCATGTACTTGGTGCATGTTTTAGCCTTTATATTTTGTATATTTCCCCCTGAATCCTCCCAACTTTGTCTTTTTGGGGGATTTGGGAGATGTCATTAGACTGGGTGTCCCCAAGAATAGACTATTACTTAGAGGTACAAACTCAGTAGGTTACTTTTTTCCTTAATGTATCTTCTACAATATATATCCTAAATATGATACCTACCCTCTCCAACCTAAATATGATTACATTCCATATTTGTTGTTTCCATTTTTTCTTTTACTTTTTGTCTTAAAAAAACAAAAACAAAAACCTCAGGGCTGAGGTTGTCCTCAGTGGTAGAGTGCTTGCTTTGTATGTTCGAGGCCATGGGTTTGATCCTCAGCACCATATAAATAAATAAAATAAAGATTGTGTTCAACTACAACTGAAAAAATAAAATATTCAAAAGAAACTCGACAGAATTTAGTGTTTCATTATACATTTTCTTCTGTTATACTCTATTGTCAGCTCAAGAGTAGTACAAACTCATATACATCAATTCTTTATCTTTTATATTTCCTGTAGTGCCCATCCTGGGCTGGATATAGAATTATGTAAATACTAAATTATGTTGAATTGAATCAATGAAATCATGAGTTTCTATTTCCAGGAGCGAGGTGCCCTGAGCTTTGAACGGCGCTACCATGTCACTGATCCCTTTATCCGGCGGCTGGGCCTGGAAGCAGAGCTGCAGGTAAGAGATTTAGTTTACACCCTAGAAACATATGACCTTCTCTTCTTTTCTGCATGCAAGACTCCTCTTGACATTGTTAAAAGCAAATACATTACCTCTCCTTTTATTAGCTAAATCTGAATCCAGTTTAGTGATCAACACAGTCACATAGAAATTATTTTTTTTGAACTTGTTATTTGCTGTGTGATTTTCTAAGCTTATTGAATTCCATATCACTCTTTTTACTGTTAGTGTAGACTGTAATGATTCTTACCTGTATATAGGAATTCAGAATTTACAAAGTATTTTCAGACATATACACATAATGCTTAGTTAGATGCACACATACATTTTTTTATTTTCACTTCAAAGCATTTCTATGGGAATATAAACAGGAAGTAGGTATTTTTAAAAACAGTTTAAGAAAGGCCAAGCACCTTGTCCAGGATTGGTCTAACAAATCCACAAAGGGGCCAGGCTTTTAGTCTAGAAATGTATCTTTTTCGTTTTGTCTGACATAGAGGCATTCAATTGTGTTTTCTTATTTAAGATTCTATTTAAATTCAACTTTTAGGTGTCGTACCCAACTTAGTGTTATGTCTAGGTTGAGTAAGAATTCTCTTTGGCTCCTTAGGTTAGTATTTATAAGTGACAGTATTGCTCTTAGAAAAGGAAGTAGAATTTCGTTTAATGTTAGCAGTGTAATCTTGAGGTAATGAGATTATAGGTGATTGTTTTTTGCTTCCTTTTAGGCTTAAACTTGTGTCTGTTATAAAATATAAAGTATAATTACATTAATAGTAATATGGAAAAGGTTGGGGAAGTTACTTACTTTTTATTATTATTATTATTATTATTATTATTATTATTGCTTTGTCAGGGATTGAATCCAGGACCTTGCTCCTACTAGGCAAGCATGCTACCACTGAGATACATCCCTAGCCTGGGGAATCACATTCTTAATCCTATCTCAGTAATACAATTATTATTGGTATTTTGAATAACTCCTTTTATCTCTTGCAAATTTTTACATAATTTTAATCATACCTTACTTTGAAACTTGTGTCTTTTTAAAGTTAACATACAATCTTTTTTTCCATGTTATCAAGTAGTCATCACAATTTTTCCTTAATGTTTTGCTGATTATAGAAGTAATAAATGTCATAGTAGAAAATATGGACTACATAGAAAAATATAGGGAAGAAAACAAAATCATTTTAATTCTACCATATAGAGATAAACATTTTGTAACATTTTATATGTTAACATTGGTAACATTTTGTGTATTATGAAGCAGAATTCTTATTAAGAGACTGGATATTAGAGGAAAACAATTAGTTTTAAATCCTGTCTTTTCCACTTACTAGCTCTATATAGCCTTGTACAAGTTATCCCTAGTTTATTTTTTTATTTTTTATATTTATTTTACTAGGGATTGCATCCAGGGGTGCTTTACCACTGAACCACATTCCCAGTCCTATTTATTTGTTTGTTTAATTATTTATTTAGACACAAGGTCTCACTAAGTTGCTTAGGGCTTCACTAAGCTACTTGGGTTGACTTTAAACTTGGGGTCCTCCTGCCTCAGCTTCCCAAATTGCAGGGATTACAGGTGTGTACCTCCACACCTGGGAACCTGAGCAGTTTTTTTGGAGTGGTGGGAACAAAAGCTATATTGGAGGAGCTGGTTAGTGAATTGGAAGTGAGGGAACAACAAGAGCAGGTGTAGACAACTCTGAAACTTTTTTTTTTTTTAACAAAAGGAAGCAGAGAAATTGGTCAATAGCCAAACAGGTCTACGGGATCAAAGGAAGGATTTGTAAGAACAGGAAGAAATATTAGAGCGTGTTTATGTTGATGAAAGAGGAAAATATTGGCAGAATATCTGAAGCAGGAATGTCCTAGGGAAGGCTGTAGGGAAGGATTCAGAGTAAAAGCAGAGGACGTGGCTTTTGATAGGAACAAGGACGATTCTGTCATTGTTACAGGGTCCAGTGAAGTCTAGGATTAGGAGAGACACATGGACTAGAGAAAAAAAAAATCTAGATAGAGTCACAGAGGTTGTCTATACTAGCAACTCAGCAATAGATTGCATGCTTAGCATACTTGAGGCCCTGGGTTCAATTTCAGCACACACACACAAAAAAGAGTGGCGATTAAACTACTGTTACCTTAGCAAGAATCAAGATATTAAACTGTCTTTTGGGGGGCAGGCGGGGTATACTGCCACCATGCCCAGCTCAAACTGTCTTGTAATCATTCATTCTCATGCACATGCAGTGATAACAGAAAAGCCATTTTTACTTAAAATGCCCTGGAAGTTAAGCAGTAAAAACTATTAATGTTATTAAATTTCAATCCTTAAATACAATCTGTAGCATTCTATATGATGGATGCGAAATACTCACAAAGTCCTTGTGCTGTATTCTGAAACATGATGGTTGCCTTGAAGAAAACACTTGTGCAGTTACTTGAGGTGCAAGTTCAAGTAAGCATTATTATTATTATTTTTTAATGGAACACCATCAAAAAGAATGTCTAGCAGGGGTTGGGGTTATGGCTCAGTGATAGAGCGCTCGCCTCACACAGGCAAAGCCCTGGGTTTGATCCTCAGTACCAGCACCACATAAAAATAAAGAAAGAAAGAAAGAAAGAAAGTTATTGTGTACAACTACAAAAAAATAAATATTTTAAAAGAAAGAATGGCTAGCAGACAAAAACCATGATTATTCAAAAGTGAGTATTTGGCAGACATTTTCTTGAAAAATGAATAAAGTGAACTGTCAGGAAAACAACTGACAGTATTTTTTGCCAAGGAAAAAGTTTGAGTTTTTAAGCAAAAAGAGAAAATTAGAGTATAGGAACACTTGTATCTGTCACCTAAAGTTGATAACTTTTTGGCACTTTGAATGACTTTCTAGATGGGATCCATGGTAATATTAACAAATGTTAGCAATGTTGTATGGGCAGTGTAGGTCTGGCTAGAATTCATTGTGCCACAGAGCCAGTTAGCAATGTTGTATAATAAAATGTGTTAACATTTGAAGATCTTCATATTTCAGTGAGTCACTGTTTTCAAACTGACCAATGTATGATAAAACAAAATCATTCATATATAAGAGACCCATTTATAGATTCAGTACAGAATCCACCAATGTGTTTTTTGGTATTTGGGTTTTCTGGTGCTAGAGATGGAACCCACAGCCTCATTCATGCTAAGGATATGCAGGATATGTTCTACCATGAAGCTACATCTTCAGCCCCATACCAATTCATTTTAATGTAGCAAGAGACCAATCATTCATTTATGTGGTTTCAGATTCTACATTCTAAGTAACCTTTAAGAAACTATTACTTGGCTGAGTGCAGTGGTGCCTGCCTATAATCCCAGCAGCTCAGGAGGCAGAGGGATGAGGATCACAAGTTCAAAGCCAGCCTCAGCAATTTAGCAAGGCCCTAAGCAACTCAGTAGTCTCTAAATAAAATACAAAAGAGAGCTGGGAATGTGGCTCAGTGGTCAAGTGCCCCTGAGTCCAATCCCCAGTAATCTCCCCACAAAGAGAAACTATTATTTGTCAAATTTTGGTATTATATCAAAAAAGGATCTACACAGTTATCTGAAAAGGCTATTAAAATACTTCTCCTTTTTCCAACTACTTATCTTTGTGAGCCTGGATTGTTTTCATATTTCTTCAAACTAAAATAACATTGCAACAAACAGTGCAAAAGCAGATGAGAGCTGGGCGCCGTGTTGCATGCCTATAATTCCAGTGGCTTGGGAGGCTGAGCCAGGAGAATCGCAAGTTCGAAGCCAGTGTCGCAATTTGGTAAGGCACTTAGCAACTGAGATCCTGTCTCTAAATAAAATGTAAAAAAGGGCTGGGGATGTGGCTCAGTGGTTGAGCACCCCTGGGTTCAATCCTCAGTACGCACACACACACACACACACACACACAAAAAAAAAAGCAGATAAGAACCTATTAATCTGCCATTATGCTAGAAATTAAAAGAGGTTTGCAAAAATATAAAACAGTGCCACTCTTTTGGTTTTTTTTTAGTTGTAGATAGACACAATACCTTCATTTTATTTATTTATTTATTTATTTATTTTTATGTGGTACTGAGGATCAAACCCAGTGCCTCTCACATACTGGGTGAGTACTCTACCACTGAGCCACAACCCCAGCCCAGACTTTCATAATTTTACCATATCACTATATAAAGATATTTTTAATCTTTTATGAGTTCATAGTGTTGTGTTACATGAACATACCATAATTTATTTACATAGACATGTAGATTAATTCTAATCTTTTGTATGTACAGAGTTATTGCCTTCCATGGAGTTTTTTAACCTATTTATTTAGGTACTGGGTATTGAACCCACGGATGTTTTAATACTAACTAAGCTACATCCCCAACCTTTTTTTTTTTTTTTTTTTAAATTGAGACAAGGTCTCAGTTTCCCAGAATGGGCCTCAAACCTGCAATCATCAGCCTCCTGAGTTGTTGGGATTACTGGTGTGAGCCCCCATGCCTGGCAAGTTTGTACCAATTTAAACTCCTGTTATACTTCTTCACTCTTACATCAGACATAATACTCAAGAGACATTGTTTTCTACCAAATCCCAATATGATCAATATTATTGCGACATTATTCAAACAAGTGCAAAATGATGAACCAGGGAGAACTTAATACAACTTTCACACTCAGAAAAATGTGGTTTAGGTTGACACCTGAAAGATGGATGGGAGTAACTAACCAGATGGGTGGGGTGGTAGGGAGAGAAAGAATGTTCTAGAACAGCATGTGATACAAGCGAGAGCAGAAGGTACTCAGTCCAAGAGAACAAACAGTCAAAGAATACAAATAGAAGAGGAATGGCAGATGAGGCTGATAAAGTGAGTGTGGATGGATTGTTTATCGTGAAGGATGCTATAAGCTATGTTGAAGACTGAGGACAGTAGAGAGCCATTGAATGGCTTATAGCATAGAAACAACACGATCAGAGTGTGCTTTAAAAAAATTAATCTTGTCAGGATCAGGTTTGGTGGTGCACACCTGTAATCTCAGTAAATCAGGATGCTGATACAGGTCGACTGCGAGTTCTAGGCTAGCCTCAGCAATTTAGCAATGCCCTAAGAAACTTAATGTCTCTAATTAAAAAATAAAAATAATGTTGGCTTCAAAATGAAGAATAGATTGAAGAAGTTTAAACTGGAGACAGCCAAACCAATTATGAAGTGTGACAGTGACTCAGGAAGAGGTTATAGGCTATCTGAACTAAGATAGTAGTAGTTTGTTTGGATGGAGAAAAGTCAGTAGATTTGAAATGTTTAAAAGATAGAATCATCAGAATTTTTGGTGATTGGATGTGGAAAAATAGGAAGAGAAGAGTAACAAATGAAGGTCTGGCTTGAGTGGCAGGGTAGAAAGTAGGATCATTTGCTGAGTTCGGGAACATTGGTACATGAATAGATTTGAGGGAAAGATGACCTGTTTGGTAATGATGTTCTGTGTCCATTTAGCAGTATCTAGACAGGTATTTGGATTTGAGCTCAGAATAGAGGTATAGTCTAAAGATGTTATTTGGGAGTAGTGAGCAACATATAGATTGGAGCCATGAATGTGAGTTGTGATTGCACTTGGGGAATGTGTATAGTAAGAAGGATGTCTAGATGAATCTATGAAAATTGACTTTTTGAGGAGGGGGTGGGTACTGGGGATTGAACCCAGGGGCACTCAACCACTAACCACATCCCCAGCCCTTCTTTGTATTTTTTTAGAGACAGGGTTTCACTGAGTTGCTTAGTGCCTCACCATTGCTGAGGCTGGCTTTGAATTCTGGATCCTCCTGCCTCAGCCTCCCGAGCTGCTGGGATTACAGGCATGCGCCACCATGCCTGGCTGAAGACCAACATTTAAGGGCCAGGTGAATGATGGAGGAGTATGTAAAACGTTAAGAACAACTATAAGGAATCTCCATACTACTTTCCAAATTGGCTGCACCAATTTGCAGTCCCACCAGCAGTGTATGAGTGTACCTTTTCCCCCCACATCCTCGCCAGCACTTGTTGTTTGTCTTCATAATGGCTGCCACTCTTACTGGAGTGAGATGGTATCTTAGAGTAGTTTTAATTTGTATTTCTCTGATTGCTAGAGATGATGAGCATTTTTTCGTGGACACAGCCACATCAATGTTTATAGCAGCACAATTTATAATAGCTAAACTGTGGAGCCAACCTAGATGTTCTTCGGTGGATGAATGGATAAAAAAAATGTGGCATTTATATACACTGGAATATTACTCAGCAATAAAAAGTATAAATCATGGTATTTGCAGGGAAATGGATGGCATTAGAGAAGATTATGCTAAGTGAAGTTAGCCAATCCCAAAAAAACAAATGCCGAATGTCTTCTTTGATATAAGGCAGTGACTCAAAATGGAGTTGGGAGGGAGAGCAAGGGAGGAAGATTATCTCTAGATAGGGAATAGGAGTGGGAGGGAAAGGGAGGGAGAAGGGGAATAGCATGGATGGTGGAAGGAGACCCTCATCATTATACAAAATACATGTATGAAGATATGCATTTGGTGTCAACATACCTTATATACAATCAGAGATGATAAATTGTGATATAAAGGTGTATTAAGAATTATAATGCAAAAATAAATAAAATAATTAATTTTTAAAAAAAGAACAACTATAAGGACTGGAGGTTGATAGATGCTTCCTTGGCATACACGAAGCTCTGTGTTCAGTCCTCAGTACCACCAAAAACCAAAACAAATAAACAAAAAAACAACCAAAGGGGTAGTAAGGAGAACAGAGAGCATGATGTTGCAGAACACAGAAGAAAGTTTCATTGAGGAGAAAATGGTCAACACCATCAAATACTGCCAAAGGTCAAGTAAAATAAAGACCAAGAAGTATCCATTGATTTTGGGAAAGGAAGCCATAATAGTAACTTTGGCAAAAGTCATGTCTCTGGAGTATGGTGTAGATAAATAGAAGAATTATTGAGAAGTGAAAGGATGAAAGTACCAAATATAGTTACTATTTCAGCCCAGCTATAAAGGGGAAGAGAAATGGAAAGCCATAGTTAGAACCAGATTTGGTACCGAGGAAGGAATTTTTTAGGTTAAAAGAGATTTGAGCATGTTTAATCTCTAGAGGAATGAATTGGTAGAGAAAGTGAAAGTTGAAGATATACAAAGTAATCTAAAGTGGGGGTTTGTCAAATATATGTTGCAAGAGAATATTGTGGTAATGAGTTAATGGTTTTTTTTTTTTTTTTTTTTTTTTGAGAGGAGATGTCCTGCTATGTTGTTAGGCTGGTCTCAAAATCCTGGGGTCAGGGGCTAGGGATATAGCTCAATTGGTAGAGTGCTTTCCTATGTACAACAAGGCCCTGGGTTCAATCCCCAGCACGGGAAAAAAAAAAATCCTGAGCTTATATAATCCTCCTGCTTCACCTTCTCTGGTGGCTGGGACTGTGGGCACACGCCACCATGCTGGGCTTTGAATCGTGGACTCTTAACTGGGTAGGGAAGGAGAGGAGACAGCTTGTCTGACTGGGCTTGGTTAGAGGTCCTTTTAAGATGAAGAATCACCAAAGCATGATGTATACAGATATAAAGATATTCTCTTGTTCTTGGCTTTTTCTACCTATCAATATATCTTAGAAATCAAGCCTATAAGTTCATAGAGTTCTTCCTTATTTTTTATATGTGTGGTACAATCTTGTGTAGCAGTATTTATTCAATGGATTGTCCAACTATGAGCACTTAGAGTTGTTTCTAATAGTTTATAATTACATCAATACCATAGTGAATAACCTTGAATATATGTATTTTAGTATTGCTGGAGATGTAACTTTAGGTGAAAAAAAAAAAGCCCTAGAAGTAGAGTGCTGATCAGAGGGCAAATGTATGTGTAGTTTTGTTAGATATTGCCAAATTTCCCACCATGGGAGTTGCACAGTTTACCTTTTTGCCAGAAATACATGAGAGTGCCTGTTTTTCTACAGCTTACCAATGGACTCTGTGGTTAAGCTTTTGACTTTTTTTTTTTTTTTGGTGGTGCTTGGGATTGAGCACAGGACCTTGTGCATACTAGGCAGGCACTCTGCCAACTGAGCTATACCCCTAGTCCCCTTGACTTTTTTTTTTTTTTAACATCCTGACAGGTGAAAAAATAGTATGTCAGTATAAGAAAAATGATATCTCAGAGTAAGTTACATTTCTCTTATGAATGAGTTGACTAACATTTCATATGTGTGAGGGCCACTTAATGTAATTTTTGCCAATTTTTCTGTAACAAGGGAGAACAATAATTAATATATGTTTCTGCATATTTTTTGGCAGACAGAAGTGCAGGAAGGATAAGCAGAAACTAATGAAATTGGTCACCTCGAGAAGCAGAGGTGGCAATGGTGGAGGGATGGAAAAAGGAAAGTAACCCTTCTCTGGACTTTTTTATAATTTTCACTTTACGAACCATGTTGAGATTTTACATACTCAAAAAGTAAGATTGAATCAAGAAAGATTAGAAGATGGATGCCAACTAAATCAAGTAATTTTTTTTTTTTTTTTGGTATGGGGAGTGAACCTAGAGGTACTTTACCACTGAGCTACATACCCAATCTTTTTCTTTTATTTTTTATTTTTGAGACAGGATCTCACTAAGTTCCTGAAGGTCTTTTTAAATTGCTAAAGTTGGCCTTGAACTTGAAATCAACCTGCCTCAGCCTCCCAAGTCACTGAGATTACAGTGAACTTCAAATAAATTTTTTTTTTTTTTTTTTGTTAAACAGGGACTGAACTCAGGGGCAGCTCTAACACCGAGCTGCATCACTAGCCATATATATATATATATATATATATATATATATATATATATATATATATATATTTTTTTTTTTTTTTTTTTTTTTTTTTTTTTTTTTGAGACGGGGTCTTGCTAAGTTGCTGAGGCTGGCCTCAAACTTGCAATCCTTCTGAGTCTCTGAGATTACAGGTGTGTGCCACCATGCTTAACTTGAACTATACTTTGTAGATTTGTTATTGGAGATAGTATTGCTATAGCAATTCTGTAATATTTTATATGTGTGTTGTAGAATTGAATGAATAAACATACCAATGCCAAAATTATCACTGTGACAAAAGGAATATTCAAATAGGGAAAGGCAAAGGACTCTGAAATATTGTATTGATATTATGAACTCATGATTTTTAAAATATGTATGTAAAATGTGTGTGTATGTGTTTATCTAGCTTTTGTCCTTTGAAAGGGTCTAGAAACATTACACCTCAATAACTACTGTTTAATAAGCTAGGTGTGTGGCACATGCCTATAATCCTAGCAACTCAGGAGGATGAAGAAAGAGGATCACAAGTTTGAGACCAGCCTCAGCAATTTAGCAAGACAAAATAAAATAAAAAGGGATAGGGATGTAACTCAGTGGTAAAGCAATCCTGGGTTCAATCCCCAGTATCTCATAAACAAACAAACTAATAAATAGATAGTTACTATTTTTAAAATACCATTCCATACTGTAAGGAATCAGGAGTCCTTGGAGAAATAATTGGCTGGGACAGAGAAAGTATAAGGTGAATCTATAACATATTGTGCTGAAAAGTAAAAAAGTCTATTAAAAATGATAGGAATATATTGTAAAGACGTAGGAGCCAGCTTGCAGGCCATATTGTTGGCCAGATCTGGAACAATTTTAGTATATGGAATGAATCATGACAGTAGTAAATTAAAACCCATCAAGTAAAAACAATATTGAGTTTTGGGGCTGGGGTTGTAGCTCAATGGTAGAGCACTTGCCTAGTACATGTGAGACACTGGGTTTGATCCTCGGCACCATATATAAATAAATAAAATAAAGGTATTGTGTCCATCTATAACTAAAAAATATATTTTTAAAAATCTGAGTTTACACCAATGGAGGTGCAGTTCATTCTACTAGAATGCCAACTATTAAATAAAGAAATGATAGAAGTAGAAAATCATCATTTTTATGACTACCATACTAATAAATGATTGAGGCAGGAATAATCAATGGGTGACTGAAACCATTGTGTGAAAATTTGATGAAGGACAAAATATTTGCACAATATGAAGTATTTCCTCACAGATAACAAAGGGAAAAATCGTAACATTATGGTGGAGAAACCTGGTGGGTACCACTTTAACCAGGACAAATAGGCAATTTATGCCACCTGATATTAAGCAATGAGGACACAAAATCATTGAGGTAGTATTTCTGACAAAATACATTAGCTAAATCTAATGAGGAAATAGTGAGACAAATCCAAACTAATCAGAAGAACTGATTTATTCTTCAAAAATGTCAATGTCATTAACAAAGAAAGGCTGAGGAGCTTTCCAAGGTAAAAGACCAAAGAGTAAGTGACAGCTAAATGCAGTGTGTGATCCTGAGTTGGCCCCTGGGTCATGAAAATAAAGAGGATATTATTGGGACAGTTGTCAAAATCTGAATTTGGAATTCAGAATTGTAATTAGGTATTGGTATTGTATTAATGATAAATTTCTTGTTTTTATAAATATCCCTGGATAAATAAAAGAACAACAGTGTTCTCAGAAAATACACAGTAGTAGATTAGTGGAAAGAGTCTTGCAGTCTGCAAATTATTATCCAGTCAGGAAGAAAGTGCTGTCACATGTGAGTGTGGTGGGGTGGGTATAGAGACAAAGCAGGGAGAAAAGGAGAGAAATAAAATGTGGCAGTGTTAATAAATTAGATGGAAAGGATGTATGGATATTCTTGTACTATTCTTGAAATTTTTAATACATTTGAAATTGTTCCAAAATAGTAAGTTAAAAAGGTTTATTGAGAAAATACAAAGGACTGTTGTAGCAGCAACCAAATAAGATAGCCAGAAGGAACTTGAGATTAGAGAACTTAATGTTAATTAGTATTAATTCTAAAATATCCTATTATATAAAACTATGTCACTCTTCCTTTTTCCTTGGACATTTGCTGAAAATTCACCAAGCCCCTTTTAGTTATGTGTTAGCTCATCTTGACTCAATGATTTTTATTGCCATAGATGGACAGAGACCAAATATCTGGACTTTTCTGCAATCTCAGAAAAACAGGGGGGTGGGTGGGAGGGCACTTGCTTTCATTTTTGGTTATATCACCAGAATTTTCCTTTTTCACATTGGAGATTGTGATCACACTTTGATTCCTCCTATTTAATTCATCTGTGGGATTTCTTGACATGGTAGAGAAGAGAGGAGAGAAAATTCATTTTACAAATGAGAATAAAACTGAACATTTCTGAGGTCATATGAGTGTGGAAATAAGATTAATGGGATTTATGTCAGGCCTATTACTCCAGAGTTTATATTCTTCCCACCTCATCACTGTCTTATTTTTAAAAAGGCTCAATAAACAGTTCTTTGCTTGTGGATTTATTCTTTTGCCTTATTAGTTTTCTTAGTATTATTCTTAAAAAATTACATATATTATACCAAATCTTGAGATACTCAAGTCTCATATAAAATGGTATGGTATTTGCATATAACTCTTGCATGAACTCACAAATACTTTAAATAATCTCTAGATTACTCAAAATTCCTAATAAAATGTAAATGTTATGTAAATAATTGTTTCAAGAATAAGTATAAGAAAAAAAGTCTTCATGTTGATTACAGGTGCAGCCATCATAGCTCTGTTTTTGATCTATGACTGGTTGAATCTATAGATATGGGATCTAGCAGTATAGGGATCCAAATATATATATATATATATATATATATTTCACCTCTACAATCTGGTCTTGTTGCTCTTTATTTCCATTTTTCTTATATAATTTATTCATAAATTCAAGTTACAAGTTTATGGAACCAAATCATAAACTAGACCAATATGCTTTTTTAATAGAATTGGTGGAGCAGTTCCATGAGCATAGTGCAACCTGATCTAACCATTTGTCCGTTTTTTCTTTTTTTACATCTTAGAGAAGTAAACTAGGTATCAAGTTCATCAAATAGTCACATTCAAAGAAAAAGATGGGGAGGAGATTTGATTTCATGAGAGATTTCAAGAGGTAGCAAATTATAGTATGTGGGCCAAAGCCAGACCATTACCTGTTAGTTTATTTTGTATTTTATTTAAGTGTACAATTCAGTGTTTTTTAAGTATATTCACCAAGTTGTGCAATCATTAGTGGTTGCTAACTCCAGAACATTTTTATCATCCCCAAAATGAACCTCTTACCCATATTAGCAGTCACTCATTCCCCTTGTCCCATCCCCAGTGGCATCCCAGAAACCACTAATCTATTTTCTATCACAATAGATTTTCCTATTCTTGACATTTCATATAAATAGAATCAGACAGTATGTGGCTTTTTTGTGTCAGACTTTTTACATTTAGCATAATGTTTTAGAGGCTCATCTATGTTGTAATATGAATCAATACTTTGTTCCTTTTATGGCTAAATAACATTGCATTGTTACATTTACCATAGTTTGTCCATTCATTAGTTTACAGACATTTAGGTTGTTTTTACTTTTTGGTTATTATGAATAATGCTGCTATAAAACCTCATGTGCAAGTTTTTGTGTAAATGTGTATTTTCAGTATGTACCTAAGGATAGAACTACTGAGTTATATGGTAACTAAATGTTTAACTTTTTGAGGAATTGCCAACCTTTTTTTTTTTTCCCTCAGTACTAGGGATTGAACTAGGGCATTCTACCACCAAATTACATTGCTTTTTTATTTTCTTGTCTTAAGACAGGGTCTCACTGAATTGTCTAGGCTAGCCTTGAACTTGCAATCCTGCCTCAATCTCCCAAACTGTTGGGATTGTAGATGTTAGCTTCCATACCCAGCTACTAAACTGTTTCCTAAAGTGGCAGACATATATGACAGTTCCAATTTTTCAACATCCTCACCAATACTTTTTTTTTTTTTTGATACTAGAGATTGAACCCAGGGGTGCTTTACCACTGAGCTATATCCCCAGCCCATTTTATTTTTTGAGACAGTCTTGCTAAGTTGCTTAGGGTCTCACTAAGTTGCTGAGGCTAGCCTTGAATTTGCAGTCTTCCTGCCTGAGCCTCCCAAGTCACTGGAATTACAGGCATGTGCCATGTATCCACCATCAACACTTCTTATTATCCATCTTTTTGACTATAGCTATCATAAGAGGAATAAAGTAGTATCTAATTGTTTTGATTTTCATTTCCTTGATGGCCAGTGATGTTGATACTTCTTTTCATGTGCTTATTGGCCATATTGGTTTATTTTCTTTGGGTAAATGTATTCACATCCTTGGTCCATTTAGATTATTTGTCTTTTTGTTGATGAGTCATAAGAGTTTTATTTATGTGATTTGAAATTTTTTTTCTTTGTGTTGTTTTCTTCCTTCTTTCTTTTTTTATTTTTCAAAAAATATTTTTTGATTCGGAGACTGGGTCTTACTAGTTTTCCCAGGATGACCTTGAACTTGTGATCCTTTCTTGGTAGTGCCTTTTATGCACAAAAGTTGTTGTTTTTTTTTTTAAAGAGAGAGTGAGAGAGAGAGAGGGAGAGAGAGAGAATTTTAATATTTATTTTTTAGTTATCGGCGGACACAACATCTTTGTTTGTATGTGGTGCTGAGGATCGAACCCGGGCTGCACGCATGCCAGGCGAGCGCGCTACCGCTTGAGCCACATCCCCAGCCCAAAAGTTTTACCTTAAATAAAATCAAATTTAATTTTTTCTTTGTCACTCCTGCTTTTGGTGTTGCATCTAAGAAACATTGCTATGCTGGGTGTGGTGGTACATGTCTATAATCCCAGCTACCTGGGAGGCCAAGGCAGGAGGATTGCAAGTTTTAGGCAAGCCTTGGCTACTATGTAGCATAAACCCTGTCTCAAAATAAAAAGCAAAAAATAAAAAAGTTCAGTGGTAGAACTCCCTTGGGTTCAATCCCTAGTGCTATCCCCCCACCCACACACACATATACAAAACTATCCTCTTGAATTGTCCTAAACCCTTATCATAAATCAAGTGACCACAAATGTATGGAATTTTTTTTATTAGCAGCCAACTGTATACCATTGATCTAAATGTCTATCCTTATTCCAGTACTATTTTGTAGCATGTTATGAAGTTGGGAAGTATAAGTCTTCCAACTTTGTTTTTTTCCAATTCCAAGATTGTTTTTTTTTTTTTTTTTTTTGGTTATTCTGGTCCTTTGAATTTCCATACAGATTTGAAGTCTACTGCCACCTGTTTTTATAAATAAAGTTTTATTGGAACACAGCCACACTCATTCATTTATGTATTGTCTGTCTGCTTTAGTGATTCAATGGTAGAATTGAGTAGTTCAGACAGAGACCATATGGTGTGCAAAGCCTAAAATATCTACTATTTGGCCCTTTAACAGAAAACGTTGTCAACCCCTCCTTTAGATAATGAAGTAAACGCATGCTTTGAAGCACCAGAGGTCCATTCATTCTAGATATGCCATTCATTAATTCACTCATACATTCAGGCACATATCAAGTGCCCACTGTATGCCAGGAATATTCTAGACATGGGAGAGATGAATATAGCAGCAAGTAAGTCCAACACAGTTCTTGTTCTCTTGAAGCTCATTGCCATGGCCTACAGCACTCCTTTAAATTCTGGTATCCACTTACTTCCCTGAGCCCATTTTGTTCATCTTACTTGTCCCTTTCATCACTATGCTCTGGCCACTTTGGTTTTCATTCTATTTCTATAGCAAAACAAGCTTCTTCCTACCTTTGTGTTTGTTCTTCCTTACATGTGGAATTATTTGCCTTGAGATCTTTTTGTACTTCACTCCTTATCAACATTCAGATTTCTTAAGTATCACTTCCTCAGAGAAGCTGTCCCTGACTATAGTACATCTAGAGCATGTCCAGACCACCATGTTTTATGTTCTTCGTAGCACTCACTGCTCTCTGACTCCTGTTTATTTTTCCTCTCCCCACCCCACTGGAGTTTTCTGCCTTATTTATCACAGTAGCCTTTGCATGTATAAGATGCCTAGTACATAGTAGTTCTCAGATACTGTTCAGGAATTGAATAACTAAAGAGAACTTGCAGAGATAGACAGAAGATGTAGGCTCAGTATAAGGAAAAACCTTCTAGTGTGAATTATTGTTGTTGCCTTGCCTCACTATACTTATAAATATTTGGAATTTTAGCTATATATATTCAAGTTGAAATATATTTTAAATCACTCCATTTCAAGACTTCTAGAAGTAGTAATGTAAATGTATAACACACTAAGGGAGAGGTGAATAAATATGGTTTAATCTTTTTATAAAATATTTTTTAGTTGTTGATGGACATTTATTTTATTTGCTTCTTTATATGTGGTGCTAGAATTCGAACCCAGTGCCTCACACATATGAGGCAAGAGCTCTACTGCTGGTCTACAACTCCAGCCCCACAGTTTAATCTTTAACATGGACGTTCTATAACCATTGGTAGTGATGCATAGGAGGAGAAAGCTAATGTTATAGGTTGGGATGTGAGGGGGAGAAAACAAAATCTCATCAGCTCCATGGAGATACAGGAGGTATGTTGGTCTGACTCAGTCGTGTTTCCCTGAGCCAGTACAATGCTAGCATATAGCAAGCATTTAAGTTTTAAGAGAGAAAGTTCTAAATAAAAAATAGGCAATGTGACATTATGGTTAAAAGCCAAGCTCTGGAATCCCTTGTCAGACAAGAGCTCACATTCTAGATATGCCAGGTTCATTAAACTTTTTCTTTATCTGAAACGTGAGGATAGTAACAGTGTTTCTCTCATAAGGTAATTGTAAAACATGTATGAAGGGCACAGTGGAAGTGGTGAGGCAGTATATATTAGCTGCTACTACTAAAATCTTTCTTTTTCTCTTTCATTATTGAGGTATGATTTACCTAAAATAAAATGCATTGATTTCAAGCATTTGGATGAATTTTGACAATTGTGTGACTACCACACTCAAGATTTAAAGAAAAAAAAAATGCTTCTGTCACCTGAGAACATTCCCTGTGCCCTTTTTCTTTTTTCTTTTTTTTAATTGTCTTTGTCACAATATCTTTATTTTATTTATTTATTTTTATGTGTTGCTGATGATCAAACCCAGGGCCTCGCACCTGCTAGGCAAGTGCTCTACCGCTGAGCCACAATCCCAGCCCCTGGTACCCCTTTTCAATCACCTTCCTATCTCAAAGCAACTACTTTCTGGCTTTTGTCTCCATGGGTTAGTTTTGCCTATTCTTGTACTTTGTGTAAATGCAATTTTATAGTCTGTAGTCTTTTTTTTTTTTTTTTAAAGAGAGAGTGAGAGAGGAGAGAGAGAGAGAGAGAGAGAGAATTTTTAATATTTATTTTTTAGTTCTCGGTGGACACAACATCTTTGTTGGTATGTAGTGCTGAGGATCGAACCTGGGCCGCACGCATGCCAGGCGAGTGCGCTACCGCTTGAGCCACATCCCCAGCCCCTAGTCTGTAGTCTTTTATATCTGGCTTCTTTTGCTGTGTTTTTGTTTTACTCATGTTACATGTTATCTATGTTCATTGCTTTTTATTGCTGAGTAGCATTTCACTGTATGGATATACCATAGTTTGTGTATCCATTGTTCTGTTGTTGTTGGGTTATTTCCAGGTTGGAGCTTTTAAAAATAAAGCATCTATAAATATCCTCATACTAGTCTTTGTATGGACAGATGTTTTCATTTCTCTCAAGTAAATATCTGCAGTGGACTTGCTGAATCACAGGGTAAATATAAGCTTAGCTTATAAGACATTGCCAAACATTTCTCTAAGGCTATAAGGCAATGGTAGCAGTAAGATTTTTTTTTTTTTTTTTTTTTTTTTTTTTTTTGGCAGGGGAGGCTGTCTCAAAAAATTAAAAAAGGGCTGAAGACGCAGCTCAGTGGTAGCACACCTCTGGGTTCAATCCCCAGTATGGACCAAAAATTTAAAAATTTTTTAAAAAAAGTTTTGATTTGTTTTGTTTTTTGGTCACCCCTCACCCACTTTTTTCTTTGTGGTGCGGGGGATTAAACCCAGGGCTTTAGCTGGGCCCACCTGTAATTCCAGCAGCTCCGGAGGCTGAGACAAGACGATCATAAGTTCAAAGTCAGCCCAGGAACTTAGCAAGGCCCTAAGCAAATTAGTAAGACCCTGTCTCTAAATAAAATATATGAAGGGCTGGTGATATGGCTCGGTGGTTAAGTGCCCCTGAGTTCAATCCCCAGTTCCAAAAAATAAAAAAATAAAAATAAATAAACCCAGGGCTTTGTGTACACAGCCCCTCCCTTTATTTTTGTCATTCACTGTTAAACTCTGGTATGTCCTAAGCACATTTTCTTCTATTCTTCACTGCAAATATAGATTGTAAACCTGTGGCCAAGTCAGCTATTTATCAAACACAAGATAACTCCTCTTAAACACTTTGTTCTTTGAAGAATAGGTTCCAAAATGTGTCTTCTAACTTGTAAAGGGCTTTAATAATATTTTTTACTGTAGTTACTTTGTATTTTTGTAATGGTTTGAAATTTTTTCCTCTACTTATTCCAGTTTACCTGCCTGTGAGCTTTTTAAGCATATAAAGAAGAATCCTAAGTATCATATTTAATATGTCTACTATAGACCCTATCTTCTGCACTTTGAGATAGGGTCTTCTACTAATTTGAGGACAAATATAGTCATTCTGTTTTTTAGTTGGTGTTTTTGTTTGTTGGTTTGGGTTTGGTTTTTTTGGTACCAGAAATTTTTTTATTTTGAGACAGGGTTTCACTAAGTTGCTTAAAACTTCACTAAGTTGCTAAGGCCACCTTGAACTTGCAATCTTCCTGCCTTGGCCTCCTGAATCACTGGGATTACAGATGTGTGCTACCATACCCAGTTCTCAAATATAATCCTTCTGGAAGCATTAATACATTTCTCATTACCTGAGGGCCTGAACTCCTCAGTTAAAATCTGCCATGTGTCTGTTAGTCGTACTACCTTCTGCAGGCTTCCTAACCTCTCTGAGCATTGCTTTTCTTATTCCTGATATGAATAATGAGAATGGTCTCTTAAATGAGGTAATGGATGTAGAGTAGGTGTTAGTTTCATGTTGCTGCCATACAAACTTAGGAACAATACAAGTTCATGATCTTACAGTTCTATAGATCAAAAGACTGATATAGATCCCACCAATGGTTTGGCAGTGCTATGTTTTTTCTGCAGGTTGTAGAATAGAATTCATTTTCTTGCTATTCCCAGCTTCTAGAGACTGCTGCATTTCTTGGCTCTTGGCCCCCTTCCTCTAACTTCAAAGTCAGCAACAGTGGGTACAGTCCCTTTCACACCTCTTTGTCTCTAGTTCTCTGCAGCCAGGAAAGCTTCTCTGATTTCAAAGATTTGTGTGATTAGATTGGGCTCACCTATGTAATTCATTGTAACCTCTCCTGTCTCAAGGCCCTTAATAACTGCCTCTGTGGCACAGTAGATAATGCACTGGACTTTCAGCCAAATCTGCAGTGGCCATTTTTTGAGATAGCCCCCCCTGCCAAAAAAAAAAAAAAGCCCTTAACTTTAATCACATCTGCAAAGTCTCTTTTGCCACCTAAAATTACATATTTATAGGTTTTAGAGAATTAGGATGTGGACACCTGCAGGGGGCCATTATTCTGCTTGCCACGAATAGTTTAGCACTATACATAGCTCTTTGTAAACCCTCAGTAAGTGGCAGTCATTCAAGGCCCTTGGTGCTCTGTGAGATTTCAAGATAAAGCTGTGACCCCTGGCACAAGTAATTTACAGTCAGGTGAGTAAATGAAAGAGCTAAGGACAGAAATAATTCTGACCCAGAAAGAGTGACCAGTGATTTGACCAGAGTGTCATGGGAAGGCTAAAGGCCTCAGATCAGCAAGTGATCTGGCAAGTTTAAGCAGATATGTGTCCGTCATGTGCACAAGTGAAGAACCTGTGAGGAAATGGGTTTCAACTCAGATGAGAGTATTTACAGGACAAAGAGCAAGGGAAGGAGAAGGCAAAGGAATAAGCTTTTTTTTTTGACTAGGCAGTTGGGAGATTAGACTTGACCATATCTCTCAATTTTTTCCACTACTCCCACTAACTGGACTCATTTGGTTAGTTAGGCAATAGATACATGCCAGGCACTGTGCCTGGCCTTGGGGATTCAGTAAACATAGTCCACAAAGTTTGCTTTCTCAGGGCTGGTGGAAGAAAACAACTACATCACCACAGAGCCATAACACAGTATGACATTAGGAGCCCTTAGGAACATACTTTCTCCCTCTAAAAGATGGGGAAGAAACTACCTATAAACAGAGACTTGAAGAATGAGTTGGTTAAGATGCTTTGGGTCACAAATGACAGCCCAGCTCAAATCACTTTTAAGAAGAATGAACCAGGGGGCTGGGGTTGTGGCTCAGTGGCAAAGTGCTTGCCTTGCATGTGTGTGGCCCTGGGTTCAATCCTAAGCACCACATAAAAATAAAAATAAATAAATAAAATGAAGGTATAAAAAGAAAAAAAGAAGAAGAATGAACTGATTGACTCACTTATTTACTGGAAGGGCAGGAGTAGGTTGGTGCCAGGCTTAGTTACTCTTATTGGTCTCACTCCAATATTTTAGGATCCCTTGGCTAAGCTTCCCCTGCATATTTATTTCACTCTCAAGCTAACTTCCCTCATGATGGCAAAATGAGTGCATAGTTCCAGGTGTCATGTCTATATCCCTAGAATTCAAAGGAAGAAAGACATCTTTTCCATAGACTGTCACCCCAAAATGAAAAAAACACCATTTGCAGAGGCTCCCTCCTAGTACCTGTTCCCCATTGCGTCTGATAGGGGTCACAGGTTCATTTCAGAACCAATCCCTATGGCAAGTGTCTGCCACGTCCTATTTGGTTTAGGCCTAAGTCCCTGAACCCATTACTGTGGCAAGAACAATGAGTTTGTGCTTCCTGAAATATATATATCTGATTTGAGGCAGGGAGATAATTACGAAATGTAAATCAGGGTGCTATTAGAAAAGAGGGAAGGTGAAGAAACAGAACAGTATTTAGGAATGCCTAGTGACTTCTTCTCTCCCACCATGTGAGACTCAGTCTGTTCTCTGTACCTTCTGCTTATTCATGGATACTCTGTCTTCATAACCCTAACCTTGCCATTATTTCTCCCTGTGCATGCTTTCAACTTCAGCATTTCTCTGCATTTCTCAATTCAAATCTCAAAGATAAAAACTCTAGCCCAGTTTACTGCACCAGGCTTCAAAAGATCTGAGACTGGTATACCGTCATGTCTAGTATCCAAATAGTACCTCGCTTGTAGTACATACTTGATAAATATAAGTAGACAAATGAAAGATTATTCTTCTAGTTATTTGGCCGCCTTTGTGTCAGATGCTCCTCTGAGCAAATTTTCTTGGCTGAGGGGCTGTCCCTTGGAGGGACCATTGACATACCCTTCTAGTTGTAGAAGCAGAAATATTTTGGATCTCACTTCTACTACTTACTACTATCTGAACTTCTGTTGACTTTTCTACAAAATGGGATCAGTGAAACCTGTCCTTCATAGCTCAGAGGTGCCCAGTGACAAGTGAGATTATGAATATGAAAGTACTTTATGTACTGTAGTATGCCAAGCAGTTTAATCAATTCTGGCCACCCACATTCACTCTCAAGCTAACTTCCCTCAGGATGACAAAATGTGTTCAACATGAAGTCAAAGCCCATCATTCTGTGGAAAACACTGAAGATGGGAAGACCAGTTTATGCTCGGGGCGTAGCTCAGGGATAGAGCACTTGCCTAGGATGTCTGAGGTCTTGGTTCAATCCCCAGTATAAAAAAAAAAAAAAAAAAAAGGCGAAACAAAACAAAAAGAAAGGCAAGTTTTTCTGCTTAGTTCTACTTCTCCCCAGGAGGATCTCTAACTGGCTCTCTTTTTGTCCCTTGCCATTTGCCTTCCCAGGGTCACTCAGGATGTGTCAATTGTCTGGAGTGGAATGAGAAAGGAGAGTAAGTATGAGCTAGAGAGTTCTGAAGGAGGTGTGAAGAAGCTGAGAGAAGGAGCTTCCTTCTTTTGAGTGAATCTAAGTAAAAAAAAGCTACTCTCTTCTTATGTTTAGGCCATAACTTTTAATACAGTTAAACTATCAATCCCAGTTAGATGGAAGGGTGGGTGACCATCCAAACCCTAGTTGTTGTTTTTTTGTTGTTGTTGTTGTTGTTTTTACTAGTCAGTGTATTCAAGGATAATGGGAAACTTCTAGTTCTTTGGGTCCGAACTTCTATAAACTGGGAATGTGGGGAGGGGGAGCCTGGGAACTTGAGAAGAAGTCAAAGCCCATCATTCTGCTTGCAGCTTGCTGGCCTCTGGTTCTGATGACCAGCACACGATTGTGTGGGACCCGCTGCACCACAAGAAGCTGCTCTCCATGCATACAGGACACACTGCAAATATCTTCTCTGTCAAGGTGAGCAGGACAAGCCAAAGAGCAAGTGATGGTGTGACTGGGCTGTGGGCATGGTCATGTTGGCATGTGTATGTCTCATGTACCCTCTGGGGTCACAGACCCTCCCCATGGTCTGAGCCTTTGATGGTGATGCCTGAAGCTTCATCCCTTTTCCATGCCCTTCTTTGTCTTTTAGAGCCAAGAAGCTAACTCGAGATGGACTTATAATTATGTGAGCGTTGAGGGTGGGGGGGATGATTCTGAGCTTGAACAATTTTTTTTTAAAGAGGAATTTATAATTGATGTTACAATTCAATTAAATAATTGATTTTTTTTAAAAAGAGGCTGGGTGTGTCTACAATTCCGGCCACTTGGGAGGCTGATTCAGAAGGATTGCACATTTACAGCCAACTTGGGCAACTTAGTGAAACCCTCCCCCAAAGTAAAATTTTTAAAAAGGCTGGGAATATAGTTCAGTGGCAGAGCAATTGCCTAGCCAGCTCAAGGCCCTGGGTTCAGTCCCCAACACACACACCTACAAAAAAAGAATGAGCAGATACCCGAAGAGAAAGTAAATCAAAGAATTCAACACCTACTTATTTCCCAAATAACTGAACAATAACAGATTTAAAAGCTCAAAATATATCTTAAACTTTGCCTCTTTCCCAAGCTCTGATCCTCATCTCCTGTTCCAGAGGCCAATTCCATATTTCTGTGATTTTTAGAGACATAACAATGACAATTCATCTTTTACATGACCAACAGAGATTGCTTTCTGCCCCTGCAAAGTTTTAGTCTGTGCATTCAGACTTGGGGATGGGGACCTGAGCCACCAGTTTTGCATCATGGAGCATAAAATGTCGAGTTTTTAATATACCTTCATGGTGAGACCTTGGACAAGTCACTTACACATAGCCCATCAGCCTCCTCTTCTGTTTAAAAAGAAAGAAAGTTTAGAAAAGGATTCTGTCTTCAGGTAGTCAAAATACTAGGTGTCTTTACAGTATTTCAACAATGCCCTCCCCCTAGTGGCAACTATGGTGTATGATGTGTAGTTGCAGCCCTAGGCCCATGGCCATGGCCAGGGCTTTCCTGTTTATTTCTGTTGTGCGTGGAGTATATGCTATCTCTAGACAGGATTAAAAACTACTGATTGTCCCTAAAGATGATTGAATTCTGTCTGTTCCATCTATCCCAGTCTAATGTGCCAGTGGAGAAGAATATATGGAAAAAATGGATGTTGCTCTTCCATAAACGTTTAAAGCCAAAGGGAATTGCAGCTATTTAAATGCAGAGTGATGCCCCTCACACAGTACCAACACTTAGCCTTAGTGTGGGTTGGAAAGAACTTTTCAGTTCAAAAACAAAAAACTAAAAGTTAGGTATGGTGGACATGTCTGTAATCCCAGCTACTTGGGAAGTTAGAGGATCACAAAGTCCCAACAGCCTGAGCAACTTAATGAAACCCTGTTTCAAAATTTAAAAATTTAAAAAAGGTCTGTGATGCAGCTCATTAGCAAAGCACTTGCCTAGCATGTTTGAGTCCTTGGATTCAATCCCCAGTACTGAAAAAAATAAAAATAAAAAAATTCAGGGCTGGGCTTACAAGTTGGTAGAGTGCTTATCTTACATGCACAAGGCCCTGAGTTGAATTCCCAGTACCACCAAAAAAAAAAAAAAAAAAAAAAAAAAATTAGTCTTTTGAACTCAAAAAAAGTTAGATGACTCTAAGTAACCCAAAGTTAGGTGATAGAACTGCCTGCTTTTATTCCCCTTATTTGAAGCAGTATTTGTAACTCTTATGATCTTGCCAGATGTCATCTAGAGTATGGTATTCTCGGCTTCATCATGATAGTGGGACTCTCATTTTGTTTTTTTAATTGTTTGTTTGGATGCTGGGGATCAAACTTATGGTCTCACACTGGGTGTGGTAGCCCGCACCTGTAATCCCATGCCTGTAATCTCCAGAGGCTGAGACGGGGGAATTGTGAGTTCAAAGCCAGCCTCAACAACGGCAAGGTGCTAAACAACTCAGTGAGTCAGTAGGGCTGGGGATGTGGCTCAGTGGTTGAATGCCTCTGAGTTCAATCCCTTATACCAAAAAAAAAAAAAAAACAAAAACAAAAAACCTTATGGCCTCATGTATGCTAGGTAAGCACTATTCTACTTCGATACTCCCCAACCCCAGAAGTCTCATTCTTAGCTACATAGAGATGGATTTCTTGGTAGTCAGCCCTTTCCCAAGGTCTTACATTTGAACCATTTTCACTGTTTGTTACTATAAGGAGTGATGCTCTGCGCATTTCCGCACATGTCCCTTTTTCTTCTTGGATTACTTCTTAGAAGTGAAAGTTTTGGGTCAAAAGGTAAGAATAGCTTTTTATCTTTGTTACCTATTGCCAGATTATTCTCCAGAAACAGTTGAACCAATTTAAAGTCCCCGCTACCTTAAAATTCCCTGAAAGTTATTTTCTCTTTAGGACTAATTTATTACTTGATTTTTAGGTTATTAAATAGTCGTGGTGGCGGCCAATTTGGAAAGCAGTATGGAGATTTCTTGGAAAGCTGGGAATGGAACCACCATTTGACCCAGCTATTCCCCTTCTCGGTCTATTCCCTAAAGACCTAAAAAGAGCATACTACAGGGACACTGCTACATCGATGTTCATAGCAGCACAATTCACAATAGCAAGACTGTGGAACCAACCTAGATGCCCTTCAATAGACGAATGGATTAAAAAAATGTGGCATTTATACACAATGGAATATTACTCTGCATTAAAAAATGACAAAATCATAGACTTTGCAGGGAAATGGATGGCATTAGAGCAGATTATGCTAAGTGAAGCTAGCCAATCCCTAAAAAACAATTGCCAAATGTCTTCTTTGATATAAGGAGAGTAACTAAGAACAGAGTAGGGAGGAAGAGCATGAGAAGATTAACATTAAACAGGGATGAGAGGTGGGAGGGAAAGGGAGAGAGAAGGGAAATTGCATGGAAATGGAAGGAGCCCCTCATGGTTATACAAAATTACATACAAGAGGAAGTGAGGGGAAAGTGAAAAAAAAAACAAGAGGGAGAAATGAATTACAGTAGATGGGGTAGAGAGAGAAGAAGGGAGGGGAGGGGAGGGGAGGGGGGATAGTAGAGGATAGGAAAGGCAGCAGAATACAACAGACACTAGTATGGCAATATGTAAATCAGTGGATGTGTAACCGATGTGATTCTGCAATCTGTATATGGGGTAAAAATGGGAGTTCATAACCCACTTGAATCAAAATGTGAAATATGATATATCAAGAACTATGTAATATTTTGAACAACCAACAATAAAAATTATTAAAAAAATAATAAATTAAAAAAAATAGTCGTGGTGGGCTGGGGGGTGTAGCTCAATGGTAGAGCACCATGCTTAGCATGCATCATCATCATTAATCAATCAAATAAGGCAGTATGGTATGTGGATTTGGTCTTGCTGCATGTTAGGTACTGAAACTCAATTTTTAAACTTATTTACTAGCTACTGGGGTTGAAAACAGAACCTCACATATGCTAAGTATGTGCTGTACAACTGAGCTACATCCCAACCCCCAAATCCTATTTGAATGAGCTCTTTTAAGCATCAGTAAGAAAAAGTTGCTGCTTGGTAGCTAGTACATGGTAAATTTTTAGAAAAAAAAAAATTGATTATTATTTACTGTTACTTGGGGAAGAGTCAAAGGAAAAGCATTCCTCAAGTAGTTAAATTTGGCATAGGTCATAACCACTCTGGCAAAATTAAAGTGTGTATCTTGATTTTGACCTTTACGCCTATTGGCTGCTAACTGATATCTAAAGTGTGTGTGTGTGTGTGTGTGTGTGTGTGTGTGTGTGCGCGCGCGCGCATGCACTTATATGTGAATTGTCTTGGATGAGATCATTTTCTTGTCTTATATGGAGAAGGAAAGGGCATACTGACATCCTGGCTCATCTCCTTCAGTGGCCAGCTCTGTCACTACCACCTGCCAATCTCTTCTTCAATCTCTCCTGAGCAGTTCCTGCCTCATGCTGGGGACCGCATCTTGATCACGGGAGCAGCTGACTCCAAGGTGCATGTCCATGACCTGACAGTAAAGGAGACTATCCACATGTTTGGAGATCACACAAACCGGGTGAAGCGCATCGCCACAGCACCCATGTGGCCCAACACGTTCTGGAGTGCTGCTGAGGATGGGCTTATCCGGTAAGGGTCTGGGCATCAAGTGGCCTGTGGCTCCCCTGCTCCCAGGGCGTGGTAACTCCCCATTCCATCTGCTTACAGTACGTCCTCCCATAGGCCTGGTTCCTTCTTCCAACAGAAGTCCAGCTGCCTTTTCTGCCCAGAGTAGTTGTCTGTGTACAAACTCAATTGGGAACATTTGTTTACCCCATCTTCACCATGCTCCATCTCTGTCCTCCCTCTACCACCTCTAGGTCCACTGACCTTCTCCCACAACCTCAGATGTCCAGATCTCTACCATCTCTGGGTGTTCACACTTGCTATTTCCTATCCCTGGATTCTCTGTCCACAGTTCTTTCCATGTCTGACTCTGTCACCAAAGGAAATCAGTTTGAGTCACCTCTTTGGAAATACTTGTCTAGGGGTTGGGGTTGTGGCTCAATGGTAGAATATTCACCTAGCATGTGTGAGGCACAGGATTTGATCGTCAGCACCACACAAAAATAAATAAAATAAAGGTATTCTATTCATCTACAACCAACAAAATTAATTATGTTATTAAGTTAATAACGTAAATTACGTTATTCTGTTTCATAATCCTAATTGCATTCTCTATAACTCTAATCACCATCTGTAGTTACTTTATTTTTTAATTTTTTTTTAGTTGTAGTTAGACATAATATCTTTATTTTATTTATTTATTTTTATTTATATGGAGAAGGAAAGGGCATACTGACATTTGGGTGCTGAGGATTGAACTCAATGCCTCATAGGTGCTAGGCAAGTGCTCTGCCGCTGAGCCACAACCCCAACCCTTACTTTGTTTTTTGCTTGTTGGTTTACATTTTTGTCTGTGTCTGCACTTGAATAGTAAACTCTCTTAGAGCAACTCCATGTCTGTGTTATTCTTTATTGTGTCCCTAGAATGTGCCTGGCACATAAAGGTACTTGACACATTTCTCTTGAACAATTTTGTCATTGAACATATTTCTGGGACAGGGAGAACCAGCAGAAATTAGAAAATACTGTCCCCTTTTCTAGTGCCCTGTATTGTTACACATGTGCCTCCACTTCCTTCATTTCCTTCAGCCTGAAATAGCATTGCTTTCCTTTTTTTTTTTTTTCATGTGTGTATGTGTGGTACTAAGGATTGAACCCAGGGCCTCCTGCATGCCAGGCATGCACTATACCAATGAGCTACACCTGCAGAAGTCCCGCTTCCAAACCTTTGTGAGATTGGGTCTCATTATATTGCCCAGGCTTGTCCAACTCCTAAGCTCAAGTGATCCTCCCATCTCAGCCTCCCAAGTAGCTGGGACTACAAGTACACACTGCAGCACTCAGCTATTATTGCCCTTCTTTAACCCCTTTCTTCAGATGCATGTTTTCTTGCATGGTTTCCTATCTCCCCAACCGGCTTTAATCTACCTCCGTTGAGTTCCTATAGGACTTTGTCTCTCTTCCCTATTATAGAAAAGAAGTCTCTAAGTCATGTGTAAGCTATAACACAGTAGCTATGAGCAGGCCAGAACTGGAATGAAGTCAGAACTGGAGTGAAATCCTATCTCTCACCCAGTGTTTGACTGGAGAAGATTACTTTACCTCCGAACCTCAGTTTCCTTAAATGTAAAATGGGAATAATCACAGTATTAATTATTTGTTCCTTTGTTCATCTGAACATTAAAATTGAAATAGCACATGTAAAATTTTAGTATGGTACTTAGGAAGCATTTGATCAGTAGCATGTGCACTTGTTCAAACTGACTGCCCAGGCTGTGCCAGGGATGCTGAGCATCTTGGGCATGGGGTAGAATCCTAGGGACTGAGGCATAGTCACAGTCAGCAGGTGAGCTTACTCTGGGCCTTCTAGAATAGGAGGGATTTGGATGATCCAGGAAAGTCTGAGTGGCTTCCCAGCACAAGTCGAGTTTGTGAAGGCAGGGATAAAAGTGACAGTGTACAGGACAGAGGGTTCTTAGTTGTAATTGACCCACATTTTGAAAAAAATGTGGAGTTTGGTAAAGGCAAACTTAAAGTATTGAGGAATCTCTACAGTTTTGGGGACAGAGGTAGGAGAGTGGCATAAAACTGTTTTGGGAAGAACATTCTGGTAAGGATGACTTAAGAAAGGCCAACAGCAAAGAGATTGTTGCAGATGTTTAGGCAAGAGGAAGGTGAGCATGTGGGTGATGTCCCTCCCAGCTCTCTGAAGGTAACTGTATTATGAGCAAAAAAGTTCCCCAAGCTGGAGCAGTAGGATTTTGCTGTAGCAGGTGTTGGCATTTCCTTTACCATGTGGATGGGATCGTTCTTCTAGGTAGCTCTTAGATGATATCCAGATTTTCTCTCTCTCTCTCTCTTTCTTTTTCTTTTCCCCCTTCATCTATATCTTCCTTTGTTTCTTGAAAGAAACTAGATTAGGAAGGAGCAGAGCAAAATAGTCTAAATCCAGTCTTGGCAAGTCAGCCTTGTTCCACACCTAGGGACAATACTAGACACAAAGCATGTTTTCACTAAGCATTGTAATCAGCAGTAGTATAATAGTACCCATAATATATCTGTAAAATAAGTACAGTAGTATCTACCCTAAGGGGTTACGCTAGGATGAAAAAGAATGTGTGAGAAACCTACTACAGGGGCCTGGCACACAGTGGGCACTAGGAAATGGGAGAGAGGTTTTGACATTCTGATAATTTACATATGGGTCTAAAGCCCCTCCAAATCCTTGAATAACAAGGACTCTGCTTCTTGCCTGCCTACTACACAAGGACCCCATCCCTAACTTTGTCCTCTCTCACAGCCAGTATGACCTTCGGGAGAACAGCAAACACTCGGAGGTGCTGATTGACCTGACAGAGTATTGTGGCCAGCTGGTGGAGGCCAAGTGCCTCACAGTCAATCCCCAGGACAACAACTGCCTGGCTGTAGGGGCCAGTGGGCCCTTCGTGAGGCTCTACGACATTCGCATGATCCATAACCATAGGTATGGTTCACTCAGCCTCCTGGGGCAAGACCCTGGGAACTAGCCACCCCTTTTCTTCATTTCCACACCCTCTTCATTTTTAATTGTTGTTGTTGTTTGTTTGTTTTTTAATCTTGTGATTTAAAAATATTAACATATGCTTGTTTTGAAAAATGTGAAAAGTTTAACAAAGAAATTACCCAAAATCTCATGGCCTGAGAGAAATCACCATATAGTTTTTCTCCTGGTTATCTTACCATGATTGTGTTTGCACAGTTAGTTTTATACACGTAATTTCTTTCTGCATGTATTTTATTATATTTAAAATAAATAAATAAAGAGGAATATACTGAGCACCCCCACCCTCACAACAACCCCCAAACGAAGTGGCTTCTGCAGCCTTGGCTTTCCATGATTTGGGGACAAGTGCAGCAGTGCCTGGCCTGCTTTATTTTCATTCATGAGTGTGGGTGACCACTGATGTTCCTCCCATACTACATAGCTTGGAGTGGGCCTTGAGCCTTAGATTCCATGTCTGTAAAATGGGGGAAATGAAGTGGCCATGAGAATCCACAGAGTTTTCAGGACCTCCTTGGCAAAACACTATAGTGTCTGTGTCCATATCTGTCTAGTAGCTGGACTTTGGAGTCACTTAGGTAAGGAAGAAAGGTGCCTCCTTTATTTCTCAGGGACCTAAACTTAGGCATCCTCTAGTGGGGGTCTGGTCTATCTAGCCAAGGCCAGTGCCTGAATTTCTTATTGTTTTTTGGTTGGTTGGTTTTTTATTTAGGGGGTGTGTGTTTGTTATTGTTTTTAGAGTTTTAGCCTATTTTATTTTTCTTCCCACCAGAAAGAGCATGAAGCAGAGCCCATCAGCAGGTGTACACACCTTCTGTGACCGGCAGAAGCCCCTTCCAGATGGTGCAGCCCAGTATTATGTAGCAGGTAGGACTCAGCCAGCTCTGGCGCCAAACTCTTGACTGGATGCTTACTTACCTGCCATTCTGGTCAAGAGTAAGGGCTTTAGAGTCAGACAGATCTTTAATCCTGACTCTAATGCTAAACTTCATCAAATTATTTACCTTTAATGAGTTTCTTTTCTGTAAACTGGGGTTGTAATCTAGGAGATAAAGCAGCTGGCCCAGTGTTGATCATCGGGCTCGACACTTGTGGCTGCTTCTATGATGAAGTTGAGTGCTAAAGTTTTCAATTTGGCTATCTTCACACAATCTCCTGCCCCTTCAAGGGGGACTGAGAACCTCACTCTAGAATGACAGGGCTCTTTTTCCAGGTCACCTGCCAGTGAAGCTGCCTGACTATAACAACCGTCTGAGAGTGCTGGTTGCCACCTATGTGACCTTCAGCCCCAATGGCACAGAGCTGCTAGTCAACATGGGAGGTGAACAGGTAGGTTCAGCTGCCTCATGTGACTGCCCATAACCATCCCATATGCAGTAGACCAGGCCTGTGTACCGTACCTCCACTGCCATTAGGTAGACAGACGTAATAGCTTCATTGTAAATTACATTACTGTGAAAGGTGGGAGTGACATGACATTATAAGGATGCTGAGAGAGGTATAATAGGCTGGTCTCTCTCTGTGTGTCTTTCTCTGTTGTCTCTCTCTTTCTAATTTCTCTTTCTTTCTTTTTTATTTTATTGCAGTACTGGGTATTGAATCCATGGGTGTTCTGCCACTGAGCTACATCCCTAGTCCTTTTTATTTTTTATTTTGAGACAGGTTCTTGCTAAGTTGCCCAGGCTAAGTTGCTTGTGATCCTTCTGCCTCAGCCTCTTGAGTCATTGGGATTACAGCTGTGTATCACTTCACCTGGCTTTTTATTTTTTAATGAACTAGATAGATATATGATAGTATGAGAGTTTAGTTAAAAAATACAGGCTTTGAAATTGACAGATCTATCTTCAATGATGGCCTACTGTCTTCAAGCTGTGTTTTGTGACTTTGAGCAAGTCCGTTCACTTTTCTGAGCCTCAGTTTTCCTCATCTGCTGTTTTCTTAGGAGAAGATCCATGGGTCTCAGAGCACACAGCCAAGATGTGGTTTAGGACCAGTTTTGAGAATGTTCTTTGATAATAGGTTGCTAAATCTTCTGTTTGTGTGCTCTCAGGATATTTAGTAAGCCTTGCATAAATTTGTTTTTATTCTACTGAGCACTCATTGTGGACTAGAGTTATGATAAAAATAGGGAACCTAGCATGCATGAGGCCCTGGGTTGGATCCCCAGAATCAAAATAATAATATAGGGGAGGCAAATGCAAATATGATCCATCCTCGGGATGACAGGAGACAAGGCAGGAAATGGTGATGACATTACAAGGCAAGGCATGAATATATATAAAAGAAATGGGCTGGAGAATGGGTGAGCACCTGAGTTCAGAATAGTCCTCTGGCTTCACAGAGCTAAGTATTATCTGGCCTGAAGGTGGCATAAGTGTAAGTGGGGAGACTGTCTAGTAGAGTGCTTCAGAGCCAGGCGGACATAGGTTTGAGTCCTGGCTATGCCATGTGCTGCTTTTCTGATCCTGAATAAATTTTGAATTTTGAGCCTATATTTCTTCATTTGCAAAAGGGGTGATAATAATAGTATTTCTGCATGTGGTAGTTTCTAGGATGAAATGAGTCAATATAAAAAAAACAGAGTTCTAGAACAAAATAAGCATTCAATAAGTGTTAATAACAGATAATATTTACCTACTGAGAGAAGTAACTAGCAGTGTTACTTTAAGCAAGTTGCTTCTCCTTTCTGCAGCCTCGGTTTTCCTATCTGTTAAAGACATTTAGCTTTGTGATCTCTGAGTACTTTTCCAATTTAAGCATGTGATTCTAATTAAGGACAGTATTTCACTTAGAGCTTTGGGTAGATCAAATGGCCCTTCCCAAGGACCTGAAGGAAATAGGAATATTTTCCTGCCTGAAGTTCACTTCCTAGGCTAGCTCTATAGCTCTGTGCTCAGCACTCAGTGTATACTGAAGGCCTGGTTCTTGAGAACCGCCATAGCCTTGTGAGTAGTTCAACCACATCCATGCCTCATAGCCTCCATATCTTTTCTTGACCCTCAACTTTAGGTCTATTTGTTTGACTTGACTTACAAGCAGCGGCCATACACCTTCCTCTTGCCTAGAAAATGCCACTCCTCAGGGGGTAAGTCCTTCCTAGGGTATCTGTGCTGAAGTGGGGTGGGGAGCTTGAGTACCAGCTGCCTCTGCTGAGAAGCCTGCCCGTTATTCTGAACTGTGGCTACAATACTCCAAAAGCAGCAGATCTCTGAAATGATCCTGTCCTTACAGGAAGAAGGAAGATAACAATAGGTCAGAGATCTGTCCCAGGGCTTTGCATCATAGCCCTTTTCACTTCCCTCTGAAACAGATTGTTCCCACAGCTCTGCTCTTGCGGACCTGAAGTAGTTGCCCTTCCCTTTCTCATGCTGGCTTATTAACTCACTCTGGTCCTACAGTTGATACAGGCACCTCCTTACCCCTTATTCCCCGCCCCTCCCCCCCAGCCCAGCTAAGGGAAATGACATGTTGAAGCTGTGTCCCTTGCCAGCCAGCAGAGGGCGTACAGGCTTTTCTTTACGTCTTCGCTGCTGGTCTGTCCAAACTTGGTCTCTGGGACTGGGTCTTACCTTGGAGGAATAGTCAGTCCCACAGTGGAACCTCAGACCCTGTGTTGGAAGCTGAAGGGCTGTGGAGAAGAAACAAGGGCCTCATCCTGAGTTGTCATTGTTACTTTCTCCCCATCCTGCCAGAAGTCCAGAACGGCAAGATGTCTACCAATGGTGTGTCCAACGGCGTGTCTAATGGCCTGCACCTTCACAGCAACGGCTTCCGACTGCCAGAAAGTAGGGGGCATATCAGGTGAGGCCAGCTGACCCATTCAGTCCTCCAAGCCTCAGTTACTCTCTATGAACTTGAGGGAAGGACATGCCCTATAAACCTTCCCCCTGACCTGCACCTAGGCATGCATCCCAGAGGGTAGAGACCGGGGCAGAGAGCTTCTTGGAGGGTGGCTGGTGGTCCAAGGCCTCTCCTACCTAGTAGGATATCAGTCATGCTTAGACTGAAGCTCTAGTCCCTTGACAGTAGCTGGGATCAGGGCCCAGAGGCTAGTTGCCTCTTAGTACTAAGGTATCTCCAAATAGAGATTCCAAACAGATGATCCTCTCTCACTGTATTATTCCCTACCCTAGAGTATATCCTGCCTCTATTCTGTGCCAGGTCTTGTGCTGGGCTTAGGTACATAGGCATTCAAATTTTCTATCCATTCAAGTAAACAATTGTCCATAGAGAGATTCATATGAGGAACTTGGGTGACCATGAGGTTCAGCTTAGCAGGGAGGCAGGTAGTGTCAACTACTATCATGCCCAAGAGTTTGATTAAGAATTGCATTAGGGCTGGGGATGTGGCTCAAGCGGTAGCGCGCTCGCCTGGCATGCGTGCGGCCTGGGTTCGATCCTCAGCACCACATACAAACAAAGATGTTGTGTCCGCCAAAAACCAAAATAAATAAATATTTTTTAAAAAAATTGCATTAATGGGGGCTGGGGCTGTAGCTCAGTGGTAGAACACTTGCATCACATGTGTGTCTGGGTTCAATCCTCAACACCAAATTAAAAAAAAAATACATTAAAAAAAAGATATTGTGTCCATTTACAACTAAAAAGTTTAAAAAAAAAAAAAGAATTGCCTTAATGGGCTGGGGTTGTGGCTCAGTGATAGAGTGCTTACCTGGCATGTATGAAGCACTGGGTTCAATTCTCAGCACTGCATATAAATAAGTGAATAAAATGCAGGTCTATAAACAACTAAAATTTGTGTTAAAAAAACAAAAAGAATTGCCTTAAGCCGGGCATGGTGATACAAGCCTGTAATCCCAACAGCTCGGAAGGCTGAGACAACCTCAGCAATTTAGCCAGGCCCTAAGCAACTGTCTCTAAGTAAAATACAGAAAAGGGCTGAGGATGTGGCTGAGTGGTTAAGTGCCTTTGAGTTCAATCCCCAGTAACCCTCCCCCCAAAAAAAAGTATTGCCTTAAGCTGGGCCAGGCACAATGGGGCTGCCTATAATTCCAGCTACTGAGGAGGCTGAGGCAGGAGGATTGCAAATTGTATACCTTCCTCAGCAATTTAACGAGACCCTATGCAACTTATTGAGACTGTCTCAAAATTTAAAAATTTGTAAAAAGGACTGGGGGGTGGCTCAGTGGCTAAGCACCCCTGGGTTCAATCACCAGTACCGGAAAAAAAAAAGGTCTTAAGCCAGGTGCAGTGGTGCACCCTGTAATCCCAGCAACTCGGGAAGTTTGAGGCCCATCTGGGCAAGATTCTGTTTCAAAATAAAAATTGAAAAGGGCTGGGGATGTAGCTCAGTGATAGAGGGTCCCTGAGTTTTATCCCTAGTACTGCAAAAGAACTGCCTTAAGGCTGTTTAGGATGGCTTCATTCCTGCCCCTCTTCTTTTTCAATGACTCACAGCATTGGAATTGTGCCTATTTCCTCTCAGGTTAATGGATATTAACCCAGGTCAGGATAAGAGTGGCCCTGTCTTCTAGATGGTAGTGCAGATCCCAGGGGTTGAGAAAACTTGCCTGGCCCTCAGACAGTGCTGCAGACCTTTGGAGGGCTGCTCTGACCTTTGACTTGTCTGACTTGGCTCTGCTTCCCTTATAGCCCCCAGGTGGAGCTGCCCCCATATCTGGAGCGTGTGAAGCAGCAAGCCAATGAGGCTTTTGCCTGCCAGCAGTGGACCCAGGCCATTCAGCTTTACAGCAAGGCTGTGCAGAGGGCCCCTCATAATGCCATGCTCTATGGAAACCGAGCTGCTGCCTACATGAAGCGCAAGTGGTAAGTGGGCCTGCAGAGGGGACCTGGACCACAGGGCAGCAGGCCTGATGGAGCCAAGTTGCCAAGGCTTCCAGGGAGGGAAACTGCTAGATGGGCCAAGGCCTCTCCTCCTGACCTCCAGACCGACCGTAGGCAGGTGCACCAAGTCTGAAGTCCCAAACACCAAGGAAGCTCACAGCTAAGTGAACAAATTCACAAGTAGTTTCAACATGATGCTTTATTATAAAGTTCTGTGGCCACTGAGGAAGTAGGAGTTGAGAGAATGATAAATCCCAACTATTGGAGAATTGAGCCTTGAATTGGACTTTCAAATAGCAGTGGAATCTTGCTAGGTGAAAATGAGGATTAGATGAATTCACTTGATATCATCTGAAGTGGTTCTGCAGCTCCTTACCCCTGGGGCTTGCTTTCTGTATTTTTAGACCCACTAGACCAAGCACAAACAAGATTCCAGAGATCTGGGGCCAGCTGTGGATCATGGCTGGGGTATAGTGGTTGGTGTAACGATATGGTGGTTCATATCTTGAGGAAACCATCAGGCCCCCAGCCCTTCTGCCTGCAGCACCAGCAGGCAAGCAGACAGGCAGACCCCCATCCCCCAGCCAAGGCCAGAACTGGAGATGGATAGAGCTGGGCCCACAGCCATTTCTGCTCCGTCTGGCATACGTCGGCTCTGCCCAGACAGACAGGCCAGCTGGTGTGCCATCGTCTGGCTGAAACTAGGCAGGCCTGGGGAAGCTTAAGAAACCCACCCAAGTCAGCAGGATGTTAGTGGGGATGGGGAAGATGCAACCCCTACACGCCTAGCTCAGGCATTGAGAGTTTTTCTAGGGCTCAGGTGGACTCTTTTGAAGTTATCCTGAGGTGTGTCACCTCTCTGTCCCAACAGTTGGGTATAACTCAGCATCAAACCTACATTCTTGCTAAGAGAAGTTAGTAATGTCCTCATCTTGTTCTATGAGCTTCTACTATGTGCTAGGTACACAAAGTTATTTCCTTCTGCACCCCTGTGCTCCAAAGACCCCAGCCTCTGGGCAGGGAATAAAGTTCCAGGTATAGTTCAGTGTTGAAGGGGCAGAAAGCAGTTAAGTCTCGTAAATGGTCAGGTAAAGTGTTGTGGTCATTTTAGCTGGGAATCAGTGAAGTACCGAAAGACATGGTGTTTTGGGCTGGGGGTGTAGCCCAGTTGGTGGGGCTTGCCAAGCATGAATGAGATCCTGGGCTCCATCCCCAGCACACACACACACACACAATAAAACAGACCTGGTGTCTGTGTGGGCTTGAAGCGTGGACAGGCTTAGACAAGGAGATGAAGGGGAGGAAGGTACCATAGGGAAGGACATTCCAGGGAGATTAAATGGTGTGAACAAAGGTGTGGGGGTGGGGGACTGACTGAACAGCAAATCCATTTGGCTGGAGCAGAGGGTTCTGGAAGGGACTGGCAGGAGATGAGTCTGTGAGGTAGCCTGGGGCCGGCCTGGGAAGGGCTTGGAATGCAGAGCAGTGGCGTTTGGCCTCAATTCAGTGCATGATGGGCAGCTACTACAGAGTTTTGTGCAGGACAGGGATGCTCAGAGGGCCGTCCTTTCAGAGAGATTGATCTGGCAGTGGGACTAGGATGGGTGAGCCCTGGGGCCAGCATCTCTCTCCCCAATCCCCACATGCCTTTCAGTAACCCCTATAATGTCACATTCTGTCCCAGGCCAGTCTCCCCAGGGCTACCATCTGCTCTAGATGCAGACCACCCTCTGGTTCCTGGCTTGTCTCCGGTCTGGTTCTCCCCAGGAGCTTGGAGGGGCACCTTGCAGGCAGTAATTGGTTTCCAAACAGCGCCTGCTCCTTCGTCATAGCCACTGGTTCTGACGCAAGCCATGCTATCAAAGAAGCTCTGTCTCCTGCCTTCACACTGCTGAGCTGCTGGTTCCTGGTCTGAGGGTTGCTATTCCAAGGACTGGTGCTACCTCTGGAGTGCTGTAGGGAGAGAAGGATCAGAAGGAACAATCCAGTGTCAGGCCTGCTTTGGCCATGCAGGAGAGCTGTGAGCTGTGCCCTTGGTGGAGGGGCCATCAGCTCTAGGGAGTGCTGCTTACTGCTTGAGTAGACCAACCCCATCCCAGCAGCAAGTAGAAAAGAAAATATGCTTCCAATGGGGAATTGGCTCTTGTGACCTGTCTCGTTCTCCAGATGAGAGACAAGGATATGTTACTGGGGTCCAGGGCAGCAGGCCTTCTATATTCTGGCTTAGGGTGGGAGAAGGAGGGGCTTTTCCTTTTACCTCTGCCTACTGACTCCCCCACTCTGAAGAAACTCTCCCACTTCCCTTCATCCATGCTTTAGGTTGGAGAAGTGAGTGGGGACAATTTGGAGCTCTTGGCGTGCTCAGCCCCCTTGCCATCAGCTTCCAGAGAGCTGACTGTGCCAGACAGTCAGGCCCCATCCTCCAGCCCCAGGAGGTAGAGGCCACAGCTGCTGTGGATCAGTCAGCCAGGACAGAGGGGGGTCTGGATGAGGGCTGCTGCCTGCTGGTCGACCCTGAGTCCCCAGCCTGGCACTTCTGGCTTCCCCCCACCACAGAACTGTCCTTGGGGGCCCCCTGCCTTGGACAAGGCTTTGAAGGCCAGCAGGGGGATTTGAGGAGGTGGATGAAGGAAGAGAGAAGGAGGGCTTGGGGAGCCTGAGGTGGGCAGGATGCCAGGCCTTCTGCTGCAGAGCTGCGGGTGCCTGGGCGGGGTGGGGGGGGGTGGGGGTGGGGGGGAAGCAGTGCGCAGTTGCAGTCTGTTCTCAGCAGAGGGCAGCCTAACACCGTTTTTTGCTACCTTACCAACTCCTCAGGGTTCCTAATTTGTTCCTTCACATACTCCATCTCCCAGGGAGGAAGACCTGGGCTGGATTTTCTTCACTCCCAACTCCCCTCATCTTCATGTCTATCAGAGGTGGGCTGGGGTGGCCACAGAAAGCAGAGGAGACGAGTAGGATGACCCCTTGCTTGCTACATGACATCACCTCCAAGCCACATTCCCCTGCCTTCCCAGGGACGGTGACCACTATGATGCCCTAAGGGACTGCCTCAAGGCCATATCCCTAAACCCATGCCACCTGAAGGCACACTTCCGCCTGGCCCGCTGCCTCTTTGAGCTCAAGTATGTGGCTGAGGCCCTGGAGTGCCTAGACGACTTCAAAGGGAAGTTCCCGGAGCAGGCCCACAGCAGCGCTTGTGATGCTCTGGGCCGTGACATCACAGCTGCCCTCTTCTCCAAAAATGATGGCGGTGAGTGGGCACCAAGGAGGGGTGGCTGTCACTCACCTGTTTGAGGGGCTGCATGACCTTTTGGAAAGAATGTTTCTGGGATTGGAGAGGCCTGAACTCAGGTGCTGATTCAGAAACCATGTGACTTTGAAGTAGTCTCTCCCTCTGAGACTCACTTTCCTCACCTGAAGAGGGGAAATGTTAGCACCTCCCATTGAGAGTTTCTGTAGAGGATTTTCTCTAGTGTGTTCAAAGCACCTGGCATAGGAGGAAGCGGAACCCAGTCAGGCCATGTGGTCTCCAGCTGGGCCTTCCCACCTGCTCACAGACAGGGCCTTGGCAACCTCCCTGGGCTGAGAGAGAGGCAGGAGCTGGTCATTGCCTTTGTTCCAGTCTGTGCAAATGCAGCAGAGACCACAGCACAGAGCAACAGAAATGCCTCGTTCCCACCTCAGCTCTACCAGGTGGTAACTTGTGTGGCTGTGGGTACAGCACAGCCTCTGAACCACTGCCTCACCTGCACAAAGGGCTCATGAAGCCCTGCCCAGCTCACCTCACTAGATAGCTAGCTTGGAGAGTGGGCTGGGCATGATGGTGTGGTCTATGAACATGGAAGGTGAGCTCACTGTAGGCAAAAACAGAACCTCACTCTTCTCCTTTGCAATTTACTTAACCATGGGATTGGTTTATTTGTTTAATGAAGTTATCAGACAACTGCCATGTGCCAGGCACTATGCTGAGCCCTGGGAATACAGCTGTGACCCTGTCCATTGAGATTTCAGTGTTGGTGGAGTTTGTTCATAAAGAAACCAAGCACTGAAAGAGAGTCACAAAGAATGAAAAGTACCTGGGGGCCATGAATGGTGTGGGTGTATGGGGGAGAGTTTGATGGCAATCTGGGGTTCTTTGGGAACAGACATTTAAGCCAAGATCTGAGGATTCAGAGGATACAGGTGTCTGGGAGGTACAGAGTCCTTTTCATGGGCACCAGTACATACAAAGGCCACAGAGCAGATGGAAATGATGCACTTTTAGGAAACTGAGAAAACCAGTGTGGTTTTACCTGTCAACCAATCAGTGCTGCAGTTGGAATCCATATAAAAATTTGTTTTGCAGAGTATACAAGGTTGGTCCTTACCGCCTTAAGCACTATAAGTCTTTGTGAAAGTCACCCGAGCTTTTTACTAGTGCCCCCCCCCACCCTACTCTGCCTTTCTTCTCCACAGAAACATTCTGTGAGCCCGTGCATCCTCAGAGCTTCTAGGCCTTTATTCCTTTGCTCAGGGAACTGAATCAGGACTCTCCTGGCTTCAGAGATCCCCTCTTAAACATCCTCAAAAGATGGCAGGATCCAAAGATACATCTTTCTCACAACCCTTTCCCAGTTCTCCAGAGTAAGGGTGGAGGCAGATAACCCTAAATTGACAGTACTTGAGCTGAATACTGGGCCATGGGTGGGAAAAAGGTGTTGGAAGGTGGGAAGGACAGTATTCTTACCTTTGCCTGCTCTCTTTCCCCAGAAGAGAAGAAGGGAGCTGGTGGTGGTGGTGGTGGTGGTGGTGGTGGCCCAGTCCGCCTCCGAAGCACAAGCCGCAAAGACTCCATCTCAGAAGATGAGATGGTCCTACGGGAACGAAGCTATGACTATCAGTTCCGCTACTGTGGCCACTGCAACACCACAACAGATATCAAGGAGGCCAATTTCTTTGGCAGGTCCGAGGCCCTGAACAGGAGGAGGGCATAGCCCAGTTGGCCATAGGAGCGGGGGTGGGATGGCATTGGGGACGTAATGCTTTTAGAAAAGAGCCTCAGCTCCCAGCTCTTCCTCTGTACCCTTGGGCAAATGGCTTTACCTCTGTCAGCCTCAGTCTCTTCACCTATGATATGAAACTAGCCATACCCGCTCATGGGGCCACAAGGACTAACCAGATAATCCAAGTGACACATGCAGTGCAGTGCTTGACCATTCTTTCCTCCCCAACTCCTCCCCTCTCTGCATTTGTCAGACTTATTTTCTTTGGTTGTTTGCAGCTTTCTCTGCTGGGGGAAGATGAGGCAAGAGCCCTCAGGCTGGGAATCGTGGCACACCCATTGTGTGCTCAGAACTGTGCCCTGGGTACTGAGGGACAAAGCCCATGTCTCAGATACCTTCACCCCCAACCCTCCTTTGTAGAGGTTTACACTAAACCTTTGGGTAGGTGAGACACATGAACATGAATCAAGAATTGCTCCACCGAGATCCCCTCTAAATGTCAGCAGGTGAGGGCCTGTGCTGCAGATTGAGGGCCTGGGTCCAAGAAGTCTAGGAGTGCTGAGGGAAGATGTAGGCGAGGGTGTTCTTAGAGACCCAAGAGGTACAAGAGCCTATCCTGGCATCACTCGGGTTACAGTGTGCTTTGGAGGAGACTATCTTGGAGGAACCCAGGCAGTCTCTAATCCAAGGTTTAAGAGAACAATGACGAGGGTCTCCAATATGGGCAGATTCCCATGTGCATGGGAATTCTGAGTCAAGGGCAGACCCCCGAAGTGTGGGGGACTGAGTGACAACAGACTTCCCTGCTCCCTCTTGCCCTAAGCCATTGGCCTCTATTTGAGGCTTTAGGGCAGTACCCCACCTGACCTCCCTGCCCTTTGCCCCCCGCCAGCAACGCTCAGTACATCGTCAGTGGCTCTGACGATGGCTCCTTCTTCATCTGGGAAAAGGAGACCACCAACCTAGTGCGCGTGCTTCAGGGGGATGAGTCCATCGTCAATTGCCTGCAGCCGCATCCCAGCTACTGCTTCCTGGCCACCAGTGGCATCGATCCTGTCGTGCGACTCTGGAACCCCCGACCAGAGGTAAGGGTACAGGCAAGGTGGCCAAAGCCAGACAGGGAAGAGGGTGGGGGAACCCAGTACAGTGCCTCCAGCTGAGCCTATGCGAGCTGAAGAGAGTCACACAGAAGCCAAAGGCTGCCCTGTGAGTAAGCTCAGCCTAGGACCCAAGACTGCGTCAGGTCCGGGAAGCTTCAAGTATAGTGGGCACTTCCAGGAGCAAGAGTTGGCTCCTGCTTTCTTGGAGCATATCCTTGAGCCAGCTGTGAGGATGAGAGGCCTCAAGGGCAGGTGCAGGAGGGCAGAGAGAGAACCACACCAGCTGCGGCCCTCATGGGGAGAGTGCCTCAGGGTTCCCAGGGATCCTTTCTGTTGTATTCCACTGTGGTGTTCTGCCCAGAAGCCGTTCAGAGGCCAGTTCCTCAGTCACAGGGAAGGGTTCAGGATTTGGCATCTGGTGGGCCCGAGTTGAGCCCCACCCCTCACCCCTTCACTCTCTGCAACTTAACCATCTACACTGGAAATGGGAATGACAGCATCACTCCAAAAGTCACTTTGAGGACAAGAAGTGGTGTCTGTGGAGCCCAGCCCATGAGGTGTGGTCAGGGTGATCCCTTCACTCCTAGCCCCATGCTAATTTGTCAAGTGCCTCCCTGAAGAGCAGAAGGAAGGAAGGCTGAAGGAGGGCTGCCATTTGAGAGTAACGAGAGAGGGGGAGGGACCTATGACTGCCCTCTCCCTGGATCCAGTGTGTGTGTTCTCCGACGTGACGTGTCTCCCCAACATGCATCCCAGTGTGTGCTTGTGTCCCATGCAGATATAACCCAGTGTGGTGTTATTCCTCTTGTACAAACCTTCTGTGTGTGTGTTTCTTGCATATATTTCTCAGTACACGTGTCCTGTCCCCAGCACACATCTCCAGGTACGAGCAGCCCTTCCCTCTGCTGTTCAGCCAGTGTTTCCCCTCCCTGTTGCCCCGTCATATGTTCTGGGGCACTTGCTTCCTCGGTATTCTGGGGTCCCTCCCACCCTGGGCCCACTCACATTGCTCTCTCCTCCACCACAGAGTGAAGACCTCACCGGCCGAGTTGTAGAAGACATGGAGGGTGCTTCTCAGGCCAACCAGCGGCGCATGAATGCGGACCCCTTGGAGGTGATGCTGCTCAACATGGGCTACCGGATCACAGGCCTGAGCAGCGGGGGCGCCGGGGCCTCTGATGATGAGGACAGCTCCGAGGGTCAGGTGCAATGCCGGCCCAGCTAGACACTCCTAGTCCTGGTCCCCAGTCCCATGCTACTGGCTGGACCCTCCTCCCTGGGCAGGAGGTCAGGGGGTTCTGTTTTGGTTTGTCTTCCCACCCCCACCTCCCCATTTTTTCATTTCCCCTGTTTTGTTTGTTAGTTTGGCATTGGGGGTGGGGGTTGCTGCAACTTGCTGGCTTTCAGACTCTTGAGCTGATTGTCCCTTGATTGTCCCCAGCCCTGAGCAGAAGAGCAGGAGGGGAAGCCCCTCCATATGCCACATCTCCTGCTTCCACTTGCCTGGAGGGCTCTGACCTGCCTAAAAACCCCTCTGCCTCCAGTGGGGAGGCAAGGGCTGACACTGTCCTCAAGGGCCGCCCTGCACTTCAGTTGGCAGCAGGAAGGGGAGTGGAACTCCTAGTTGGTAAAGGCCAGCTTGGCCAGTTGCCACTCTTGCTCTCCCGCTTCCCCATGGTCTTCAGGGAAGGTTCTGAAAAAAGATGGAGTTCCACCCTCCCTCCACAGCCACCAGTGTTAAGGTGGAAGCAAAGGGAAGGATGGGAGCTCTGGAGTCGGCAAGGCCAGGCCACCTGCCTTGCCTGGGGGGCAGTGGAGCCTCCTTGTCTGCTCCTGGGCACAGGCTCTGGCCCTGAGCCTGCTCTCCATCAGGGGCTCTGCCTTTCCTTAGAGACCTGGCTGGGACTGGAGCACTGCACCATACCCCACCCACCCGTGCAGCCACTTCTGCACCATGGCCACTCTCCTCTTGGGCGCTCCTTGGCCTCACTGTGACCTTTTTGCCTGAGCTCCCAGCTGGGCCTACTCTGCTGAGGTAGCGCTTCCTGCTAAGGGACTGTCTCTGCCCTTTCTGCCCTCCTTCCCACCCCACTGCTGAGCAGCCACAAAGACCAAAGAAGTGATGGCTTCTCTCTGTCCCCTGCTGCTCTGGGGGGAGGTTGGTGGGAAAAAGCCTAACTCAGCCCCTCTTTCCTCCGCCCCAAGCTTTACACTGGATGCAGCAGTTACCCCACCACCAAGCCCCCCTTTCCCTCGCCCCCTTGGCTCCACTCTCTGGAGCTGCTCTGGGTAGTTGGTTCTCCCCCTCCTCTCTCCCTCCCCCTTACCCTCCGTGCTTCCTTGGCTCCAGCCCTCCAGCTGCAGCCTCTGGGGAGCAGCAGCCTCCCTTCTCTCCCGCCCGCCCTCCCTCCCTCTCCCTCACTCAGCCCCTGTCTCTGCCAGGTGCCTCCTCTCAGTCAGGCTTCAGAGCAGCCCTGGAGACAGGAGGGCCATGTTAAAAGCTTTTTCACAGTTTTAAGAAGAAGACGAGGGGGGTGACGCTAGTGGTGGGGGGCCTGGCACCATCTCATTGCTTTAATCCCAGCGACACAGGTGGCAGCTTCTTCCCCTTCCTGCCCACCCCAGTCCTGCTTCCCACCCCTCTCTTCTAGCTTGGTAATGAAGTATATTTATTGGTGAAGGAAACAGCTGCTGCTGCTTCTCCTGCTGCTGGGACTTGCTCCCCTGTCTCTTTCCATGACCTTTCTCGAGCCAGGGAGTAGGGAGCAGGAGTACTGGGGCTAGGCCCTGGGGTACAAGAACTGGCCAGGGCCCCTTTGCTTTCCTGTGTTCGAGCCACCCACCATTTCCTCCCTCCCTGCCTCCTGCCTCCCCCGCTGCCTGCCCAGAGCCTGGGCCCTGCAGTGTGGAGGGACACATAAGCCTTACTGTCCTCTGGGGGCAGGAGCCGAGCCTTTTTGTTGCTCCGCTCCCAGGAGAGTGAGGGTGACGCAATTGATTAAAACCATTTTGTTCTAGTTGTGGCTGGTGGCATTTGTGGGGTGCACATGGGTCTTGAGACAAAAGTGAGGGTACCCCCTCTCTGTAGCTCCATGAGAGGAGACGTGACCTCACTAAGTTGATCACCTTCCTTGAGTAACCACTCCTCTACCAGGCAGAATGAGGCCTGCCTATAGGCCTCTGGGAGCTGAGACCATTCAGCCCAGCAAGGTCCAGCACAAAGCCCAGCACTGGTGACTGCAATTTGCAGTAATCAGCTTTCACTCTCTGGCTTTCATTCCTGAAAAATAAGGGGCTTGGAGTCTTAGTGGTTTTTCAAACTTTTAAAACCAGAATTCATATATTCAGATGAGAAATATACAGTTCATACTGTGACCCAAGAAACACATGCGTATCCATGTGTAAGTATGTTTTTGTATTGTGTATGTGTATATACACACACATTTAAATATCTCACATACACACACACACACATATGTATGTTTGTGTGTATATTGTATATATGTGATGAGCGAAAAAGTTTTACTTACCCTTGCTACAGGCAATTTGCTCTATTTACATTTCAATTTTGTTAGGGAAAAAATACTGGTTGTAATCCACTAAATTGATTTCAAAACCTGCAAGGTTTTGTTTTTGTTTCTGCTTTTGTTTTTGTGTTCTAGATTATCAGATGATTTCTTAGACCAGAGGATTCCAAACTTTCTCAGTTCACAGCACCATTAGCATCCTGGTAATTTTTTCATGGAGCACCTAAGTCAAAAGAAATAACTATCAGTTCAGTTTATTAAGTAGTCAAGCCCAAATCACTTAACACGTTTATGTCCTAACAAGTTAGTTGCTATTTAAAATAATATACATAATATTCTTAAATAACTGCAGTTATTAATGTGATCTGTGCACCTGCTGGGTACCACCACAACTTTGTCAGACTTTCCAATCAGAACAGACACTGTTAGCCATGTTTCCTATTCTACATTGAATTTCATTTGCTTTTTTTTTTTTTTCGTACTGGGGATTGAATCCAGGGACATTTAACCACAGAGCCACATCCCCAGCCCTTTTTATTTTTATTTTGAGACAGAATCTCACTAAATTGCTGAGGTTAGCTTTGAACTTGTGATCCTCCTGCCACAACCTTTTAAGCGTCTGGGATTACAGGCCTGCACCACTGTGCCCAGTTTTCTCCCCACCCCTCCAGGATGAGGATTAAACCCAGGGGTACTTTACAACTAAGCTACATCCCCACCTTTTAAAAACATTTTTATTTTGAGACGTGACCTCACTAAGTTGCCAAGGCTGGCCTTGAACTTACATTTGAATGGACCGCCTTCCTTAGTTTCCTGAGTAGTGGAATTGTAGGTGTGCACCACCACACCCAGCTAAAACCCAGCTTTTTAAAGACAGTCAAAAGCAATGCGGTACCAATCTAATAAAGAAACTGAACTACCTTGAACTAGTAATTTTCTCAATATCCAATAGATGTTGAGTTCTTATCAAATATAAAATATCCTACCTTGACCCCTGGAATTTGCCATGAAGCCCTAAGGGTCCTTGATGCAGTTTGGGAACTGTGGTTCAGTGCTGTGAGAATGTAATTTCTCTACTGAAACTTTGTGATTCTTCTGCTTGTACATTTGGGAAGAACCAGGTTGGAGCCACCTAGTTATGCTTGGTTTCATCCAGGAGACCAAACAGAAAGAGGTCCTACCAGAAACACAGTAGGTGGCATTATAAAGCAAGTGCTACAGGCTGTGTTCCCAAATTGAAGTCTGCAGAAGCTTCAAGATACTTCCAGATAATGCAAGAGAAGACAGTATTCCAGGCCAAGGGAATAGTACAGTGTCACAGATTCCCTCGCGGACCCTAAGTGATTTCATTTGGCCAAATTATAAAGGATTTTCTGTGATTGGTGAGAGACCATCGGCTCCTCCCATAGGAAAGGAGGAGCCATTAGAAAAATTTCCCACTAGCCCTCTCACTTGGAGTTGGTGCTCCTTTATTCTTTTCCCTACCCCACCTCCTTTAAATTAATAGTGTTTACTCTTTTAGGAAAGTTTTATACACACAGAAAATTGAGCACCTAGTACAGTGAGTTCATATACCCTCTCCCTGGTTCAGTTTTACCTATTATTAACATTTTGCATTAGTGTGATACATTTGTAACAATTAATAAACCAGTATTGATACTGATGATGAACCAAAGTCCATAGCTTACATTAGAGTTCACTCTGGGTTATATAGCTCTATATATGTTTTGACAACTGCATAATGTCAGGTATCCAACTTTACATTTTCATACAGAATAGTTTCACTGCTCCAGAAGTACCCTGTGCTCCACCAGTCACCCCTCATTAGCACTCAAAAAAAAAAACATAGAAATCTAATAAAATGTAAATATCTATGTGAATAAAACTACAAAATTCTGTAATCCTAGAGGATTGGGAGGCTGAGGCAGGAGGATTGCAAGTTCAAAGCCAGCCTCAGCAACAGCAAGGCACTAAGCAATTCAGTGAGACCCTGTCTAAATAAAATACAAAAAAAAGTGGGGGCTGGGTATGTAGTTCAGTGGTTGAGTGCCCCAGAGTTCAATCCCTGGTACCCACCCCCGCAAAAAAAAAAAAAAAAAACTACAAAATTAATAAGAAATCGAAGAAGATCAAAATAAGTAGAGTAGGGGCTGGGGTTGTGGCTCAGTGGTAGAGTGCTTACCTACCATGTGTGAGGCACTAGATTATAAATAAATATACTGTGTCCATCTGCAACTAAAAAATATTTTAAAAGATAATAGAGATACTTTGTTTATGGACAGGAAGATTTAACATTATTAACATGTTGGTTCTTTCCAACTTGATACACAACTTCAACATAATCCCAGTTACAAGTACCAGCAAATTAGGTTTTCAGCAGATTGATTCAAAAGTTTATATGGAGAGGCAGAAGACCTAGAATAGCCAGTACAACAGTGAAGAAGCTGAGCACAGTGGCACACATCTGTAATCCCAGGAACTAGGGAAGCTAAGACAGGAGGACCATAGGTTCAAGACCAGCCTGAGCAACTTGGTGAGACCCTGTCCTCTAAGCAAAATAAAAAGGGCTGGGGATGTGGCTCAGTGGTAGAGCACCCCTGGGTTCAATGCCCAGTACCAATATATGAATTAAATAAAATACTAAAAGCTACAATAATAAAGACAGTGTGGTGTTGGCAAAAGAATAGACAGACCAATGGAATGACTAAGAATCCAGAAATAGACCCATACAAAGGAGCAAAGTCAATTTGATAGAGGACTATCCTTTCTCAGCAAATAATGCTGGAACAACTGGACAATCACATGCAAAAAAAGCTCACAAAAATTAACTCATGATGTAAATAAATGTAAAATACAAAAATATAAAAACTCCTAGAAAATAACAAGCTAAATGACCTTGAGTCTTGTAATAAGCTTTTAGATATAACACCAAGACCACAATCCATGAAAGAAAGATTCACAAGTTGGACTTGATTCAAATTAAAAACTTCTGCTCAGCAAAACACACTGTTAAGAGAATGAAAAAGACAGGGGCTGGGGTTGTGGCTCAGTGGTAGAGTGCTCGCCCTAGTGTTTGCAAGGCCCTGGGTTCGATCCTCAGCACCACATGAAAATAGATGAATGAAGCAAAGGTATTGTGTCTAACTACAACTAAAAAAATAAACATTAAAAAAAGAGAGAATGAAAAAGACAAGCCAAGAGCTGTGCAGAAATATTTTCAAAACACATATCAGATAAAGGTCTTGAATCTAAAATATACAAAGAACTCCCAAAGCTCAACAATTTGAAAACCTAATTTGAAAGTGGGCATAGGATCTGAACAAGCCGGGCGCTATGGTGGACACATGTAATCCCAGTGTGATACATTTGTAACAATTAAAAAACAGTATTGATACTGATGATGAACCAAAGTCTATAGCTTACATTAGAGTTCAGTGACTTGGGAGGCTGAGAAAGGATGGTAAATTCAAGACCAGCCTCAGCAGCCCTGTCTCAAAATTTTTTAAAAAAGGCTGGTAAAGTCTCCCTGGGTTAAATCCCCAGTACAAAAAAAAAAAAAAAAATCTGAACATATTCCTTACCAAATATGATAGATAGGTGGCTAATAGCACATGAAAAGGCATTCAACATTATGTCATTAGGAAATTGCAAATTATAACAATGAGCTGTGGACAGTGGCTCACATTGGTAATGTCAGCTTCTTGGGGAAGCTGAAACAGGAGGATCACAAGTTTAACGTCAGGCTGGGTAACTTAGCAAGATCCTGTGTTAAAAACAAAAAAGGGCCGGGGATGGCTGGGTGCAGCGGTGCACAACTGTAATCCCAGTGGCTTGGGAGGCTGAGGCAGAAGGGTTGCGAGTTCAAAGCCAGCCTCAGCAAAAGTGAGGTGCTGAGCAACTCAGTGAGACCCTGTCTCTAAATAAAATACAAAAAAAGGGCTGGATATGTGGCTCAGTGGTTGAGTGCCCCTGAGTTCAATCCCTGGTACCTAAAAAAATGCTGGGGATGTAGCCCAGTAGTAGAGCATCCCTGGGTTCAATCCCTAATACTGAAAAAAAAAGTGAAAATAATACTACACAACTCAGAATGGCTAAAAAAAAAAAAAATTAATGACAGTACCAAATGCTGTCAAGGATGTGGAGCAACAGGAACTCTCATTCATTGCCAATGGAAATGCAAAATGGTACAGCCACTTTCAAAGACAGTTTGGCAGTTTCTTATGAAGCCAAACATAGTCTTACTATATGATCCAGCTACACTCCTTGGTACTTACCCAAAAGAGTTGAAATCTTATATCCACACAAAAATCTGTACATGAATATTTATAGCATTTTTATTCTTGATCATCAAAAAGCTGGAAGCAACCAAGATGTTCTTCAAAAAGTGAATGGATCAACTAGTACAACCACACAATGGAATATTATTCATGATAAAAACAAATGAGCTATCAAGACACCAAAAGATAACAGGAGGTTGGCTTGTGGCTTGTAGTAGAGCACTTGCCTAGCATTCATGAGGCTCTGGGTTCCCTCCCTGTACACACACACACACACGCACGCACGCACACAAAATCATGGGGCCTGGAGGCACACATCTGTAATCCTAGCAACCCTAAGAGGCTGAAGCAGGAGGCTAGCCTCAGCAACTTAGCAAGTCCCTAATCAATTTAGTGAAACCCTGTCTCAAAGAAATAAAAGGGGCAGGGGATGTAAGTCAGTAGTCAAGTACTCCTGGGTTCAATCCCCAGTACCCAGAAAAAAAAAAAGTAGCGGGTATTCTGGGTGCAGTAACAAGTGCCTGTGTTCCTAGCTACTGGGGAGGCTAAGGCAGAAGAGTCACTTGAACTCTGGAGTTCAAGACCAGCCTGGGCAACATAGTGAGACTGGCTTCCAAAACAAACCAAGACACAATATGAAGGAAATTTAAACATATATTTCTTAGTGAAAGAAGCCAGTCTGAAAAGGATATATATATATTTTTTTCTTTGATTTCAACTATATGACTTTCTGGAAAAGGCAAAACTAGAGATAGTATGAAGATCAGTGGTGTTCCATTTTTAAAGCGTGCATGTGTGAGTCACTGGCCCTGCTGATAGAGAGCCTGGGGCTCAGATAAATCCACACAATGAACCGATAGCAAAACAGACATGAGAGATTGGGACTTCTGTGTTTGTGGTAGGCAAGTGTGACCCCAGAGGCCTGCTGCCTGTCTCTGTGCTTAGGAGCATGCCAAAATGTGGTTGCAGAACTTAAAAGGTAATGAGAAGTTAACTAGCCCAAAGGCTCTCAGCGCTGGCTATGGATCAGAATCACCCAGGATACTTTGCAAACTTCCCATGTCCCACCCCCAGATAGTCTGTTTTAATTGGTTTGAAGTGGAACCCAGGCACCCATCCATTATCCTAAAACATGCTAGATTCATTCTAATGTGCAGCTAGAACTGAGAACCACTGATCTAGCCCTATCCACACTATACAAATATGGACAGTGAGTTCCAAAAGGGGGCAAAAGGGGATAGCTTGCCACCAGGACCTCCAGTGAATAAGAAAAAAAGGCCAGGACAAATCTCAGATTCCTAATCCAGTTCTTTTTTCTTTCTTTCTTTCTTTTTTTTTTTTTTTCCTGGCAGTGCTGGGGAATCAAACACAGGGCCCTGCACATAAAAGAAAATTTCTTGGCATATGTGGGGCCCCAGGTTCAATTCCCAGTGACAGGCACACACACAAAGTCACTTTTTTATGACTACTCTTTGAGCTTCTATGTACCTGGCATTGGACTGTGCACTGGCACAATAGAAATGCACAGAAGAGACCCAGTCCCTGACCTCCTGGAGCCTCCATATTACCTGGAAGTCATAGAACACAAATACAGGGTTGTGAATGATTTCTGAACGTTGGATTTCACTGTGGACTGTCCTCTCCAGCATTTCCTGCCATCATTGAGTGCCCCACCATGTGCCAGGATCTTTGTCAGGCCTAGGGATACAAACATGTCTGCCCACCAGGGAAGGTGGGCAGATGGAAGGCATTCTGACGGGCACATGATGGGAGGCATGTGCCACTCAATGGTCCTGCCTCCTACTCCCACTTATTTCTTTTTCATAAATAAAAAACTTTCTGGTCCTAGTGTTTATACTTATTTTATGTTGATTTATAAACACAAAGACTGGTCATCCTTCACCTCTCCAGTGGCCCTAAAAGGATTTGGTTCAGAACCCCAACTCTGTCTAATATGTGTTTAGATTTCCAGCAAGTTCCTGAATCTCTGAATATATCTCTCATCATGGGTAAAATGGGTATTGCTGCCTGCTCTGTTGATCTCACTGCATTGTAAGGAGGCTCCAAGTCATAGTGAGATCCTGCACATCAAAGTGCTTTTGAAGTAGTCATGTGTGCGCGGGAGTGATGTTTGGTTATAAGTGCTACAATGGCTGGCACTGAATCTGTGTTTTGACCAGATTCAGGTAGAAGCTATCAAGCCACACAAAATGTAGACAAGACTCAGATTATTGTTTCCTTCTTTAGAGACAAGGAAACTGGTGCCCTAACAGGTTCAGCTAATCTCGATGGTGTGACAGTCACCAAGAGCTAAGGGTCCAAATCTGGGTCAGCTGGCCCACTCCAGAGTCCCCATGTCCACCCTCATGCTTTACTGCCCCCCGCCCCAAGAGAATCTATTAGATTCCACCCCTACCTGTGCTTTTTATAACCTTGGGTAAGTTTGCCCATCTACAAAATGGTGTGAAAAAGGAAGTAGTTTTGTGAACTCTGGCATCTAAAACATCAGAGTCGGTCGTCAAATGGTATCCTGTGTTATCCTGGACTCCTTGGGTACTCCCCTACAGTCATAGAAAGTTTTGGAGCCATGATGCAAAGAGAGACGGAGAGAGACCCAGTCTCCCATAGCCACAGAGGGTGATAACGAAGCTGAGCAGAAAAACTGCAGAAGAGAGAATTCTGCCCTGCCACATGCCTCACACTGCATCACCTGGCTCAGCCCTGTTTCACCCTTGTAGGATCAATGGTTGAGGTGATTCTTCCCCTTAAGGAGACTCTATGGTCAATGAATAACCTTGGGGACATTCCCTTTCCACTTCCTATCTGCTGGATACCCTGCTGACTACAGTGACCAGTAGATCCAGTTAGTCTTCTTTCTCAAGGAGTTCACAGTCTCTTGGGGGACACAGACATGTAAACAACTAATGCTAATGCAAGTACACATGAATATTCAATAGGTGGAAACAGCCTTCGTGCTCTGGGAGCAAAGAGAGAGCATTTGCCTGAAACCTTGAACATGGTATAGAAGAGGCGGGGAAGGACATCCTCAATTAAGGAACAGTGTAAGCAAAGACGTGTGGTACGAAGTGCAGAGCTTGCTCTCTGAAGGGCAAATAGACCAGTGAGGCTAATGCCAGGCAAGTTGGAGGGAGACAGAGAAGAGCCTGGAAAGGAAATTTGAGATCAGCCCATGGGGAACCTTGAATGCCAGGATGAGTGAGATGCCCTGAGAGAGCCCTGTGAACTACTACATGGGTCCATGTGAGGGAGTGCCCTGGCTCCCACCAAGACAGAAGTGTTCCAAGCTCACCCTTCAAACAAGCAGCATCTCACTCTCAAAGGTTTGCCAGCTTGACAGTTCCCTCTCTGCCATCTTTCTCTCCCCCAGCCAGCCCAGTAAATGGATCCAGATGGTCATTCCTATTTTCGGTTGGTATATGTGTTGAGGGAGGGGAAGCTCTGAACCCTATCAATCCTGACCCAAGCTCTCTGTGTAAGAGGAGCTTCTTCCAGGGCCCTACTGTGATCCTATGAGCCTGGAAGGCAGTGTTAGTCTTTGATGGAGATTTCCCATCTGTCTATGGGTGAAAAGGGAAGCAGAAGAGGCAAGGGCACAGGCCAGGGAGGCTGTTTCATTGGGTGAGTGAGTGAGAGCAGGAGCCCTGTACGGGGTTATGGTAGAAGATGAGCCTGGGAGAGGCCCCAGGAGGGGCAGAGAAGGAGCTATTTCTTCCTCCAGCTACCTGGTCCTCAGCCCTTGCTTCTGTACCCACCCAGGCCAAAGGAAGGATGATGCAGGCCATAGGGAAGGAAGCTAGGGCTTTGACCAGAACCGATGCCCGGGCACTGTGCCCACCAACCTCCAGGAGCCCCTTAAAAGTTTCAGAGCATGAAGTGAGAGTAGGTGACAAACTAGGGTCCTGCCCTCGTGTAATGTCAACCTATAAGTATTTGCCATTTTTTAAATTTAATAAATATTTATTAAACAAATATGTGCTTAGCACCCTACTAGAAGTGAACAAAACAAATACACTCTGCCTTCAAGGAGTTTCCAGTTTAGTGGGGGAAGTAAACACTACATAGATACAAATGTGTTATAAAGAAAAGGAATTTGGAGGGCTGGGGTTATGGCTCAGCAGTAGAGTGCTCGCCTCGCACATGCAAGGTCCTGGGCTCAATCCTCAGCGCCACATAAAAATAAATAAATAAATAAATAAATAGAAGTTATTGTGTACAACTACAAAAAATATATATTAAAAAGAAAAAAGGAAAGGAATTTCCCGGCTGAGGCTATAGCTCAGTGACAGAGCACTTGCCTAGAACGTGTGAGGCACTGGATTTGATCCTTAGCACCATATAAAAATAAATGTAGGCATTCTGTCCAACTACAACTACAAAAAAAAATTAGAAAGAAAAGGAATTTCCAATGGAGATCAGGAGGGCCTTTCTAATTTTGACTAGGAGACCATGAACGAGCTCTCAGAAGGTAACATTTAACAGAGACTTGAAGAATGAATGGAGGTTAGCTGTCTTTCAATTAAGTCAGAAAGATTTCAGACATGTTGCTCAGAGTAACAGGAAAGAGTTTATTGAAGGGATGGGAAAAGGGAATGAGGACATTCTCAATGGAGGGAATGGGTCCGGACAGATAAGAGAAGGACAATGTGCCTGTCCTGCACTCCAGTTTTATTGGGGATCCCAGAGAAGTTTCCAGAGAGACCCACCCAGGTCTACCTCTGTTGAGAGCCAAAGCCCAGGCCCCAGCACCAGCTGATTGGCTCCTCTGCGGTGATGCTCATTGGGCTGTTTCCCCGCCATTTCAGACCATGGAGCTGCTCATTGGGGGACTCTTTTGGCTCCGCCCACGCAACCCAGCCAATCAGCCTCAAGAGCGGTTGAGAGGCTGGCCCAGGGAGAGTCGGTAGTGGCTGTTTCAGTTGGGCTCTGAGGGAATTCCTGAAGAGCTCCCTTGGTGCAGCCTGTATGTTCTAAAAATAAAGTTCATTCCTGCTTAATACGTGGCTGGTGAATTGTGCCCAGCCAGACTGCAGCACACCTCTTAACTTTGTTTATATTTGTTCTTTTTAGTTATACATTATAAGTAGAATGTATTTTGACATATTAGACATACATGGAGTATAACTTCCCATTCTTGTGGTTGTATATGATGTGGAGTTACACTGGTTGTACATTTCATATATGAACACAAGGACATTATGTCCAATTCATTCTACTGTCTTTCCTATTCCCACTCCACCTCCTTCCCTTCATTCCCCTTTCTCTAATCCAATTAACTTCTAATCTTCCCTCCCACCACCCTTACTATGTGTTAGGGTGTGCGTATCAGAGAGAACATTCAGCCTTTGTTTTTTTTCTCAGATTGGCTTATTTCACTTAGCATGATAGTCTCCAATTCCCCCCATTTACAGGTAAATGCCATAATTCCTTTTTTTTTCTTTATGGCTGAGTAATATTCCTTTGTGTATATATACCACGTTTTCTTTATTCATCAGTTGAAGGGCACCTAGGTTGGTTCCACAGCTTAGCTAATATGAATTGAGACACTCTAAACATTGATGTGGCTGCATCACTATAATATGCTGATTTTAAGTCCTTTGGGTGGAATAAGTGGGTCAAATGGTGGTTCCATTCCAAGTTTTCTGTACCTCTTGACTTTTTTTTTGTCTCTCTCTTTTTTTTTAGATAGATAGATAGATAGAGAGAGAGAGAGAGAATTTTAATATTTTTTTTTTTAGTTCTCGGCGGACACAACATCTTTGTATGTGGTGCTGAGGATCGAACCCGGGCCGCACGCATGCCAGGCGAGCGCGCTACTGCTTGAGCCACATCCTCAGCCCCCACCTCTTGACTTTTGACCGACAGGAAAATGATATCTGTCTTGCCATGGCAACTCTAGATATCTTTGGTCCATGCTGATCAGTTCTAATTGGATTCTTAAACATACATTCTTACAGATTTTATGGTTAGGAGAGACTACTGTTATCTCCCAGAGTTTCAGGATGTGGTCACAAGTCTCCCTCTTCAGGGTAACTTTGGTTCCTCCTTTCAACATTATTTTGGGCCTGCATTTCTCCTGCAGTTAACAGGTAGTTTTCTGAGGGATGTGACACAACCTGTACACTGAGGCCAGGCAGGGCTGCAGGTAAATTGCTTCTTAGAAAAGAAAGCAGTGGGGATCAGCACAGTGAGCCCATTTTATAGAAGTATTCTCTTAACCTCATGTTCCCACCATTCACACCTGTCTGTCCCCTAACAGTACTACCAAATTTGTGGCAGACCATACGTACAACAAATGTTCAACAGGCATATGGACTTACTATGACAGTAGAAGAATTTCAAGGCACAGATCTTTTGGGGGGCCTGCGGTCCAGAAGAGATTGGATAACTACAGTGACCTGAAGGAAAAGTAATGTAATTTATCCAACAACTCTATACTGCACACTTAATCTATCCCATGCCCAGTGCTGAATAGTTCCCTGTCTTCAAGGATCACATGCTACACAAGGTTATAGGACAAGTGCAAACATGCTCAAAGAATTTTTAGTGGATTAGAATCATTTCCAGATGTGATACTTATGAAGCTTTTAGAAAACATCTGTTTGTTCAATCATCCAGTACATCAATAAACACTGAGTAGGCATCTGCTCTGCACCAGAAGCTGTGGTAGCTACTCAAATCAAGGTCCTTAGGATTCCATAGCAGAGACAGACATACCAAATTACATTAAAGCCATGCATGATGGTGCACGCCTGTAATCTGAGTGACTTGAGAGGCTGAGGCAGGAAGATCACAAGTTCAAGGTTAGTCTCAGCAATTTAGCAAGACCCTGTCTCAAAATAAAAGGGCTGGGGATGTTGTTTAGTGGTTAAGCTTCCCCGAGTTCAATCCTCAGTACCAATTTTTTAAAAATTGGATTCTTAACCATACATTCTTACAGATTTTATGGTTAGGAGGGACTACTGTTATCTCTCAGAGTTTTTAAGTATTATGTGCCCAAAAGCAGACAGAAAGCTTTCCCTAGATTAGCAGTGAAGAAGAGAGAAAAACCTTCCCAAAAGGTGCGGCTTCCACCTTCCTGAGTGAATTTGTTCCTTTAGCCTGATTTTTTTTTTTTAAAGAGAGAGAGAGAATTTTAATATTTATTTTTTAGTTATTGGCGGACACAACATCTTTGTTTGTATGTGGTGCTGAGAATCGAACCCTGGCCGCACGCGTGCCAGGCGAGCGCGCTACCGCTTGAGCCACATCCCCAGCCCCTAGCCTGATTTTTTAGTGGCTGCCTTCTTTCTTGTCTTCCACATGTCCCCTCCCCAGCAGATTTCATTTCCTGTGTCTATCTTGGCATCCCTCTAAATCCAAGACTCCAAGACTAAAGCCTGGCCTCTCTGTATTATTGGGCGTGATCTCAGACAATTGTTTAACTACCCTGAGCCTTCATTTTCCCATTTGATGAAGGAGCGGATCACATCTGAGGCTTGTGGTTCACTCCAGCCAGGATGATATTCACACTCTGCTGCACACAGTGCTCCTCCAGGCCTTCCTTTCTTACATGGCTGCATCCATCCCCCTCTCCTGTGCCACCTGGCAAACATCAAGGCTCAGCTCAAATATCTTCAGGCAGGTTTCCCCTGCTCACACACAGGCACACACAAGATTACAGTCTGGCCTTCCTTTATACTACCATTACCTCGTGAGAAGCCATAGAACGAAAAGGCGAAGGGAGATATAAAGACAGGTTTGAGTCGTGGTCCCTCACCTCACCTCGAGAGCCACGGTTTCTCATTTGTACAATAAGAAAAATACTTAAATTTGCTTGTCTAGTCAGTTTATGGGAATAAGAAACAATGTCAAGTGCTTGGCACCTAAGAAGTGCTGCTATAGAAAACCTGCACCACACCTGTCAGGAGCCCTCAGGGCACTGAACTAGAGAGATCGTCGCGGGTGTCCGCGCTAGACTGCCAGCTGCCTGAGGGCAGCGTGGACGCACAGGTTCAGCGGCTTCGTGGTCCGAGGGGGCTAGGCTGGCGGGGCCTAGAAGGACGCGGCTCCAATTCCCGAGGGGAAGACCTAGAGGCGCGGACCCCACCTCCCGGAAGTGACGCCACAGGGACTAGCTGCGCTGAGCGGGGCCGGCCCGAGCGGGACGAGCACAGCATGGCGGAAGCGGAAGGGAGTTCTCCGCTCCTGTTGCCGCCGCCACCGCCCCCTCCCGGGATGGCGGAAGTGCAGGTGCAGACGGCGGCCCAGACGGACATGAAGCAGTACCACTGCTCCAGCGGCGTCACCATGGACGTGGAGCGGAGCCGCTTCCCCTACTGCGTGGTATGGACGCCCATCCCGGTGCTCACGTGAGTCTCCTTCTGCGTCCGCCTAGGGTGATGAAGAGGGCCCAGAGAGAGCCGGAGCCCTTGCGGTGTCCTCCGGCGGCGGGTCTCCCTTCCCCCGATACACTGCAAGCCCTCGTCCTCGCCCTGGGATGGCCCGCATCCCTCACTCAGTCGCCAGAATCCTGCCACCCGCGCCCCGCCTTTTTCCGCTGACAATTGGGACATGCTACCTGTCCTGGTTGCAACCGGGCTAGTCTGGGAGAAAAACAAGTGTAGGTAGGCGGGAAAGGCCAGGGGGCTGGAGGCTGCAGGCGTACCGAACAGGGGCCCCTAACTTGATCCGAGGAGATGTCTTCATTCATTCTCCGGTTTATTCATTCATTGAGCAAATGCTTATTGATCACTTGCAGTATACAAGACATCCCGCTGCGTCTGGAAGCAACAGTAGGAGTCTGGCAGGGGCCATACCTCTCCTGGGAGGTCTACGTGGGAAGGGCCACCAGAGGTCTGGGAGACCAATCCTGTGACTTACACACCATCTCAGTCGCAAAGCAGGTGCAGGTCCCAGAGTGTCTGCCTCCCATAGGAAGGTTCTTTGTATATAGCCTTTGTCAGGGGAGAGGCAGGTGCACAGCTGCTGCTTGCTACCCTCATACTTCAACTGGTAACAGTAACCACTTCTCCAAGTGCCAGTTTGCCAAGCCTTTTCACTCCCATTTTCCATAAATTTCATAGCCACTTTTTAAAAAAAATTTGTTCTAAATTTTTTAGTTGTCGATGGACCTTTGTTTTATTCATTTATATGCAGTGCTGAGAATCGAACCCAGTGACTCACACATACTAGGCAAGCACTCTGCTACTGAGCCACAGCCCCAGCCCCTTCACAGCCACTTTCTAAGGTAGGAATTATCTTCTTCCATGGTAAAGCTGAGCTTCTAGCATAGTCTTGGTTAGATGCCTACCCCAGCAAGCAAAGGCTTTCAAAACTCAGTTTTCTGACTGTGTAACTTGTTATCTTTTAGCTGTACCTTATCTCCTTTAATACAGTGTAATAGATTTGTTCCCCCTATCAGAAATAGCCAAGTGGAGTTCCAGAGAGGAAGCATTTGTTGCTTACATGCTACATCCTAAAGTGTTCTCAACATTTATATTAAAATACTTAAATTGTTTTGTTTTCAAACGCTTGTGCATTTAAGAGCATCCAAATTTTTTATACCAAATTTAAAAATACGTTTTTAAAGAACATGTGTTCATTAATTCAATCGATATTACACATTTGCTAAGTGACTGTTATATGCCCAGATAGTTCTAGGTGTTAAGAATATACAATGGTGAATAAAGCAGATGCAGTGCTTGTTCTTGTAGAGTGTCAGTCCTGGTGGAAGGAATAGACTGTAAACTAACTACAGAACTTCTGATAGTGGTTAGTGCTATGAAGAAAATAAAACATTAATGTGAAAGTAACTGGATGGGGTATTTAGGGAACCTACTGGTTTTGTTAAAGCCTGTCATATTATCCTATTTTCTCTCAATTTTTCTCATTCTTCAAAAACCGCTTGTGCATGGTCTTCTGTAGGCACCATGATCCTCAGTCATCTGGACCAGATGCCATTCGCATGCCAGTTGTATTCAGGTCTATCTGCAGGTGTTCATAACTCCAAGATGAGTAAGATAATCATGGGCCCATCAAAGGACTCGTGCTCTTTTTAGAGGACTCCCTTACAGCCAAAGAGAGAGAGAAACTAACATGTGTAATACATTGTAGTTTTGTTGATAAGAGTGCAGAGCTAGATTTGGCACAGGGAACTATCATCTGTCTTTGTCTTACATCAGAATTGAACACCACTTTTTTTTTTTTAATATTTGGTGGGTTTTTGTTTTTGTTTTGCGGTACTGGGGATCAAATCCACAAAGCTTTACACATGCTATGCAAACATTCTACCACTGAATACATCATCAGTCCTCCACTTTTTTTTTTTCTAATTGGCACATAGTATTGCACATATTTATGGGATATAGGATGACACTTCAATACCTGTTTAAAATATGTAATGATCATGTCATAGTAATTGGCACATCCATCGACCTCAGACATGTATCGTTTCTTTGTGTTGAGAACATTCAAAATCCTCTCTATTAGCTATTTGGAAATATATAAATTTTTGTGAACTAAAATTACTATACTTAAATATAGAATATTAGAAGTTATTCCTCCAGTCCAAATGTACCCTCTTCACATTTTTTCCCCCTTGGCAGGGTTAGAGATTGAACCCAGGGCCTCATATACACTAGGCAAACACTGAGTTACATCCCTGACCCTTTTTATTTTTTATTTTAAGGCAGAGTCTAAGTTGCTGAGGGTCTTACTAAGTTGACAAGACTGTCCTTGAACTTGTGATCCTTGGCCTCCTGAGTAGCTGGGGTTACACCGCTTCATCTGGCTCCCGTTACGCTCTTTATTTTTTCTTTCCTGGTGATTGAACCTGTGGCTCTTTACCACTGAGCCACATCCCTTTTCATTTTTTATTTTGAGACAGGGCCTGCCTCACTAAGTTACTGAGTCTGTCCTTGAACTTGTGGTCCTCCTTTTACACTTTTAAATGCCAGGTATTTGTTCATTATTTAGTCAGATATTATTGAGTTGCAATTATGTGCCAGGCACTGTCCTTGAGGGTACTACAGTAAACAAGGCAAAAATCCTTCTTCTAATGGAGCTTAAGTTTTAGTGGAGAGACAATCAATGTCCAAGTAATCAAGATAATTTCAGGTAGTTGTGCATGGATGTTGTAAAGAAGACAAATCAGAGTAATGGATCTTGGATGTGTGTGACTACTATAGAAGGCATAATTCAGGAAGACCTCCAGAGTCTTAAAACTCTACTCAATCTTCCTTTTTAAAGAGAGCTTGAATCCATCTGCTGCTCACCACCCCACCACCCATACTTTGGTTAGGGCCACCATCATCTTTAGTTGGAATTATAGCAATAGCCTCAGGAATGGCCTCCTTCCTACCCTCTTTGCCTATCCCCTCCCATTCTTCAGGCACAGGCCACACTTACTGCTTTGGAGATTTCTGCCATTAGATATCCCGTCCTTTCACAGGTCAAGGTTAAAAGTCATCTCTGCTGACTCTGCCCCAACCTCAGTCCCAAGTAATCACTTCCCTGAGCTGCATCTCTACAGGTTTTGCCTCCATCTCCCTAGCAGGGTGCTTTGTGCTCATGCTTAGGCAGCCTTGAGACCAGGACCTGGCTGCTGGCCCTGTGAAACCTGCTGCAACTGGATCATTGTCTCCAGCACTCAGGCCTTGTAGGGCCATGGTTCTCAGGCTATAGACCTACCTGGAGTTCCTGTGTGTTACATATTAAGATCCATTTGAGATTTGCTTTTTTTAAAATGCCTATGGCAGCTGTGCATGGTGGCACATGCCTGAATTCCTGAATATTCTGGAGATTTGAAGCAGAGGATTGCTTCGGCCCAGGAGTTGGAGGTGTCTGGCCAACACAACAAGACTCCGTCTCAAGAAAAAATGAACTGGGTTAAGCCAGGATGATGGCACACACCTGTAATCCCAGCTACTCGGGACATTGAGGCAGGAAAATCACAAACAAGTTTAAGATCAGTCTGGGCAATTTAGCAAAACCTTGGCTCAAAAAAAAATAAATAAGTAAAAAGGGCTGGGGAATGTAATGAGGTGGCTCAGTGGTAAAGAGCCAGGTAGAGCGCTTACCTGGTATGCACCAGGCCCTGGGTTCACTCTCCAACATCATTTAAAAAAAAAAAAAAAAAAGTGAAAAAACACTGTAGAATTTTGGTTCCTGGAATACACCATGTTTTGTCCTGATCTCTGTCCTTGCACATTAGTTCATCAACATTTGGATTATTTCCACTAATTTTTCTGTCAACTTTTTGGAGATAATTATATGCAATAAAAGGTATACATTTTAAGAGTACAAGTAATGAGGTTTGGTATTTGTTTTTGTTTTTGTTTATTGTGTTACTGGGGATGGAACCTAGGACCGTGCACATCCTAGGCATGTACTCTACACTGAGCTATAGCCCTGAGTTCAGTGAGTTTTAACAGATGTTTTTGGCTATTTTAAATAAAGGTGCTATGAAGAGTCCGTTCATGGCCTAGGTAGACACAAGCACTCATTTCTGTTGGGTGTATACTCCAAAGTGGACCTGCTAAGGCATAGGGTGCAGTGTCCAACTGTTTTTCAAAGTGATAGAAACTATTTACGCTCCTCTAGAGATAAGTGAGGTTGCTCTTCACCCTCACTGGCATTCTCTGTTATTGTGCTTTTGGTTGTAGCCTGTGGTGAGGGTGTGGGGCCATCCCATTGTGCTATTGATTCAGTTACCCCTCTTTTGGGCCCCCCTGTACCTCTAGACCACCCTCATAGGCACTCATCACATGACACTATATTCACATGCTCTCACTGGATAAAGTATCCCCAGCATCTCTCTGACTGGTTGAAAACCCCCTAAGCTCTGTCCCTTTCCTGTCCTTTTTCCTCATAGGTGGTTTTTCCCCATCATTGGCCACATGGGCATCTGCACATCCACAGGAGTCATTCGGGACTTTGCTGGCCCCTATTTTGTCTCGGTGAGTTCCCATTCTGTCCTTCCTTGGAGGGTCCCAAGGCTTGCATGGAAGGCTGGCCTGTCCTGCCTGGAGTTAGGCTTCCTATATCCCCAAACCCAGGAAGATGCAGGTGACATGCAACCCTGGCCCTAAGCCCTCACCAGTATCACCTTTCCCTTTCTCTTATCTCCAAGACAGGCCAGAAGGGCAATGTGGCCAGAAGGAACTTAACCCTTAAGTAACTGGCCCATTCCTTTGTCCCTGCCCCTGGGGTTCTAAGCCATGGGTAAGGGAAGAGGCAAGAGTAGAGTCAGACCATCTGGGAACCACATCTCTGGGCCTTCAGAAGATGGGAGCCAAGGTGGGGAGACAGGGGAGGCTGACATGGTTCCTGAGGTCAGTCTTCTAGAAAATCAGCTGTGCTCTATTCCCTGGGGTCTGTTCATTGGGAATGGGCAAAGACTATTTGGCTAGCTCCACATGAGCATGCAGCATCTGCTTGTATCTAGGTCGGAGATAGGAATGAAGGAGATGTTAGTAGCATCAGCCTGTTTATAGTTGCCATGACTTATTTTTATGTGTGATGATCCTGGGGATTGAACCCAGGGTGCTCTACCACTGACCTACATCCCCAGCCCTTTTTATTTTTTATTTTGAGACAGGGTCTTGCTAAGTTGCCCAGGCTGGCCTTGAACTTGTGATCCTCCTGCCTCAGCCTCCCCAGTCACTAGGATTACAGGTGTGCGCCACAACATCTTAATACAACAAGGCCAACCCCTTTGCACTTAAAAATACTTTCACTGTCATATATTTTTATAATTCTGATTCTGAACCCATACTCTGTCCCTGCATAATTCCTCTATGCCAGGTTTTATATGGCTAGCATCTCCCTTATTGGAAGCCTCTCTAGGCCCAGCAGCCCCTATTCTACTGTGAATGCATGACGCTGCCATGCATTCACAGGCATAGAGTTGGCTCTGTGAAAGCCATCATTATTGGGTCAGGAGCACAGAGAACTAGCATTTACACCATGAAGGAAACCTCCAGCCCATGACCAAAGATCAGAAAGATGCCAGAGAATGCAAGAATTCCCTGGGTATCCCACTGCCTTCTTCCCACAGAAAAGCCACTATTGGCACTTTAGAAATCATGCCAGCCCCCTAGCAGGCCTGCACTCCACTTTTGCCCACCCCTGATAACACCCTCTTCTAAGTCACTGCACTTCAGCCATAGACCCAGGTTTGTATATAACCTGGATGTAGGTTCCCCACTGATCTCTGCTCTTGTCCCTCAACAGGAAGACAACATGGCCTTTGGAAAGCCTGCCAAGTAAGTGATGAACACCTGTGTGACTGGCCTAGGGCAGGTGGCTTCTTCCCAGAGCAGCAGGCCGGGTCCTCTGGGGTATAGCAGGAGGACCAAGTATGGAGGGGAGGGACAGCCAGGGTCAACCAGGGCATAGCAGCCCTGTATCAAGCACTGATATGCCAGTCCCTGGCTGGGCCTTTACCTGTAGACCATCCAAGCCTTGCCTCAGCTCTCCAAGGTTGTGCTTTCAATTCTATGACAAAGGGTGAAGAAAGGGAAGGGACATGGTCAAGATCACAGAGGAAGTGGCAGAACCAGGCTCACAGCCAGATCTGTCTCCCTCTGTGTCCTGGACACAATTCCTGCCCCTTGGGAGCAAACAGGCCATTTAAGGTATAAGGAAGGCATTGTTTGGATGCTGCTGTTAAGTTCTGCTTGGAGGGATTAAAAACAGTTCAGATCCTTAGGGAGAGAAACTGGTTTAGTTGGAGGCTTTAGGTCTTCATTTCTTTCATCTTGGGTGCTTGCAATAGCTCCAGGCCTAGTGATAATGCCTCGGTCCTCAGTATCCTCAAAAGAACAGCAAATACCCAAGGCTGCCCAGGAGGTGGGCACAAAGCAGAGGCAATTTGGAGGCAGGCTGGAGCCAAGCTCTCCAACCCTGACTCTGGTTTCCTTAGGCAGGTGGAAATATGGTCCAGGAGTCTCTGGGCTGGTGTTTGCTGCGAGGCTGCTTTTTGAAGACTGTTTGTTTGTTATTGTTTTATTTTTTCAAAGACAGTTTTAAGGGCTTCCTTTTCCCATAGGAGCTCCCAAATGCCACCATGGCACTGTGTATAGGCTCCTCCACAAGCCATACAAGGGGAGACATGGGCAGAATGCTTGCTTATGGGTAAACTCCTCATTGTGACATCCAAGTCCCTGCATGACATGGCCCCTGTTGCATCTCCTGCCTCACCTGCCAGCATTCCATCACCCCGTTTCTCTTTCTGAATCTTTGAGTAGTGCTTAGTCACTTAGTTTGTGGGACACACTGCAGTTTTCTGCTTCTCACTTTGTTCAAACCCTCCCCTTAGTCTACAGGGCCTTGCCTCCCTTTTCTGTGTTTGCTGACTTCTCTTCCATTAGACTAGACTCAGATGTCACCTCCAGAAAACCATATCACACCCCCTGTCTTCATCCATTAGGTTGCCATGACAAAATACCATTTGGTGGGTGGCAAACCACAGAAATATATTTCTCACATCTCTGGAGGCTGGGAAAGCTAAGGTCAAGGTACTGGTAGATCGAGTGCCTGATGAGGGCCCGCAGCACCTTCTTGCTATATTCTCACATGGTGGAAGGGGCAAGGTTCTCTCTCAGGCCAGTCTCATACGGGCGTTAACCCCATTCATGGGAACTATACCCCCATGACCTCAAAGGCCTCACCTCCTAATATTTTCACATTGGGGGTTAGGATTTCAACATATCAGTGGTGTGGGTGGGGCAAACATCCAAACCATAGTACCCCTCAACTGAGCTGGCTTCATGTCCTCCCAGGATCCACTGTGGTACATGGCACCTCACCCTGTTATTATCTGCTGCATGACTCTTGCCTAGATCTGGCCTCAGCACCCAGCACAGAGCAGGTCGCAAGGAACATCACTACAGCTGAGAGGCCTCAAGGGGGCCTATCCAGTGCCAAGAACCTCCTCTCTTCCTCAGGTACTGGAAGTTGGACCCTGCTCAGGTTTATGCTAGTGGGCCCAATGCCTGGGACACAGCTGTGCATGACGCCTCTGAGGAGTACAAGCATCGCATGGTAGGTGGCTGGGACAGCAAGCACTCCTGAGATGGGGACCAGGGTGGGAAGTTTACCCTAGCTCATCCTGACCCCAATCCTTCCTATACTTGCAGCACAATCTCTGCTGTGACAACTGCCATTCACATGTCGCATTGGCCCTGAACTTGATGCGCTACAACAATAGCACAAACTGGAACATGGTGACCCTCTGCTTCTTCTGCCTGCTTTATGGGAAGTATGTCAGGTGAGCTGCCCTCCCACCTGTACATTCCCCTGGGCTGCTCTCCAGAGGATCCCAGTGAGGCTGTGTCTGGAGTCCTTCACAGCAGGGACAGTTGGAGCAGATGCCAATTGGAGCCGTGCAGGTTCCAGAATGACTGAGTTCCTGGTGGAAAAGGAGGTTACTGTGCCAAAATGCAGCTCCACCTTGGTCCCCAGCCTGGTTGTCGCTTGCTATGAGGCCTTGGGTAGCTGCCTTGGCCTCTGCACTGCAATTGGCATTGCTAAGATGGTAGTAATGATTCTGGCTCCTCAGGGAGGATGTAAGTCTAAGAGACCTATGCTCAGGCAAAGAAAGTAGATCTTCATGGGATGGTTTGGTGACTACTCCACAGTATCCCTTCCTGTAACTCCCTGTGAGAGGCAGGGTTTTGAGCAGTGAACCCAGTGGTAGCTTGGGTGGATCTTTGAAGTCACAGTCTTCTGACCTATGAGGTCCAAGGCATTCATTGCCAGCTCTTAGTAAAAATAGGGCTCAGAGAGGTTGAGTGAGTTGCCCATAGTCCCACAGCAAAGCCCACACTTGAGCTAATCTGGGCCCCTCCTCCAAGCTTTCCTGTTAGCTGTGCTTATCATTAAGAGCTTTTGGTTGGGGGCTGGGGTTGTGGCTCAGTGGCAGAGTGCTTGCCTCGTACCTATGAGGCACTGGGTTTGATCCTTAGCACCACATAAAAATAAACAAACAAAATAAAGATATTGTGTCCATGTATAACTAAAAAAAGATTTTTTTATCTGCGGACACAACATCTTTGTTTGTATGTGGTGCTGAGGATCGAACCCGGGCCGCACGCATGCCAGGCGAGCGCACTACCGCTTGAGCCACATCCCCAGCCCCTAAAAAAACCAAACTTTTGGTTGGGTGTACTGGTGTACTCCTGTAGTGCCAATACCTCAGGAGGCTGAGGCAGGAGGATTGAAAGTTTGAGGCTAGTGTCAGCAACTTCACGAGACCCTGCTTCAAAAAATAAAAATGGCTGGGGATATGGCTCAGTGGTAGAGCTCTTGCCTAGCATATTCAAGCTCTAGGTTCAATCCCTAGTACCACCAGGAAGAAAAAAAAAAAAAGTTTCTTGGAAAGAAGACTCTCCAGGGTCTTCATTTTCCAGCCTGGAAGGTATTTAAAGGTGCCGTGAGAAGAACATAACTGTGGTCACAGAGAGATTGAGGCAGAGCCAGAGCTGGCCCCAGGTCCCTGACTCCCAGCCCTTGGCTCCAGCCATAGCACTGTGCCAACACTCACCAATCCCCTGCCCCCAGTGAGCCCCATCATGAAGGCCACAGCAGAGGCCACTCATGGCTTTCACACCCAAACTTAAATTCCTGGTCTCCTTGCTGGTGCCCTCTTCTCAGAGATAAGTGATTATGGGTGGAGCCAGTGAGACCCAGAGGCAGCACACCCCCCTTTTCCAGCAGAATCTGATCTCCACCCGGATCTGGTGGTCCTCCACAGTGGGCACTAGCCAGGTTCCATTCCTTAATTGAGTTTGGGAATGGGGAGTAGTTCCAGGGACTCCTTAGGGGTGGCAGTGCTGTCAGGGTTGTAATTAGATGGGGCTCAGGGCCACATACCTGTCATCTGCCCCTGCCCACCCTTGCTCTTCTCCCTCTCTGTCAGCATCGGAGCCTTCGTGAAGACCTGGCTGCCCTTCGTCCTCCTCCTGGGCATCATCCTGACCGTCAGCCTGGTCTTCAACCTGCGGTGATAGCTGCCACACAGCCTCAAGCCCACCAGGCTTCCAAGGAAGAAGCCCCTTATGGTCCCAGATTCTTTCTCCTCACCCCCAAAGGCAGGGGTAGCCTGCTCTGTTGGACTTGGGGACTGGGAGGGTGGGATGAAGGGTCTGAGAATGAGTGTAGGGCAGGGCTCTCTGCTTGTTGTATCTCACTGGCTACTCAGAAGCTCCCTGCCCCCTTCCCCTGGGCTTGTGACCCTGCCCTTGAAGCACCCTCTTATCCCCCTGTTGGGAAGACCCTGCCTGCTCTAGCTCCTTTTGCCACAGCCCAGTGCTCACTGTGGACAAGGACCCACCAGACAAGGCAGCACCCTGACCAGAGGTGGATTAGGAACCTGCCCTCTGCCCAGTAGCTCTGGTTCTGAGGTGGGATAGGGTGTACTACTACCCTGGAGCCTTCCCCTTTGGCCTCTAGAATGTTCCAGAAGGTTGGATAGGTCCTTCTTTTAGATATCTGCCAGAAGCTGCACTGGGATGCTGTGCCCATCTGCTGGTGCCCTCCAACCCATGCAGCCTCCTCTTCCCCCTTTCCAGGACCTCCCAGCAATTGGGCCCATCTCCCCTGCAGTTTGGGGCCTGGCTGGTAAGGTGAGTGAAGCTGACATGTGCAGAGTGGCTCTGTATACCAGGTGATGTAGACCCACTCTTTGTCCCCTTGGGGCCAAAGTTAGTGCCACCAGGTAGCAGGAGACAGGCTGTTTCCTCCCATCTGACTACAACTCCCCACTTAAAGCTGTCAGAAAAGGCCCTGTGCTGCCACCTCACCCCACTGCTCCATGGGCTCCTTTGTGAGGGGCTCCCTAGCAGGATAATAAAAAGTTTTGAGTTGAGGTGGTACCTGTCCTTGTTTTCTCTCACTCTCCCACTCTGCCGCCCCCTCACTCTTTACCTGGTTATATTCTTTGTGTCCTTGGTATCTCTACCCCTGGCAAGAGACCTAGTTGCCAGTGCCACAGCTAAGTCTGTGTTCAGTGCCTGGAGCTCACAGGGACATCAGCATCCCTCAGTGATCTCCAGGTTATGGGAATTGCCCACATTCCAGGACCATCATTCCAAGCTCTCTCCTGGAAGCAAGTGAGTTTGAAACCCCTCCCAGATTCTTTGTTGGGAAGAGCTTTGCAGAAGGATTGGTGTTAGAACTGGGCAGGGTTTTCAGTGGGTAGACCAGAGCCCTAGGGCTGCCCCTCAATCAGGAGTGCCCAGTTTGGAGTAAGCTAAGAGAATTGGCCAGCCATATCCATCTGTCAGATGGCTGGACTTCTTGTGCTGACCCCCATGTTCATGTCCCTGGCCTCTCCTTATTACCGCCCCCCAATCTCTTGCTGCTGCCCTTCAGCGCTCTGTGCTCTCCACACCCTGCAGCGCTCACCTAGCTTTGGTCCTTTACTTTCTGAAACCTGTTGAGAAAGCCCAGCTTAAAAACTGCCTTCAGAGCTGGGGACATAGCTCAGTGGTAAAGCAGTTGTCCAGCATGTGTGAGGCCTGGGTTTCATCGCCAGCACCTCAAAAAGCAAAATGAAACTGCCTCCTCAGCAGGCTGAGCTATGTCACTTCAGATGAACTAGTGAGAGAGAGGTTAGCATTTTGAGGGTCCTTTGTGCTAATCCAGAGGGCACCTTGAGGACAGGCATTAGCTGCTGGCCCCAAGGCCCTGGGTCAGTGACAGCCAGCTCACTCCAGACCCAGCAGTATTGTGGTTCCAAGCCTGGATCTTGCACATTGGGGTCCATCTGAGAGTTGATTGGGGACAAGAAAAAAGATACTGAGGACAGCCATAGCACAATAGGCTGTGCATGATGGTGTTCGCCTGTAACCTAGCAACTGAAGAAGCTAAGGCAGGATCACAAGTTCAAGGCCCCGCTGAGCAACTTAGATCCTGCCTTAAAATTTAAAAGAGGGAGGGCTGGGGATGTGGCTCAAGCGGTAGCGCGCTCGCCTAGCATGCGTGCGGCCCGGGTTCGATCCTCAGCACCACATACAAACAAAGATGTTGTGTCCGCCGAAAACCAAAAAATAAATATTAAAATTCTCTCTCTCTCTCCCTCACTCTCTCTTAAAAAAGAATAAATAAATAAAATTTAAAAAAGGGTCTGGGGATGTGGCTCAGTGGTAACCCCTGGGTTTGATCCCCAGTACCAAAAACAAAAGAACAAGAAAAAATTTTAAGGCCTGCTCCATTCAGCCCAGCAAAAACTAGAATTTGCCTTGGGGCGACAGGATGTAAACGGGAGCCATAAAAATCATCACGGGCACTGCTGGAGGCATAGCTCAATGATAGAGTGCCTGCCTGGCACGCGTGAGGCCTGGGGTTCCATCCCAGCACCACACATGAACACACACACACAAACCAGTTAATGAGAGCTTACTACATACTAGGCCTTGAAATGAAGTACTGTGTTATTTATCCTCACAGCAGCCCTATAGGATGGGTGCTGTCATCACCATTTTACAGATGAAAAAAACAAGCACAGAAAAGTAAAGGGACATGGTCAAGGTTTTGGAGGTAGAAAGAGGAACCATGGTTCAAACCCAGCAGCCTGGCTCTAGAGCTTCCCCACCCCGCAAACCACCCCGAAGGTACATTAGCTAGAGCCCACGGAGTGAAAGTGGGGAGAGGCTGTTTCTCTGGAGGGCGAGTGCTGTGACCAAAAAGAGGGAAGAGTAGGAGCTGGAATTGGAAGCACTCCTCACAACAGTCCTGTAAGATGGCTGATCTTGTCCTCTACAATGAAAACAAGGCTGGCGGTAGAGCCCAGATCTGCTGGCCTCTAGGACACTGCCTCTTCCTTGGGGCATTGCCTGGAGACCAGCCAGAGGGCAGAGATAGTCATGGGGGGTCAGGGATGGCTGCCAAGACTTTATCAGCTAGGCAGGGAACACAAAAGGACCAGAGGTGTTGGAAGAACAGGAAGAAGAATCTAAGGTTCTAAGGGTATGTGTGACAAAGAACAGAGCCAGATTTACCATGGTAATCCTGAGGGTCACGCTGAGAGGGGTTGGACAGCCCACAATGGAGGGCAGTCTATCTTGGAAGGCAGGGAGACTTCGGTCAGCAAAAGTGCCAAAGGAGGCTGGACTGGTGATGGCTACTGGCACCTTCCAAACCTAAGGAATGACAAAAGTATGTTCAGAAAGGACCTCTGACATTGGGCTGGGGATGTGGCTCAAGCGGTAGTGCGCTCGCCTGGCATGCGTGCGGCCCGGGTTCGATCCTCAGCACCACATACCAACAAAGATGTTGTGTCCATCGAGAACTAAAAAAATAAATATTAAAAATTCTCTCTCTCTCTCCTCTCTCACTCTCTCTTTAAAAAAAAAAAAAAGAAGAAAGGACCTCTGACAGTTGGGCAATAAAGGGGTGGAAGGCCAGGTGGGGCTGCATGGAGACCAGAGGAGGAGGCTCCCAGAAAAGGCTGAGGAGGGGGGTGGGGTTGTGGCTCAGTGGTGGAGTGTTTGCCTAGCACATGTGAGGCACTGGGTTTGATCTTCAGTATCACATAAAAATAAAGATATTGTGTCCATCTACAATTAAATGTGTGTGTGTGTTTGTGCGTGTGTGTATGTGTGTGTGTGTGTATATATATATATATATATATTTTTTTTTTTTTTTTTTAAGAAAAAGAAAAGACTGAGCAGGGGCTGAGGCCAGGACAGCAGGAAGAAAGACAGAGACTAGCCAGGAGGGGACAGTGCCTGGAATGACAGGGGCAGCCTCTGGTGATGTAGGAAACCTGGGGGCCAGGGTGATCCTGAGGGTGGTGGGAGCCACTTACAGGAATGGGAACTTGGAAGGGGGGCTTCAGATGAGGAGGTCAAGCTAGGCATGGTGGCGAATACCTGTAATCCCAGCGGCTCAGGAGGCTGAAACAGGAGGATCATGAGTTCAAAGCCAGCCTCAGCAACTTAGTGAGGCCCTAAGCAACTTAGAGAGACCCTGTCTCTAAATAAAATATGAAAAAAGGGGGCTGGGGATGTGGCTCAAGCGGTAGCGCGCTCGCCTGGCATGCGTGCAGCCCGGGTTCGATCCTCAGCACCACATACAAACAAAGATGTTGTGTCCCCCGAGAACTAAAAAATAAATATTAAAATTCTCTCTCTCTCTCTCTCTCTCTCTCTCTCTCTCTCTCTCTCTCTCTCCCTCACTCTCTCTAAAAAAATAAATAAATAAATAAAATAAAGAGTGGTCAGGGAAGGCCACTCTGTCATCAGAGAAGATGGAATTTAAAAAAAAAAAATATGAAAAAGGGCTGGGGATGTAGCTCAGTGGTTAAGTGCCCCTAGGTTCAAACCCTGCTACCAAAACAACAAAAAACACAAGAGAGGTCATAGGCATCGGACTGTGTTGATGCCTGGCACCTACTACATGCCTGTTTATACCAGACCCTTTAATTTCTCTTATAGTAGGCTCCTTGCATGCTGCTATCTAATTTGCATAGGAGGAAATTGCAGCTCAGAGAGGTTAAGAGACCTGCTGAAGATCACACAGTGGCAGAGCAGGGACTCTGCTAAAGATTGTCTAACTTCAAAGTCTGCAATCCTTCCATTACCTCTGATTCTTAGAAAAGTGGCTAACATTGCTTTCAAAGTAATTTCCAATCAGCTCCTCCGTGGGCAAGATAGGTTGCTACCCATTAGTAAGACAGGTGAGTCAACTCTGCTGGGGCCAGGGCCTCCTTGAGTTACCAAGCGAGTCTACCATGGAGCTGGGGCTAAGTCCCAGGCTTGGCAGGCCCACCAAACCAGCTCTGGGTTCTCAAACTCAAGGCAGGCACACCCGGGAGCCGGTAGTCCAGGCCCGGTTTTGCACCAGGCCCTGCTGAGGTGTCTCCTCCTCCTCCCCCCACCCCTCTGGCTGGGGCAGCTGCTTGGCTGGGCAAGTCAGCCTTAGTCCCGTACTGCTCTTCTGATCCCTGAAACTCTGCTGCCAGAGGAGCCAGAGTCACCCAGGAAGGTGTCCTCCTGTGTTGGACCCCGACAGGTAACACCTCGGTGCCGGAGCCCTGCCAGTATCCTGAGGGGCAGGCACTGCCACCTGGTATCCTGGGCACCCTCTGGCACCTTGGGACCTTGAGGGTGGGGGAGGCAAGAGCAAGTCTGGGACTGGCCTGGCCAGGCAGATGGACCAATGGGTCTGTCCCATAGGTTGAAACAGCAGGGAGGACCATGTATTTGATTTGACTCTGGAAGGAGAGGGGACTTCAGGAAAGAGGACAAAATGGGCTTGGATGCCCATGGCCCAGCCCAGCAAACCTGTGGGACAAGGGCAGACTCAGTTATGCTAAATATCTCCCTCCTTCACACTCAGACACACACCTGGTGGCTCTGGGCCACCCGAGTACACATAACACAGCTGGGTCTTGAAGACAGCACAGGAGGAAATGCAGAGTGCACACACCCACACAGCACTGTCACCCAGAAAGTCACTGAACACACCAGACAATCTAGTCAGCCATGTAGTATCACGCAGCAACGTGACACACAGACACACACATAGACCCCACAGCACACAGACTTGGCCACCACGCCAGACCACACAGCTCCACAGTGAGACACAGAGATGGAAAGGCTCATGAGCAGCAGCCAACAGCTTGGGTACAGTAGAAGTTCAGGAAAACTGTCACTACTGAGGACACAGATATGCAGAAACCCCAGGCTCCCCAGGTGGGCATCAAGCGGAGAGCATTGCTCCACTTGGACACTGACTCACTTGGGAGGGGACAGGGTGCAGGAGGTGTCAGGCACAAGCCAGGACCTGCCTCTGAGCCGCCCTCTTCACATCTCAGCCCCACCTGGAGCCCTGGCATGGAATGGGTGGGGAGGAGAGGAGAAACCACCCTGTGGGTTCAGGCCATGACCGTGACTGAGTCTTGGGCCCCTTGCCATGTCCACATGCCCCTCAGCTAGGCAAATGTTTTCCTTCCGGAGTCACAGTGGTGCCTGGGCATGAGCTGCTTTGCCAGCCTAGGCCTCTGGCCAGATCCTGGGGTGGGAGCTGCGGGAGCCATGAGGCCCAAACAGAGGGGCCCAGGGACTCTGGACAAAAGGGCAGGGCTAGCAGCAGGGGCATCCCTGGGATGATGGCCTCAGTGGGAGTGGGTGCTGCGGTTACCTCGCGGGGAGGAAGTTAGGGGTGTAGGCTGGGGAGGAGGTTGCCTCAGACAGGAAGGCCAAATGGGCCAGGGCAGGGTGGAGGTGAAGGGTGGGGGAGCAGACCCAGGTTGGGAGGTTCCCCACGCAGGGGGATAAGCAGGTGTGTATACCTGCATGTGTGTGTGTGTGTGTGTGTGTGTGTGTGTGTGTAAGCGCACACATGCATTCCTAAGTGGGCAGGTGTATTTTTACATTTAATTAGCAAACACTTATCAGTTGCCTGTTGTATGCAAAGTACTGGCTTTGAGGGGCATGGTCTATCCCTAGCTTCAAGGAACTCACAGCCTAGTTGGATGGGTGATGTGTGTGGGATGTCCATGGGATTTTGTGGATATCCAAGGTCATGTGTTCCTTTCCCGACTCATTCTTGTATAGATGAACCCGTCTGGGTGGGCCTCAGTCTCCATCTGTGTGCACATGCTGTGTGCAGGGTTAGGAATGTGTGTTGCACAGTCCTCAGGCACAGGTCTGTGTCTGTGTCTACACAAGTCCCTTCATGGGGGAATAGGTGTGTGTGTGCCTGTCATTATCAGCTGTCAATGTGCATGTGTGACTAGATATCTGTGCCCACATGGATCAGTGTGTGTGTGACCTCTGTGGTTCTCTACCTCTAGAGGTGTGTACATGTGTCTCCACACACTCCTTTGAGTGTGTCTGTTTTCATGGCCATGAACACCCTCAAGTCACCTTGACCCCACCCTTCCTGGGATTGTACATGCTGCCTGGGCATATATTTGGAGAGAAAAGGGCAATTAGTTCCAGGATGCGCTATGGATTTGGAAAGAGGTTGATCTTAACCTTGGTCTGCCCCTAGGAAGCCACGTGAGCCCAGCTGGGGTGCAGCCCCAGCCGATGCCCCAGTGGGCCACCCTCTCTCCCATGGCACATGGACCAGAGCCTGAAGCCGAGGGACTTTTGGACCTCAGCTTCCTGACAGAGGAGGAACAGAAGACTATTGCTGAAGTCCTCAAACGAGATGCCCACCTGCGCCAGCTGGAGGAGGGGCGGGTCAGGTGAGGCAGGGGCAGCCACCAGCCAGGAGGAAGGGGCCTCAGGCACTTAGAGGCTCTCATAGCCCCAACTCTGCTCCCTACCTGCATGCTGCCATCAGATGTCTAAGCCACTCTTTGTGTTGCCCTTTGGTTCCCTCTGCCCTTGGCCAGCTCAGGGACCATCACCTCTCCCAGAGTAGCTGAACCAGCCCCCTCACCAGCCTTCCTGCCTCCAGAAGTGCCTCTTCCAGCCACCCACCTTGAGCTGAAGCTCCTATCCTTAATAACCTCTTGCAAACGCCCCTGGCCCCCAGCACCTCGGGTCAAATACAATCTCCTAAGCATAGACCATGAGGCCTCTCCAATTGACCCTTGCCAGCCTCCCTCATCCCATCTTTTCCCATAAGTCCCACCCGACACAAATACACAGTATCCTCTGCAGAAGTGCAGGTGTTCCCCAGATCCTGACAACACCCTGCTTCTCCAAGTCTAAGCTATGTGGCTTCTTCAGAAGAGCACAGTGGCAGAGGAGCATGGGAGTGACAAGTGTTTGAGGAGAGATACTTCCTAGATATGTAACCGTGGGTAACTTACCTGACCCTGAGCACCAGTCTCCTCATCTGTAAAATGGGGCTATGGAGTCTTCTCTTAGAAAAAATATGCAAGTATGGTCCTCAGTAACCACTTAATGAATAACAGTTACTACCCTTCTCTACCCAGAGAACTCCAATTTGTCCTTTAAGAAGGAATTCAAGGGCTGGGGCTGGGGCTCAGTGGTAGCGCACTTGCCTGGCATGTGTGAGGCACTGGGTTTGATTTTCATCTCCACATATTAATAAACAAAATAAAGGTCTATCAACATCTAAAAAATATATATTAAAAAAAAGAAGGAATTCAAATGTCACCTCTGCTGGGAACCCCTCTGAGAGAGCTGGTCACAGAGAGGAGACTCTTCTTACATTTATCACTGCATCTACCTCACCATATTGTACTTGTCTAGTCTGGATTTGGTTTCCCCAGAGGCCTGAGCTCCTCCAGAGCAGGGGTCAAGTCTGATTTGCTATTGAGTCCCTGGTCCCTGGTAAAGAGCTGCTACAGAGTGGAAGGCAGAAAGGTTGGCTGGGTGAGGAGTGACATCCATGCCCTCTCCTATCCTCCAGCAAACTCCGGGCCTCACTGGCAGACCCTGGGCAGCTGAAGATCCTGACAGGTGACTGGTTCCAGGAAGCACGCTCCCAGCGGCACCACCATGCCCACTTCGGCTCTGACCTTGTCCGAGCCTCTATTCGCAGGAAGAAGTGCTCCAGGGGTGAGAGAGGGTCCTGCCTTCTGCAGTCCAGGCTGTATGTGGACAGAGAGGCCCCTTGGGCTCCAGTCCAGATTTCCTCTAATACTGTGTGTCTTGGGTGGGCACTGCCCCTCCATGGCCTGTGGGAGGTGGGTGGGCATTTCAGGGGGCCTCTCTGTGGGTCACAGACTTTATGAGAATGGAGCTCACAGAACTTCTCACCTGGGCCCAGGAGAACAGGTTCTGGGCAGTGATGGGGAGGCTGAGGCTGCCGGGAAAGAGACTGAAGAGGAGCCAGAACTCAGGTGAGGAGGTGTCACAGAGAGGAGAAGTGACTGGTAGTTGCTCAATCCCTTCTGAAAACCACCTCTCCTTCCTCCTAGGCTCCCCATAGAACAGGTCCCTCCAGAGAGGCTCAGTGAGACACAGGTGAGCATGGAATGACTGAGCATTATAATAGTGCACAGTGCCTGAGAGGGGAGGCAAGTGTGCTGGGGAAGAAGCCCCCAAGTCAGGAGACCTTGGACACATCCTTCCCTGCTCTGGGTCTCAGCATCTTCCTTGGTAAAATGGTATGGACCGGCTATTAACAATGGGTGGCACAGCCAGGTCCAGTGGCACACACCTGTAATCTCAGAGACAGGAGGCTGAGGCAGGAAGATTGCAAGTTTGAGGCCAGTCTTAGCAACTTATCAAGGCTCTAAGCAATTTAGTGAGACACTGTCTCAAAATTTAAAAAGGGCTGGGGACTTAGGTCAGTGGTCAAGCTTCAATGAGTTCAATCCTCAGTACCAAAAAGAAGGAAGGTAGAAGGGACAGGACTGGGTGAGTCCACAGACTCAGGTACTACTGCCCCCAACACCAGAACCTGGGAGCAGGCAGAGCCATCCGGAGGGGCAGGCCCCAGGATGTGAGGGTGGGAAGTACCGGCCTGACTGGTCCTGCAGGGAGTTGCCAACCTGAGGGCTGCCCTAAATCTGAAGCTGGGGTAGCCAGGCTGGAGTCTCTGATATTTGACCCCTGTATGACTTTTGGCTCCTTCTTATTTAGTCCCCACTGTGACCTCTGCTGCTTGCTTTCTTCAGGGACCTGAAGTCCCTTCACCGTATGCCCCCTCAAAGGCGTCAGATCATCAGGAGGCCCAGGCCCAGGGAGGTAAGTGGGAGCCTGTGTTGAGGAGAACAGAGCTTATGGGGTTCAGAGGCAGCTCGTAGTCACCCCAATTACCAGGTTCACCTTCCACCCCGGCAGTCCCCCTCTGCGCTGGGACCCCTGTGGCCTCCTGGGCGACCCCTGGGTAGCACTGGGAACAGAGTCTGCAGGTCACCGGGGCTGTGAACCAGCCCCTTCAGACCGTTTGCTCAGGGCGGGCAAGACAGGGGCTCACTCAGCAGCTGGTGCCTCACCCAGCCCCTGGCCGAGGGGGCGTGCAGGTGGACGCGGAGGAAACTGGCCTGGCGTGGAAGCCCTCGCCGCAGGCGGAGAAGGAGCCGCCGCCCCCGCCAGCTCAGGTAGGCGGGAGCGGCTCGCGGTTGTTCTCAAGACCCGGAGCGGACTCCGGGCTGGCAGTGCTCCTGCCCCGGGCAGCGAGCCGTCGGAGACCCCGCCCTGGCGAGGGAGGCGCGGGGAAGAAGGGGGCGCCCGGGTCACTTCACCCCTCTCCAGACCGAGATGGCATCCGAGATCCTGCAGAACGGGGAGGAGGATCCGGGGCGCGGCCCCTCACTCGACCGCATGCTCAGCAGCAGCTCCTCTGTGTCCAGCCTCAGCTCCTCCACGGTGAGGGGGAGGGCCTGGGGTGCCTCTCCCCCACTCATATCCCGAGCTAGCCCCTGCCTGACCCTCCCTCACCCCGGGACCTGACACGCCAGCCCGCAGGCAAGCCACCCCGAGGTGACTTTCCCCTCTTCCCTCGCTTCCCGCTCCATGCCCCCTGGGAACCCCCTGCGCTGCCCCAGCCCCGACGCGGCCCGGTCCCTGACACTCACCCCTTCCACAGCTGAGCAGCAGCCAGATGAGCCTGTCGGGGGAGGTGGAGGCGGGCGCCGTGCAGGTGCAGGTGCGCGGCTCTGTGCACTTCGCGCTGCACTTCGAACCCGGTGCCTCCGAGCTGCGCGTGCACGTGATCCAATGTCAGGGCCTGGCTGCCGCCCGGCGCGGCCGCTCGGACCCGTGAGTGACGGGCCGCCCCAGGTGGGGAATGGGGCGGCGGGGGGTACCCCGGGCAGGGCCGGCGCTCCAAGGGGCCGCTCTCACAGCTCAGCCCACCATCAACTGTCCTTGGCCTCGGTTTACTCAAATTCAAAACGGGAACGACAGTTAGGGGGAGGCATAAGGACTGAGATCATTTCTATAAATCAGCAAGAGGCCAGGCACACAAATGCTGTGTCCCAGGTGGTGGCTGGGGAAGCCGCCAAAGAAGGGTAGAGGCCCTGGAGGGCCCTTGCTTACCTCTGGCTCTCGCCTCCCTCGCCCCAGCTACGTCAAAAGCTACCTCCTCCCAGATAAACAGAGCAAGCGCAAGACGGCGGTGAAGAAGAGGAATCTGAATCCGGTCTTCAACGAGACTCTCCGGGTGAGGCTGCGACGAGGGTGCCACTAATTAACAGGGTGCCCCTTCCTGCGGGCAGGATGGCAGGGCCTGCCAGTTTCGACCTTGCGGGTCTTTCCACTCCTCCATTCTGCGAGAGGAACGGCAGGGAAACCGCCTTCCCCAGAGTGTCAGTTTGTGCTGGGCCTAGGGCTAGTCCAGACTCCCACAGTGCCCTCGGGGCTCCCCAGAGCTCCACCCTGTGTAAAGCACGGTAGATCCAGCTTAGTCAACACTCCAGCAACCCGGTGCCGATGCCGGTGCCGATGCCGGTGCCGATGCCGGGCCGCCCGCGGGGCTCCACTAAAGCGCACTCCTGTCCCCAGTACTCCATCCCGCAGGCCGAGCTCTCGGGCCGCGTCTTGAGCCTGTCGGTGTGGCACCGGGAAAGCCTGGGTCGCAACATCTTCCTGGGCGAAGTCGAAGTGCCCTTGGACACGTGGAACTGGGACTCGGAGCCTACCTGGCTCCCCCTGCAACCCCGAGTAAGCCAGGCCTGCGCGGGGAGACCCACGGCACAGAGCTCACGTTACCCCACGGTCTACCCCCCTCCTGCCCCGTCCCCTCAGCCCTGGCCTCATACAGAGCCTCCCTTCCGACAGACACCCTAACCGCCCCGGGCAGGGCAGGCGGGCCACGCCCCTTCGCAAGGGGGAGTCGGGTGTTTGCAACCCTCCAGCCCCTCGTAGAAGCCCCGCCCCTATCACCTGGCCCCGGCTAACCCCACTCTCTCAGTGTCTGGAGACGTCACTCCTTCATCTCTTTCCCCTGGCCCCACTCCCCCACACCCCCTCTGACTCTTGCAGGTGCCCCCCTCTCCCGATGACCTTCCCAGCCGCGGGCTGCTCTCCCTATCCCTCAAGTACGTCCCTGCCGGCTCTGAGGGTGAGTGACCGCCCCAGGAGAGGCCAAGCTGGACCCGCCTGGGAGGCGGGAGATCCCTGAGCCATGAGGAGGTGGCCTGAGCCGAGCCCTTCCGCAGGCGCGGGACTGCCTGAGAGCGGGGAGCTGCACTTCTGGGTGAAGGAAGCTCAGGACCTCATCCCGCTGCGCTCAGGATCCCTGGATACGTACATTCAATGGTGAGCGGCACTGCGACTTGGACTTCGCTGCTTCACTTTGGCTCCAACCTCGGATCAGCCTCTACCTTCGACCCCTGATCAGTCAGCCTCGGTTGTGATCACCGAGCAGGGGTGAAGGGGACGGCTGGAGCAAAGGCCAGGAAAGTTGAAGATGCCTGAGGAGCTGCATTTCAGGGTGACTGTTGCCTTCAGAGCTGACTGGGGAGCTAAGCCGAGGCTACTGGGGCACCTCCATGGAGAACTTGGAAGGCCTCTCTGTGGGGCTTGGTCCTGAATTGTAGTTCAGTGGTTCTCAAAATATTCTGGGGGATCTCTAGGGGCCTTCTAGGTGCTCTCCCACCTTCAGAGAGTGAAATGGAGGTAGGTTCATCAGATTCTGTATTTTTTTTCAATTGTTACAAGCAATATTTTATTTTGCAGAAAGGGCTCCAAGGCTTTGAAAATTTTCAAACTAATTTGGTGAGGGTGGTGGAGGGATCAACAGGGAGCCAGAGAAGGTCACTGAGCCAAGGAGTAGCAGAATTGCATTTCAGAGACCACTCTGGGATCCTGTGAACAGAAGTTATAAACTTAAAGGCAGGAGACCTGGTGCAAAGACGGCCCCAGGGCAGCACAGGCTTGGAGGGCAGGTCTCAAGCAGGAGCCAGGGGACATGGACATATGTGAAGGAGAATAGGTACAACTCCATGATTGGTTATCTCTAAAGAGTGTGAGGGGTTGGTGACCTGATGCCAGCCTACTTCCCCCACAGCTCAGTGCTGCCTGATGACAGCCGGGCCAGCCGACAGCGTACAAGGGTGGTTCGACGCAGCCTCAGTCCAGTATTCAACCACACCATGGTTTACGATGGCTTTGGGCCTGCTGACCTGCGCCAAGCCTGTGCTGAGCTTTCCCTCTGGGACCACGGGGCCCTGACTAATCGCCAGCTGGGGGGGACACGCCTCAGCCTAGGTACTGGTAAGTAGAGCAGGGCCCTAAGGGGAGCCAAATTGGGAAGCAGGAGCTCAATGCTTGGCCTTGGGCACTTCTCTGCTCTTTCCTGGTGACTAGGTACTTTGCATAATTTGGGACCAGGCAAGTGTTTCCTGGGACATGAGATGTCTAAGGTGACCATGCCTTTCACTCTTGCCCGGGAACATTTAGGTAGCAGCTATGGGCTCCAGGTACCCTGGATGGATTCCACACCTGAGGAGAAGCAGCTGTGGCAGACACTCCTGGAGCGGCCATGTGAATGGGTGGATGGCCTTCTACCCCTCAGAACCAACCTGGTCCCCAGGGCATAGCCCCATCAAATCTCTCTCTCTCTGGACTCCCCTCTCAGAGCCCACCCTTGGTTAGAGTCTATTAACAAAAGCCTGTTCTAAGGACAATTGGGGCTGATGTCTGCTGGTGAGTGGTGGTTACAGTAATAAGGTGTTAGCAGAAAAGATCCAGATAGATGAAAGGGGTGAGATTAAGGAATCTCAGATTCAAACACAAAGACCTCGAGGGGCTGCTCCCAGGACACCCACCATGCACCTCCAAAGTTGCCGAGACAGGAGTATGAAAGTGTTCTGTTTAATAGTCTTTGGTTGTGCTTGTGCTTGGATGCCTCCGTAGTTTGCTCCCCCCACCAGTGCTAGGTCTGGGCACTACCCTGCCCCATTTGCCTGGTCTTCTGCTCTTGCCCCTGGTCCTGCGCAGGTATGTCAGAGGCTGCTCAAGTCTTCTCTGTCCATCTGTCCATGGGTCTTTTCTGCCTCTGATGCCTTCATTCAGCCTCCCAGGGTCCAGGGGTAACTGGTGCAGATCCTGCTCGCTGTGCCAAAATGCCTCTCCAGATGCGGCATACCATCCCTCCCCTGGGGATAGCAGGCTCAATGTGGCTCAGTCAGAAGAAGGCCCCAGCTCTCTCTGGTACCCACTATCTGCCCAATGCTCCATCTGTCCCCAGGGACCCCTGGAACCCCTGTGATTCCCAGGGAGGAACTTAGGGAGGACTACAGGTAGGGATCAGGATCTGGCCAGCATAAGGCCATGTGTGTTGTTTACCCCTGGAGGCCCAGGATGTACCTGATGCCGGTATAGAGGAGGTCATCTCGAGTGGCACAGGTGAGCAGGGCACGGAGGGTGAAACTGTGGTTCAGCAGCTGTTTGTGGACAAAGACCCAAAGAAATATGGAGAGATAAAACTACAGGAAGTTATGTCCAGAGACCTAGGTACTAGATTGTTCTATCAAAATGCTAAAGTGGATCATACCCCTTTCTGGCCCTCATTTTCCCCATCATATATACAATGGAAGGAAAACACTTCCAGCCTTAAGAACAGGGAAAAGTGAGAAGAGATGGACTACTGGTTGTGGGGTCAGGGATAATCAGCATGTTCCCCTCACCATTTGGATGGTGCCTGAATCCACCTTTAGCCCCTGTAACCACTGCACCAAGCCCTGGTCCTTTGGGAGGGCATCTGTCAAGAAGTCAGGTGAGATGATGAGCCTCCTGCTAAAGACTTCCTCACACCCACCAGTAGTGTCCTCCAGCCAGGTCCACTCACCTGGGGGCTCTGAGATGAGGGCATAGGTCCTGGCCTCTGCATTCACCCGATGTAGAGTCTGGTATATCAGGGCCTGGCACTCCCGTTCCTTCTCTGCCAGGACCTCCCGAAGTCTGTGGAGGGCAGGAGAGCAGAATGGAATGGTAAGTGGGTTGAAGCTGACACAGATTCTATGTGCCCTTCCAAGGGGACTTACCTGTCAGTCTCTGCCCGCAAGAGGCCCAGCTGTACTATCAGAGGAGGCGTGCCTTGCTCTCCTTCTGTGAGTCCACTACTCCGCAAGACAGGAGATTCTTGTTGCTTCTGCTGAGACTCCCCTTCTTTACTCAATTCCCCTGAGACTTCCTTCTTCTCTACCTCTGCCAATCCAAGTGGGGTGAGCTCAAGCAGTAGAAAGTCACCCCTTTAGGACCCCCAGATCCCACGGCAGGGGAATTAAGGGAGAGCACCCAGCTCTGGATAGTGACCAAGTGAGGCCAGTCTGGGAGATGTCCATTATGCACTCCTAGACGGGTTCCTTCCCACCTCCCTGAGCCTGGTCCCTGCCAGCCTCATTATGTATTTGCCACGCCTCCAAGGGACACACCCTCGCCCGCAGGCTGGCAGGCTCCAGCCCACTCCTACCGGGGTCCAGCACCGCCAAGGCTGCCCGCACAGCGCGGCTGAGCAGTGAGTCCAGCGCGAACATCCAGTGTGGGCGGATCTGGCGCCTGCGGAGGATCTGCTTCACCTGAAGAGGGAGGGAGGGCGCAACTGAGAAGCTGAGCCTCAACTGGAGCTGAAGCTTGAGTTGGAAAGGCCTAGAAACTCTAGGCAAGGGACGTGGGAGGACTTGATGTCAAGGGATGGGCTGGGAAGCAGGGCTGGGAAGCAGGGCTGGGCAGACAGCCGCCTCCACGGAAGAGACTTATAATCCTGGAACATCAAGTCCTTTCAATTACCTAACACAGGGAGCTCACTACCTATTATTGGGCAGCCCTAACTGCAAGGAAGCCCCCTCACCGCATCTGGGAAGGCGAAGAGCGGTCCATTCAGAAGTGTAGACCCAAGGCCCTGCGCCCGCAGAAGCGCTTGCAGCGCCCGCAGCTCCTGGGCCAGCTGCCGACGATTGGGAGTATGGATGTGTGCCCCCAGGCAGCGGAGCAGATGTTCCACATGATTCCTGCTCAGTCGGGAACCCTGAGAGGGAGCAAGGGGTCGGTCCGCGGGTCCCACTCCAGCTAAAGAGTTTCTGGGGGTGAGGGAGAGGCCAGCAACAGTCCTGTCCATTCACCACCACCAGGGGTCGCTGGGGCGGGCCGCCCACCTGTTCCTGCTCCAGGCACAGATTCTCGGCGAGCGTTGGCAGCTCCTGTTCCAGCACCTCGGCCAGCATGGCTCGGCGCTTGCTCTCCTGATGTAGCAGGCTCAGCCCTGAACTCTCTTCCGGGGAAGTAGGCTCCTCGACCCCAGGCTCCTCCGGTACCCTGGGCGCAATGGAGAGCAGCTGATGGAGGGTGGACAACACCATCCAGCCTCCAGGTTTGAATCCTGGCTCTTTCACTTTTATGCCTACCTCTCAGGGACAGATAACAAGAGAAAAGCCCGGAGCTGGGGCAGGAGTAGGGGAATCACAACTTAGAACATCGGACAGGGCACAGATGGGCACCAGATACCATGCAAGTGGTCAAGGTGTCCAGGCCAAAAGCCCAAGGAGGGCATTTTCTGGAGGGAGTAGAATGACAAACCCAGGTGAAGGAAACCGGAACCCACTCTAGGATGGGGATGGTAGATTCTTACCGGAGCTGGCTGGTGTCCCCATAACTGAGACAGCGTTTTGGGGGGCTGGGTGGGTGCTGAGAGGGTGCCTGAGGCTGCGGGAATGTCTGGGACTGAGTGGTGGGGTCAGCCGAAGGAATGGGACTGGCTGCAGGGGCATCTGAAGGAGGGACAAGCTGTCAACCCTCTCACCTTCACAGCTCCCTCCAGTATGCTCACTCCCTCAACAACCACAATACCTGAGGGCCGAGGAGCATGATGGGGGGAGGCAGGGCTGCGGCTCCTCTTCCCAGGCTGCAGGAAGGGATCCCCCAGCAGTGCTTGAGCACTGGCTCGGAGATGGGGGTCTGGCTCAAATGTTCTGAGGAGGAAGGCTTGGGCCTCAGCTGACAGAGAACTGGGCATTGGCGGGTGTACCTTGTACATGCCCACCTAGCAGGAGTTAGGGAGAACAAATAAGAGTTAAGATTAAAGGTGTTCAAGGACCAGTTCCACCCAAACTCCATGGCCAGGCCCCAAGGGGGGCTCACCTGAAACATGGCAGCCTGTGGGCTCCCTAGCTCATGGAAGGGTGGGCGACCTGTGGCCATCTCAATTACAGTGCAGCCCAACGACCAGATGTCAGCTGCCTTCCCATATCCTCGTGGGCCCTGGTCAATGATTTCTGGGGCCATATACTGCAGGGTTCCTAGGATAGGAGCATGAGCACCAATGCTCATCCAAGCATTATCACAGGGATGGGGAGACTCCAGCACCCTCTGGCCACCTGCACCTACGCTGAACCTATCCTCAAAATAGTTCCCATCACCTACCTCGATCATCAAACATCTATCCTGAGTTCCATCAGCCAATCTGTTACCTACCAAAGCTTCCAGTGTTCACACAAGGCTTCATCATCTTGGACTTCATCACCCACAGGAGAGTTCCATCATGCATTCCATCCCCCCTGAACTCTACCACCTACTCTGACCCCCAACATCCACCTTGGCCTGAACTGATACCCCAGAACTCCATTTTAAGTGGCTAAACTCAATGGAATCAGTTTTCCAAACTCCAGTTCGAGATTCTATCACCTCACCACTGGCCCAATGCCTGTCCTAAATTCCATCCTCCATTAGAACTCTAACTCCAAGTCCAAGAGAAACCATGTTCCCTAGAAGGCTCCAAGAGTTCTTCTTCATCCTGACTCATCACCCCACACCCTTGTTACCTGTGAAGGTCTCAGTACAGGGTGTGATGCCCGCCAGTCGTTTGGAGGTACCAAAGTCCGAAATTTTGAGCAGACCACTGAAGGTGTTGATGAGCACATTGTCCCCCTGATTGATGTAGACATTGTGCTTAGTGCCTACCTGAACTGGGCCCTGACACAACTGGACCTTCATCCTAGGATCCCCATTTCCTGGAGATCCCAGCCTGGCCTAGGATCTATCAACCTCTTCCCACTGCCCACACCATTTATAGGCCCCCCCCCCCGGGAGATATGAACTTTTCCTCTCAGATCAAGAGATCTGAGGCTCTTCTTTCTTTAAGGAACCTCCATAACTAATTCCACCCTTTGCAAATGTTCAAACCACTTTATATCCAAACCTTCAGCCTCTGGGACCATGTTTCCCCAAACCCAATAGAACAAGTGAGCAGCCACAAGGCTGACCTTGATGTCTCGGTGCACAATCCGATTGTCATGTAGATAGCTGAGTCCCTGCAAGATCTGGCGGGTGTAGAAACTGATAGTACTCTCGTTGTCCTTCAGGGGTCCCCACACTGACCTCAGCAAGGAGGAGAGGCTGCCTGGGCAAATAAGTGGGTAACAACAATGGTTACCACCCACATCTCTCTGCTCGAGGCCCAGACTCCATCACCCAACACTACTCCATCAGTGAATTATTGGCGACACTACCCACACACACTAGGGTTCATTTCCTCCTAGGGTTCTCCACCCCTGCCTTGCTCCATTCCATAACCCACACTTCAAGTTTCACTTTCATCCCACGCAGGGTAGGTACCTCCAGGCACTTCCTCCATGAAGATTTTGAGGTAGCCGCCCTGGCTGGCTGAACCCAGATAACGCACGATGTTCTTGTGGCGCAGGCGTTTGTGAAGAGCGATTTCTTCATGCAGAGGCTGAGAGAACCTGGGGGAGGTAGAGAAGAGAGGGATGGGATAGATTTGGGCAGAGACGCTCACCCTAGAGTGCACCACCAGACCACGCCCCCAGAACCAGCCCCTCCCACAACCCCCCTCCAACATTCCCCACCCACCTGGCCCTGCCCATAGACGCGCCCCCCAAACTTAGCCCCTCTGGTACCTACTCAGCCCGGCCCCAGGCTGCAGCCCGCCCTTTCAGGGCTCATGGAGCATTCAGCGTGGACCACTAGGTAGGTGTCTGCTCGGCCTGCCCACGCCTGCCCTTGCCATTCCTTAGCTGGTCCCCACCGCCGCACACACAAGTACCTGCTGTCCCGCTCCGGGATCTCCTTGATAGCGATGCGTACCCTCGTGTGCCGATCGCGGCCTGCGTACACTACACCATAAGTGCCTTTGCCCAGCACTAACCGTTCGCCAGTCTCCGTGTATTCATAATCAAACTGCAGAGTGTGGGGTGACCGGGGTTCACTAGGGCCTGCAGCCCTTCGCCCTCCTCAAGTCCCCAGTCCCACGTCCTCACCTCCAGCACCTCCCCTACACCCGCCGCCTCCTCCGCGGGCGCCGCAGAATCTGGATTCGTTGCCAAAGACTGGATCAAGCCGCAGAACCTGAAGACAGGTAGGAATTGTCCCCTCCTCTACCGGGAGCCCCTGGGGGACATCGTCTCTTCCTTTCCCTCACTCCCTCGGGCATTCCGGTTCTACAATATCCCGACCCGACCCGAGAGGCTGAGCGCACCACTGGCAGTGCCCTACGCTGGGGAAGCACAACTGGACGTCCTGAGCCGGTGGAAGAGCACAGAGGAAGCAGCAGCGCTCGTCCCGCTTGGAGGCGCTGAGAAAGGACGGAGAGGCCTGTGAGCGCCCGCTGCCCCGGAACGCCAGAGCCAGCCCGTCGCACCAGCTCCTCACCTGACTCCGCAGATGGAGGCCACTGGGAAGGTCCAGCTAGAGGGGTTGTCCTGCAAGAAAAAAGGGAGCGTAATGGGAGATGCTGGGTCAGGAGAGGAGTCCAGAGACCGGAGAAGAGCTCCAGGAAAAGGGTACATAGCGATTAGAAAAGGGACTCAAACCCGGGTTCACCTGGGTCTCAGGCTCCAGCAGCCTTAGGGTCACTGCCCTGACAGGGTCCATAGCCTGAAACTCAAGTCTTGCCGGCAGCAGGACTTTGTTCATCTCCAGGACCAGCACCTGCAGGCAGTGGAATTGAGGAGTCCCATCAGAATGGGTTTGATTCTCTCCCAGTTCCCTCATTCCCAAAGGCCTCACCAAACACTGGTCCCCCTTGGGAAAGGCTGTCGTGAATGGCTGGCAGGACTGTAGCAAGAAGTGGAGCCAGAAGTGTGCTCGACGCAGGGGTCCTCCAGAGGGCTCTGGTGTGGGTCTGAAGTGCTGATAGAGCAGGAAAGTTTCCATCACTGACACCAGGTACCTGCAGGTACAGCCTTGTCCTCAGTTCAGGCCAGCCATCACACCAGCACCACCAGGAACAGTAAAGTGACTTGAATGTAGCCAGAACATGGACACTAGGTGCCAATGCCACTGGCCTGAAAGTGGTTGGGGTCATATTCTGGAACTCAGGCTACAGTGCCAATGGACATGGGTACAGGAGATGACAGCTCAGGAATGTAGAAGGGGTCACCTACCATATGGGGGCATTGAGCTTATACAGCTGCTCTGCAGCCAGCACCACCTGGATGGGGTCATTTGTAAGGATCTGGGCTCCCAGGTAGAAACCTACGTCCCAGTAATACTGCATCTTCTCCACACAGCCTTTGCGGGCCAGCAGGCAGCCCAGCTTCATGCCTGGGGGGAAAGGGCACAGGCTTCATTAAATGTGGGTGTAGGTGTGGGTACGGCCCAAATGTGTGCCACACCATTCACATGGGCATGTGTGCAGCTAATAACATAGGTATGGGAAAAATAGTAGGCGTGGCAAGATCTCAGGTGGGATCTCAGGTGCAGGTAAGGGGTTGGACATAAGTAAATGTGGAATTCAGTGTGTAAACACAAATATGAACATGGGAACAGTTGTGGGCTCAAGGGACTCAAGGACTCCTGAGGGTCCAGGGCAGGTTTGAGGATGCAGTTATGGGTAATGGTACCAAAAAGGTATTAACTCAGCCCTAGCTTCTGCCCTGGACTCTCTCCTGCCCTGTCCTCAGGTCTCTCTGGGCACTGCTGTGTGGATGGTGGACTTCACCTATCAGCTGCAGTTCCTCAGAGTCCTCAAAGTGCTTCCCGGCCGCAATGAGGAGCACAGCAGCATTGATGCCAGAGTGCAAGCTGGGTTCCACATCAAAGGCTTTGCGATACCTGAGGCAGGGTGGGGGGCCACAGGGCTAGTCAGATGCCCACAGCACTGTCCCTCACCCTGCAAGCTCAGTTCTCTGTCCACTCTCTTGTACCCCTTACCAGTGATAGGCCTGCTCCCGGTACCCAGCATCCTGGAAGCCAGAGCTGAAGAACATGTCCTTGTAGACACGGCCACACATGCAGTACAGATCGGGTGCCATAGAGCCCTCACACTGAACCAGTGGCAGCAGCACATTCAGAGCTTTCTCCCTGTCCCCAGGCCTGTTCCTCCTAAGGGTGGGGAAAGATGGTCTGAGATCCTGTCTGATGACCCTGATGCACTCTGTCCAGGGATCCTAAATCCTAACAGCAGGGACCCTTTCAGGAGCCTGACAACCAAGACCACCAAATGGCACTGACCCTGGTCAGCACTGACCTCTCAAGAAGTAGTGACCCCGGGTGGAAGTGATTCCTAGATATAATGGCTCTAAGGAGCAGTGACCTTGGATAGCTGTAACCAGGTTGCAGTAACTAGAACAACAAGGACCTCTTGGCTGGTCAGCAAATTCCCTGAAGACCAGTGTCCCAGCCAGCAATGATCTTTACAAGCAGAGATCCAGGCCACAGAAACCGTCATGTGGCTCTGACCCAAGCCCTGATCCACCACTCACCGGTTGAGGGCAAATGTGTAGTGGAAGCAGACATTGTGTTGCTCAGCCACATCGCAGGTGGGCAAGGCCTGTAGGGTCTCCACCAGCTCGATGATGGCTGAGTAGTCCTGTGTAAGAGAACAGTAAGCACCAGCATGAGGAGCCTCCAGCCCTTCAGGAAAACTCTGAGCAAGGATCCTGTCCCACAGCTGACATCCCACTCCGACCCTCTGAACACTGCCCTCAAGCCCAGCAGGTATGCAGATTGGACCTCAAGTGGAAAGTCCACTGTGTGCTCCATGCTTTGTGTCCCCAAACTTAACAACTGCCCTGAGAGTCAGTGATATCATTTCACAAACAAGAAAACTGAGGCTCAGAGAGGTTAGAGAGTTTGCTTAAAGCCACCAGTGAACAAGAAGCACAGACAGGAACTAAACTTGGGTTTGTCTGACAACAAATGCCCCTCAGCTGACTGACTGCCCCTCAGAACATCTCACACCTGCACATCACGGTAGGAAAGCAGCAGGTTCATGATGATGTCAGGGCTCAGCAACTCCACACTGTCCAGTCTCCGCTGCAGACGAGCCAGCTCTTGCCGCAGCTGCTGCCCACTGAACCTCTCCCGAGCCTGCCGGATATTCTGCCGAATGGTCTCCCGGAAATAGCCACTGATGTCCAGGCCAGGGGAGGGAGGGAGAAAGAATGGTGGGCCTGTCCCTCAGCCACAGCCCACTGTACCCTCACCAGCCGCTTCCTGGTGTACCCTCTGAGAAGGCCCCATTACCAGGAGTCTGTAGGAGTGGCCTCCAGCAGGCGAGCAAGCCGGCATACCAGGGGAGTGAGCAGGGCCTCGGTGCCCACCCCAACCTGAACCAACCCATCAGCCAGGCCCCTCAGAAGGCCCACATCACCACATAGCACCCGACCAGTGGCTGTCACCACGTAGGGGATCAGTGTGTAGCTACCAGCACAATCCTGGTGGGAAGGAGACAGAAATCAGTGGAGGTCAGAGGTCAGCACAGTGTTATAGAGAGAGACAGGAAGGGGTCAGAGGTCAGTACCAAGTGAGGAACGGAATAGGAGGAAAGGGGCACATTTCATGAAAGGAGGCCATAGGGAACACAGGGTCACATGGATGTCAAGGGACTTTAGGGAGGTCAGAGGTAACTGAGGAGGCCAGGAAGACCAGTGGGGGTCAGAGGTCAAAGGGTACATCAGAATGAAGAATGGTTCTTCTCACCGAATTCTTCTGGAAAACATCCTCCTGCAGGAGGCAGACAAATATTAGTATTCTAGGAAGGCCTCACCCCAACCCTGCACCTGCCCCACCAGCCATGGGCCACCTACTCTGAGGGCCTGCAGGTCAGGGAGCTCGGCCTGGGAGCAGAGGAGCACGTTGTTGGTCATGCTGAAGCTCTCACGCACACCAAGGTGGTAGAATAGGGAGGGCTGTGCCAGGGAGTTGCTCACCTCCAGGACCACCACGTCTGCGGGCACAGAGGTGCAGGCTCTAAGTCTTGAAGCCCAGCTTGGTGGGGAAGTAGCCTGGGATGCACTGCAGCTGGGCTTGCCTTGCTGAGGGACCCCAGTCAGGTCCAGTTCTGCTCTGGGCCTGTTTCCCCTTTTATGGCCTCCCTACTGCATACACAGTACTGATACCTGTGGTGCTTCTGAGGGCTCACTAGGTACGACACTCACCCCACTGCTCAGAGCCTGCAATCACTGCCCAGAGAAGGGGGCCAGGCTGTGCTCCACCTCACAGCCTGTTCCAGGCTGTGTGGGAAGCAGGAGCTGTACACAGAAGTCCCATCCCTGATCCTCAACCTAGCCTCTTGAAAGCAGTCTGCACCATTGGCCTAAGTAGACAAAGCTGTGCCTGTATGTGTATATGTGTAGCTTACTGTGTCTTTGAATGACAAGTTTGTAGGGGCCCTTCTGAGTCAACATGGATGCGATTTGTGAGTCTATCCATGACTGTGTGTCTTTGTGTCTTCAAGGTCAGGTCAGTATTTGTTTTTAGGCTGCAATTTCTCTTAATCTTTTTGGTTATTTGGGCTGCAATTTCATGGACGTCCAGGAAGCACGGTTCCCGGACTCTTGGATGAACAAATAAGGACAGGAGACCTGGCATCCGGGTAGGCGGTAGAATTGCAGCCTCTGGCCCCGCTCCAGACTGTCCCTGTCCCTCCCATTCTCTCTTCGTTGTGTTGTCTTGAAACTAAGGCCCCTCGCCCAGAATCCAATCCTGATGGGTCCCTTCGCTTTCCTTTTCTCCTCTTTACCCCGATCCTTGGAAGTAGTATTGCTACGACCTCTAAATTCCGGCCCCGCACGAGGAGCCCTAGTCGAAGCTCCCCTCCCAGGATTCGCCCTCGAGAGCTTGGCACTTAGACCTCCGGAAGCAAGTCTCCAGCCGCCCACGCGCCACAGAACCGCCACCAAGCCCCCAGCCACGCCCCAGCCTCTCAGCCCCGCCCTAGCCCCGCCCCGCTCGCTAGGCCCGGCCCCTACTAAAGGGTTCTTAAGCGCCAACCCCAACCCTGGAACAGGGGCTGGATCCCTAAATCCAATTTAGGGTCTCCAGAGCCCCTAAATTCCACAACTTCCATAGCACCGCCTCAAATCCTTTAGGTTTAGTTCACCTTATGTCCCTAGACCCCGCCCCCAACTCGGCCACGCCCTGGACTCGCCGGCTCCGCCCCTTTCCCCGCCCAATATCCTAAGCCTCGCCCGCGTCGCGCTCACCCGCGTTGTAGAAGGAGTCCATCGCTGCCGTGTCTCCCAGGGCCAAGGTCTCAAAGGGCAGGCTGCGCAGCTGTGGCGGTGGCCGTGGCCCTGGGAGCTGCGCGCAAGCCTCGCGCAGGCAACGGAGAGGCAGCGGCTCCGCCTGGGTTCCCGCCCCAAGCTCCACCCCGGGCCGCGGCTCCCGGGTCAGCACGTAGACCACGCTGAGAGGCCGGATCCGAGCGCAGCTCCGGCCTGGTGGGGTAGCTAGCGGCCGGCTCCGGCTCAGCGCTTCGGCCAGCGGGTCCTGCCAGCAACTGCCCGCTCGCTCCAAGGTCCCGGACCCGGTGCACTGCCCCGCCATGCGAGGGCGCTCAGGCGCGGCGTGCCGGGTCCTGGGAAACTGGGGCAGGACACGAGGCTGGGGCGGTGGATCCAGGGATCTCGGGATTGGGAATCCAGTCGAGATTCGAGAATCTCCTACGGGATCCGGGGATCCGGAGATCAGTCGGACGTCCTGTTCCGGAAATCTGGAGTCCAGGGAGAAATTTGAGCTCAGACTTGCAAGGTCCTGAGGATCTGAAATCCGGGATTGAGTTCCGAGAATCTGGGGTACTCGGTGATCCGCAGCTCAGAGTTGCAGGGGAAACCCGGGAATCAGGCCGGCAGTGTTTGTCACCCAGACTTCTCAGGGGACCGCCGGCCGTCACTCTGTCCTGCCCTCACATGTAGGCCGGGCCCAGCCCTTTCCCTACCAGGAAAGCTCCACCCTCGGCCCTGGGGCAGCACCGCTCCCCAGCGGCTGGGGACGCGGCCTCTCCCTTCCCTTCTCTCCCGCCAGAACCTCTGATACTGGCCGCTTCCGGAACAGCTTGAGTCCTAGTGCACGCCAACCTCTATGGACTACTCACTGCAGGCACTCATGTGTGCCCAGGCCCAGGCTAGAGAACAAGCAAGATTTGCAGGCCCTGCTGTACAGATGTCTGTTGAATTAATGGTTCTCAAGTCATGGGGGTATGCAAAACACGATGAATAGTGGGTGTCCAGAATCCAGCCCTGGAATGGGGCTTGATGTCTGAGCTCTTGTCTGAGTGCTACTTTTCCCAGGACTTCATCAGCTATGGAGGCCTATTGATCTTTGACTTCTATCCAGAAGATGACAGTGAGGCCTGAGAAGCACCTTCTACTCTAAACATTTCTCTACTCATCCTTTGAAGAGAACCCTAGAAACCTCAGCCCTTTTTCTAACAGTGTCCCACCCTCACATCCCTAAGAATCTCTTTCTAATGTGAATTAGTGACTGAGACAACAAGCTGTGTAACCTCAGTGAACCTTGAAATCAGCAACTGAGGACTTGGAGGGGAAAAATAACTTGTGTAAGATCAGTTGGCTATATAACAGAATAGGGTGCAAACCTAGGACTGTCCAACTCTTAACTATTTGCTTCTGCCACTACTTGAAATGCTGTGGCATTGGGCGAATATACTGCTCAAAAAATGCTAGCTCAGTGGCTACTGTTTCATTGGGCTGTTTCATCATGGGAAGAAAAAAATGTACCTTCTTCTTGGATTCAAAGGAGCTCTCAATGGGTGAGGCAAGGAGCAGCAGAGGGCGAGGACTTGACCCATTACAGACTGGGGTGGGAAACACAATTTACAAGGGACAAGCATGAGCAACAGAGAGGGTGAGAAAGCTATGCAGTTTCTACCACAATACCATCATTTGCAGGCCCAGAGAGCCCAGACTTGTTCAGTGGCTTCTTAAATCTCTTCCAGTCCCTCTGCTAGATGCCCCACTGTTCTTGTTTGCACACCTCCAGAGAAACCTCTTTACCTTGGGAGTTTCCCTTCCATCTTCCTGATAGGAAGGAAATCCATCATGGAGCTGAGACTTATGTTCCTGCTCTGACCTCTTTACCCAGTAACTGAAAGAATCCTGAAAGCCTGAAAAGGGTTAAAATGATTTATTTTTAAATGTGGACAGGGAAACAGAGGCGGTTGCAGTGGGGAGGTGGTTGAGGGTCCGGAAGCTGTTCGGGAGAGATAAGGGCACTGCAGGGCACCCAAGTGGAGCATCATTGGAACCCTGTGGTAGGGGTGACCCACAACTCAGCTAGAGGCCCAATTGATGCCATGCTTGTGGGCAGTGGCCTCAGACACTGTATAGTGACTGTTGAGATTGGATTGATAACAGGATTCATACCACCAGGCACCAGGGACAACCTCTGAGCAGCTGTTCCCATTTGAGTCATGGTCGGTGTCAGATGGTAAAAGGCTTCCTGCTGTGGAAGCTCAAGGAGTCCCTTCCTGCAGTCCCTTCCTGGAGGGCACTGTAGGGATCCACCCCATGCCTGGCACCCTTAGGGATATTATCCTGGGAAAGTCTCAAGCAACTGCAAGGTGGATGTTACCAACCCCATAAGACATTAGCGGAATAAGGGGCCAGGTGTTTGCCACTGTAACTCAGCTAGTCACAACGGCAGTGGGACTTGCATTTATGATTGATTCCAGAGTCACCAACTCTTCCCCCTGCCTTGTCCTCTCCAGAATCCATAGTTTCCCTCCATCCTTTGTCTCCTCTCACTCCCATTTACAGCCCAAGCATCTATACCAAGGAGAGCTGGGAGGAACTTCATGTGCCTGGGTAAGAAAGGGGGCTCCCCTGAGGCACCTCCCCATCACCACTTCCCCCTTTCAGATCTCTCCCCAACAGTCTGTTTCTCTGACAGAGAACTGCCCTAGTTCCTTTCCCAAAGCAGAGCATGTTAACACTCCAGGAGCCTCAGATGGTGCCCACAGCCCCACCCTGCCTCCTGGCCCATTCGCAGCCACCACCCCACCCACCCTCACCCCACCCCTGTTCTGGAGATTGAACTCAGGGCCTTGCACATGCTAGGCAAGGGCTCTGCCCAGAGCTATGGCCCCAGCTCCTCCCCACCCATTTTATAGGAAGCCAAGGCTCTGACACAGAAGGGACTTGCTCAAGATCACAGAGTAAGTGGTGAATTTGAAATCGCCCTCAGGTCTGTTTGCCTCCAGAGCCCTAATTCTTTCTTTCCCGTACCACCCTGTCTTAGGGTTGTCTTTTCTTGGATAAAAAAAAACTGAGATGGCGGGGTGGGGGGGGGTGGGGGGGGTGGGGGGGGGATAGCCCTAGAGACCTAGGCAATGCTCTGAAAGAAACCAGCCCCCTGCCTCCCCTTCTTCAGGGCCCCACCTTAGACTCACTCACCTGCAATGCCTTTGAGAACTTGTTCAGTGCCTGCTGGGAGTAGTCTGCCTCCCCCATAAGACAGAAAGTCACAGTGGGGAGATGGAGCCATTAAAGTCTTCCAGCTCTACCCAGGTACCTGGGAGAAAGGGGGAAGCTGGAATGAAGGAAGCTCAGATTCTCAGGTGTGGACTTGGGAGGGATGGAAGACCATACCCTTAGAGCCCTTTGACCTTGCTGGGAACTCCCCCTGAAGGGTGAGCTAGTGTAAGTTCTCATTCCCCAGCCAGAACTCAGGCTCCTAGCTCCCAAAACCTGCTTTGTAGGATGACCACAAATGAAATAAATCCACAGAACCATCCTGTCACCTTGGAAACACCTGCGGAGGCAGAGAAGACTGGCATACCAGGTACTACTCCAGCCTGGGCAAGGGGTGCTGGGGAGCAAGGGTACGTGTCTGCTGAGGTTGGGTGAATAGGAGAGGTGAGCTGATGTTTCTCTTCTCTTTGGATTGGGGCCTAGTGGATAAAAAATTTCTTCAAGGAAGCTTTTCTTGTAAATACATTGATAAACTTGATTTCCTTATTAACTTTTTCTTTTCTTTTTTTTTTTTAGTACTGGGGATTGAACCCAGAGGTGCCTAACAACTGAGCCACATCCCCAGCTCTTTTTTAAAATATATTTTATTAGAGACAAGGTCTTGCTGAGTTGCTTAAGGCCTTGCTAAATTGCTGAGGCTGGTTTTGAACTTGCGATCCTCCTGTCTTAGCCTCCTGAGCCGCTGAGATTACAGGTGTGCCCACCATGCCAGGCTTCTTTATTAACTTTTACTGACACTCAAATGCATACCAAAACCTTGCATTCCTAGGGGAGACTGAAATGATAGAAACACTGTCCCTTCCCTCAGGAGACCCTTAGTCTATTAGGAGTCAGACTCACGATAATGTGCTTTCATTGACTATGATAAAAACCAAGATATTCAAGGCAGAGATATTGACCCCAGTCCAAACTGGACTTCTGGCCTTACCCTGATATCCACCCCTCCAATCTTCCTCCTCCAGGTCAAGCACTCCTTCGCCCTGGGAGTTTCCCTCCTAAATATTTTGTCATTGTTGTTACAGAAGTCGGGGTTGAACCCAGGGATGCTAGTGCTTTACCACAGGGCTATATCCCAAGCACTTTTTTTTCCTTTTTCTTTTTGGTACCAGGGATAGAACTCAGGAGCACTTAACCATTGAGCCACATCCCCTGCACCCCTGCATTTTTTTTAAGAGAGAGAATTTTTAATATTTATTTTTAGTTTTCGGTAGACACAACATCTTTTTTTGTATGTGGTGTTGAGGATCGAACCCAGGCCGCACGCATGCCACGCAAGCGCGCTACCGCTTGAGCCACATCCCCAGCCCATCCCCTGCTTTTTTTTTTAAAAACATATTTTAGTTGTAGATGGACACAATACCTTTATTATTGTTTGTTTGTTTATTTATTTATTTTTAAATATTTTGGTTTTTTAGTTGTAGTTGGACACAAAACCTTTCTTTTATTTTATTATGCTGAGGATCGAACCCAGCGCCCCGCACATGCTAGGCGATCGCTCTACTGCTGAGCCACAACCCCAGCCTCTTGTTTATTTTTATGTGATTCTGAGAATTGAACCCAGTGCCTCACACATGCTAGGCAAGTGCTCTACCACTGAGCCACAACCCCAGCGCACCCCCCCACCAGTCCCATTTTATATTTTATTTAGACACGGGTTCTCACCGAGTTGCTTAAGGCCTTGTTAAGTTGCTGAAGCTGACTTTGAACTCAAGATCTTCCTGCCTCAGCCTCCCAAGCTTCTGGAATTACAGGCATGCACGATCCAGCCCAGATAAAGCACTTTTAAAAATTACTATTATTTTCCATTTTGAGACAGTGTCTCACTAAGTTGTCCAGGCTGGCCTTGAGCAATCCTCCTGCCTCAGCCACCCGAGTAACTGGGATTATAGGTGTGCACCAATACACCTGACTCCTTCTCCAACTTGTTCCCTACTTCAACTCATCTTCCACGATGTAGCCCAAGACTTCTTTTTTTTCTTTTTCTTTTTTTATGGCACTGGGTATTTTTTTTTTAAAGAGAGAGTGAGAGAGGGAGAGAGAGAAAGAGAGAGAGAGAATTTTAATATTTATTTTTTAGTTATTGACGGACACAACATCTTTGTTTGTATGTGGTGCTGAGAATCGAACCCGGGCCCCACGCATGCCAGGCGAGCACGCTACCGCTTGAGCCACATCCCCAGCCGGCACTGGGTATTGAACCCAGCGGCGCTTAACCACTGAGCCATATCCCCAGCCCTTTCTATTTTTTATTTTGAGACAGGGTCTTGCTAAGAGCCTCACAAACATGAGGAAGCTGGCTTGAACTTGCAATCCTTCTGCCTTAGTCTCCCTAGTTGCTGGAATTACAGGTGTGTGCCACCATACCTGGCCAAGTCATCTTTCTAAAATACAAGTCTGACCTGGTTCTTCGGCTTAAATCTCTTACAGGGCTCCCCATTCCCCCCCCACAACTCTTCAGTCAATAATTTAATGCCTTCCCAGAGCTGGCCTTTGCAGAGGTCCTCTGTGCATGTCTGGTCACACCAAAAGACCATAGCTGACCACCCACATCTACTCTTAGCTCCCTCCCTTGGTGCCCCTAAACCCTCTGGTACTCTCCTGCTTTCATAAATTTATCTTTACCTCTACCTGGAAAGCCCTTCTGCATCTTATCTGTCTAGAAAACTTCTACACAGCCTTCAAGGTCCTTTCAAATGTCACCTCCTCTATGAAGCCCTCTCAGACTTCTTCAGGCACTGTGGGGAGCTCAACCACCACCTGTCTGTGACTTCCTCTAAGGGTATCTTGCTCCAATGGGCTTTGGCTCCCCCTAGGGGTCATGGGGGAGAAGTGCTCATTGGATCAGGTCTTCCAGCCCCTTTTCTCATTCACCAATCAGCCGCCCCCAGCAGTGTTGTGTCACAAAAGGCTGGATGGACCCTGCCCTTCCTGCCCTTCCTGCCCTTCCTGCCCTCCCTGCCTTCTGTAGGCACAGATGGTACCAGCCACTCAAGGTGGTGCCCTGGCTCAGCAGCTCTTGGTGGATACTGGGACCTGAGAAAGGGGAGATGGAGTGTGGGGGTGGGCAGGTTATTCCCCAAACTCCTCCACCCACTCCCTGGAACAAGTGGGGACTTCAGAAGCCCTCTTGCTCCTTTGGGCCTCTGAAGGGACTATAAGGAGGACTAAGGAGGGCTTGGCCACGCCTGGGGCCCACCAACACCCACACTGCCTGATTCCAAGTTCCCAGCTCCCACGAAGGCAGCCCCACCCTCCTGGCACCAGAATAGTTTCACTGGATCTCCTGCCCCAGAGAGGGACCGTGTGTTGGCTCTGAGGTCTGAGCACCCCTGAGGGAGTGGCCATAACCACTAATGGGGAGAGCCCAGGTCCTTCTCCTAATTCTCCCCACCCTCCCAGCCTCCCATCCCCATGGGCGGGCAGTCATAACTGATAGCTGCAGAGGCAACAGAAACATCCACCCTTGAGTGTGGGGATAGAGCAAAGGAAACGGGGAGGCCCTGACCCCACATACTCACCAGGTTCACCCTTGGGGTCCATCTTGCTGAGGTCCAGGCTGCCCTGAAATCCCAGAGGCAGAGTCCTGTTCATGCCCCCAAAGAAACAAGATTTGGAGCTAGAAGTTCCAATCCCCTTTTCACCTTTTACTGGTTCTGTGATGGGAGACTTAACAACTTACCCTGTCTTGAGTCTCACTTTCCTTCTCAGTAAATTGAGGACAATATCACCTACCTGGCAGATCTTAGGATGCTGCGTACCTGTCCCTTTGTTATGGCTCCTCAGCACAAACTGCAACTGCTACATCCTCACACCTGTACCCTGGCTGCCAGGTTAACCAAAGGGCCCTGCCAGCTCCCCAACACATCTCACCTTGGGGACCTGGAGCTCCTTTCTCCCCAGTACTTCCTGGGGTTCCAGGACAAAAACTTTGCTGGCTTTCAGTTCCCTGGGTTCTGCAGGGAGACACAGGGTCCGTGGGCACAGTTTGGACATGTTTCTCCCAGATCTCTCTGCAGTTCTTTTTCCACCTCCCAGATTCTAGCTGTCAGGGCACTTGCTTCTTTAGCGGGTAAGGTTTTGCACTATTTCTATATTATTTGCATAAATTAGCATGCAGAGCCCCAATGGTCAAACTCTAACCTGTCTCCTTGGGGAAGGCAGGAAATAAGAGGAGGGTTGATGGAGAAAGCACACTAAACCCCTACCTGGGAAGCTGGGGTGGTCATGGGTACTCAGGCAGGACCCTAAATAGGAGGAGAATAAGGAAAGAGAGGTCCACTGTAGGCCCATCTTGCTGAGGCCACCAGAGAAAGAATGTCAGCTTATAAGAAACCAGACTGGTGGGAAGGTATAAAGTAAGACTTCCTCCCATTGTCCCCCAGGGACACCCCACACAGGCTGATGCTACCAGAGGGCATTTCCTTTCCCAGCCCTAGAGAGAATGGGTATCATCCTTGTCTTGTCCAGCCAGAATGGAGTCCAACTTCTGATCCTGACTTCCAGGGCTCCCCAGTCATCTCTCCAGATCTCTATATTCATATGAATTTTCTCAGCTTTAAACTCTAGTTCACAGGTATGGTAGCACATGCCTGTTATCCCAGTGGCTCAGGAGGCTGAGGCAGGAGGATTTCAAGCTCAAAGCCAGCCTCAGGAACTTAGCAAGGCCTTAAGCAACTCAGTGAGATCCTGACTCTAAATAAAATACAAAAAGGGCTGAGGTGTTGCTCAGTGGTTAAGCACCCCTGGGTTAAATCCTCTGTACCAAAAAATAGTAACAATAATAAATAAATAATAAAATGAAATAAACCTCAGCTCATTCTGTGCCTTCCATCTGGAACGCTCCTTCTTCATCTTCACCTGTGAAACTCCACCTGTCTGTGAAAGTCCAGCTCTAAGGCCATCTCCACTTTCCTGGTCCTTTCTGATCCTTGTTAACACTATCAATAGAGACCACTGCTACCATCTATTGGGTACCTACTGTACTCTGATGTTACACTGAGTATGGTTTGTACATCCCTTCCAATCCTCATGTTGGAAGGCCTCAGTCCTTATTATTGGCCGTGGGTAATAAACCTGGTACAAAACAAATACTCAATAAACGTTGGTAAAATAGCTAGGGGTGCGGCTTGGTGGCAGAACATGTCCTCAGCATGCTTAAAGCCCTGGGTTCAACCCCAGCATGTATATATGTATTTATATATGTACAGATTCAAAATATTCATATGAATGAATAAAGGAGGAGGAAAACTGAGGCCCAGAGATGGAATATGACTTTTGTTTTCCCTGGCACTTATATGCCTAAAGCCACAGAGCTTTTCTCCCAGAGCTTTCTCCGCCACCAGGGAGGAGAAACCTTAGGAAAGTGACTGTAGCTTGAGTCCCTGGGCCTAAAAAAACAACTGTCAACATAGGCCAATTGAGTGCAGCCTGTGCAGGGGCCTAGAAGTGGCAGCCATGCTTTATCTGTGAGAGGTGAGGCCTGAGCTAGACGAGTACTTCAGGTGGCAGGGGAGCAGAGAGAAGGCGTGGTCACTCATTCATGCAGTAAATTTTCTGAGGGCTGGCCCTGTGCCAGGCCTAATTCTGGGGGCAGGTGGGGTCTGAGGTATAAGGAGGTATGAGGTGAAATGGAGGCCAAGTTTGCCTGACAGGATGGAAGCATGAGAGGGAGGCCCGAGACTGCAACTCCAGTCTAGGAGTCTGCCCTCCCCAAACCCTCCTTCAGATGTGTTGAGGTCTGCAGACAAGCCTATTCAGCATGGCTGTCTGTGAGTTCACCTGAGGGCTGGAGGTGTAGCTCAGTAGCAGAACACTTGTCTATGATGCTTGAGACTCTGGGTTGGATGAAACACCAAAAAAAACAAAACCAACATGGAAATGACCCAGCCAGCACTGAAGGGATCCAGGCAAATAAATTTTGACCATTTGAGGGTTGGGGTTGTAGCTCAGTGGCAGGCCACTTGCCTAACACCTGTAAGGCCCTGGGTTCAATCCTTAGCACTATAGAAAAAGAAGCAAATAAGGGCTGGGATTGTGGCTCAGTGATAGAGTGCTCGCCTAGCATGCACGAGGCACTGGATTCCATCCTTAGCACCACATAAATGTAAATTAAGGATATTGTGTCCACCTAAAACTAAAAAATAAATATTTAAACAAATAAAATAAAGGCATTCTGATCATCTACAACTACAAAAATTTTTTTAAATATGACCATTTGGACAAGTCATAGGGTGAATCTAATGTCAAGGGAAAGTCACAGAACAGCATGTGCAGCACGATCACACTGTGTTGTAAAAATGCTAAACGTGTATATACATAATGAATTCACAGAGAAAGGTCTGGAACAACTGTTAACCATAGTCATTTCTGGGGAAGGAGGGAGAGAGAGGAGTGATTCTCACTCTTTAAACTTCTATATAGTCCTTTTTTCCCTTCATAGGCATTTAGTGTTCTTGAAAGAAAAACATTCGATAAAGGAGGGCAAGGCAAAGAAATAGTCCTGTGGGGAGAAGCCAGGGTGGTCCCAACAGGAAGAACTGTATGTGCAAAGGCTTGGAGAAAAGAGGAAGCAAGGCAGGCTGGGAACAGAAGTAGATCCACATAGTTGGAGAAGGACCAAAGGCAGGGCAGGTGTCTGCAAGGATGGGGGCTTTGACGGAAGTGAAGATGGGAGGGAGAAGCCTCAGGAGGTGATGCCATGTGTGGGCAGGTGAGGCCAAAGAGCAGCTGAACTATTTATGGAACTGAGGGTCCTTTCAATCATCCAGCTGCAGCCAGAGATCCCTGGGGAGATCAAGATGGAGGGAGGGTAAGCCCACAGGCTGTGCAGCTTAAGAGGGTCAAGTGCTCTGGAGTGAAGCAAACTGAATACATGCACCTGCCCTGAGCCTTCTCCACATCCCACTGAGATGGAGACAGTTACTTGCACTTCACAGATGAGGAAACTGAGGCCCAGAGCTATGAAATGCTTGAGTTCAGCTCTCAATCCTTATTCTTCCTTTCAACTTTCTTTGGCATTGTGCATGTGAAGAAGTGAGACCCTGCTGCAAGCCTGGTTCCCATTGAGCACCCAAGACCTGGGGGGCTATGAGTCAGAGAAGACTTCTGTGCCCAAGGATGTAGGCAGGGCTTTCCAAGGAAGCCTGGGTGAGGAAGGCCACAAATGGCCACCTGAGAGTCCTGGGGGCTCTCCTCCTTGGCCCTGGGGCACAGACATAAGTTTAGGGGACAGAGACTGAAGGCACCTTCAGAAGGGAATCCTGCTCACTCTGAAGTCAGAAGAGCCTGGATTCCAACCCCAGCTCTGCCATTATCTGAGCAAACATTTATCTTTCTGAGTCTCCATACCCTTGCTGGAGAGGGGTAGGGGTAGGGGGTCAAAAGGTATAAGAGACAAAAATATCTTAAAGAAAACAGTCCTAGTCCTAGGCAGAATTCCTGTGAAGGAGAGGATGACGGCCATATCCTTCCCCATCCACACAACCCCGGACACAGGACAGGAAGCACGGCACCGGAAACAGTTCCTTTATTTGGGGGGAGAGCTCAGGCTAAGTTGGTAGGAAGAGGCGACACAGACCCCGGTACCAGGCTGAGGGGCCCAGCAGGGTCCACAGATGAGACACGAGGTGGTTGAGGGATGTTCTCAGCTGTAGGTGGCAGGCCCGGGACAGGAGGGGAGGTCAGGGATTGGGTGCTGAGCCTGCTCAGTGTCCACAGGGGCCAGAAACAGATGGCCAAAGATTTTCCCACCCCCAGTGCCCACAGAGTGGCCAAGAGGGCAGCCTCTGAGTCCTCCTTCCCCTCAGTGTGAAGACCAGGCCCAAGGGGGTCAGATTCTGAGGAGGCCACATAGAGAGACAATTAGGGGAGGTGACCCTACCTCAGTTGGGCAAAGACTCTCACCCCCCAGAGAGCAGGTGAAGCTGGAAGAGCAAACACTTTAACGCAAGCTGCAGCGACCCACCCCACAGCACACAGCACACGGAGCCATGCACGGCTCCCTTCTTAGAGGACACCACACTTTCACACAGTCTGGCTCCTGCCCACGGCCCCAGACTGGCTGAAGACTTGCCTGAGCCATCACCTACTGGTTCTCCTCCCTGCTGGCAGCATGTGGGGACAAAGACACAGTGGGGCTCAGCTGAACTGCCAAGCTTGGGGCCCAGGCTGAATCCTGGTCCCAGCTAACATTTAGCAGGGAGCCCCTATTGGAGGAGAGAAGGGGGGTGTCTCACATAGGGGACATGGGGAAGGAGTCATTATCTTTTGGGTTACCCCGTGGAGAAGACAATTCCCTGGGCAGGGAGGAGTAAGGGAAGTGCGCTGGGACTCCCCTGCTGCCAGGTACTCACAGTGTCTGGTAAGTGCTATCCTTGGCCTTGAGGAAGCGCAACACGAAGAAGGCCACGGCCTGCAAGCTCAGCACCAGCACAACACCCCCGATGAAGCTGGCACCATCAAAGCCAGAGCTGTGGGCTTCAGGGATCACAGGGCTCCCTGTGGAGTGAGACAGGGTGGAGGTCATAGCTGGCCACCATGGACGCAGGATCCCTGCTCCACCTCACAACTGGCCCAGGACACCTCAGGGCCTCAGTCCTCACTATGGAGCCTGGAACACAGGCACAGAAGTCTAGCTCAGAACCTACGGGCAGAGGGGAAGTACCTGGTATAAGGGACAGTGCTTGTTAGGACTTGGCCCTATTCCTAAGTTGCTCTGTGGCTTTCTGCCATGCACACCCTCTCTGGGCCTACTAATCCCATAGACCCACTAGGTGAGAGAGGGTGTTTAGGGCTTAGATCCCAGATGCAGATGATCCCTTTTCAGAACCACTAAGCCTCGAGCCCCTACTCAGAGAAGAAGGAGCAGGAGAAGTAGAGGTCTAGACCAACACCCTACTAGAAGATGGGCCCCCTTCTCTTCTCCTCAGATAGTAGAGCCTCAGGGCCACAGTTACCAGGCTAGATCTGGGTGACTCCCAGCTGTGCCACAAGGGATTCCATTTCAGGCCCTGGGCCAGGTGCCCAGGACAGGGTAGGGCCAGGTAGGGCAGTGTAGGGCAGGGCTGGTGGGCAAAACATACCAGGACAATGAACAGGGGCTCAGCTGGGAGCAGGGTCCACTTCCCAGAGGGTGTGTGTGGTATAAGGGGGTCCAAGAATACCAAGGGCAAAAGATGGTCCCAGCCGAAGCTCAGGGATCCCTAGAGAAGGATGCCAAGGGAAGAAGAGCAAAAAGGGAAGAGACGAGCCACACACAGTAGATCTGGGGCTTCAGTTGAGGGAACTGAGCCATCAATAATTCAGCCTCTGAGATCAGTTTCTGGCTTTAATTAACCAAGAGCCTCTTCAGCCATCCTGGCCAAGTCTGGTGACCTCCAGTCTCTGAGGGGCAGTGGAAGTCAAGGGGGGTGGTCCTTGCCTCTGCTCTGCCAGAAATCTGCTCTGGGACCCTCTGGTCCGGCAGGTTGCAGTAGGTGGTCACTTATTAGTGACTGAAGCCACATACTCTTAGTAACTGGAGCCACATACTCTCAGGTCCAAGGGTTAGGAACGAGTAGGAGCTGCCTTTTCTTTTTTAGTTGTAGATGAACATAATACCTATAACTTATTTATTTTTTTATGTGGTGCTGAGAATCAAACCCAGTGCCTCACGTGTGCTAGGCAAGTGCTCCACTGAACCACAACCCCAGCCTCGAGAGCCGCCATTTCTTGATCACCTTCAGTGCGTCAGACACTGAAGTGGGCCCTATCTATGCAGACCCATTAAATCCTAACAGCTTTGTGAGGTAGGTCTTACCCAACCCATTTTACAGATGTGGAAACTATAGATGGAGGGAAAACTGAGAGAAGGATACTACAGAGCATGTCAGCACCTGAGCCCAGCTGTCTTTCTATGCACCTCTGGTCCTCCCACTACCCCATCCCACAGGGAATACTTGCCTGTTGTGATTGTCTTCGGTTCATAGGTGGGATGGTGGTGGGCAGCTGAGGAGACAGGAAATCCATAATAAAACCACCTTCCTGTCCCCTGGCTCCCATCGAGACCCCAGTCGCTGCCAGCTGCTGGACTCCAACTCAGACTAGGCCCTTCTCCCAGGTTCAGACACCCAGTGTTCTATAAAGCCTTCGTCGCACAGTTCCCTCCACCAGATGTGCCACCTCTGCAGTTCTACCTACCAAGCTCATCTCTGATCCCACTTCCTCCAGGAAGCCTCCCACCATTCCCTTCTGAACTTCCAAAACCATGGTGTCTTATATTACAGGAAGACCTAATGCCCCCATCCCCTCGCACATCTGGACCAATTTACAGTGATAAAACAGGTCATAGAGGGGAAGAGACCTCTGGGAGCTAAAGACAGAATTGAAACTGGACCCAGGTGTTTGTGGGCATAGTTCACTCCCTGAGAGGCTGGGTTCTCCTGGGAGCAGGTTCTGGATGGGGAGACCAGCCCCCTCCCTCCAACTTTGCTAGACCAGTGGGAACTCCTTTACCTGGACAGGACTCTGAGCGGTTGTAGACAGAGCAACCCTCCTTGACCACCTCATCTTGGGCCACACAGTGTCCTTATGGGAGAAGGTGCAGGGAAGAGGTTTGAGGAGAGTGTCCAAAGCTTTGGGCTTCAGAGCTGGGGCCAATGAGCTTGGAAAGGGCCCAACTCCATACCTGGTTCCTGTAGTCGACATTGCTGCCACACGCAGCCTGAGAAATTGTGTGCTCTGTCCCCCTCCACACAACGCTCACAGAGCTCCAGTTGTTTGCAGCCCCCTTGGACAGCAGGCCAGGTATTCAGGCGGATCAAGGCTCCCCGCCCAAAGCCTTGAGCTCCTTTACCTGGGAATGGGATGGGAGTGGGAAGGGAGCAACTCTGGGAAGCCAAGTTGCAGCACTACCCCATCACCTCTAGAGCTCTCACCCCTCTGCTCACGCCTGGAGCTTCTGCAAGCACAAGGTTACACTCACCTAGCCTTCACCACATTCCCCCAGGACCCCCTCCCTTTACGTACATCTGGGGTTCCCAGGCACATTTGGAGCTATCACCTCCACATAGACCCGAAGTTCCCTAATCTACATCTGGAGTCTATATATATGCACGTGGGTCTCCACACAAAACGGGAGCCCCTTTCCTCTCCCACCTCTGGAGCCCTGAACTGGCTTTGGAAGTCCCCTCCTATCCCCAGCCAAGACTGGAAGGCAGATGGATGAGGGGAATGCGTCAAGTGCCCCAGCCTGGTTCTAGCCAGGCCCAGTCCTGCGTTACCAGCCACAGCGAGTTGAGCACACAGGAGGAGGCAGCAGTAGCCGCCGCAAAGCGCAGCCCGAAAGACACGGGGTCCCGGCGCTGCCATGGACGCGGGTGGGAAACGGGAGTCCGCGGACAGCTGGTGTGGCGCGTCCCTTCTGGACTCCGCTCGCTCGCAGGAGCTTGTGGGGAGAGAGACCCGGGCAACCGGGGCGTGGCCAGTAGGGGCGTGACCAATAGGAGTGGCCGGGTGGGGAGGGGCTCTTTGGTAGGGCGGGGCCAGATAGGGACGTGGCTGGGCTAGTCGGGTTGGGGCGGGGCTTAGACAAAAGGGGCGGAGTCCAGGACTTGGTGTAGCCGGGCGCAGAGCGCCCCCACTGGTAGTTGGGTGGAAACGGTTAAGTAGGGATTATTTTTATCCCTGCTTCATAGGTGAGGAAACCGAGGCTGAGAAAAGGTGACTTGTTTGAGGCCACAGTGGCAAAATATGGATTTGAAAGTGAAGTCACTTTGGCTCAAACCAGGCCTTTAGGGTGCAGCCTCCCAGCAGGCCCTATGGAGGCTAGGACAGGTCTCAGCTATCCCTCACCTCTGGCTGCTTGTGCCCAGCTTTGTTTTCTCTCGGCCCTCACACCATCCCCCAGGACCCTCTTCTGCCTTTCAGCCCTCCATCTTGTCTGCCTCACACCCATCACACCCTCTGGCCAAGCCACGGGTCATGCCCTTACCAGGTCTCCTGGCCCAGTACCATTCTCTTGCAGCCACTTCTCAGGTTCCTTAGGGGCACCTCTTTTTTCTCTTCTCCTCGCTCCTCCTCCTTCTCCCTCTAACCCCTTTTAAATTGATGGTGGCTCAGTTTAGTTCTGAGCCCAAATTCACACTCTTTTGGGGTCATCTTGGCCATTCCTCTGTCACCAGTCCCCATTTAAAAGCCAACAAGTCACTGGGCACTATGACTCAGCTTAAGCAAAAGTGAGGTGCTAAGTAACTCAGTGAGACCCTGTCTCCAAATAAAATATAAAACAGGGCTGGGGATGTGGCTCAGTGGTCGAGTGCCCTGAGTTTATTCCCTGGTACCAAAAAAAAAAAGAAAAGAAAAGAAAAGAAAAAGAAAAAAAAAAAAAGAAAGAAAGAAAAAAGAAAAGAAAAAGAAAAAAAAAGCCAACAAGAAGTCTCCAATTTTCACCTCCCAGGCTACTTCTGGCTCCACAGCCGCCACACCCGTAACTAATAACACATAGCCTACGATCACTGAACCCTTACTACCAGCAGAATGTACATTCTACTAAGAGCTTTCATTTGCAGCCTCCCATCTAATGTCCACAATTAACCTGTAGGCATGGGTTGTGTCACCCCCAATTTGCAAGGTGCTTAGGGACACAGACTCAGCAGACTAGTCTGTGAATCCAGCCTCCAATGAAGCTAGAAGCCACCCTCCCTCTGCCATGCCTCCTAAGGGTCCCCTGCTTCTTGGGTCCTGAATGTCTTCAGGTGTCTAATATTGTCTTGTCCCTTTTCCCCACTTAGGGAGGCCCCATCATACCTCTTCAGTCACCTGGGCTGGGAACCATGATTTGACCTTCACCTCCTCTCTCCATCCCAGCCCCCGAAATTAAAATCCTTCGTACTCCATATCTAGGTGTCCCCTGGGTCCGGTTTCCTCATCCTCCTTCTGCTGGCCTCACTGTCTTTCACCCTTCAGGCCAGTCTCCAAGCTGGCCTTCACAGTACAGGACTGTCCTGAAACCATGCATGGATCTGGCTACACCTCTTCCAATTAACAACTTTTCATCAATGCCTTGGCCTGGCCAATCCTTTGATTTCTTGCTCTAGAAGTCTCTGGCCTGTCTGCAGCACCTTTCTATGCCTCAAGGATATACCTTTATCCTAGTTCCTCTCCTGCAGTATGTGCGTGTAGAGGGTCCTTCTCCATTCCCCACCACATCTGCCTGGCAAACTAATGCTTCAAGTCACCTCTAAAAGAGTGATTCTTGGAAAAAATAAAAGTCAGGTCATACCATTCCCTTGCTTAACCCATTCTAGCGCTTCTCCCCATCTACAGGCTTTCCCCTGCTCACCTCTCTGGGCTCAAACCCTCCCTTTCCCCTGTGCTCATTCAGTGTCTGTTCATTTGGCCTCCTCAAATTCTTCTCCTCACAGACTGTGTACTTGCCATGCCCACTTCTTGAAATTTTTTCTTTCCTTCCTTCCTTCCTTCCTTCCTTCCTTCCTTCCTTCCTTCCTTCCTTGCCAGGGACACTTAACCACTGAGCTATATCCCCAGTCCTTTTTATTTATTTATTTTTTTAATTTTGAGACAAGGTCTTGCTAAGTTGCTTAGAGCCTCACTAAATTGCTGAGGCTGGCTTTGAACTTGCAATCCTCCTGCCTCAGCCTCCTGAGATACTGGGATTACAGGTGTGTGTCACCATTTCTGGCTTCCACTCTCTTCAAGTGACTCTAAACTCCCTACCTAAAAAACATCTCCTAGTTATTCTACATTACATCATCTGTTTTTTCCTTTGAAGCATGTATCAAATGCATAATTAACTACACATTTGTTTCCTGGGCAGAAACCATGTTTGTCTTTTTCCCTAGGGAACACCCTGCACGCAGAACAAGCTAAATAGATGTTTATTAGTAGCCCTACAATACCATGTTGTGACTATTTGAGTACATGTTTGTCTGAGCCATTGGCCTTTGAGACCATCAAGGGTTTTCTATTTGACATATTAAGTGTCTCTTTTTTTAAGTTTATTTATTTGGACACAATACCTTTGTTTATTTATTTATTTATTTTTATGTGGTGCTGAGGATCGAACCCAGGACCTTGCACATTCGAGATGAACGCTCTACTGCTGAGCCACAACCCCAGTCCCAAATGTCTCTTTGTAAATTGCTTATCTCTCCCCTTCTTTAAGGATCTCCTTAAAGAAGGCAGCAGGTTTTGTTTACAGCTATAACCTCTGTGTCTGGCAAATAGTAGATGTTCAGTAAATATACATTAAACATTGAAAATGCAGAAATGTGGCCAGATCATCTCTGTTTCTAGCACCCATCAAAACTCAAGCCAGGGTGATATCAGTGAATGCTGGCTGAATGAGGTCCATGCTAAGAATACATATACTGACAATGACTGGACCCCCCCCCCCATTTGGGACAAGGTCCTCAAGTGTAGAGATTATCTGTGTCTCACAAGTATATGCAAATGGGGGGGGATGGAGATATAGCTCAGTTGGTAGAGTGCTTGCCTCATATGCATAAGGCCCTGGGTTCAATCCTCAGCAACACACACACACACACACACACACACACACAAAACAAATATATGCAAACACACACACACTCTCCTCGCTTTAGACTAGCTTTAGACTCCAGACTGGTGAAGAATGAAGAGGTAAAGAAGCCTCACCTGGAAGTGAGAATTCACAGCCATCTGGTGGCCACCTGGCAAACTGCAGTATTGTCACCTTGTCTAACTTCACCCTAATCTCTCCTGGGAATGAGGGTGCCGTCTAAGCTAGCATGGGAGACACCCTGGGCTTGGTTACAGGTGAACCTGGCCTCATATACAGTTCTGTTATTTTTCTGTGTGATCAGGGGCAAGTTCCTTGGCTTCTCTGGAGATACAGTCCCTTACCTTTGCAGGGTTGTTGTAAGAAAAAATTGGGCTCTGGTCTGGCACCTGGTAGGTGGGAAGAAAATAAGGAGGAAAGATTTGCTAGGCAGTGATGGCCTCAATTGTCCTGTTAGCAAGAGCAATTCTGGTGCATGAGAGAGCGTACATTTGATAATACACAGCCTCACTTCAGTCTCTAGGGTGTCTGGGGTTTCTCAGGGTTAGAAATACCACCCATCTTGGGGCTGGGATTGTGGCTCAGTGGCAGAGTGCTTGCCTCGCATGTGTGAGGCACTGGGTTCGATCCTCAGCACTACATAAAAATAAATAAATAAAAGTATTGTGTCCATCTACAACTAAAAAACTATTTTAAAAAAAATTACCGGGGCTGGGAATGTGGCTCAGGCGGTAGCGCACTCCTCTGGCATGCCTGCGGCCCAGGTTCGATCCTAAGCACTACATACCAACAAAGATGTTGTGTCCGCCGAGAACTAAGAAATAAATATTTAAAAAAATTCTCTCTCTCTCTCTCTCTCCTCTCTCACTCTCTCTTTAAAAAAAAAAAATTACCACCCATCTTTTGTCCCTAGCTGCCATGTGAAGGACATAGTAACTATCCATATCAGGAAGTTCACGACCAACCAACTACTGCATTGGAAACAAATGTCCTCTACCTTAGGATGCTAACTCTAAGACAGAAACACCAAAACCTATAAGGCCACATCATATGTGAGCTTTGTCTTTGATGGTGGCAACACAACTGTCTGGGCACTATCTATGATCCTTTGGATTCTACAAAGAAAAATTAATCTGGGGCTGGGGATGTGGCTCAAGCGGTAGCGTGCTGGCCTGGCATGCGTGCGGCCCGGGTTCGATCCTCAGCACCACATACAAACGAAGATGTTGTGTCCGCCGAGAACTAAAAAATAAATATTAAAAAAAATTCTCTCTCTCTCTCTCTCTCTCTCTCTCTCTCTCTCTCTCTCTCTCCTCTCTCACTCTCTCTTAAAAAAAAAAAAGAAAAGAAAAATTAATCCAGTTGCTGGGGCTGTAGCTCAGTGGCAGAGCGCTTGCCTAGCCCATGTGAGGCCCTGGGTTTGATCCTTAGCACCACATAAAAATAAACAAATAAAATAAAGGCACTGTGTCCAACTACAAACATTTTTTAAGAGAAAAATTAATCCAAACGTAGATGTGGCCAGTATGGGAAGAAAAAAGATCTCAAGAAAACAGGTAGAGGAACATGAGAGCAGAATGAGGATGGCAGTGGGATCCTAAAGGCCAAGCAACGTCGGAGCTGGCAAGAGGGAGGAGAGGATCTGTGGTGACTTTGTCTGCAGTGATGGTACACATTTCACCAGAGGATCAATGAATTATGAAAACTGCCACTCAAAAGTCTCTCATATGCCCACTACTTTCTTATCAACCTCCCAGCACCCTTCACCTTTCTCTGAGACCAGAACTTTGTTGGGACCCAGCTCAGATGAGGGAGAAGATGGACATCTGAGTCTTGGGTGGCTGATGCCCTGTCCCCTCTCTCAGTCAACTCAAGCATGAATCCTGCTACTCTCACTGTTTCCCTTCACAGCAGCTCCTGTTTAGTTTAATTATCTATTCAACAAATATTTATTGAACACCTACTGTATGTTAGGCACCACTTTACAGCAGAAAAGAGGACAGAGTCACTGCTCTCTCATGGAGCTTACAGTGGAACAGGACTGAGACATAGTTACCAAGAAAGGAAGATGAATAAGTATATATTTCCTGGGTTTAGGGTTTAATAGCAGGTAGGATTAGGAAAGGGGGAGCTCTTTCTCCATGCCCTACCCCACCAGGGTGCCTAAGAAGGGAGGCTGAGAGGGACTTGCCAGGAGAACAGAGCTGCTAGGTTTTCTGCTTCCAAGTTCTTCCCGGCTCCCCATCTCCTGCTGCTTTGGGGAAGTGCTCCCCCTCCTGCTGGCTTTCCAGATCCTTCAATAAATAATTCAGGTTTTAAAATCTTGCCAGGCCTACTCTCCCCTGCTGTGAGGGCGCTATTGGACTGACATGAGTGATGTCACGCAGTTCCTTATTCCAGCCCCAACATCATGGGACCTGTCCTGGCAGCAACTTACTTGCCCAATCACTGTCAGCTCCTCTGCCCTGTTCCCCTAACCCTAGGGCCCACTTACCACAGTCACCTGGCATCTTTATTCCAGGACCCTATGACCCTCATCGGTTCACTTTGTCCCCTCAGTACCTCAGCCCTTGACAAGGTGATGGTGACCTGAAATCCCTTCACCTGGATACCCTATTTTCTCTTGCCACCACCTCTGCCACCCTGGAATCCTTAAACTCCGTCACGCTGCAAAGTCACCCAGACATTGCTATGATTGCCCTGGGGATTCTACCATCCTCTACCGTCAGCATCCCCAGGCCACCATCCCCCAAGATCCTGTCACCAGCTCATATCGTCACTTCCACCCTCCTCCCTGCTTCCTCGCGCTCCTGTCACCGTCACCTCAGGGCCCCGTCATTCTCACAGGAGGACGCCCTTTCAGCCACATCACTTGGTCTCCGTCACCTGGATTCTGTCATCTTGTTCCTGTCACCTGAGGGTCCCCCATCACCCCACAGCCTATCTAGGTCTCCTTTCTGCTCCCCACCATATTCCCTGCAGGCTCCCTGAGACTTCTCCAAGGATCTCGACCAGAGCCTCAGAAACCCCTGGCCCGCAGAGGGCGCCGCGTCAAGGACAGAGCGGGCCGATGGGGAGGGGGCGGGGCCGCGGCCACGGTCGCTTTTTATGAATGGGGGAGCGGGCGGTGCGAGGTCTTATTACTATGCCGCGCAACGCGCGCTGCGCCCCAGCGCACCGCGCCTATTGGCCTACTGGGCCGCTGACGTCACTGAACCGGTGGCCGGGGGCGGGGCGGGGCGGGGTGACTCACGCCGCTTCTCCCGCGGCCGCGGGGGCTTCTCGGGGTCCGCGCACACCTTGAGCTGCCAGGACCCAAGAGGACCCTCCCCGCGGCCCGGCCGCGCCCTGTCCTGAACGGTAAGTAGGGGGCCCTGCCACGGGCACCAGGCATCCTGGAGGGCACACCGGATGCTGGGGCACTGGGCCCGGCCGAAGGCTCCCTGCCTCTGGCTGAAAGGGTCGGAGGTCAAGGCTGGGATTCTGGGTTAGCAAATTCTGGGTCAGCAGACGGGGGCCCAAGTGCTCGAGTGCTGGAGCAGTCAGTTGGGTGACCCGGTGAAAGGTGAGCATCCCTGCAGGGACCCAAGGTTCTGGAGGTTCAGACAGTCGTCCGAGATTGGGCGGGCAGGAGACGGCTAGGGCAGAGACACAGGCGTCCGAGCTGCGGGAGGTGTCTGATTTAGGGATCCTAATATTGGGGCAGGAGGCGGAGTCAGGCCCATGATCTAGGTGTCCGGGCAGAAGGAGGAGTCTGACTCAGGGATCCAGACTTCCAGCGGGGAAGGGCTCACAGAGATCCAGGGGTTCAAGACAGAAAGAGGGGTCAGTCCCGGGATAGAAGTCTGGGAGAGCGTGCGGGGTGGGGGGCTGCGTTCCCAGGTGTTTTTACCCTAGGAATGTCGGATGGGGGCTGACCGAGCTTCACGCGCTTTCCCTGGGGGCGGAGCCTGGGTTGGCTGTGCTGAGAATCGTGAGGGGTCTGAGAGCCTCAGAAACCGAGTCATCCTCTGATGGGAGGAAGCAGAGCTTCCCTTAGACTCGAGATGATTCTCTCCCCCACCCCCGCCCGATCTTGAGCCTTTTGGTGCATCGCCTGGATTCTGTGGTTCCCCCATTCACTTATGGTAGCCTTTCATCTAGTTCTCTGATTACACACGTGGGAAAGAGGCCTGCAGGACCCAGAGGATTGGAAGGGAGGGTAAACAGATATAGGACAGGGATCCTCAGGGAATAAATAAATAAATAAATAAATACCCTTGTTTAAAGGTCTGGAGGCATTAGAGAGGAAAAAGTTATCCTTGGAAGAGCCCTAGGGCATGAATAGGGGGACAAGGCATCTGGGCTGCACCACTTATCCTGAAGGGCACCTCACTCCCTCCAGACCCCTCCTATCAGCACCAGCCCTGCCAGCATCTCACAGGGCCTTTCTCCTGCAGGTACCATGATGTGGGGTGCAGGCGGCCCGCTAGCCTGGCTCTCTGCTGGCCCAGGCAACGTCAACGTGAGCAGCGTGGGCCCTGCAGAAGGGCCCACAGGCCCAGCTGCACCACTGCCCTCACCCAAGGCCTGGGATGTGGTGCTATGCATCTCAGGCACCCTGGTGTCCTGTGAGAATGCGCTGGTGGTGGCCATCATCGTGGGCACTCCTGCCTTTCGTGCCCCCATGTTCCTGCTGGTGGGCAGCCTGGCTGTGGCAGACCTTCTGGCAGGCCTGGGCCTGGTCCTGCACTTCGCTGCTGTCTTCTGCATAGGCTCCGCAGAGATGAGTCTGGTGCTTGTTGGCGTGCTGGCAATGGCCTTTACCGCCAGCATTGGCAGCCTACTGGCCATCACTGTCGACCGCTACCTTTCCCTGTACAATGCCCTCACCTACTACTCGGAGACAACAGTGACTCGGACCTACGTGATGCTGGCCCTAGTATGGGGGGGTGCCCTGGGCCTGGGGCTGCTGCCTGTGCTGGCCTGGAACTGCCTGGATGGGCTGACCACGTGTGGCGTGGTATATCCACTCTCCAAGAACCATCTGGTAGTCCTGGCCATTGCCTTCTTCATGGTGTTTGGCATCATGCTGCAGCTCTATGCCCAGATCTGCCGCATCGTCTGCCGCCATGCCCAGCAGATCGCCCTTCAGCGGCACCTGCTGCCTGCCTCCCACTATGTGGCTACCCGCAAGGGCATCGCCACACTGGCCGTGGTGCTCGGCGCCTTTGCTGCCTGCTGGTTGCCCTTCACTGTCTACTGCCTGCTGGGTGATGCCCGCTCTCCACCCCTCTACACCTATCTCACCCTGCTCCCTGCCACCTACAACTCCATGATCAACCCCATCATCTATGCCTTCCGCAATCAGGATGTGCAGAAGGTGCTGTGGGCCATTTGCTGCTGTTGTTCCTCTTCCAAGATTCCCTTTCGATCTCGCTCCCCCAGTGATGTGTAGTTACATCCTGGTGACCCCTGCAGCCCTGATCACTACAAAATTCCAGAATGTTAGGTCCTCCAGGGCTTTGTTCCAAATCCCCAGCTCTACACCCCCAGACCCAGCTGGTTCTGGAGTTCTAGGACATTGGGTGTTTTAGGATTCTGTTCAAGATGACTGCAGGGGCCCAGCTGGCTCCATGGTTCTAGAATGTTCCAGGTGGTCAGGATTCCACTTAGAAATGTCCCACAGCCCAGCTGATTTGCAGTTACAGAATGCTGGGTGTTTTACAGTGCCATTCAAGCCCTTGATCTTTCCACTCCCCTGAACTTGTCCTTAGCCATGTCCTTTACTTTTGGATTTCTGAGCTCAAGAGTCAGAGAGGTTAGTCACTTAGTTGCCTAGATAGGAGAATATCTATCTATTTATCTATATCTATATATATATATATATATATTGAACATACAAAGAAAGTATATTATTTATTTATTTATTTATTTATAAGTTTATTTATGGGTGATAAGGGGAAAAAAGAGACCCATACCTTGAAATCTAGGCCATACCAGGGTATTCCAAATCCCCACACCCCCATTTCTGACCTCAGTTCCTGGAGGAGGGAAATGGAGAAAGAAACCACGTATTTTGTTATTATTTTTGCTTATTTTTTATCGAAGAGATCATAGAAACCAGAGCCTTCTCCCCAGGCCCGCCCCCCTCGGGTTTGCAGGAGGAACACACCAGCCTCTGGTTTTTTATTTTTTTAAAAAGCCATCACCTGAGCAACCGAGAATTCCTCTGCGCTGGGGGCCGGCTGCCCTCTGGTGGCCATTGGGGGGACTGCAGCCTGACCAGGTAGCCGGTATCAACTCCAACGCTGCTTGAGCCTGGCATCCAGCGCCCCAGTCCTGGCCTGGGGGCCAGGCCTCACCCTGAGGTGCCCTAGAGGAGGAGGGGCAAGAGCCAACACCCCCCCCTCTGCCAATCGGGGTATGGTCCCCAGTGCATTCCCTGTTCCTGTCCCCCTGACCCAACTCATTAAAAAATGATTTTGTGATAAATATGTTTGTGTGTGTGTGTGTGTGTGTGTGTAGAGTTGAGCCTAATGAGGGATAGACCAGAATGAGAGGGTCAGGTCAGGCTAGAGGGGCCTAATGGTGGGATGAAGTGTGGTTGATCCCTCCAGGATATCAGTGCCTCTCTGGTCAGCCCTGGGCATTGCCTGGCAAGGATCTTGCATACTCCTGGGGACCAGGGTGCTTAGCTCTGAAGATGCCCACATCCTACCCATATGAGCCAGTTTGAGGCTCTGATGTGAAGAATATGCACATAGCATATCTGTTTCCTTCATAATAATCACCCTTTTCTGGGTTGGGAATGTAGCTCAATGGTAGAGCTCTTGCCTAACATGCCCTAGACCAAGGGTTCAATCACCAGTACTGTCCCCCACCCCCAAAATACCCTTTCTTCTAATAGTTTGTGCTTATTGTGTGGGATAGGCACTCTGCAAAGAGTAGGTATTGCATGTTGCCTCCTATATGCTTAACAAGCATCCCCTGACATATATAGTATTGTCTTCTTACAGATGAAGAAATTGAGGTTGAGAGAGGGTTGGTGATTGACCTGAAGTCATATAGCTGGGAAATGGTTAAATCAGGATTCAAATAGGGAACATCTGTTTCCAGAATCTGTGTTCTTGTCTCCTAGGCAATGTCCTCTCACTTCCTTCTTTCCCAAGTCTAGGGTTTAGGACATTCTGGAACCTGATTTATATTCTCAGGGCCAGTGGCCTACATTTGGGAGATGTTTGGACAGGGTCTGGTCATAATGGAGCTAGAAGAAAAACTTCTTTCCTAAGTAAAGGTGAGTGGCTATACAAGTGCATTTGGGGACCCAAGTTTGGGTGTTTGGGAGAGAAGGAGGACCCCAGAAAATTGTGTTCATCAGGGAGGTAGGAGCAGATTTGGGGTGTGGCTCAAGAGGGATCTCTGGCTGTGCGTGGAGACATACATCTGTAATCCCAGAGGCTTGGGAGGCTAAGGCAGGAGAATTGTGAGTTCAAAGCCAGCCTCATCAAAAGTGAAGCACTAAGCAACTCAGTGAGAGCCTGTCTCTAAATAAAATACAAAATAGGGCTGGGGATGTGGCTCAGTGGTTGAGTACCCCTGAGTTCAATCCCTGGTACCTCCCCCAGCAAAAAAAAGAGGGATCTCTGACTACTCTAACCTGCCAGCCTCCCACCTTCTCAGGCCTTATAGCTGGACAAACCCTAGTGGTGGGGCCTGAGGAGCATTTCTGGCCTACTCCACCATCAGGGAGGCTGAGACACACAAAAAAAGAGCAGCTATTTGCTCAAACTCATCCAGCTGTGCCAGGCTAGGATACAAGTCTTTCTCCATTTCCTTGCCCATAGCTCTTTTGCCTGGTATTCAAAACTTTTCCCCAGCAGTGGCTGCAGGAGTCTAGGTGATAGACATGCCAACAGGCCCAGGCACAAAATGCAGAAGCCTGACCAGGGCCCTGGGTAGAGACCCCACACAGATATTCCACAAGCGCCTCCCCAAGTTCAAGCTTTGAGCCAAACATTTCACACACTACCACCCTGCCCTCATCAGATGAGTGCTATCACTCTCCCCACTTTTCACAAGACAGAGTTGAGAATGTAATAGCAACGGGCCTCCATTCATTGACAGACAGAGCCTAACGATTAGGAGAAGGGCACCACAGATAGCATTAAATAGAAGAGGGTTGGTTTTTTTTTTTAAGATTTTTTTTTAGTTGTAGATAGACACGATATCTTTATTTTTATTTATTTATGTATGTATGTATGTATGTGGTGCTGAGGATTGAACCCACCGCCTCACACGTGGGAGGCAAGTGCTCTGCAACTGAGCAACAACCCCTAAATAGAAGAGATTTTTTAAAAATTGTAATATTGGGAGCTGGGCATGGTGGCACATGCCTATAATCTCAGCAACTTAGAAGACTGAGGCAGGGAGGATCACAAATTTAGAAACTTGGCAACACACGCTATCTCAAAATAAAAAATAAAAAGGACTGGGGATGTAGCTCAGTGGTAAAGCATCCTGGGTCCAATCTCCATTATTAAAAAAAGAAAAAAAGGAAGGTTGATAAGTCTTAAGAGACAAGAAAAGTAGGAAGAAAGAGAATATATGAGTACTTTTTAAATGAAGGTGCCCAAAAGAAAGGCCTCTCTGAAAGGTGACAATCAATCTGTCCAAAGTCACAGTCAGTTGAGTTAGGATTTGAACCCAGTTCATTCATCTCCAAATCAATTTCTTTCATGGTTAAAAGAGTAGGTTTCAGGGGCTGGGGATGTGGCTCAAGCGGTAGCGCGCTTGCCTGGGATGCGTGCGGCCCGGGTTCGATCCTCAGCACCACATACCAACAAAGATGTTGTGTCTGCCGAGAACTAAAAAAATAAATATTAAAAAATTCTCTCTCTCTCTCTCTCTCTCTCTCTCTCTCTCTCTCCTCTCACTCTTTCTTTAAAAAAAAAAATAATAAAAAAAAAAAAATAAAAAAAAGAGTAGGTTTCAGAAACAGTGGGCCAGGAACTGGAAAGGTGGTCTGAGCCCAGGCTGGGGGAAGCTGGGGGTCTCCAGGTTATGTCCAGACCTTTAAGGGGAAATGTAGAAAAGAATCTCCTTGCTGCCTCCCGATGCTCCTGAGAAGCCCTCACCAAGGTCCACAAGGAAGGGTCAGGTGCCTATTCTAGCTGGGTGTGGCTTGGCCCTTGGTGTCCTCATTCCAGCTTCTGGCTCTAGGGCCCAAACAAATACCTACTGCTTTCTATCCTCTGTCTGGGAGGGTCTGTTCTCGGGATCCACGCCAAGGGTTTTTGTCTTGTCTGTGTCTGGGTGGTTATGTGGTGGATCTGAGGCATTTGGGGGAGACTAAGTGTGTGGTGGGCTGGCTGGGTTTCTCATCTCCCAGGATTCTGTGGACACAGTTCCAGTCTTCTCTGTACCCCCACTGCATGCCTCCTCCTAGAGGCCCCCTTGGCTGAGCCCTGCTGTGGCTGTGGAGATGATTCATACAACACACCTTCCCACAGCTCCCTCCACCCCCCAGTAATCGAGTAATCATGTGTAGGGAAGTCTTGCTTCCTCCTCAGAATGGGGCCCCTGAGGGTGAGGCTGTCGCTCAATTTCGACTGAGGGTCCCTAAGAGAAGAGGCATGTCTGTTCCCTCAAACCGAAGGCTCCTGAAAGCAACTCTCTTTGTCTCTCCTCAGATCAAGGGGCTCCAGAATTCAAGGTCATGTCTCTCCTTTAGAGCAGGCATTCCTGAGAGCTGGGCCCTGTCACAGCCGTAGGATCTCTGAGGCTCTCGGAGAGCAGGGTCACATCTTTTGCCTTGGACTAGATCCCCTGAGGCAGGACAGTGTCTTCCCCTCAGACTGAGCCTTGTCTCCTTCAGCCTCAGATTCCTGTTGTGCTCAGCTCTGAGCGGCTCAGCATAGCATGTGTGTGTGTGTGTATATGGGGGCCTTTCTGCCTCTGCCAGCTTTCTAACCCATGCCTGATCCTAACCAGATACAGAGGCCCAAGCTGCTCCTTGTATTGGGAAAAGCATGGGCTCTCTTCCTGCCAGGCTGGGCCTAGGATGGGGCCCACACATGCTCTGCTTCTCCCCTGGTCCTGTGTGTGTTGGAGGTGGGTGGGAAGTACTGAGGGCCAAACCCTCGCTGGGGCCATGACCGCCTCTCCCTGCAATAAGTGCAGAGACAGCAGCTATTAATATAAGATGAGTTCACGGGCTCACAGCTTCTGCAGGCTGGAAAACAGGCTCCCGGGGCCCGGGGGCTGTGGCAAGGCTTGTCTGTCAGATTCCCTCCTGGAGCCTGGAGACTGTGAACCCTGTATCCCCCAGCTCCTTCCATGCGGAGAACTGAGCACGTTGACACATGCACAGGAGCACAAGTAGGAGCCAGGTGTCCAGATATTCCAAGAAAACACACACACACACAAACATACAGATATTCATATGCATCTGTGCAGCAGTGCATGCATCCTTGTGCACACAGATATACCATTGCACATGTGTAGGCAGATCACAGCCACTTTATATGCACACGAGTGCATGTTGGAACACATACTTAAATGTGTGTGCATGCCTTGCACATGTGTATACAGACTTACGCTTCTACACAACTATGTGCAAACAGATTCAGACATGCTTGGGTAAGCAAACCCACTTGCATGCCTTTGTACATCCATGTATACACAGATAGAAACCTGCACGAATGTATGCAGGTGGTATGCATAGGCATGTATACATTAATGCATGCAAGACCACTTTCAAGGACTAGAATGCATGTACACACACCGTTTCACAGTGTACACACACACATGCTCCCTGCTACTGTCAGTGCTCAGCAATCATGAATCCACCTGGTTTCCAGTACCAACAGGCTGTCTTGGCCTCCCCTCCCCCAGTATTAGGACAGGCAGCTCAAGCTGCTGCCAACCCCATGCCTGCTTTCAGCTTCCTACCCACTGGGGATCCCCAGATCTCTGATTAACCCCTTTGCTAATTGGCCACCAGCCCCTTGACTTTGCTGCAGGCCTTCCCAGGAGCTGGGAAGGCTGCAAATTGGCCAAACAGGATGGGTCTGGGGACTAGGGAGTACATGGAGGGTAAGGGTGGGGGTGCTGTGAACCCAGTCCCTGACTGGAGCCAGGCAGGGCACCCTGCATTCCAAGGTTGGGGACAACACTTACATCATCCTGTGTTGAGAAGGCATTCTTGTGATTCATATGTATCGTCACATGTGAAGCCATTCTTGCATGCACATTGACACACTTGCCACTCATGTTTAGGTATGTTCCACCCCCCTCTGCACAAAAATACATGTGAACTTTTGCTCATGTACAAGCAATTCAATGATCATCTGAATCTGAGTCTGTATGTAAGTAGACAGGCAAGATTTATTTTTCTTTTTTTTTTTCAGCACTTTGGATTGAACCCAGGGCCTCACATGGTATGCAAGTGCTCTATCATGGAACTATTTCCCTTGTCCTATAAGTATGGTTTTATGTGTGCATTTAGTCACCTGTCCAATATGCAGGTTACATTTATATACGTATATCCAAACATACACAGGGGCTGGAGGTGTGTATGCTAGGGTTCAATTCCCAACACACACACACAAAAAAAGAATATTCTGCACACATACATACACAACTAGCCACACAAACACAGTCATATACAAGTTTGCAAACATACTTACATGCTACACACACATGAATATTCTCCCATATATTTGTATACATGCACAAACATTCAGCCACAGGTATAATTATATACATGGAGTCCAGACACACATGTACACATCACTCATGTGTACACACTTTGATAAGTGAGCTACCAAGTGGCCACAGGCTATGCAGAAGCCCCTTTAGTCAGAAGTCCCCTCAGTCTGCTAATGGGGGGTCCTACTTGCTAAGTGGCAGAACCCACTGGGGTTCCAAATTACTTTTTCCCAGCCTCTGTGCTAAATGTCTAAGCCTCAGACCTTCTCTGGGCTCTCTCCAAGATTTCGGGCAGCCATAGGGATCCTATCAGGACTCATAGACCAAAGAGCAGAGCCTATGGTTTTAGCTCTTGGAACTCAAGACTCCTTGGCTCTGGGCCCAAGCCCACAAGGTGCTCTGCTTTCTGGTGTATTGGAAAAAAGTTTTCTATTTCTTCATCTGCTTTCAGCTTGCTGTGTGACTTAGGGTAAATTATTGTGCCTCTCTGTGCTTCATTTACTTATCTTTAAAATAAGGCATAAAAGATTGTGTTGGTAATCCTTCCAAAACTGTCCTAAGCAATACACTGAGTCACACTTACGGATGTACTCTGCCCAGACACACATCTGGGAGCAGTGTCAGCACCCAAGATGGTGAAGGCCAGAGTGAAGGGACCACATCCATCATCAAGATTAACTCTTTGCTGAATAGGTGAGGAAGTTAAGGTCCAGGAAGGTCACAGCCAGCTGGGAGCTAGAAAAACCAGCCTCTGATTGGTTGGCTGGCAGGTCCTCTCCTCTGTAGCATATATGAGAACATGTGCACATGTGTGCTTAGTTTCTCAGGGCAGGGCAGGGTGGTGGTCTGCTGACATGGGAGGTTGTTTATGCAGACCCCTTGCTCAAATCTTACCTGCCCTTCTGTGACAAGACACAAATCACAAGACAAATTCTACCTTGAAAGATTCCTTTGGATGTTAAAGGCTATTTTTGTCCTTAAGCTTCAAGAATCCCCTCTAGACCCACTTCCCCTGGAACTAAGGGTGAGTTATCTGAAACTGCTCTTGCCCCATGATCTAAGGAGCTGGCTGCCAACCACTCAGAGCAGAACTTCAGGAAATGGTGCTAGGTTGCCCTGGCCACTAGGCGGCCAGGAGGGGGCAGTGAGCAACTGGCGGAGGAGCGAGTAGGGAGGGGTGGCTTGGAAGGACTTTGTGTGAGGTTGGCCTGCAATTATGTACGTTCCTGTAACAGTTGACTGATTTGTGTCCTTGTTTGCACAGGGTAGAGGTCTGCACACAATGTCCCTAGGCCTGGGTTGTGTGACACTCATACATGTGCCTCTGAATGTGCAAAAAATGTGCATGTGCATTTGTGTACTGGGCAGTATGTCTGTGTGAAGCCCAGCCCAAATCTAGGGTGCTAAGATGCCCAGCCAGGTGTTGGGAGGCAGCACCTCAGGCAGATGAGGGCACAGCTACTTACCCTCAAAAGTCTAGGATAGCTGGGCCCTCAGTCAAACTTGCTCAGTTTCTAAGAGCAAAAATAAACCCTCCCTTGTTATTTCACCTTTAAAACTTGTCACCAGAGTGTGTGGCAGGTAACTGAAACTTTACACATACCCTTAGCCCACTAAAGACTGTGATACTAGGATGTAGAAATTGCACAGTGAATGGGGCGTGGGCTGTCCCTGGCCAGCTGCATGACCTTAGGTAAATTACTGCCTCCGTGAACCTGTTTTACTCCTGTATAAAACAGGAGACCCCTGCTTCTAAAGATTAAAATTAAGCATATGCAAGTCTTTGGCAGGTAGTGGGTGCTCAGTAGGAGCTCATTCTTCTCAGGATTATCCCAGAGGTGAAGCGACTTGCACAGGGTCACAGCTCCCAAGTGGCAGAGCCAGAATTCAAGCTCAGGCCTCTTCTTCCCAGAACCACATTCCTTCCCTCCAATTCCCTAGCAAGGGCGGCTCCCAACACCACCATTATGTCTTCTGCCAGGGCGGGCTTCTGGCTGCCTGTCAGTCACTGGCCTCGGGCAGCCAAGTGCTGACTAAACACAGGCCTGGGCAGGAGGGTGGAGCGGAGGGGCTCTGCAGGGCGAGCCTGCTATATGCCCCCTCCCCTGCATCCCCACCTCCAGTGATGAGCTCAGAGCGGCTGGCACAGCACTTGCTGACAATTCAAAACTTCTGCCCCTCTCCTGGGACATCAGTGGGTGACTCTGTCCCTCTAGCAGCAGACATGACCTGCAGTCGCCAACTCTGCTCCCTCTCCTCTCCGGGGGGCCACCCCACTGTGTCTGCTGGGCCCGGAACTGGGTGTCTGATCATAAATTACCCCCAGGGACAGTTACCCGCAGCAGCTGTGCTCTGAACAACCGTTGCTTCCTGGGTAGGTCATTTTTTTGGGGTCAGAATATAAACCCAGCCCCCTTTTCTTCCCCAGGCAGGAGAGGGGGCGTGGAGCAGCCTAAACCTTTTATCGGATTCCATTGTAAATCGTTCTATTTAAGGTAAGTTGCATGGGTCTGAGAGGCAGACAAGATGCCGGCCAGATGTTGGGAGGCAGCATCAGCATTCAGCCTGTGCTCCTCCTCTCCTGCCTGGTAGAAGGAGATGTCAGCAGCCAGTATCTGGCACACACACCCTCCTCATGGGGAAAGAGGCCTGGGGGTCTGCACCTCTGGTCCCCCAACTTGGGTCTTTGCCCAGAAGCCTCCTGCCCTTTGAGCCCACCCAGGCTGAACCCCTCTGAGCTGTCACAGCCCGTGGCTATCAGTATTGCCCCTTCTAATCTCTTCTCCCATCACACACATACACCCACACACACACTCACACACACCCTCAAAGGTGGCTGAGTGACTACAAAGACTATCAAATTATTGAAAATATTGGTATTTAAGTATTCATGTGTATACATAATAGTTACATGGAATCTTCAAATCACTGGGATACAGGTATATATATACACATGAGCCTGGCAGGAAAGCAAATGAGACCAGGCTTGGAGCTGCGGGGATTCAAACAATTGGATATCCTTCTAGGGTCTTAGAAAAACAGGGCAGAGGAGGAAAGGGTAACTGTGGGGGTTTGACTTAACCCCACCGCTTGGATTTCCAACCAAAGAGCCCCTTCCCCATTCTCAGGGGGAAAGGGCCTGTTTGCAGAAGGCATCCCCACTATACTTGCTCATGCCCTAAAATCTCCATGTGGCAAACATACCCAAGAACCCATTGGAATATGTCCTTATAAATATATTTATATCAGAGAAAACAAGGCACTTTGGGAGCATTACAGCTTACTCTCCTACATGTACATCATTCTAGACAGAAAGTAAAAATTGGTTAGTTTCTCAAGTGAATTAACTGAATGAAGTTAATACAGTAACAGAACTGTTCCTTGCCCTCACTGAGGCACTGTGAAAGTGAATGTGGCAGGAGGCACAGAGAGGCACTTTTTGGTGGGACACCTGGTCCCAGATCAGCTGTACCCTGCCTGGCCAGCTGCACCCTGGCAGAGCTCAAAGCTTGCTGCCCCCCAGGAAGGCTGACATCTCTCCTGAGGAGAAGCACCTGGGCGTGGTGCACTGCCTCCCTCCCCAGGCCCTGAGGTCAGGTGAGGGGTTGCAGAGGGAGGCAGTCCTAGAGCAGAGCAGGGACACGGTGGGAATGCATAAGCGGGGTCACCAAAGCCACAGAGACCTCAATCTGTCCAAGCTGGCGCTGCAGAGTCGGAGGATCGGCGCCACGGGAAGAGATTTCACATTAGCCCTGACAACACCGCCTCGGCTCTGCGGTGACATTGGTCAGGGTCGTTTCTGAGGGCGCTCAAGCTTCCATTGGAGGCAAGCTGGAGCTTGGGCCAGCTGCTCTGAGCCTCCAAGGGATCAACCCCCCCCCCCCTCCCGCCGCCTGCTCCTTTGGAATGAAATCATCTCACGACCAAGGCAAAGCCACAAGTCACTTCTGACACTGCCGATTGGAAGCTGGGCCCCTGGGCCACAGGAATGGGGGCAGGTCCCCTGGGCTGGGCAGACCAGGAAGGAAGGTGGCTCCTTGGCTTTGGTACTTAAGAGCCCTCACAGGCCATTGTTCATACTCTTACCAGCCTCAGCTGTTTGGTTTAAATAATCACTAAACTTTGTATCCTACAATTATAGAATTCCAAAGACATATCTACCTGCATTGGATCCTTTATCATTTTAAAGGACTTTGGGTTTCAAGAAGCACTTTTTTTTTGGTGCACATATGCATAAGTAGAGCCCAGAGGGCCTCTCAGCTGACTGGGTCCCCAGCCCCCCGAGCTGAGGAGGCTTCGCAAGGCCGGCTGCTACAAAGCACCGAGCTTGGCTGCATAGATTTTAATGAGAGCGTCAGGCAGAGCTGTGCTGTTGCTCTCCGGGACTTGCAGATCATTACCAAACCAGCTGTAGGATGAGAACACAGCACATCGAAACCCTAGGAGGTCACTGAGCTAATGATCTAATCCTACCTTCCGCAGGCAGGGCCCCTCCCCACCTCCTCCTGCCCCCAGCCCTTTCTGCGGTGGACTCTGTCCATTCCAGAAGCCAGGCCAACACCACCCCCTTCAAGGTCAGAGCAGAATGATAGTGAGTGGCTCTGGCTCCCCCTCTTCCGGAAAGGAGGAGGATGGGGGTAATTTACTCACAGCCATTAGGCCCAAACCCTGGCCTGGCCAGGCCCCAGGACTCCTATTTGGGAGAAACACTGCCCTCCGCCTGCCTCTCCAGCCGCTGCTGGGCTGCAGCCGGGGCACCTTCAACAGCATTTCAGGGTTCTGATAAAAGGACCTTCGGCTTCCAAAGTGCAAGTAGGGGACATGGCTGGGCAGGCCCAGCCTGGTGTGCTCAGCATGGAGTTGGGTGCCAAGCCCTGTGCAGGAGATACCTTATCTGGGAAGTAGGAGGAGGGCACACTCTGGAGTAGCTGCAGCAGAAGCATATTCTGGCACTTGCAGGCTCTCCCCACATCCTAAGTTCAAGAAAGGAGGCAGAGGGAGGTATTCAGCAAGGGCAGGCAGCAGTGCCCACGATTATACTCTCCTCAAGCCGGAGGGGTTTATGAGGGCTTTGGCAATTACTACAACCATTTGCTGTGCTGGGTAGAGACAGATCCTTTTTCTCTTTGTTTCAGGCTCTGAAAGCTGGAGAAGCTGATTTCAGCATGAGAGGCCACACAATAGTTGGGGCAGAAGAGAAAAACCTTGCTGTTGGCCAGAGCTGACCAGTTTTTTCCTAAATAATAGCACCTGTGTATAAACTCTGGGAAGTGGCTGGGGGTGGGGGGATGAACATTACCATGTGCAGTAAGGGAAGACCCTGAGTCCTTCCACCCTTCAGCCCTCTTCACGGCTGCTAGGCACCCCCCCCCACACACACACCAAGGCAGGTACCTGGAGTGGCTGCCAGCCCGAGGAACTCAAATTTCTACAGCTGGTAGAACCTATGCTTAAATTGGGGAAATAAAAGGGGGAGGAGTTGCAGTAAAACTGAAAACAGCACCTGTCAAAGCTGCCTGCCCTCTTCTTTTTCTCTCTGGTTTCCCAGAAGCACAGCTCCTAGGCCATGTTGTTGGCTGATGATAGGAAGGGGTAACAAAGGGTTACAAGAGAGGCTATAAGGTCTGAGCAGCACTGACAGGGCTGGCACAGGCACTGAGCCTCCGACTGGGACCCCTGCCTATGGGGAGGTCTGGAGCAGCACAGAGCCAAGACTGCTCTGCCCAGACTCCAGCAGGTGCCCATTATTTGGTCCCAGAAAGCACAGGTGACTTGGAATCAGGATGTCTGGGCTCTTGCTCCATTACTATCCAACTGTGTGACCTTGAGCAAGTCACTTCCCTTGTCTAGGCCTCATCATCTTTAAGAGGGCAGACCCAAGGAATCCTACCATCCTTCTAGTTCTGTAGTTCCAAGTCTCTAAGCTTTGCTCCTGACAGTCAGCAGAAGCCCACCCATGTCCCTGTGTGTCAGGGCTAGTTTGGTCATAGATATTAGAGGTTAAAACTGAGCTATAGAGCCTAAAGGCACCTAAGGGCAAGGAAGGGGTATTTAAAGGACACTTTACCATCATACTTGATAAGAGGGAGTCTAGGAGGGAGGCAACAGCCTCAGCCTTCAGAGACCTTGTTTCTGGGAAAAGTGGATGAGACACTCTGTAGTGGTCTGTTACCTCCTGGAATAAAAAATATCCCAGGTCAAAAGATCACTGAATAAAAGGCAGCCCCACCCTGCTGATTAGGGCAGACAGCAGGAGTAGGCAAGAGGTGGTCTGGCTTTGGGGCACTCAGACTGCTCTGCCCTCTTAGGACACAGGAAAGGGGGACAACTGTGTCCCCACAGTCTGCTCTCAGTACTTTAGGACCAGAAGATGGTTGGAATTCAATTGGAAATGGTACTCTCCCCTAGGAGCCATTTTCAACTGAGGCCCTCATTTTAAATGAGGGCCACAGTTGAAAATGGCTCCTAGCGAAGAATACCATTTCTCATTGAAACCCAATCAAAGAAATCTGCTTCGGGGGGTTTTCCTTCCTTTCAATATGTGACAGTCACTTGAAGGAACCAGGGAACATCTCATCTTAGCTATGAAACTCAGGAGCCCATGCTCTTGACAATAGGGAGAGAAAATACATGTTGATTTGGAGGAAGCACTTGGATATATCTTTGGTTGCTTCAGGGAAGGCTTTGGCCCTTGAAATTCTTTTGTTTCTCCCCCCTCCCACAGGACTATTAGGATAGGCATCAAAAAAGGAAGGTAGGAAGGAAAGAAAAGGAGGTGGGCGGCAGGCAGAAAGAGTTAATCCGACCAGTCGTCCTCATCAAATTCAGAGGAGTCATCTTCCGAGTCACTGTACTCAACAGCAATACGACGTGACAGGATGGTGGCCACATCATTGCCCACAACATCTCGTTTCTCTTGCTCCCGCTGTTCTTCAACCCTGCGTAGCTGAAAGCCTGGTGATAGAGAGGGAGAAGGGTTAAGAAGGTGTATCCTGGATTGAGGGATGTAGCTCAGCGGTAGAACACTTGCCTAGCATGTGTGAAGCCCTGGGTTTGATTCCCAGAACTGTGGGGGAAAAAAAATCCATCTAGCCCTAAGGGGAAATGACCACTAGTGGTGGGAGAACTGTACAGAATTGAGAAAAAGAAGGATCCTCTGGGAAAGGTTGGCAGGAAGAGAAGGAAAGATGGGCTTTAAGAAATGAGGGTTCTTGGGACTGGGGATATAGCTCAGTTGGTAGAGTGCTTGCCTCACATGCACAAGGCCCTGGGTTCAATCCCCAGCACCACAAAAAAAAAAAAAAAAAAAAAAGAAATGAGGGTTCTTGCTGGGCATGGTGGCACATGCCTGTAATCCTAAAGACTCTGAAGCTGAGACAGGAGGATTGAAAATTCAAGGCCAGCCTTAGCAATTCAGCAAAGCCATAAGCAATTTAGCAAGACCCTGTCTCAAAATAAAAAATAAAAGGGCTGGGGATGTGGCTCAGTGATTAAAAGCACCCTTGGGTTCAATCTCTGGTACCAAAAAAGAAAAAAAAAAATCAGTATCCTGGTACTATAAGTGTGTCTAAAGCATGGCATTTTTCCTGGCTGCTGAGGATGATACTTTCTCACAAGGCTTGGAGTGGGACTCGGGCTGTCCAAGTCCAATGACCGTTAATGGGGCTCAGCAGCTCTGGGCTGTCTTCTCTATACTAGAAGTCCCTTGAGAATCACAAACAGAACCAACCACTCCAACCCCCTAGGGACCAGACCTGGCCACTGGCAGAGAATAAATGCTCCAGACTGGTGAGATGATGACAGAGAGAGGAGGGGGGGAGGATAAAGGAAGGGAAAGGGAGAAAATATAGAAGGGGATAAAAGGAAAGGAGATAAATGGAAATAGGGAGAAAAAGAAAAGAGGGCGGAGGGAGGGAGTATAGAAAAGGTGGAGCAATGGAAAAGCACAGGGAGTGACAGAGTGCAGCTAAAGAGGGGCTCTCTGGGACTGTGACTCTTGATATTTCCTGGGTACCTGAGGAAAAATGGGGATACTTTCTAAATGGGAAAATAATACAGGTGCGTGCATGCACACACAGCATACATTTTCTTTTTTGGTACCAGGAACTGAACCCAGGGGGGCTTAACCACTGAGCCACATTTTTTTTTATTTTGAGACAGGATCTTGTTAAGTTGCTTAGGCCCTCGATAAGTTGCTGGGATTAAAGGTGTTCACCACCTGCACAGCAAAGTATACATTTTCAAGAAGATCCAAGATGCCAAGTTAAGAATTCTTTACTTTAGACTAATGTGGAAAGAAATCTCATATTTTCAGGGTGTGAAGTCTTTTTTTCAGTCTGCTGAGATCTGAAGTTCCAACCTCTCCACAACTCAATGAAAGCCATTCTCTGGAAAAGGCACAGATCCCTTTTCCCAGCTTCAGAAAAACAAGGCTTCATGGTCCCAAACCCACCCACTGGGATTTACCTTGACGGATGGCAGAAAGCAGGTCGCTACGGGCATCACTCACAGCAGGCAAGGAGGACTTGGGCTTGGTGGCATCAGAAAGTGGCGGTGGTGGTATGGCAGGCTGGCCATCCCCACCACTGAAAGGGAGAGGTGGAGGTCCTGGAGGGGGAGGGGGAGGGGGAGGCGGAGGCGCACCGCCTACTGGTTGGGACAAGGGAGGTGGTGGCAGAGTGGGGTAGTCCACTGCAGGTGGCAGGGGAGGTGGTGGAGGGGCAGCAAAATCAGGGTGAGGTGGAAAAGATGGGGGTGAAGGTGGTGGAGGGGTCCCTGGAGACCCAAATCCTATGGGTGGTGGTGGAGGTGGAATGCCCATTGGAGGTGGAGGAGGAGGGGCAGGTGGTGGAGCAAACCCAGGTTTGGGGCCTGGTGGAGAACCCAGAGGAGGAGCTGGGGGTGGATGGCTTGGGCTAACCACGCTGGATCTTTTGGGTCCAGCCAAGCCAGATCCTCTTTGGTTGTCTGCTGGATAGCTATAAGGCCAAAGAAAAGAGACCCACCATCACTCTCAGGAAGCGAACACCCATCTAAAGGTAGGCTTGTAACTTAGGCTCCTTTTGGTTGACTCTAATATTTCATCGTGTCTCAAATAGAAAGGACTAAGAATGCACATAAGAAAGAACTGGAATGAAAATTCAAATACTACCCTCCCACTGGGCTGTGTCTCAGGCTATTAACATTCACCAGATCTGATGAAGGCAGGAAACCTATTTTGAGCTGACCAAACCTGAGTCAGGTGCACCTGATTTAGGTGCATGCATCTTCACTTGAGAGAGAATGAGCCTCCATTCGAGGATCTGAGAGACATGAAATGTGTGTGCCACCAATTCTTGATCTAGGTTTGAAAGAGGATTAAGCCTCCCCTTCTCCTGGGATCAGATTTGTGCAGTTGTAGCTACAAGGTCTCAGGCCATGTGTGAGACTGAGGGTTTTCTTTTACCACCTTTGCATCTGCCCTGCACTAATAGCTACTCCTTCGGAAAGCATCCATCTTGGAATTTTCCACAGACCTTCAAGCCTTAGCTGCATCTGACAGGGTAACCAGCAGGAAGTGATCTGGGAGGCAGGAGATTTGGGATTAGTGGTTTCAAGGGCCAAGGGAGAGGACAAGTGGGCATCAGTACTTTAAGTCTCCATTTGAGGGGGCCTCAAATATTCAGTTGCTAATTAAACAGTGTCCAGGGAGTAAAGTGCATTTTTCAAAGCTTTCATTTGTCAGACATCAGAAAGACAAAAAGTAACTGAGAAAACAGTGTAATCCAAAAAATTCTCAGGTCTCTTTTCAGCCATTATAAGCAATCTTTTCCTCTGTTCCCCTCTGCCAGGGACACTGACAAATATCAAAATGGACAGAGTCTAAGTTTTACCCCCTTTCCCTTAGCTTCATTCTTTCTGGAGAGTCTACCCAGCAGCGAAATGAACCAGAGGCAATAGGAGAGGGAAGTAACTATTTGCAAGGTTCCTAGATTGTGGGCAAAGTGTCTGATAAGTATTTTATGGCCAGCAGATTGTAACACAACATTTCAGACTGAGTTAAAGCTAAGTGAAAAAAACAAGAACAATTGGTGACTTCTATTTGTTCAGGTATAGACAGAATATTGAATAGTTAAGAACACAGTCTTGGGAATTAGAGTGGTCAATTGTGGCTCTGTCTCTTTTTGGCTGTGTGACTTTAGGGAAATTCATTGTCTGCCTCGCATTTTACTCATTTGTAACATGGGAATAAGAGTGCCTAATTCAAAAGGACTCTTGTGGGCATTAAGCAACATAAATGGTGTGTAGCACAATGCCTAGCACCTTGCAAACATCTGATAAATGATAACTACTTCTATTATACAATACAGGCTGTCTTGCCTGAACTTATTTTAGTAGTCCTGGCCCAGATTTTGAACTTTTATTTTGTTTTTGGATGTTCTTAGAGGGGAGAGGTTCCACCATTTACCTGAATTCTGCTGGTGGGGGAGGCAAGTTCTCCTCAGAGAAAGAAGGTGAAGGTGACGAGGCGGAGTCTGACTGTGGTGGTGGTGGATAGCTGCCTACATCCACATTTTCAATAGAGCCAATGCTGCCATTCTGGTACACTAAGGCGGGTGAATACCTGACAATAAACCCAATGCCAAAAACTGTCATTTAAAGAGCCTGAGTGGTATTTTCTTTAAAAAGTCCACAAAATGCATTTGATACAAAAGCTATTAGGGAGAAATAAGCAGATTTTCCTGAAATTTTATTTAAGGACTAAATATTGTACTGTTATGTATATCCCAGTCATTTCTGATGGACTGTTTGTAATAACGGGATTCAATCCAGATTACCAAAACCCTGTTGTTTCTTTCCCAGTGCCAGCTTTGTCAAACCAAAATCTTTTACATTTTCTTCTGAGTGTTAGTTGCAGCCATACCTGAATCTCAAAGCCAGTCTTGTGCAAGGAGTGAAGGCAAGTCTACAAGCCAGTGAGCTACAAACATGTGACTGGCATGCAGCCTGATTTTGAGGTCGGCAAGCCTCTAGAGTACTCAAAGGCCAAGGAGGCATTTGATTGCAAAATCAAGCCAAGGCTGAATGCAGGTTGCTGTGTGGTAGTAAATGAGATCTCTCTGCCAGGTCTCTTATCAAACAAAATGAGCTGCCGATTAAAAGTAGGGTGTTAGGGCTTGCCTCATGAAAATCTGCCTCAGAGAACCTGGCCTTGGGGGAATTTGCTCTGGGTGAACAACATCAAAACTTCAAAAACAGCATAAATACATCAAGCAATAAGTTTCCATACAAGCACAAATATACCAAGCGTCAGCTAGCAAAATCTGTTCTGCTCTGCCCACTTCCCCCTTCTTTCCACCATTGTTGGGTTCTAAAGACCTCATCAAAAACAGATCCCAGGGAGAACAGAATTGGAGGGAACTAACTGAATCAAATGATGCTCTGATGTGGAAAATCCCCAAAGCCTGGAGCTGTGTAGGCTGGGCACATCTCGATAGGTTCACCAACAAGTATGTCCAGATAGACTAGCCAGCAGCCCAACTCCAAACTCCTGGACAATGAGAAAATGAGAGGCAAACTCCTCATATTCACCACCCCCATCCCACAAAAAAAGACATACATAATAGCTGACATTATGAACATATAAGCTTCTGGCCTTAAAGTCACTGAACCTATGATAAATGCCTGTCTGAAGAGGATGGGACCACAAAACAAAATAGCCCCTTTTATTGGGAGGTGAAGGTAATGAAGACACCCTCAGGGCTGAAAGAAAGAAAGAAAGGTTCACCTTTCTTCTATCTTTATCACTCTTTAAAACAAATCTCTTAATCCAGGAAGAACAAGTGTCAGAAGTGTCAAGATTTTTAAAAGTCAAGATTTTCATGGTAGAGTTATTCCTAAAAGCAAGAACAACTTAACTCTTTCCTTTTATCAATCCTAGACACCCTGCATGGGTTGGCATGGTTCTCTGACAACCCGGATACAATGTATTTAGAGGAAAAACCAGAGCAACATTCATGCCAAACAGTCCTGGTGACTTGGCTTTGAATGTCATATAGGTCAGACAACAGGATAAGAACATCAAACCAAGTTTAAACACCATTTTTCCCTTTTAACTTCCAGTGTGATTTGGTATTGGGAAATGGGGTCAGACTGACATCTCCCATTTCTCCACAGAGATATATAGCCTCCACAGTAGCCAAGCAACCTTTCCCACACTGACTCTGAGATCTGCATTCAACTCCTTGGCTAGCTTCTCTCTAAGACTGACAAAAGCTGGCTGAAAAGTTGCTCTGGTGATGTGCACAATTTCTTTGCCTGGCCTTCCTCACTCCCTCAAAATGCTTGGCTCTTAGGTATGACCTTCAAACCATGCTCTGGAGGCAAAAGGCTCCCAAGACCACTTTTCTTCCCCTTCTAATTTTTCCTCTGAGACCCTCAGACATACTAGTGTCTGGCAGAGTAAGGGCACTAGAAGCCATGGGCCTTCTTTTCCAGACCACTCCAGTTACCTCATTTAAATTGCTGAGTCTCTTTGATTTATTTAGCAAATTTTAATCACCAAATGGATGCACTTAAAAGTAGCTGATTAATAGCAGTATTGATCAAAACAACAAAGCCAGATTTCAGGGGGTGTAAAAGGTGTCATGCCAGAGCTGTCAGACTATTGTCCCCAGATCCTTCAAAGAATGCTTCACTTACCCAGAAGGCCCCAGCTTTTCTTTGGACTCCACAAATTCTTGTCCCATCTTCATTTTCTCCCATTCTTCTTTACGTGTCTTGATTTTACGTGGGTTTACATTCCCTCGATTTGGATTATCTTTCTTTTCTTTCTATAATGAAAAGGAACAACAACAAAAAAATCTTTGGGAACTATTTTTCAAAGTTCTTCATTAAAAATTCCACCCATCTTCAAAGATGTATATTTAAGAGATGATTTATCTAGACAACAACATATGATAAGAGCAGAATTTATAGAATTACTAGGTCTGGGGTGACCTAGAGGTTGTCTAATTCAAACCACCTTCTAGGCAAAACACTTGCTCAGTCCCACATTTAAACACCTCTAGCAATGGGAAGACTACTACCTCTCTGAGTAACTCTTTCATAGGAAGTTAGTAACCAGTCATTTGTTACTTGCTCTGCCACAAAGAACAGTTAAGAGAGATGAGAAGGAATGACAGCTGCAGATATCTGGGACAGATATAAGGAAATATTTAAAAAACAAAACAAAACAAAACCACGGAAGAATTTTCCATCCTGTGAAGCTGGACTAGCCTATGGCATTCTCTTGGGCCTGCTGGCAGCCATGCTAATGGGATTGTGAGGTCAAAACTGGTAGGTCACACACATAGCACCAGGAGCCTAGAAGAAAGGGGCATATCCACAAACCAGACATATCCACTCCCCTGGTGCTAACCAAGCAGGAACGAAGGTGTTAAACTGCTCCTGTTGCAAATCAAACACTGCAGAACCTGTGCTAGTCTCTGAGAAATGAGCTGCAAAACTGGCGGGGAAGGGACTAGCCTAGCTCAAGTGTCCAGCAGAGTCAGGTGCAAATTGCAAGAGAAATAAATGGTGAACAGAAAAGTCAATTTCTAAAACTCAGCCTGAATATACTCAATTGTTAATAGCACCAGGGGGAACAAACACATTTTTGGTATGATTTATACTTTCATCTTGGTGGTGCTTGGTGTGGACACATTTTTTTTAAGAGTTTCACCTGGCATCCAAGCAAGCAGCCATTCGGAATTACTTCACATAAGACTGGCTTCCTTTTTATCCCCTCTCCACAATCGTGCCTACTGATGTGTAGAACAGAGGCCCCTTTCCCCTCACCCTATGCTTTCTCTTCTCTTTCATGATATCCTTGGTGTCCTGCAGCATCTTCTCCTTCCAAAGATCAAAGAAGTATGAAGGGTCGGTGTAGAATTTGAGTGCCTCTTTTCCATCATCCCTGGGATAGAAATGAAGACAAGTAGCTGTCAGTAGACAGATGAGCTCCCAACCAAATCCAATATTCCAAACACCTACCAGTTAGCAGTTTTTACACCAAGGAATCAAGTAGTCATTCAAATCGATTGCATATTTCCTCTCCTTACCTGCATTTCAATGCCCCTGAATGGCACCTCTCTACTTCTTAAGAACTTTCTCATTACTTTCAATTCCTGATAGAGGAATTGGCATGGTTAGGGCAAGAATAAACTACAGCAGCAGAGATTCTGATTATTTTCAATGATCTGCATGGCCACAGACAGCTCCCTGAGGACATCTGGATATGCTAGCACATCCAAAGGGATTTCTGTTACTGTTTCCTTTTTCCCCACCAATTCCCCAGGACTCTTCAGTGGCCTTCAACCCACCTGAAACCTGTACACTCATATACAGGTTTACATGTATACACAAATATAAACAAATGTATGTATGTGTGTACAGCTGTTATTTCTCTATACACAGATAACCACTGCACTGCACCTTTTTGCTTCCTTCTACAATAGTGCAGCATCCACCCTCACCCCCACCACAAGGGGGCCTCAATGAGAACAGATGGCCAGCAGTTTTAAGACTACAAGGTTTATTCACCATCTCTTAATGACTATGACAGTGCTACATAGTGAGCTATTGAATGTCAATATAAGGTGCCATCTGCCAGACTTAATGATCACTTTGGCATGGCTAAGCCCCTCACTGTCCAGAAAACACGTGCTTCAGGGTGAACATTTATTTTAACATTATTCTGAACAAAAAAAGTATTGGAAAGGCAATTTTATTTTCTACCTTCCAATCCTATCACAACACAGAGAAAATGTTTCCAAATCAAACACTAATAATTTTCATATTAAATCTTGTTCAGAGTTGGATATCCTACTGTTGTTTCTCTTAGGTCAAGTCCAGAAAAATAAGAGAAGATGCTAATTCTGATATTGTATGTTTACAAAGAAAATACCATTCCCTGAAAAATAAAATTATCTGAACAATAAAACTATCTTACCACACAAACCACCTGTATAACATTCCCCATAATGTTATCAGGTGTGTGACCCCTTTCTGTCCCATACTTCTCTGCCCACAGCCAACTAGACTACAGAATGGAGACTATTAAGTCAGAGTTCTGGCCTGCTTGTTTACTAGTCCCTTTAAAATCCAAGGGGCAAGCATAATTTCATACAGTAATAAAAAAGGGTGGATGCTTTGTACTTTCTCTGTGTGAGAAACTACCAAGTTCCCATTCCATGGTCCCTGAATCGGAATGGTATCCTTGAATTTCACAGGGAGGGACACACACACACAATGCGGGCGTGCGTGTACACACACACACACACACACACTGCTTTGCAGTGTATTCATGTCTGATAGAAAACATCTGCCTCCAGGGACGGGGGTTGTGACTCAGCGGTAGAGTGCTCAGCTAGCTCGTGTGAGGCCCTGGGTTCGATTCTCAGCACCACATAAAAATAAAATAAAGAAAACATCTGCCTCCAGCTATCTGTAATTACTTTTTACCTGTCCCAAAGATATTTAAGGATACAAGCAAGATAAATATTCACTTTCTGCCCCATTCAGAGGTTTTGTACTACCAAACCACTAGTGGAAAGGAGGTGCTTTTAAATTGTCTTTAAGGCTACCTTCTTTTTCAAGTCAAGCCACAGAAGGGTAGGTCCTTGCAGAAGAAATACAGAAAGAATGTTCAAAACAAAGTGAATGACAATAACTTGGAAGAATGCCAATAACTCCTTAAGCTTTGGAAGGACCACTCTGGGCCCAGAGCAGCCAGTTCATGAAGCTGGCTCCATGAACATACCCAAACATCTGGTAATCTAGTGGTTTCCAAATAAGTGTGGGAGCCTTTCTAGAACGTTGCCCCTGGGATCCATGCTGTAGGACCGCCTTGTAACAAAGTCCTTTTGGTTCTATAATAACTAAATTCCTTGGATGAAACCCAAGATGGACCTAGCTTACACCAAATTAAACTCTGCAGCATGCAATGTTACACCAAACTTTCAATATGTATTATATTCAGTATGAATTTCAGAAACCAAACAATAGTAAGTGACAACAGCTTTTAAGGCTCTTTAGCTTCTGTTACTCAAGCAACTCCTGTGTAGGTAGTAAGCTTTTGGTACAATCCCCTGATGTAACAACATCTTCAGATATTTTAGACAATCTAGTGTTGTTAACTATAGACCAAAAAAAGGAAAGGCTAGGCAATTGTTACCTGTAAGGGGTGAGATTGTTGAGAGGGGGCGGAGTATCACAGGTATTGTATGTTTCCAAGACAGGCACTGGGAGAGAATTTCTGTCAAAAAGCTTCTGGTCTTGAATGGTAGAGCTTCTGAAAGCCTTTCGGGTGTTGATTCCTTGGAGTGACACTGAGAGAAGATGGAAGTCGTTAGAAAATGGACGACAGGCTATTTGAACAAACATTGAGTCACACCAGTCAGAGAGGCCTCAGCTGCTGCATTTCTTGGCTGCAGCTGTCTGCAGCCAGATTTTTTTTTTTCCCTTCCTCCTCGGGGGAAGCCCCACAAGACTGTCAGCAGCCCAGCCATTTCACGACTGAACAAAATGAGGCAACATAGAGGTTTACTATGTAGCCAGATCTAGCAGACTCTCTTCTTAGGTGGAATGAATCTTCCAAGTACTTTAATGGTAGCAAAATATGAAAGGAAATTTGAGAATGAAGGAATTGGGGGAATGGGAGAAAGGAAGTATATGGGGAAGTATGTGGAGAAAGGAAGCATGTGGTAGGACTAAAAAGGTTTCTTTACACCTCCCAGGTTTATGTCATTTCAAAACATATCTCCATAGGTCTCTGATTTTTCTCCTTGCTTTTTTTATAAATCAGGAAAAGAAATTCTAAGAAACTGCTCACCAGAGCCTATAAATGCTGAGCTCAGCTTCCTTACCTTCTTCTTCTTTGGGATCCAGCTGAGTGACTTTAACTTGTAGTCGGTCAACCCTCTCAGCAAGGGTGCTTATGCGAGAGCCAAAGGTATTTGCCTGAGTAAAGAGCTCTCCAAAAATGTCCTCTGCGTATTTACCTGTAAAGACCAAAGGAACCAAGTCACTAGTGCTTAGGAATGTCATAAATGGACACAAAACCTGCCTACTAAAAATTGTATTCCCCACTCCTCCAACACATACACACATACCTATGCTTCCCCTTAGATCCAGAGATATAGTCTCCATAGTTTGGGTGGTCTGAATATGCTTTATAACTAATAGAGCCTTCTTAGCAAACTCTCTGAACGGTAATGACACTCAAAGCAGGCTGAATAAAATCAATAGGTGTAATGCAAAAATTAATCCTGAAAGACAATATGTCTACACATTTATCTGTAGCACTCATCCCCTTGCTATCTGTAAAGCAACTTGTAAAACGGTTCCAAAAAACAGATTGGGAGGGGCTGGGTTTGTGGCTCAGTGGTAGAGTGCTTGCTTAACATGTGTGAGGCACTGGGTTCGATCCCCAGAACCACATAAAAATAAAATAAAGGTACTGTGTCCATCTACAACTAAAAAATATTAAAAAAAAAAAAACAGATTGGGAATTAAGAGAACCTATAAGGTGCCCACAATTAATATGATAAATAATAAATTACTTTCTCACTGGAGCTTCAAAAGTTCGTTGAACAGCTAGGCATGGTGGCACATGCATGTAATCCTAGCAAATCAGGAAGCAGCAGCAGGAGGATCACAGGTTCAAAACCAGCCTCAGCAACTTAGCAAGACCCTAAACAACTTAGTGAGACCCTGTCTCAAAAAATAAAAAGGGTTGGGGAATGTGACTTCTAGGTTAAATCTCTAGTACAAAAAAAAAAAAAAAAAAAAAAAAAAAAAAAAAATCCATTGAACAACCAAGATGATTTGGGTTATCTCCAAGCGGCCTTGAACTTACCATCATCCTACAACAGAGACACATAAGTTCTTCTAAGGGGTGAAAAGGTTACTTTAGGTTCTATAACCTGCAACTTTCAAAGTCTCTGCTGTAGGTTAAAACACTTCAAATCTATATCTCAGGCCATGTGCAGTGGTACACACCTGTAATCCCAACAACTCAGGAGGTTGAGGCAGGAGGACTGCAAGTTTGAAGTTAGCCTCAGCAACTTAGTGAGACCCCCTCTCTCTCTCTCTCTCTCTCTCTCTCAAAAAAAAAAAAAAAAGATGATGATCGTGGTAAAGTGCCCCTGGATTAAAACTCCAATCACACACACACAAATACCCCCACACCAAACAACAACCACTACCACCAAACCACTACATCTCAGGAAACAAGTGTAAAGCTGAAGCTTTCAAACCCTCCCTGAAAAACAACATACCAGTGGACTCTTTCTACAATGTTTTGTTTTTTAGAAAAAGAAAAGAGTTCTGGGGGCTGGGGATGTGGCTCAAGCGGTAGCGCGCTCGCCTGGCATGCGTGTGGCCCGGGTTCGATCCTCAGCACCACATACAAAACAACGATGTTGTGTCCTTCAATAACTAAAAAATAAATATTGAAAAATTCTCTCTGTCTCTCTCTCTCCCTCTATCACTCTCTCTTTTTAAAAAAAAAAAAAGAAAAAGAAAAAGAAAAGAGTTCTGTATTTTCAACCCTGGAATGCAAGGAGAATTTGCAGCCAGAGAAACATTACAGCAATTTGACACTACTTCCATATTGTCATTCCAAGCCACAAGGCCACATTCTTACTAGGAATGAGAAGTAGTGCATATGAATAAATATACCATCTGAGTTTCATACTTGCAAGGTGAAGGCAGGCATAAATGACTAGGCCCAATCCAAAGATAATTTTTTTGAGAACTATTTAAAGTAGGCTGTCATGTTTAGCTTCTAAACTACAGTAATGCTTAGTCCTTATTGGGGCGGGGAGGGGGGATTAGTCTGAAAGGCAAAAACTGCACCTTTAGAGTGGAGTGCAGCTTACCTTTCCAGTATAACCTGCAAAGTAAGGATAAGATCAAATCAACAGCTTATTTCGAATTGCTAGTAAATTTAAGTCAATAAGGAGTTTCTAATGAGGGAAGGAGCAAGGCCTTGCATACTGAATAGTCCCGTGATTTTAAACACTATGAAAAGCTCCTGAGCTCAAAGGAGTCAAATTGGTTAACAAACCACATTTCTACTCTGCAAGTGGAGGATCCTATTTGATCCCTGTCCATAATATGACTATGTTCCTACACAAATGATTCTATATCATGCTCTACCAGGTAACAGAAAATTGAGTTTGGAGCTGGCTGCAGTGGCACACACCTGTAATCCCAGTGACTCAGGAGGTTGGGGCAGAAAGGATTCAAGTTAGAAGCTAGCCTAAGCAACTAATGAGGCCCTCAGCAATTTAGAGAGACCCTATCTCAAAATAAAAAATAAAAAAGGGCTAGAGATGTGGCTCAGTGATTAAGCACCTGGGTTCAATCCCCAGTACAGAAGGAAGGAAGGACAGAAAGAAGGAAGGAAACTGTGTTTGCACTAGGAACAGTGGTATGTGCCAGTAGTTCCAATGACTCAGGAAACTGATGCAGAAGGATCACAAGTTCAGGGCAAAATTCTGTTTCAAATACAATAAAAAGAACTGGGAATATAGTTTCGAGCTAAAGCACCCCTGGGTTCAATCCCTAGTACCAAAAAAAAAAAAAAAAAAGGAAAAGAAAGTGTGTTTAGAAGCTTACAAATAGAAAACCCCTAATGTAAAGAACTGGTAACATGGGATCTCTTTTTTAAGAGGAATGAGATGAGATAGGGTAAATGTTTTCCCACTGTCACATCAGTTCAGGACCTTGACAAACTCAGAACTGTATTATAGGACAAAAACGCAGACTTCAAGTTAGAAGACCTGAGTTTATGTCTCGGCTCTATTTGTACCTGTGTACTCCTTTGCAAGTCACAGTCTCTCAGCCTTACTCTCATCTATAAACTGGGGATAATAACCACATTTACTACAAGTAAATGTAGTTATTATCGTAAGGATTAAATGAGCTAAAAGTTACCATAAGGATTAAATGAGCTAAAATTCTAAGTTGTTATAAAGAGATTCTTTAGATTGCTAAGCCATGTTAGAGGACTTTTTTTTTTTAATGTTTTAGTTGTTGATGCACCTTTATTTTTTATTTATTTATATGTGGTGCTTTATTTATATGTTGTGCCTCACACAAGCTAGGAAAGTGTTCTGCCACTGAGCCACAACCCCATCCCCTAGAAAACTTTTTTTTTTTTAGTTGTAGATGAGCACAATACATTTATTTATTTTTACATGGTGCTGAGGATCGAACCCAGTGCCTCACACATGCTAGGCAAACGCTCTACCACTGAGCTACAACCCCAGCCCATGTTAGAGGACTTTTAAGAGGGTAATCATCTAAGCCAGCAATAGAGTACATGCCTGCAGACCCAACTTCTTAAGATGCTGAGGCAGCTCACAAGTTGAAGACCATCATGGGCAGTGATAGTGAAGCCTTTTTTTTTCTATTGGTGACAATGCTCATTTTATTGATTATGATGATAGTTTCAGAGGTTATAAATTTGTCAAAACTTACAAATTACACATGCTAAATACAGTGGTTATTTTGCAATTATACTTCAGTACAGCTGTTTGAAAAAGAGATGGTCAGGGTAGAGGGAACAAAAGTTAAGGGGGAAGAAAGGCATATTGCGATTTTAGACAACTTCAGAGCATGCTCCACTGAGGTGGGATCTGAAAGAGGCTTTAAAAGAAGTAACAGCAAGGCAAAGTACCCAGGACAAGGTTTTGCCTAGTGATGAGTCCAGTGTGCCTGATGCCCACTGAGAAAGGACTAGTGTAGGAGAAGAGGAAGTCAGAGAGGCCCCAAGTCACCAGGAGCCTTGCAGTGCATTTTTAGGAATTTTAATTTTATTAGAACTAAAATGGGTAATTGCTAGAGGTTGTTATGAAGAGGAGTGACACTACCTCAGTTTCAAATGAGTTTTTTCGACTACTGTGTTAAGAATAATCCTTAAACTGGGTGCAGAGGCACATGACTTTAATCCCAGTGGTTTTAGAGGTTGAGGCAGGAGGATCACAGGTTCAAAGCCAGACTCAGCAACATAACAAGGCCCCAAACAACTTAGAGAGATCCCGACTCAAAATGAAAAATAAAAAACGAGCTTTGTTTTTTTTTTTAAATAAATAAAATATCAGCTGGGCACTGTGGCACATGCCTGTAATCCCAGCAGTTCAGGAGGCAGAGGCAGGAAGATCTTGAGTGCAAATCTAGCCTCAGCAATGAGAAGGTGCTAAGCAATTCAGTGAGATACTGTCTTTAAATAAAATACCAAGGGGGCTGGGGATGTGGCTCAAGCGGTAGCGCGCTCGCCTGGCATGCGTGCGGCCCGGGTTCGAGCCTCAGCACCACATACAAACAAAGATGTTGTGTCCGCCGAGAACTAAAAAATAAATATTAAAAATTCTCTCTCTCTCTCTCTCTTTCTCTCCCCTCTCTCACTCTCTCTTTAAAAAAAAAAAATGTAAAAAAAAAAAAAATGTGCAGCTGCTCTTATTGAAGTCTGAGTGGGAGTCCTAAAGCTCCTGAATGCCACCAGTGAGAAAACCCAGTATCAGAGCATGATTCCCTAATGATCCAAGTAGGGGTTCCAGTCTCCTAAATAGCCACAATACCAATCCAAAGTGCTGAATGGCTGACTGTGCTTTTAGTTTCTAAAACATGGCAAGCTAAAATGTTAATGCAATCTCACCATACTGAAGGAAAATAAGAATTCTAAATGTGCTATCATGAAGAAATCTGTGGCTCTGGACTTTTAAAGTTCCCCCAGTCCCTTCCCAGTACAGGGGATTAAACCCAAGACACATACTAGGCAATGCTCTACCACTGAGTTACATCCCCAGGCTTTTTCATATTATTTTGAGACAGGGTCTCACTAAATTGCCCAGGTTGGCTTCTAACTCATGATCCTCCTGACTCAGCCTCCCAAGTAGCTGGGAGTACAGGCATGTGCTACTATGCCCAGAGGAATTTTTAGTTTCTTTTCATATATATGTGTGTTAGGGATCAAATTCAGGGCCTTGCACATGCCAGGCAAGGGTTCTAGCACTGAGCCACATTCCCAGCCCAGGATTTTCAGTTTTTGCTTTATCTATTCCATAACCAGAGTTTCAGTATCAGAAGAGCCAGTTCTGGCTAGCGTACAATGCATGAGGACAAAATCAGAATCTGTCTCTGAGCCCCTCTCTGCTGGATGAAATCCTAGTTATCTTTCAAAGCCCACTTTAAATGTAACCTCTTCTAAGAAGCCTTCCTTTCCCCACCTGTACTCCCACTTCTCATAGAGAGGATTCATTCCTCCCCTGTATTCTCTGTGTACCAACAGCACAGAATCGTGGGGAACATACAGACATGAATCATTCAACATTTAATGAACAACTTCTACTGGGTGCCAGGTACTGTATAAGGTCGACAGAGAAGTTCAAGGACAAACAACAGGATTTCTGCTTTCAAAGAACTTTTAATTTAGCATAAAAGACAGTTGATTTGCAATATAATGTGGCAGGTAATAATACAGACATGTAATGGGAACTCAGAGGAGCACTTATCCCAATCTGAAGGAGATTCCTGATCTGGCCTTGAAGGATCAGCTCCATGAAACCAGGCAGAAAAAGAGGCTAAGGGCTGTCCACCAACAGCACAGCATGGAAATATGAATTTAAAAGATTGTAAAATGTAAAGACTGTAAAATAGGAGACGACAAATTGTAGAAAATGGGACTAGAAAGGAAGACAGGTCTTAAAAGAGAATCTTAAATGCTAGGCCAAGGAAGTTAGATTATTCCATAGTGAAGACCAGGGGAGATAAATGGTTAAGATTTTTATTCTTAGCTGGACATGATGGCACACGCCTATAACCCAGTGACTTGGGAGGCTGAGGTAGGAGGATCTCAATCAACTTGAAGGCCAGCCTTAGCAATTTAGCAAGACCCTCTGTGGGGAAAAAAAAGAGAGAATGTAGTTCAGTTGGTAAAGCACCCCTCAGTTCATTCCCTGTATCCTCCTCAAATCAAAAGTTCAGAATTATAAAAGTAAAAAGTGAGAACTGGCTGGAAATGATGTCACATGCCTGTAATCCCAGCAGCTCAGAGGCTGAGGCAGGAGGATAGCGAGTTCAAAGCCAGCCCCAGTAACTTATCGAGGCTCTGAGCAACTTAGTGAGGCCCTGTCTTAAAATAAAATTTTAAAAAAAGGGCTGGGGATGTACTCAGTGGTTAAGCACTCCTGGGTTCAATCGTTAGTATGAAAGAAAGGAAAGAAAGAAAAAAAGGAAAGAAAGAAAGAAAGGAAAGAAAGAAAGAAAAAAAGAGAGAAAAAAGTAAAAACTGCATTTTAGGTAGATCACTCTGGCAGAAATATAAGGAACAGATAAAAGGGGGTTAAAAAGGAGGCCAAAAGTAAACTACATCGATAGTTTAGGTCAAAGTCAATGAAGGTCTGAACTAGAGCACTGTTGCCAAAGACACAGTTAAGGACTGAGCAAAGAAATTCTTAAGAAGTCTAAGTTTAAATATTGACTTTTGAGGCTGAGAGTGTAGCTCAGTGGTACAGTGAATGCTTAGCATACACAAGGCCCTGGGTTCTATCCCTAACACCAAAAAATAAGTAAATATTGATTTTGCCTCTTACTGGCTGTGTCTCTTTAAAGAAGTTACTGTACTTTTTGGAGCTTTTATTTCTTCATCTGAAAAAGGAGACTAGAACTTTCTACCCTTATAGAACTATTGAAAAGATTAAATGAGATTATATCAAGATCCTGGCAAAAGCAGGGGCTGGAGTTGTAGCTCAATGGTAGAGTGCTTGCTTAGCACATGTGAAGCACTGGGTTCAATCCTCAGGACCACATAAAAATAAATAAATAAATAAATAAACGTATTTTGTCTATCTACAACTAAAAAATATATATTAAAGGGGGCTGGGAATGTGGCTCAAGCGGTAGCGCGCTCGCCTGGCATGCGTGCGGCCCGGGTTCGATCCTCAGCACCACATACAAACAAAGATGTTGTGTCCGCTGAAAACTAAAAAATAAATATTAAAAAAAAAATTCTCTCTCTCTCTCTTTCTTCATTATAAAAAAATATATATATATTTTTTAAAAAACTGGCAAAAGTAGACAATCAAGAAATTTGAATTCCTTTCTTTCCTTCTCCTCATGATCCCCTGAAGAATTACTTATTTCCGTCTCTGCTGGTAGATATGAACTCCTAGAAGGCAGAGACCATTTCTTTTTCTTTCTTTCTTTTATTTTTATTTTTTTTAGAGAGAGAGAATTTTTTAATATTTATTTTTTAGTTTTTGGTGGACACAACATCTTTATTTTATTTTTATGTGGTACTGAGGATCGAACCCAGCGCCCCGGCACGCATGCCAGGCAGGCGCACTACCACTTGAACCACATCCCCAGCCCAGAGACCATTTCTTATCACTGTATCTTCTCAGCATCCAGCACACAAAATATATACAATACATGTTTACATGTGGGAGACCAACTTTACACGTGACTGAGTCACACTCCCCGGCTGGGTGCTGAGGCACTCAGTTACAGAAATGTGGCAGAGCTTTCCCCACCCTTCTTGGGTTCGAGGGTCAGTGTCTCGTGGGTCTTGCTACAGCCCCATGGGTGAAGCTATGCTTACCTGTTCCTCTGTAATATAACCCCTTGCCCTGTTTAGGATAGAATCTTCCATGGAAGTGCCTTGTGTGTGTCCCCTTCTCTTACTGTGCCCTTGGGTGTGGCCTACCCAGGTGTCAGTCAACCTGCTGACAGTGGACATCATGAAGATAGACTCAGCCCCCTGAAACCTGATCCCTTGCCTCATTTGAATAGCTTCTCCTCAATAAAAGGGGTCAGCGCGAGCTCTCGCTTGCTTTTTCTGTGGACCCTTAACGTCAGAGGAGTTGTCACAGCCACCCCAAAGAAAAAGGTATTTGTGTCTCTTGTGTGGTTATTTTGTGCAGCCCAGTTAGCCCAGTTTAACTGGAGTAACCCCTGAGCCTTTTAATCGCAAGAACTGAAACCCGGCATTTACTGGATGAATAAAGGGTCACTTAGAAATCTTGTTTCCTTAGGCACAAACAGAACCTTGTCCCTTAGATGGGCTTCCTCATCATAGGTGTGGTCTGATCACAAGTGGGAGGGTCTTCAATGGCATCCATCAACACTATCCTGGAAAAACACCTTAGAGGGAGCATAACTCCTGCTGAGTGCGAATAAGAAGCATCATTAGCTAGATGTTCTTTGTCCTACGGAGAACGAACTAGTATGTGATTGACTTCCACCCATTTGGCCTTCTCAGGGTGACAGAAGCAGAAATGATGCTTTTAAGAAGCAGTGAGGCTCTCTACAGCTTTCATGTGCTTCTTTGTCAGCAGCACTGCTGTTGAGCTACTGTCAATGTTCCTTTGTATAAGACAGGCACTGGCAGGGTTTCATTTCTTTGTGACACCCCATCCAGGTTTCCCTAAGCCCTGGATCAATTGAGATGGTCCCTGAGCTAGGTGAAGGCTTAGGAATCTCAGACTCCATACATCATTTGGTCACAGAGCTCTATCTTCTCAGGCTCCTATTTTAAAGGCAGGACCTATTACTATCTGGCAGAATGCAGGCTTTCTTGATATTCCTCTCCCTTCACTAAGGGCAGTGATGCGACAGGAGGGCAAGTATCTGAAATAATTCACACCAAGTTGCCTTTGCTAAGGAATATCACACTAAAATGGCATTTTGACAGAGGTGCTTATGGGACCTGGGGTGGCAGTAGACAAATGCAGAGCCAACCCAAGCATCTGCCCTTCCCATACCTCAGCTTCAAGCAAATAAAGTCAGCTTGATTCAGAATGAAACCCAAACCACGTGCATGTACCCCATGTACTCCCACCCATGGCAGTCTCATTCATTCTTACCAATTAAAAAACAAAATTGTAATTGAACTGGCTTTCCCTCAGCTCCAAAACAGAATGGGCTAACCCCCATCTTCCTCCTAGAGAAGAATGGCTCCAGCTACTATTTGTGTCACTGTGTGTTCACACAGCTTGTAAAACTCCCAAAACCCTAGAGACTGCAGAAGTAATTTGTACCCTGAACTTGGACCTGGGGGCTTGCAGCACAATTAAATGTGTACCAGGGTAGACTAGTCAGCCAGAATTTCTCTGAGTACATGTTTGCTTTACTCCTCTTTGGAAAGAAAGTGGGGGAGGGTGTTGGATAGATAAAGGCTATTGGCACATTTGAGGCTTCAACAAAGTCAGGCTACATCGAACAGCTCCTGTAATTAGAGGCACATTCCCCGACCCAAGACACTGCTCTGTGAACCTCCCACTTTACACACAGAGAATTCTGCTCTGTCATTCCATCTGCAGTTTCTGCTGCAGCTCTTCCTGCTACCCTTCCCACAGATTTCTTTTGAAGCAGGTGGAGGGGGAGGGGGAGGGAACCTAGAGGGTGGTGGTAGATGGAGAAAGGATGGGGGAAAGAATCTGTACCAAAAAAGGAGCCTCTCTTTGGGGGGGGGGGGGCGATCGAATACATTTCACATTACCTAGGGAAGGCAGATGGGGGAGAAATAGGAACATGGGAGGAGAAGGAAACTAAATAAAGAGCACCAACGACCCCTGAGGGCAAAGCACAGGCTCTCGGAGGCACTCACTCAAGCTGCCCAGCTGTCGGATGACATTTGCCAGGGTGATGTTGGTCATGCATTCCAGCTCGCTTCTAACGCTAGGCAACGTCTGACGGCACAGGTGCCTTGGCTCGATGTTTCTCGTTACTAACGGCATGGTGGACCTGCTTCAGGCAATGTTCTGAATGATGAAAAACAACCTAAAACAGAAATAACAGGAAAGTATTACTAAACCACAAATTCCAGGCACACTAGGGCTGTGTCTTTCTTTCTTTCTTTCTGTCTTGCTCTGATCTAAAAACAGCTTTTAAAGATCTTTACCCCCCACCTTTTTCTCTTTTACCCCTCCCATTTCTTTTAAGGTCTTGCTACTAGAAGACTTGCTATGTAAGTTTACCAGATAAACTTATATATTTTGAACTAGTAACTGCTGGCTGAGGTACACAGTTACAACTACTGTTTCAACCAACAAGATTACCCAGAGGCAAGGAGACATGGTCAGAAAACAGTCCTTTCAGCAAACATCGGATGGTATGGATTCTATCCTTGGGGTGTCCATAACCAAGACAGATCAGATTCTAGGCCACCAATTATATGAATCAAAAAAGAGATTCCATCATCTGATAATCTCCAGAATGAATTCAAGCTGCCAACAGTGATTCCATTGATATATATCAGGACATAGCTTCTCCAGTTCCTCTTAGGTAAATGACTGTTAATGTACAACTAAATGCTAGCTGCCAGTATCTATTAACAACAGTAAAGTTTAGTTTGTAAATTGAAAGAATGAAAGAATATCAAGGATAATTTTAAATGTTCAATATGTCAAACAGATGCTAAGCCAACTATGCTATAAGATTCTCTGATCCTTTCTCTTCTACCCAAAGCCTCCCCCCCTCTCTCCCATCCAGTTCAATATACTTGGGCCAAAGGGCTCTAGAAACAGCAGGAAGTGACTAGAGCAGACCCTGGAAACTTTTAGTTACTGTTTCTTAGCCAGTCAGCTGAGCCCCTTTCCCTAGGAAATCCCTCAGCAGGCTCATGCTGAGCTATTGTTTTAGATTACCAGATTCCTATTTTTATAAGTTTAGGAAAAGGTTTCAATTTCAACACAGTGAATATGACAACAGTCAAAGCACACTGGTCTGGAACTATTTCTCTATCTTACAAATCTAAATCAAAAGGGCCAAATGGTTTTAATGCAAGGGAAAGTCACTTCAAATGAAAAGGTAACATATGCTAGCCCCAATATTATAAACACCTCTTAAAAAAAAAAACAAAACAGAGGTTTACTTACATAAAATTTTAAAACACCAGCTCATCACCAAAAATGTTGATTGTGGATACAAAATGCTTAAACCAAACTAACCATCACAGATCCTAAAAGCAAACCAACATATTATCTGACCAAAAAAAAAAAAAAAAAAAAAAAGATCCTTTAGCCCTTCAGGCTCAAAAAAGGAGTAGAACCCTTTGGAACAGACTGCTCCTTGTTATGGACATTCTGATCTGCTACAAGTAAAAATAAAACAGGAAGCCAGCAGCTTGGGGAACAAGATTTCCTGTCACCAACAGCAACAGCCCAAGAACCAAGAGAATCAGCTGTTTACTTATGACTTTGAACCTCCCTTTAATAGTCACTGTGTGGCAGCTGTGCCTATCTTTGGGGTGCAGAGGTGTTTCCTGCATACTTGTCTACTCTCTTAGGAAATGATTTCCATTCCATTTTGCTGCTAAGTTCTTCCTTTGACTCAACAGTTTCTGATCCAAACTCCAGACATCCCAGTTTAACTCTCTTTCCCTCTTTTACTTCATGTAAACAGTATCAGTCTCAATCTGTAGTAGTAATCCTGGTGAAAAGAGAACAAGAAAGGAGGCAGGAGGTTACAAACAAAAGAACTTCACAGGGCTCTGTACAACATTCTTGGGATGCCCTCAGATTCCCAAATTTCAAACTTTCTGGAAGAACTAGGTAGGAAAGAATCAAGAATGATTCAAAACAATTATTGCAAAGCTGGATGTGGTGGCACATGCCTATAATTTCAGCCACCCAGGAGGCTGAGGCAGGAGGATAGAAAGTCAAGTACAGCCTCTGCAACTTAGCAAGACCCTGTCTCAAAATTAAAATAAAAAAATACAAAGGGCTGGGGCTGTAGCTCTGTGGTAGAGTACTTGCCTAGTATGTTCCAGGCCCTGGGTTTAATCTCTAGTGTTGAGACTGAGAAGCAAAAGGAAAAGTCACCGGGGCTCCATTCACTGTCCCAGCTTCTCAGAGGAGCTACAAAGCCAGACTACCTTGAATTTCTGCGTTGAATGTGACCATTGCCAGTGCATTCCAGACTTTCCCTCTGGATACCTCATGGAAACTGGATTCCAGAAAGCTAGGCAAATGTCATACAGGGGGTAGAGAGCAAATTCTCATACTTTGGTGCTTGAGCATTTATGTTTTTCCAAATGCCTTGGGTAAGCAGACAGAAATAGAGTTACTAACTGTCATCTGTGTAGGGTGTACCTAAAAGCAAGTTTTCAATAACAAGATGGCTTCCTTTTTATTATTTTCTTTTTGATATTGGTAACTGAATCCAAGGGCACTTTATACCACTGAGCTGTATCCCCAGACCTTTTTATTTAATTTTATTTTGAGACAGGTCTCGCTAAATTGCTGAGACTGGCCTCAAACTTGTGATCTTCCTGTCTCAGCCTCCCTAGTCACTGGGATTACAGGTGTGTGCTACGACACCTCACAAAATAGCTTCTTCTTTCCAAGAAAAGTCAGTTCCCATAACCAGCTAGAGAATATTCAAGAAATAACAAGACATCAATATCTATCAAGACAAAACAACTAGAAAAGTATACCTGCTACTGCACTGTTATTCATTTTTCTTTTGGATAATGATTGGTTGTCTTCTGCAAAAGTGCAGAATTATGCATGATAACCCAAATAGTAACTTGACCAAGAAAAAAAAATCTTATATTCCTATGAAGATTAACTTAGAAATGGCCAAAAAAGACTTAGGCTCAGCCAGGTGCAGTGGTACATGCCTATATTCCCAGTGGCTCACGAGACTGAAACAGGAGGATCACAAATTTAAAGCCAGCCTCAGCAACTTAAGGAGTCTGTGTCTCAAAAAAAAAAAAAAAAAAAAAAAAGAGCTGGGGCTGTAGTTCAGGGTTAAGAGCCCCTGGGGTTCAATCCCCAAATCCTTAGTACCAAAAAAAAAAAAAAAAAAGGACTTCTAGGCTCTTAATTCTCTCAACTTAGCTTCAAGCAGTAGAAAACTCATTTTGGGCTTTGGAGTTGACATACATGGATTAGTACCTTGACTCTGACGTTTTATTGTGTTATCTTGAATAACTTTCCTAGGGACATGGAATAATATACATACATAAAATGCCCTCTAGACACTGGGCGTGGGAGTGCATGCCTATAACTCCAGCCTCTTGGGAGGCTGAGACAGGAAAATCATGAGTTCAAAGCCAGTCTACGCAACTGTGAGGCACTAAGCAACTCAGTGAGACCCTGTCTCTTAAAAAAAAAAAAATGCCCTGTAGGTAAGCACGTTGGTTTACACCTGTAACTTGGGAGGTTCAGACAGGAGGATCACAAATTTGAGGCCAGCCTCAGCAAGTTAGAAGCAATTTAGTGAGACCCTGTCTCAAAATTAAATAAATAAAATAAGAAGGACTGGGGATGTGACTTTGGAGGCTAAGGCAGGAGGATCACAAGTTTAAGAAAAGCCTTAGCAAGACCAGCGAAACCCTAAGCAATTTAGTAAGACCTTGTCTCAAAAATAAAAGAATACTGGGGATATAACTCAGGGGTAAAGTGTCCCTGGGTTCATTCCCCAGTACCATAAATAAATAAATAAATAAATAAATAAATAAATAAAATTTTTTACCATGGACATATTATATAGTAAAATGCAATATTCACATAAAAATTAAAAATAAAACCCTAGATTCAATGAAATTTGATGGTTTTCCCCTTGAAGTTGCTCCCAGCTATGCTCCTGGGCCTCTTGAAAAACAGATACTTCTCCAGTCTTTCATAACTGGGTTACTTGTCTGAATCACAGAACAAAGAAAATGATTAGTGACTTTTCTCAGTTTTCCTTAAGATTGTACATAATAGCACCATTCTAGATACAGAGCAAACAAGTTAATATATTACATACAATAAATGGCTAATGGCATTAGGATTTAATTTTCTTATGAAACTCCAGTTGACAAAAGCTCTTCCAACATCAGTAGCATATAACTGGAAAATTTGTACAACACTGGGTATTGAGGAACAACTGAATTAAGGAAGTACAGGTCAATTTTGCATTTTAGACAAATCATTCAACAGAATTTATTTTGGGATAGGAAAAGACCAACTGGAAAACGTCATAAGCTCAGAAGGAGAGAGCAGAAAGGGGGGCCCACCATATCACAGGTAGAACATATGAATTGAGAAACCATAGGCAAGTTGCGGGGACGAGTCTAGCCTACTTGATCCCCACCTGCTGGTTTTTCCCTGTAGATATATACAGTTATATGCACAGTGATAAAATGTATGCTTCCTTATTAAAAGTGTCATGAAAAGAGTTAAATGCTAGTGCTAGTGACAGAAATAAAATATGAAAAGAACCAAGGAAGTAGTGGTTCTTAAATGAAAAAAGAAGTTACAGAGCTGTGTGTCAAGAGTGCATACCTATAATTGCACCAACTCAAGTGGCTGATGAAGAATAACCCCAAGTTCAAGACTAGCCTCAGCCATGTAGCAAGACTCTCAGCAACTTAGTGAGACCCTGTCTCAAAATAAAAAATTTTAAAAAAGGACTGGGGATACAACTCAGGGGCAAAGTGCCCCTGGGTTCAATCCCCAGGATAGGAAAAAAAAAAGAACAAACAACAACAAACAGAAGGAGGAGGAGGAGGAGGAGGACTTGTTATTGTTATGGACACATGAAAGAGTGTAATGCCCAGTCTTTATGGAATCAGTAAAGATCTTTTTCAGTCTTATTTTACTTTGGGGAAATTATATGCTATAGGGTTATTTCCTAATTTGGGGGGTTATTGTAGAGGAGAGAAATTAAATTAGACTTGCTAAGAAGATAAATAACATGGAAGTTAACTATCTAGTTACCTAGTTTCTTTTCATTAGCACTGTCCTACAGTAGAATAGGTTCTTTTTAGATAAGGTTGCAAATTCCCTCAGCCTCTGGATAACCAGCTATTAGTATCAGGCATATTGAAGGAGAAATTTCTAGAGGATAAGAAGGTATTGGGAGGTCAAACTGGATAAACTTTACATTGCCTTATAAATCAAAGATATTACAATTCTCACTCTAGGCTCAGTCTCCTCATCTGTAAAATAAAGGGACTAAATGATCTTTAAGAAGCTTCCTAGTGCTAAAATTTTTGGACTTACTTCTACCTAAGCTGCCATTATCTTCTCATTTAGCCAACCTTCACTTGTATACTGAACATAAGAGGCAAGTCAAGGGAATATAGAGGCCATTTATCTAGCTCCTTTGGAGGCCTGCACTTGTCAGTTACCAAGACCTGTAGGATCCAGAATGGCCCAAAGGATGTTCCAGACAGAGTCCTAAGTTAAGTTATTTATACCCTGGTAGGCTGGACTGGAAGGTGGCTTACTCAAGGAAGTCGAAAAGAAAAACTGACTTTTAGACCAGTTTCAGATATTTAGGACAGAAATACCAGCAATCTCCATCTTCACCTCTGGCTAGTTTCACCTTTAGGGAATAAGTCCAAAAACAAATATAAGACTTCAGAATCCATTCCTAGCCATGGCTTGGTAGTACACTGACCCATCTCAACTGTCAATGCCATGACACTGGCATGTCATACTTTTGAAAGGAAACTGGATGAGAGACTCTATCAGGTCCCCCTCAAACAGTGAGATTCTTCCCAAGTCTGTATATGGAAGTTACCATGGAATATCTACATATCACATTTGGTCAGTGTAAAGTAAAAAAGAGACTTTGACATTCGCCCAACTTTTTGAACTCTTTCAACCCTGCTCCCAACAGCATGGGTGAAGTGAGATGAGGAAGGGGTTGGGAGGCAGTAGATGGCAATAAAAGAAAGCTGCATGTGAGAGCAAGGGAGGTCATTCTGGCATTGATATTTATTACTGTTTATGATAAACAAACAATGGTGCATTGAAAACCAAGGTCATTGATAACACCTACAGAATTCTATGGTCATAACTAAAAAGCAAGTATATCTGGATAACAGCAAGAACCACTACAACAGAAATGCTTTTCATGGCAGTTCCTCTTTGAAACATATCACCAAAATGCTGATCAGCAGTAGCAGGGGAGGGGAACATGTGGGGATGTTGTATTTGTGGCAATCAGAACTTCTGCTTTCACTTCATCATTCCCCACCCCCACCCGTTTTAATGTTTTAGCGTTTAGTTAACAGCACTCCGGATGGCAGCATATGAGAAGAGGTTTACTTTAGTTTCGTCTTGCAAGCAGCAAATTTATTTATGTTAAAATATACACATTCGGGCTGGAGACGTGGCTCAGGCGGTAGCGCGCTCGCCTGGCATGCGTGCGGCCCGGGTTCGATCCTCAGCACCACATACCAACAAAGATGTTGTGTCCGCCGAGAACTAAAAAAAAATAAGTAAATATTAAAAATTTTCTCTCTCTCTCTCTCTCTCTCTCTCCCCCCTCTCTCACTCTCTCTTTGAAAAAAAAATATATATATACACATTCCATGGGACTCGAGAGTTTAAATGAAAAGTTGAATAACCATCTGACTTTAAAATGAATAAACAGCCAGGTGTGATGGAACACACCTGTAATCCCAGCTACTCAGGAGAAGGAGGAAGGAAGATCACAAGTTTGAGGTCAGCCTGGGCAACTTAGTAAGACCCTGTCTGAAAATAAAACTTAGTAGAAGAGTATTTGCCTAGCACGAGCAAGGCCCAGAGTTCAATCTCTGATACCATCACCTCTACACACACAAAACTATAGGCAACACAAAGTCTTACTGTAATCTAAGTCAGTATACTAAAATGTTTAAATATGAGTTTTCTTTAGCAGTCCTAACATGCAACAACTACAAGAAGGAATGCTTCACAGGCTTAAGCATCCACCCACTTCCTGTTGAAACACAGGTTGGGGCTGAAATGACAAATATAACCAGACTCTCTCCAGACACAAGGAAATACTGACAAATCAGTTTGGGTCACTAGAACGATGCCCAAATGAGCTAGCAGAACAGAAATGGAACTCCTGGGGTGGACAGATAAAGTATGTGACTGTGAGAACCAAGGGAAAAAGAGCTTACTTGTGATCTAAAGCCAGAAGAAATTTCCAATTTTGTAAAGGAATGACACCAGCTCTGGGCCTACATTCAATCAATCAATATAAGGAAACTTCTTGTCTTGATTTGACTTTGGAATAGTAGCCCAGGAAAACAGATTTCTAAACTCCAATATCTTACTTCTTGAGCACACTAAACATCTATCAAGGACCATTTACACCTAGTAATTCCAGAGCTTTCTATTATCTTTTGGGGGCAATTCCACCTTTTGTTCTTAACTTTATCACTCTTCAGGCTCTAGTCATACCATTGCTCTTAAGACTAAAATTGGGGGATCACTTTTACCTTCAATATTAGTTTCTTTCAGTATCAACTTTTCTGCAGAAATTTTCCCCATAAGTGACCAAAATTAGGCTCTCTTTTTAATAGGATCTATATGGTTGTCTAGAAGAAAATACATTTAAACTGTGAGTTGGAAATCCGAACTCTAGTTCTTAGTCTAATGATGGCTGGCAATTGAGGAGAAGATTTCACTTCATCCCTCTAGTTGAGTTGTAAACCACACTAAAGAAAATGCTTAAGAGATGCTATATGAAACTGAGATTTTATTTGCAAAATATTCTCAGCTCTGAAAAAACAGACTCATTTGAGTATTTCTTGTATCTTCATCTTGGCCCAGTTCCCTGAGAACTGGGAAGCTGAGGCAGGAGAATCTCAAGTTCAAGGTCAGCCTTGGCAACTTTGCAAAACTCTGTCTCAAAATTTAAAAGGCTGTGATTCAGCTCAGGGGCAGAATGCTCCTTGGTTCAATCCCAAGAAAAGGGGGAGAAGGGGAGACTGACTTCAAATTATCCAACATTTAAATGGGTTTACTTTGATTAAGTAAATATAATTATGGATAATTTCCCTCAAATATGTAGAAATCTTACTCCTAACATTTGTGAGTACCAGACTTCTTTCAGCCATAATTATCAGTTGAGCATTAAATTCACACAGGAGTTTAACATGAAAACCGATTACAATGCTCTGAAAAACAAACCTCCACATACCCCCTACCAACAAACAGCAGACCTCAACAAATCATTTCAAAGTAGTACTAGAAATATGTCAATAATTCACATAAGCTTCAGTATTCTTCATTTTCAAATGCTTTCTCTTTTTATTTATAGCCAATGACAGAAGAAAGTGATCTTTAGTTGATGGTAATTGGAATTCTGGGACAAGTAACTGGAAGAAGTCAACTTGGGCATGTACTCTAGACTCCTAGACAATCAGAGAGTCAAAGTGCAATGCCACGAGGGAATACATAGTAGGTTTTTATGAAAGGGTCTCACCCCCATTTATTTCCCTACTTAGGGATGAATAACATGGTACTAGGATATAACCTTTCTTTCCTGGCTCATGCAAGTAGAAGTAAGTATTGTACTAGTTGAGCCCCCTGTAGAAAAGGCATTGGAGTACCCACTGCTGTTCTGAATAATATAGTGGTGGGGATTAGAAATAAAGGAGGAAGGCAATAATCAGAGCTGAACTGCTCATCAGGCATGGAGTAAGTCTCACTTCATCTTGCCAACTGTCTAACCATCCATTCTAATGTCTATAATGTCTCATTTCACATTTCAAGCTTCTCTGTGCAGTAACTGCTCCCTCTCTGGGATGGAATAGCCAAAAAAGAAACTGACTTAACACAACTGAGAAAGGCCAGGGAAAAGAAGGTTGCAGAGCAACAACAGAAAAGGAAATTCAGCAAAATGTTTTGCTGACAGCTCAGAGTAATATACAAACACACCGTGTGGTCATGGAGCAAGCAGAAGCAGCAGTCCTGAGATGTGACTGTTCATATACCAACTTGAGTGAGGGGGGAGACCTAGCAATCACAACTACATCTGAGCAACAGGGAATAGAATTATGGAGCAAACTGCCATGCAATTCCATATCAACTATTCTATTCTGCCAGATGTAACAAGAATTCATTCCTGAAAAAGTGTCACACAATCATCTGTCACTAACAGCCAAGCTGCCAGCAACTGACTAAGAATCAGCAGCAAAGGGCAGCTGTACATCTACTTCCTCTCACAAGGTATAGCCACCACTCAAAACAATGGATTTATAGGGAAAGTCCTTGAGCAGAAGGAAAAATAAGTACCTATTCCTTTTTTTCTTTTTCCCATATTTTTTTAATGGTGAATTCGCTTCTATTCTACCTTCAGTTCACTAGGAGTTATGAAAGCCCTCAAAATTTAATAAGGAGAGGGGCAGAGCAGCAAGATCATGAATGTTGCTGGGCGCAGTGGCACATGCCTATAAATCCCAGCAGTTCCGGAGGCTGAGGCAGGAGGATCTCAAGTTTAAAGCCAGCCTCAGCAATGGTGAGGTGCTAAGCAACTCAGTGGGATCCTGTCTCTAAATAAAATACAAAATAGGGCTAGGGATGTGGCTCAGTGGTTGAGTGCCCCTGAGTTCAATCCATAGTATTCCCATCCCCACCAAAATAAAAAGATCATGAATGTTAAGAAACATAGGTGTAGGTTTCACTCTACCACTGCCACGTTTCAGCTTTGGGACCTTGACAAGCAGTGTAATCTCTGTTTCCTAACCTGTTAAATTATTTTAACAATTCCTAACTTGTAAGGTTATTATAAGGAAAAAAACAAAATAATGCATGTATAAAATGCTTAGCACAATGCATGGCACAGAAAAGATAACTGATATGACAGCAGGAGTAACTAGAAGTAATAGTAGTAGTGGTAATGGTAGTGTTACAATGGTAACATCTATCTGGCACTTGTACTGTTCTAAATGGGTTTTTTTGTTTTTAATTTTTTTTTTTTTTAGTTGTAGTTGGACACATGCCTTTTTAAAATTTATTTTTATGTGGTGCTGAGGATCGAACCCAGTGCCTCACATGTGCTAGACTAGCACTCTACCACTGAGCCACAACTTAACCATTATATAATATTATCTCTTAATAAGCTTCAGGTTGTATTAATGGTTAACTATTAATTATTGCACCCTTATCAATCAATGAATATTTATTAAGAAGCTACTCAAAGACACAAAGAAGTATATAAAATTTCTCCCTTAACTTCAAGAGCTTATAATTTAGTTGAGAAGACAGATAAAACCTTAGTTAAGTAATAATACAGCAAGTAAATAGCAGTTTAATTATCAAAGGAATGATGTAGTCAATGATGGCAACAGAAAGGATGAAAAGATCACTGTGAACTAGAGAGACTGAACAGATTTCCTGAAACAAAAACATGAAAATGGGCAGATTTGAAAATAAAATAGGCAGCTTTGTACATAAAGAAAAAAGAACAGGAAGTTTTCCAAGTAGAGGTAATAATGTTAAACAAAAGTCTTATGAATTCTACCACTAGTAATCACAGAAACGTCACAACTCTAATGAACTTAATACCATTGTCTGCCAATTCTATCACCTCAATCTGTTTCTACTGATTTCTCTCCCAGTAATAGGTCAAATCTTTCCTGGCATGTATTAAAACTTTTTTTTCCCCGGTCCAGTACTAGAGATTGAGACCAGAGGTGCTCTACCACTGGAGCTACATCTCTAGCCCTGTTTCTCATTTTGAGATAGGGTCTTCTAAATTGTCCAGGCTGGGCTTGAATTTGTGATCCTTCTGCCTCTGCCCCCCAAACCACTATGAACTGTGATTACAGGACTGCACTTCCGCACTTCCACACCGCCAGCTGGCCTGTCTTGTAACTTTTGATTGGACACTGGACATTATTTTATGTTTTACATTCTTGAGTGTCTAACATTGTTTGTTTGTTGTTACTGGGGATTGAACCCAGGGGCACTTAACCATTGAACAAAATCCCCAGCTCCCTCCCCTGCTTTTAAAATTCTTTTAAATTTTTAAATTTTGAGAAAGGGCTCACTAAGTTGCTGAGACTGACTTTGAACTTGTGATTCTCCTATCTCAGCCTTCCAATAGTGCTGAACTTTGTTCTGATAGTCAATTAAATGACTTTTGGTTCAGTTTGGTAGTTCTGAGTCTTGTTTTTAAGCCTAATGAGGGCAGGTCTAGAATATCCTTTACTCTTGGAATATTATAGCTCCAGTACTAACAAACGGCTCTTCTGACATCTCTATAGAGTGTCCTAAGTGGGTCATATCCACTCTACTCTAGCTGGTAGAAACTCAAAACTCATCCCTGCTCTGGGAACCAGTTAGCTGACAGCTTTCTTGGTCACTTTTTATCAGCCTTCTGGAGTTTGACCCTACTAACAGTGTGTGTGTGTGTGTGTGTGTGTGTGTGTGTGTGTGTGTGAGCGCGCGCGCTGTCAACAAAGATTCAAGGTGACCCAATGGAGATTCCCAGAGCAATTTTTCTGAATAAGTCTCTCCTCTAGAACTTTACCCCATTGGTTCCAGCCATCTTAGCCTCCCTTAAACTATAATCCCTATCTCTTCAGTACAACAAGACCACTGTGTTCTGTTTGGGATCCTCTACTCTGCTTGGTTCAGAATATGCGAATAGACAGCCAAGGGAAATCACAAGATTCATCTTTATTTCCCTTTTTCCAGGGATCACAGACCTATACTTCCTGTTTAAGCCAAGAATGATTTCCATTCTAGCTTTACCAGGCCCCCAGAATTCATTCATTCATTCATTTATATTTTAAGTTTTTTAGTTGTATTTAGGCCCAATACCTTTATTTTACTTATTATTATTATTTTTTAATGTGGTGCTAAGGATTGAACACAGAGCCTCACACATGCTAGGGAAGTGCTCTACTACCGAGCTACACCCCTAGTCCCTACCCAGAATTCTTGAAGCCAGATTAATTTTTTTTTTTAAAGAGAGAGTGAGAGAGGGGAGGGAGAGAGAGAGAGAGAGAGAGAGAGAGAGAGAGAGAGAGAGAGAGAGAGAGAGAGAGAGAGAAAATTTTTTTAATATTTATTTTTTAGTTTTCGGTGGACACAACATCTTTGTTGGTATGTGGTGCTGAGGATCGAACCCGGGCCGCACGCATGCCAGGCAAGCGCGCTACTGCTTGAGCCACATCCCCAGCCCCCGAAGTCAGATTAATTTGAATTTATCTTCAATAAATATATACCAAGTTGTACTTTTGGAAGGAATAAGAGGAAAAAGTAGACATCCTGAAATCCAACATACTGCAAATAGTAGAATATTATCATCATAAGCATGACATATCTGGACAACTTGTTTAATATTTTGAATGATCACAATTGAGAACAATGACCAAACAATTCTCTTTTCTTTTTAAAGCTAACATTCATATGGGTGCTTTCTATATTTAAATGATAAGAAGCTTGGTGAACCCAGAAGAATATTTTGTCAAGGGATAACAAGAATTCCTTGGGGCTGGGGATATAGTTCAGTTGGTAGAGTGTTTGCCTCACATGCACAGGGCCCTGGGTTCAATCCCTAGCAACACAGACACACACACACACACACACACACACACACACACACACACACGAATTCCTTGAGCCACTAGATATATGATCTTCGGCTGGTTTTCTCTTTGAGCTTCATCTATAAGATGGAAAAAATAAAACCTGCCTCATAGGATGATTCCAAGGTTAAAACAAGATAACACGTAAGCCTTCTAAAAGGAGTACCAAGCACCTAGTAAACTATTAGATACTCTCATCATTACTGACTCAAAGGAATGATGAGTTTTTTGGACTCCCTTCCTAATTGTAATAGTTTAAGTAGAACAGGCCAAATTAAACAACACTGAGCATTACACAAGGACTTTTCTAACTGCTCCTTTCCACCCCACCTTTGGTCTTAGTAGAGACCAAGTTTTATGAGGGCCTCAACTTCTCAAATAAGACTCTCCAGGAAGAGATTAATACAAGAAAAAAAATGGATGGCTTTTGCTTATATTATGCCAATATTAAGGATTACAACAGAATATCAGAGTTCTGTATCACAGTCAAGGGTCAAAGGGCTGCAGTTGTGACTCAGTTGGTGGAGTGCCTAGCATGTGTGAGGCACTGGGTTCGATCCTCAGCACCACATAAAAATAAATAAATAAAACAATGATATTGTGTCCATCTACAACCATAAATAAATAATTAAGTCAACACACAGCTGGGGTTGTGGCTCAGTGATAGAGCGCTTGCCTAACATGCATGAGACACTGGGTTCGATCCTGGGAACCACATAAAAATAAACAATAAAATAAAGGTATTGTGTCCATCTACAACTACAAAAAAAAAGTCAATACAGGGGCTTGGGTGAAGCTTGGTGGTAGAGAGTTTGACTAGTATGTGTGAAGCCTTAAATATGGGCTCCTATACCACACATACACAGAATCAATACAATATTTTAATATTAATCTCAAAGGGACCGTTATCTGGATTACAGCATATCTTTTCAAAAACACACAGTCAGGGCATGGTAGTACATGACTGTAGCGCCAGAACTCAGGAGGCTGAGGCGAGAGGACCACATGAGCCCAGGAATTTGAAACCAGCCTGGGCTACATGGCAAGACACAATCTCAAAAAAATAAAAACCCAAAAAAACCCCAAAAAAAACAAAAACACCCTTTCATCTTAAAGACCCAAGGCAAATGTCATCAATTCTAAAAAGCCTTCCTTAACTCTTCTGATCTGAAGCCATTTCTCCTTCTCCAAAAGTGCCAAAGAGGTATACTTCTTTTATGGCAATTACTACATTCTATTTTGTAACACAGCCTTTTAGGATATAAAACTCTTTTGAGTACAGGAACTGGAAAACAAAATATCTCTAAACCTAACAGAAGTGGTAGCAGTAATAGCAGCTATCTGGAGCCAAGCCTGGGATTCTTAAAACTTCTTTGCATCCTATAATGTTTGCTCAGTAAATAGTTGTTACATTCCTAAAATGTACCATTTACTTAGTCATATTTTCTTTTTTCTTTTTTTTTTTTTAAAGAGAGAGGAGAGAGAGAGAGAGAGAATTTTTAATATTTATTTTTTAGTTCTCGGCAGACACAACATCTTAGTTTGTATGTGGTGCTGAGGATCGAACCCGGGCCGCACGCATGCTAGGCGAGCGCGCTACCGCTTGAGCCACATCCCCAGCCCAAGAGTAATTTTCAAACTGTGTTTTGTTTTGATTTTTTTGACCTGGAGGGTCTTGCTAAAATTGCTCAGGCCAGCCATGAACTTGAGATCCTTCTGCCTTAGTCCCCAAGTAGCTGGAACAATAGGTTAGACCCACTGTGCCCAGCTCAGTTCTATAACTTTAGCAAAATCACACAGATTCAAAGTTTTGTATTTTCCATGACACACTGCAGGTAACTCATCACAAAACACCCAAACCAAGAATTCAGACAAATATGCCCAAATTTCTCATCTTCATACACAAGTGGCACCAGGCCCTAGACTAATATCTCCCCTCTCAAAGAAAAAGATTGCATGCTAGCACCGGAAATCTTACTGACATATTTACCATGGAACAAAAATGTTGTTAATGAGGATAACACACTGCTTTCTCCCTCTCTACACCCAATTTTAGCCAGCTGCTCAGGAGCTTCACATCTTTCACTTTAAACAACATAAACACTGGCTCATTTAAAGCGCCAGTCTCAGATAACATGTTCAGTTGCTACTGCTTTTCAAACAAACTCCCATTTTCAAACAGCTAGGCATTTGGGGTTCCATTGCTTCTGATGGGTTACTTTTATCCACAGGATCCCAGAGAATCACTTTAAGCTTCATTCTGTGTTCACTGTTCAGCTCATCAAATCTTGTCATCAGGGACTTTTTTTTAAAGCACCTAATCTTTCATCATCTTTTACAACGAATCAAAACATATTCCTATGGGTAATTCCTAAACTGTACATGTATATTTTAAAATAATAGTCTCTGACCCTTTTTCTAAAAAGCACAGTTGTTTTTCCTATTTAGCCCAAGTCAAGATAATTATATCAGAAGTTTTACCCCATCTCTTTCTGCATATAGGGAATACTGAAAAGATAAAGTCTTTTTTAATTATTAAATGTAAATAGCTCGTTAAATATAATCCAATTACTTTAATTGTAAAAAGGAAGTAATTACAATATGTACATGTATTCTTGCCTAGTAGATTTAATATCAAAATTAATCTTTTCAGCATTAATATTTTAAATTAATCCCTGACATTAGAAAAATGCATTTTTAAATATAAAAAATATATATGTATAAAGCTGTACTTTATGAATCTTTGTTGCAGTTTTACCCACAAACAATTTCAGTGGGAACAACCCACTCTCACAGAGCAAAATTATTATATACCACCTGCCCAAACTGAAATGGTATTTCTTTTTTTTTAATTGGTTGTTCAAAACATTACAAAGCTCATGACATATCATCTTTCATACATTTGATTCAAGTGAGTTATGAACTCCCATTTTTACCCCAAATACAAATTGCAGAATCACATCAGTTACACATTCACATTTTTACATAATGCCATATTAGTGATTGTTGTATTCTGCTGCCTTTCCTATCCCCTACTATCCCCCCTCCCCAGAAATGGTATTTCTTATCTGTCATAAATCATGTTAAAGGAGTCTGTCTTAAATTCTAATGCCTTGGTGGGACAAAAAGACAACAGATGAATTCTGTGGTATTTCAATCATCACAGTCTTTATTGGTAAAGACAATTCCAAGACAAAATTTGTTAGAAGAATTTGTTTGATATAGTAAGCAAATTATTATTTTCCTAATTTTTACACTATCAGCTCCTTCCCAAGCATTCTTTGGTCTCTGGCCTCTAGACCCTCAAATTTGCTTTTATCACATTTTTCCCTCAGTAGCCATCTGGTTCTTTCGTTCTTACTTGTTCTTGGTTACCAATGGTAAATATGTAGCTAAAATCTCTTTGAACTACTTTGAAAATGGGTCTTGCCATGGTCTGTGCACTGAAGAACATCTATCAGAATGGAGGGAAAGGCTTACATAGATGAGGAACTAAGATTAAGCTCTGTCCTGGGAGTGGTGATGCACAGCTCTAATCCCAGCGGCTCGGGAGGCTGAGACAAGAGGATCTTGAGTTCAAAGCCAGCCTCAGCAATTTAGTGAGGCACTAAGCAACTCAGTGAGACCCTGTCTCTAAATAAAAATACAAAATTGGGTTGGGTATGTGGTTCAATGATTAACCCTGAGTTCAATTTCCAGTACCAAAAAACAAAAACAAAACAAACAAAAAGATTAAGCTCTGTTTTTCTACCTCTTATCAAAATCTATCAGTGAGTATAATTTTGGGCTGTAGCATGCATGAGGCACTGGGTTCAATCCCCAGTGCCACAATAAAACAAACAAACAAAAAGCATTATTTTAAGATATGAATATGTATTTAGAAAAATATTACATTTATGTTATCACAGAACTTTTTTCAAACTTCAGAAATATCAAGAACTGTTTGAATATATATGTTGTAAAGGCAGCAACTAGGGCCACGTTTATACATCAATTTTCCTGCAAAGTAGGAAAGTTTCATTTAAAGCACTAGGAAGCATCATGTGTTTTCAGCAACTCAAGGATTTCAGTGAAACAGATTTTCCTGTTTGGATCTTGTATTAATGAGCCAAAGGTGCAGCTCTGCCTCACTGCTACCATTGCCTAAAACAAACTGATAAAATGATGAAGCTGACTGTGACTAAACTACCATGATTATTTAGACTACAGTCATGTTGGAACAGTATACAATAGTTCCTGACTACATAAGGCTAACTTCTACTGTCATCCAGCCTGACTTTGGGAAGTTATTTTATAGTACAAAAGAATAGTGATAAGGGTTGCTGTGGGTTCCTTCATCCCAAACACTGTATTGGACTGTGAACAGTTAGTTACCTGATATCTGATGATGACCACAGTACTCCAGAGGACAGTATCATTAAAAGTCTACAAGAAGTAATTTCACAGGTAAAAGGTACGAGAGCAGCTAAAACTAAGCCCCTTTCAAAATTTCAATGATTCAAGTTTCATCTTGATGACACTGGTATTTTTGTACAAAATATATCTTATTAGGCCAGCTCTTTAAAGTTAAAAAGGTATCTTTAAGTGCCTGCTGACCTAAAATTGCCATGTTCCATGCTTTAAAGGGATTGATTTTCTGGAGAAGGATAATGAGATGCCAAATTCTGTTCAATGGAGATCAGAATTCTATTTGGTGAACCTATTCCGCACCTGTGGAAGTAAAAGAATAAGACTTACCCCAGAGGGAGGATGGTATTTATGTGGGCTCTCTCTATGACCTCTTGGCAGCAAATGTGAAAAAGTCCTTTTTTGAAGCTAAGGGGCGGGCCCAGGACTTTCAACTACCCATTCAAGCAGGGTTACAATTCCCCTCCTCCATAATTAAGTTCTCTTTCCACTCTCCACGCATGCATGAATTGCAATGACATTGACATGGGGGCCTGACATTAGTGTTTGAAGGTCATTTAAATTCTCCTTCCTCCAAGCTGCCTTAAAAGCAATGCATCACCCATTCTACAATGCCTGAATGTAGGATTTGACTAGACAGAACTCAAAGCAGAATCACCTAAAGAATAAAAAGAAGGCTCCAAATCCAGTATCCCCATAACATCACATTTTATCTTATCACCACACTTTTGCTCAAGTCTGACGGCTCACCACAATCTCCACAAACTTCAAAGGTCTTTTAAGATCTAACTCAAGTAAAACATTTCTTGATGGGCCTTGTCCCTAAGAAGATTAGTTAACTAAATTCTTACATGCCATATTGGTTCTCTAAGGTTTAATACAATTTATCCATACCTGTACCATCAGACTGGATTAAAATCGCTGATTAGCTTACTTCCTCTCCACTAGACAGTGAGCTCTCCAAGGCTGGTGATATCAGTAATCTCTAATACTAGTGTCTACCACCACGCTAGGTACCAAGAGCACACTCAGAAAATGTTTATCAAATAAATGAAGTCACCACAGGTGGCTCTTATATGAGAGCCCTTACCAAGGTAAGGATGGGGAGGGTGTCTGAACTCTCAGCCCTTTTGGCATTGCTTCTAGAGGGAAGAGAACCCAACCTAAATAGCTCAAATTCAACCTTTGTTTTGGAATTAAGATTCTTGGCAGTTTACCAGATTATAATTTGTAAGCCCATGGAAGCAACAAGGAGTCTCATCTAGGACACGGCTCATTAAGAAGATAAAGCAAGGATATCTTGCCTGGTAAGGTGGTGCATGCCTGTAAAAATCCCAGCAACTCAGGAGGCTGAGGCAGGAGGATCACAAGTTCCAGGCAAGCCTCAGCAACTTAGCAAGATCCTGTCTCAAAAACAAAAATTAAAAAGGACTGGGGATGCTGCTCAGAGGTTGAGTACTCCTGTGTTAAAGCTGTAGTCCTGCAAGAAAGAAAGAAGGCAAGCAAGCAGGCAGGCAGGGAGGCAGGCAAGCGTGTCTTAAACAATAAATAAGGTTGGCTAAGAGAAGTTCCAGGTGGAGGGAGCAGTGAAAGCAGAAGCAAATGGTGTTCCAGGAACAGCAAATGGCTTGGTGTGGCTGAAGTGCAGGAAGTCATGAGTGATGAGCCTAATAAGGCAGACAGAAGCCAAGGCATAGAGGGCTTTGTATGCTGTGCTATAGCACTTAGTGTGTTGAAGACTATAGGGAGCTATTTAAGAATGAGGCCAGAGAGTGACAAGATCAGATTTGCATTTAGAAAGCTCTCTCTGGCATCAGTGTGGAGAATGTACTACATGACGAGGTGAAAGACTGAGGCAGTAGTCCAAGCGGAAGCACTTCTAATTGATCGATAGAATCTACATAATGGGAGAATTACAAATAAGATGACAGAAAGTGTTCTACCATTGAGTTTGAGACCAGGTTCTGTCACAAAAAGCTTTTCCCTTGAACAATTATATTACTTGATTTCTCTCAGCTTTTACATATGTGTTTATGTATAAAAACAGAACTAGAAAGAATAGACTATTATTATCAAGTGTCACCAACCTTTTATTAATGCTTTAAAATTATTTATAGACATAAGTTTAAAATAAGGTATAACAAATCATGATATACCAAATATCAGCATATCTACCATTCAGTTAAAGAATATCACTATTAGCTTTAAGACTTTCTGCATGCCATCTCTTTCCAAATCCTTCTTCTTTCCTTCTCACTCTTGAATAACCACTATCCTTGCTTTTTTTTATTATAATTTTATCATATTTGTTTCTAAACATTTAGTTTCACCTTCCTGAACTTCACACGACTCTTACCTTAATGTAGATATTCTTCTGAAACTTTTTCACTCATTTGTTCTGAAATCAATTTATACTTTCATAATTACCATTTATTCATTTTCACTGTTATATTATATCCTACTATATAAACATATCATGATTAACTTATTCAGTCTCAGATGGGCATGGAATTTTTTTTTCAGTTTGGATTTTTTAAATTACTTTATTGCCAACAGTGTTGCTATGGATACATATTTCCTGGTGCAGGTATGTACTGGAATGGAATTGCTGTGTCAGAATATGCAAACCTTCAATCATGAGATAATGCCAGGGATAGAACCCAGGGCCTTGAGCAAGTTAGGCCAGTGTTCTATGGCTAAGCTCCATCTTCAGCCTTTGCACTCCTGTTTGCAAGGTTCTGGGTGCTCTTTATATCTTCTGCAACATTTTTCATCAGACTTTTAACTTCTGCCAATCTAATGGACAGAAGACAAGTATACCACTATGGTTTTAACTTGCATTTCCATGATCACTAATGAAGCTGAGTATCCTCAAATCTTTTTGCATAAAGGAGCCACTTTTTAGTTTTCCTAAAACACTAAGATCAAGTTCCTTTCCTGAAAGGTTGGATTATGTGCAACAGGTGCATTCCAGTAATTAACCAAAAGAAGACTAGTTTCTTTCTGCACTAAGGTAAAACTGCATGACCAAATCTCAGCCATACTAATACCTAACAGAGGCAAATATGAACATTTTTATCTGAGAACTATGGGTGGGTTAGGGATTAAGGACTGAGATTGAGAAAAATCAGAGGAAGAATTATTAGGGCAATATGTGGTACATTAAAGCCATTCATTATCTGACGCTAACATTCTTTTTTAGCTTTCTCTCTGGCCACGCCTTTCCAATGCTCTCCCCACTGTTCATAATAAAAGCTCTTCACTAAAACACCTCTGTGATTTTACTCAAAAAATTTCCACTTTCAGAATTATCCACCTTTTTCTGTTTTGCTTTTCCCCCACTTCTTGAAATTTTATTAATCTTTCCTTGCCCAGTTCAATGTAATTGCTTCCATGAAGCTTTCCTAACCTTGTTCCACAGGTAGAATTAATCAAACTCACCTCCATTCTTGCTTTCTTTGTGTGTGTGTGTGTGTGTGTGTGTGTGTGTGTGTGTTGTTAGAGATTTAACCCAGGGGCGTTCTAACACTGAATTACCAGCACCTTTTTTATTCTTATTGAGAAAGGGTCTTGTTAAGTTGCTGAGGCTAGCCTGGCACTTGTGATCCTCCTGCATCAGTTTCCCAAATTGTTGGGATTGCAGGTGTGGACCACGACACCCAGTCAAGCTCCTTATTCTAACAGCATTCTATTATTTCTCTATTTTATAGCATCCACTCCATATTACAGTTGTAACAGGATAGACTGTGAGCTCTTTGAGGGAAAGACTATCTTTTAAACCTTGAGATGCTACATGGCACTTCTGTCTCCCATTGAGCCTTCATGAAATATTGGATAAATGGAAAGAAAGAGGAACAGAATCTGCTGGGGGAGGGGGAACCTCTAAACAATAGAAAGATTCTTTCTAACTCTTGCTGACTATGAAGAAAAAGAAAATCAGCGAGGGCTGGGGCTGTAGCTCAGTGGTAGAGCACCTGCCTTGAACATGTGAGGCACTGGGTTCAATCCTCAGCACCATATAAAAATGAATAAAGATATTGTGTCTATCTACAACTAAATAAATATTTTAAAAAAGAAAGAAAATCAGAGAAAAGGTAAAAAAGTAGAAAGGTAGTGGGAGCTAATAAATAATAAAATGTGGGAGCTGGGGTTGTGGCTCAGTGGTAGAGTTCTTGCCTAGCATGTGTGAGGCAATGGGTTTGATCCTTGGCACCACATAAAAAAGAATAAATAAATAAAGGTATAAAAAATGTTGTACCTGTTTAAAAAATAAATTAAAAAGTGTGACAATTAGGACTCCTTAATAAAGACCAATGTCAGGAAAACCAGGAAGTGAAAATGCAAAACATAAATTAATGTGGGGAACAACTGCAAGGGAAAGTGAAATTTACAGCTGATTCTAAAATTGCAGGCTGAATCTTGAAAGTTTTATGGAATTCAAATAGAAAATTATTTGGGCATCTTGTTTTCTCTGGGAGAAGTATAACTTCAATTTTTTTTTTTTAATAACTAAAGGCTTCCTATTTTTTTTCTTGAATCATCTTGGTAAGTTATCTTTTGCTATGAATTTGTCCACATTTATCTAGATAAGGTTTCAAATTAATTGACACAGCATTTATAACAATCCTTAAATTGACTAGCAAAAAATTATTGTTATTAAAGACAAAATGAGAAGCTGGGCAAGGTGGCGCACACCCAACAATTCTAAGAATATGTTTCTGAATAGGAGATTGTGCCTACCATTTTGCATATACTGTGTTCTTAAAAGCACAGTTATTTTTTTTTGGTTTCTCATATCAAAGAAAAATTACAAAATTCAAACCAAACAGGGTCTTATTATTATTTTTTAAAAAAATATTTATTTATGGGGCTGGGGAGGTGGCTCAAGCAGTAGCGCGCTCGCCTCGCATGCGTGCGGCCCGGGTTCGATCCTCAGCACCACATAGCAACAAAGATGTTGTGTCCACCGAGAACTAAAAAAAAATAAATATTAAAAATTCTCTCTCTCTCTCTCTCTCTCTCACTCTCTCTCCTCTCTCACTCTCTCTTAAAAAAAATTTATTTATTTTTTAGTTTTCGGTGGACACAACATCTTTGTTTGTATGTGGTGCTGAGGATCACACGCATGCCAGGCGAGCGCGCTACCGCTTGAGCCACATCCCCAGCCCAGGTGTCTTATCATTTTAATAGGGGAATTTGACTAAAGAATGGTTGATTCAAGTGACATTTGCAGTTGTCCTTGAAAAAAAGATTTGGCTCAAGCAGCAGCACACTTGCCTGGCATGCGCGGGGCGCTGGGTTCGATTCTCAGCACCATATAAAAATAAGGTAAAGATGTTGTGTCCACCAAATACTAAAAAATAAATATTAAAAAAATTCTGTCTAAAAAAAAAGAAAAAAATTAATGGGCTGGGGTTATGGCTCAGCGGCAAAGCACTCACCTAGGGAAGCCCTGGGTTCAATCCTCAACACCACTTATAAATAAATAAAGGTACTACAACTAAAAAATATTTTTTAAAAAATTAAATTGGGGGCTGGGGATGTGGCTCAAGCGGTAGCGCACTCGCCTGGCATGCGTGCGGCCCGGGTTCGATCCTCAGCACCACATACCAACAAAGATGTTGTGTTCGCCGAGAACTAAAAAATAAATATTAAAAATTCTCTCTCTCTCTCTCTCTCTTTCTCTCCTCTCTCACTCTCTCCTTAAAAAATAAATAAATAAATAAATAAATAAATAAATAAATAAATAAATAAATAAATTGGGGGGCTGGGGTTATACCTCAGTAGTAGAGCACTTGCTTAGCAAATATGAGGTACTGGGTTCAATCCTAAGCACTACATAAAAATAAGTAAATAAAATAAAGGTATTGTGTCCATCTATAACTAAAAGAATGTTAAAAAATAATAACAACAGGCTGGAGTTGTGGCTCAGTGGTAGATCGCTCGCCTCACACGTGCAGGACCTTGGGTTCGATCTTCAGCACCACATAAAAATAACCAAGTGATATTGTGTGCAACTACAACTAAGAAATAAATATTTAAAAAAAAAATAATAATAATAATAATAATTAGTTGGCCCAGGAATGTAGTTCAGTGCTTGCCATGCAAGGGTGAAACTCTTGCATGCTCCAGCTCGACAAAAATATTAAGTAAATAAAACATGGTTTCAACTTGGAATGGGAGCACCATTTGACCTCCTCAGTGTATACCCAAAGGAGTTAAAATCAGCATACTATAGCAACACAGCCACATCAATGTTTATAGCAGCTCAATTCACAATAGCTAAGCTATGGAACCAACCTAGGTGCCCTTCAACAGATGAATGGATAAAGAAAATGTGGTATATATAAATGATGAAATATCACTCCGCCATAAAGAAGAATGAAATTATGGCACTTGCCAATATATAGATAGAACTGGAGACTATCATGCTAAGTGAAATAAGCCAATCCCCCAAAACCAAAGGCCAAATGTTCTCTTTGCTATGTGGATCATATTGTGTTATGCTAACCATAATAAGGTGGGGGAGGAAAGAACAGAAGTTCATTGGATTAGAGAAAGGGGAATGAAAGGGAGAGAGGAAGGGAATAGGAAACACAGAATTAATGGGACATAACTTTCCTGTGCTTATATATGAATATACAACCAATGTAACTCTACATCATGTAGAAACACAAGAATGGGAAGTTATACTCCATGTATGTGTAATATGTCAAAAAACACTCTACTGTCATATTTACCTAAAAAGAAGAAATAAAAATTTTAAAGAACAACATGGCTTCAGGGGTCATTTTCATTCACTAAATTTTATTTTTTAAAAATCTCACATTTATTTATTGTAAGTTCAAAGCCAGCATCAGCAACTTAGCAAGGTCCCAAGCAACTCAGTGAAACCCTGTCATAAAACAAAAAAATAAAAGGACTAGGGATGTGGCTCATGGTTAAGGTCCCTGGGTTCAATCCCCACTACCCCCCCCAAAAAAAAGCTAACATTTTAGGGACTGGGGCATAACTCAGTGGTAGACCATGTGCTTAGCATATGTGAGGACTGGGTTAAACCCTCAGCACACAAAAAATAAAGAGTCCAACATTTTACATATAGCAATTTACTAAATTTAAAGGAACAAGAAATTTAAGAATTTTGAACTATAAAATACACATTTTTATTTATTTTTAAAATATTTTTGTTGGACACAATACCTTTATCTTATTTATTTTTATTTTTTTATCTTATTTTAAAGAGAGAGTGGGGGGGGAGAGAGAGAGAGAGAGAGAGAGAGAGAGAGAGAGAGAATTTTTAATATTTATTTTTTACTTCTTGGCAGACACAACATCTTTGTTTGTATGTGGTGCTGAGGATCGAACCGGGTCGCACGCATGCCAGACAAGCGTGCTACCGCTTGAGCCACATCCCCAGCCCTCTTATTTATTTTTAAATGGTGCTGAGGATCAAACCCAGTGCCTCATACTTTCGAGGCAAGTGCTCTAATACTGAGCCAAAACCCCAGTCCTAAAATACACTTTTTTAAAAATAAAAATGTAAAGCCAAGAGTGGTGCTACACATCTGTAATTTCTGCTACTTCGGAGGCTGTGGCAGGAGGATCACAAGTTTGAAACCAGCACAGACAACCTAGTGAGACACCCTGTCTCAAAATTTAAAAAAAAAAAAAAAAGGATGGGTAGGGATGAAGGGGACAGATGGGACATGGACTATTGTTACTAATAAAAACACATTTCATGGGCTGGAAAACTATCTGAGACAGGTGCAGTGGCACACACCTGTAATCCCAGCAGCTCAGGAGGTGGAGGCAGGATTATCATGAGTTCAAAGCCAGCCTCAGCAAAAAGCAAGATGCTAAGCAACTCAATGAGACCCTGTCTCTAAATAAAATACAAAATAGGGCTGGGTATGTGGCTCAGTGGTTGAGTGCCCCTGAGTTCAATCCCTGGTGCCCTCCCCTCCCAAAACAAAAAATATATATCTGATAAATAATTTGGTGTCAATGCTCTGTCCCACCCCTTCCTGCCTTAGTGGATGCCTACTTGGTTCAATAGATATTGTATGAAGAAGGAAAAACAAAGGGGTAGCTTGATATTTAAAAATCCATTGTAGATTGTACTAGAATAATTTTAAAAGCTTATTTAGAGCTTCACCAAAAAATACTAGCCCTCTTTCAGTGAAAATTAGCCTCCAATTGGAGTCAGTCCAACATTACTGCAGATAACTGCGATTAGAAGACTGCCAATGGATGCTACCTGGCCAACAGATCAATGAGACAGCACATACACCTTTTATTCTAGATTGGTATAATCCTTTGCATCCAACATTAAAACAGCCTCCAGTACCATACAAGAAGGCTATCTCCAAATACCTATGGGAAGTTGTACTTCTCTGCCAATCTGGTAGTATAGATGTCTTTACCAGCTCCTCTCCCTTTAGATATCATGTCAATAAAGATGTTTTAGTTGGCATTTTCCTTACTGTGACCAAAAGACCTGACAAAAACAACATTAGAGGAGGAAAAGTTTATTTGGTGCTCACAGTTTCAAAGGTCTCAGTCCATGGATGGGCAATTCCACTAACTTTCAGCCTAAGGTAAGGGCAGATCACAGTGAGAGGGTATAGTAGAGGAAAGCAGCTCAGGACATGACAGTCAGGAAGCAGAGAGAGATAGTTACCCTCACCAAAGACAAAATACCCACCTCCTCCAGCCACATCCTACCTTCCTACAGTTACCACCCAATTAATCCTTATCAGCGGATTCATGTACTGATTAGGTTAAAGTTATCACAACTGTGGGGAGCCATTCTGACACGTGATTGGGTGATTGGGTGACTCCCGTTAAGGGCCTGAGGCGCTCTGGCTGTGTCGGAGCTTTCCCGACCCTTTCCTGATGAGAGAGCCCATCCGTGTGGGGGTGTGCGTGACCACTGACCCCGGAGACCCAATCACTGACCCTGACCTTGGAGTGCAGCCCCCCCTCAATCTTCATTGGATGGAATTCTCCCCTGAATCTCTTGTTCCCCAAATAAAAGGCTACTCCCAGGCGGGTTCGCGCTCTCTCTCTCTCCTGCTAGCCCAGAGTAATCCTCGCTGCCCTGCTGGGCGGCTGGAGGCGGGAACCAGGGAGGTGAGCCGTCTCGGACCTAGCAATATAAATAAGGTAACTGGTTTGTGTGTTTTATTTCGATCTCTTCTAACTAACTTTATGCCTAGAACCTCATTAATGAAACCACTGCACAGGCCGCGTGGTAGACACAACTCAATCATTTCACCTCTTAACTTTCTAGCAGTGTCTCACACATGAGCTTTTGAGGGACACCTAATATCTAAACCATAGAGTATTTATGGTTTTAAATTGGCAATTGTTTTGCTATTTCCTCCTCCTCCTCCTTTTTTAATAGTACTAGGGCTTGAACATAGGGTCTTGCAAGGCAAAAACTCTACAAATAAGTTATATCCCCAGCCCTTCTTACATTTTATTCTGAGACAGTCTCGCTAAGTTGCCCAGGCTGGCTTTGAGCTTGTGATTCTCCTGCTTCAGCCTCCCAAGAACTAGGATTACAGGCATGAATCACTGCACATAGTTAAATGCAAGTATTTTTAAAAACAGGACAGTGTTATAGAAATTCCTGTTGGTATTTTTCAGACTTGGCAGAAACTGAGGTACTTCCAAGTGATCTAGAAGGGAAAACAAAAATTACCAAACTCTAGAGAAGAAAATATAAAAATGCATCAGATGAAAGCCTGAATTCTATATGGTAGGGAGGAAAAAAAAGCATTTGTATTATAAAAACAAAAATCCATCGTAAACAAAATTCAATTATAACAAAATAATCATCATGTCCTATCACATTTATTAAAACCAAACTTTGCCATTTATCCTGGTTAACATCAATAGTCCCAGAATGATTTTTTTTTTTGGGGGGGGAGGTAGTATTGGGAACTAAACTCAGGGGTGCTTTACCACTGAGCTATCTCCCCAGCCCTTTTTATTTTTATTTTTATTGAGACAGGGTCTTGCTAAATAACTGAGGCTAGTCCTGAGCTTGTGATCCTTGTATCTCAGCCTCCTGAGTAACTGGGATTACAGGTGTGTACCACTGTGCCCAGACAAAATTATTACTAAGAGTATTCCCTTTTACTCTGTGTGTGTGTGTGTGTATATATATTAGTTGTAGATGGACATAATACCTTTATTTTATTTTTATGTGGTGCTGAAGATTGAACCCAGTGCCTCATACATGCCAGGGAAGTGCTTGCTCTATCACTGAACCCCAGCCCTTCTTTTTACTCTTAAAAGGGAATGGTTTCAGCCGGGTATAGTGGCACATACCTGTAATCCCAGCAGCTCGGGAAGCTGAGGCAGGAGGATCACTAGTTCAAAGCCAGCCCCAGCAACTTAGTGAGGTCCTATCTCAAAATAAAATATAAAAAGGGTTGGGGATGTGACTCGGTGAGTAAGCGCCCCTGGGCTTAAAGGTTCAGCCGTTAAGTGTCCCTGGGTTCAATCCCCAGTATAAAAAAAAAAAAAAAAAAAAAAAAAGAATGAATTCTGGAACCACTGTCCTGGGTTCAAATCTCAGCCCTACTATATATACTCTTTAGCTGTGTGACCTTGGGAAAATTCTGATGGTGTTGTTTTGCTTTTCATTTTCAAATAATTTCAAACTTTAAGAAAATCAATAACAGGGCTGGGGATGTGGCTCAAGCAGTAGCACGCTCGCCTGGCATGCGTGCGGCCCGGGTTCGATCCTCAGCAACACATACAAACAAAGATGTTGTGTCCACCGATAACTAAAAAAATAAATATTAAAATTCTCTCTCTCTCTCCCTCTCTCTCTCTCTCTTAAAAAAAAAAAAAAAAACATACTTAAAAAAAAAAGAAAATCAATAACAGTACAAAGAACTCCCATACACCCTTCATCTAGGTTCACCAATTACTAATATCTTGCCACATTTACTTTCTCTCTATGAACATTCATACAAACATGTTTTTACTAATTTTTTATCCCTTGGATAACAGGTTGCAGATATCATGCCTCTTTCTCTAAATACCAGTGAGTTATTTTCTTTAAAAAAAAAAAAAAAAACCTCATAATACTATTATCTAAATCCATGTCTAAAATCTACCAGTTATAGGGCTGGGCATGTACCTCAAAGGCAGAGCACTTGCCTAGCATGTGCAAGGCCCTGGGTCCAATGCCCAGCGACACAATAAATAAATGAAATAAATCCTACCAGTTAGTTCAATAATACCTTTTTTTTGGGGGGAGGAGTACAGTACTGGAGATTTAAACACAGGAGCCTCTACCACTGAGTTATAACCCCCCATCCTTTTTGATAGGTTCTCACTAAGTTACAAGGCTAGGCTCAAAGTTACTATCCTCCTGTCTCAGCCTTCCAAGTCATTGGGATTAAAGATATGTGCATCATGCCCAGCTTCCAATAATGTTCTTTTTTTTTTTTTTTTAAAGAGAGAGTGAGAGAGGGGGAGAGAGAGAGAGAGAATTTTTTAATATTTATGTTTTTTTTTTTAGTTTTCGGTGGACACAACATCTTTGTTTGTATGTGGTGCTGAGGATCGAACCCGGGCCGCACGCATGCCAGGAGAGCGCGCTACCGCTTGAGCCACATCCCCAGCCCCCAATAATGTTCTTTATGGCAATTTTTTCCTCAATTCAGGATCTTGGGCAGGTCTGAATCACTTTATACATCAGCTTCCCCATCTGTAAAATGGAGATTAGTAACAGTACCTACTTCATGGGATTAGTGGGAGAAATTAAGGAGTAAATATAATAGAGAACTGAGAATAGTTGCTGATATTTAGGGCAGGTGTTCTGCTTTTAGAGAATGACAGATTCTATACAAGGTAGAACTGTCAGATAATAAAAAATAACTCTTTAGACACTACTTTTTGAAGTCACTTAAGAAAATCTGTAAAATATATTGTGGATGGCAACTGTTTCTTAAAGTATATATCAGCCAGATGCAGTGGCACATACCTGTAATCCCAGTGACTCAGGAAGCTGAGGCAGGAGAATCGCAAGTTCAAAACCAGCCTTAGCAACTTAGTGACACCCTAAGTAATTTAACAAGATCCTGTCTCAAAATAAAAAATAAAAAGGGCTAGGGATGTAGCTCAGTGGTTAAGCGCCACTGAGTTCAATTCCTGGTACAAAAAAAAAAAAAAAAATACTAATAATACCAGCACCACAAAAACAAATATAATAAATATAACTTAACCTTTCCTTGGTTCCTTGGTGACTCAGTGGTGCTCGGTGAGGCACAGTGGCACATACCTCAAGCATACCTGAAATCCCAGCACACCTGAAATCCCAGCTATTCAAGAGGCTGAGGTAGGAGATCATAAATTCAAGGCCAGCCAAGGCAATTTAGTAAAACTCTGTCACCAAAAAAAAATTTTTTTAAAGGTTGAGGATGTAGCTCAATGGTTAGAGCACTTGCCTACTGTTCAAAGCCCTAGATTTCAATCCCCAGGACAGCATTAAAAAACAAACAAAAACCATGATGCTGACAGAGGCTCTTAGAATGTGAGTGAGGACTGTATGCTCTGCAGTAAAACAGCTGCAAAGTTCTATATAAATTCACAATTCCTGAATCTATTCCTGTTGTCATGCTTCTGATCATTAAAATGTATCAGTGTATCTATCTATATTATGTTCATAATGTTTATGGTCATACAAGGCTTCTAGTTAAAAAATAAAAAAGACTTTCATATCATCTCATTAATTCAATAAATACAATAAATATCTATTATGTAATTTGATTAATCAGTCTATTTGAATCTCATAAGTAGTCTGTGAGGGTAAAAGAAACACATCACCACTCCTAATTTTTTATTCCATACTGGTGATTGAACCTAGGGCCTTGAGCATCTAGGAAAATGTTCTACCAACAAGCTACCTCTCTACTACCCCTAATTTTAACTACCTCATCAGAGAAAAATTAAGGCCCAAAGAGGTCAAATGACTTATTCTGGAGTCAACAGACAACACAATAGGCCTTTATATACCTGGTTCCTCTGTGCTTCAATATCCACAGATAAGTGAGGTCCTAGGGTGATGTTACTTTTGAGGTAAAGTGAAGAAGCTTTCTGAAAGCTCTATATTACTCATAAACACTTTCAGCTTACTTTTAGATGCAAGGAATTGCGGTTCTGGTTGGCTAAAACTGCCAGATGTCTGACTTTAGGATGCTCTTCCTCTGCACTGTCTCAAATATATTTCAAAACTTCTTCGAATTTTATAGGCTATACATTATTAATATAGACTCCACACATTTGAAACGACATAAATTCAGATCTGAGCTAAAGTTTACCTCTCTACTCTAGTAAAGACTTAGAAAATGGTGCAAATAAGATTTCAGAGAGAAATGTTTAATGAGCTGTTTTTAAGCATTTCAAGAGTCTAATTTACATAAATTAAAGTTCAATTGCACATCATTCTCAGCTATTCATTAAACCAGGTACAAGGACCTCTACCTAACAAAATAACCTGGTAACACTATTAGCCTAGTTTCAGTTACTCTATGAACTCAAAATAACAGCTGCATCTAAAAAAAAACAACACAACATTCTCACTATGTTTTCCCCCAATTAGCTCAAATTAATGAGGTTTGTTAGTATCTCCAAAAATGACCCACAAAACCCGTCTTTCCCTGATGGCCTTGAGTAGAAGCTGAAATATAGCAACACCACCTGACTTGAAACTAGGTAAAGAAAGAGAAAATGTCAATAGCATAGATATAAGAGCCAGAGGGCTAGGGTTCTATAGCAAATTATGGCTCTAAATTTGTGTGACCTTAGTTAAATCACTGGACAAAATGAAGGAGCCAGTAAGATGGTCTCTCTATATAATACCCAACTCAAGGATCCAGAGTTCTTTGAGGAAAGGGCAGGAAATGTAAAAGATGGGTATGAAACATCATACCAAAAATCAAAGAACACTTGTAAAGACAATTGCAGTATGCCAAAAGGAATCAAGAAACAACTTGAAGAGCCTCTCACTGATCTAAGATAGGACAAACTGAACTTCCATAAGAATAATTACAATTAGGGGCTGAGGATATAGCTCAATTGGTAGAGTGCTTGCCTTGCATGCACAAGGCCCTGAGTTCGATCCCCAGCACCAAAAAAAAAAAAAAAAAAAAAAAAAAAAGACTACAATTAAAACACATCAAATATATTAAAACCCAAAAGTTCATAATGTTTCTTTAACAATTCAAAACAACTCACTGGTTCCCTTTGAGCATATCAGAAAACCAACTCATCATTTTGAAAACTAATAAATAAACAAATAAAAGGAATGAATTAATTATTCATCCTGTCTTTCCTATACATATTAAACCTCAGGGTAACCAAAAAGTTGATAAGGAAAGATTGTTCTTTTATAAAGTATTCCAGCTGAAAAGTGGGGAAGAAAGATATAACTGAAATAAAATAATTTTGCAGATATTTAATGAAATCTTAGATCTAGGTAATCATTACACATGACCACTTACAACACAAAAAGAGACACCTGAACTTTATAAATCTACTTAAGAAAAAATACAGGACCACTTATTAAGTATTACTGTCATAACAGGAACCTCATTCAGGTCAATCCTTTAGAGGTACATTGTCCAACATGTAGCTACTATACACACATAGCTACTAAGCACTTAAAACACAGCTAATCCAAACTGTGATATGCTATAAATACAAAACATCGAACTTTAAAGAACTGGTATAAAAAAGAACTGAAAATATCTCATTAAATTTTTTTTTCCCCCACACTGGGAATTGAACTCAGGGCCACCTTATCACTGAGCTACATCCCCAGCCCTTTTCATTTTGAGTAGGGTCTCACTAAGTTGCTGAAGCTGGCCTCCACTTATAATTCTCCTGCCTCAGCCTCCCAGGTAGCTGGGATTATAAGCATATGCCATGCTGTCCAGCTCACTAATTTTTTTTTTAATATTTATTTTTTAGTTCTTGGCGGACACAACATCTTTGTTTGTATGTGTTGCTGAGGATCGAACCCGGGCCGCACGCATGCCAGGCGAGCGTTCTACCGCTTGAGCCACACCCCCAGCCCCACTAAATTTTTTTTTTTCAGGTGCTGAGGATTGAACCCAGGGCCTTATGCATGCTAGACAAACACTGTGCCACTGAACTACATCCCCAGCCCAATAATTTTTCATAATTACATATTAAGTGACAAGTTTTCAATTACTAGGTTAAATAAATTATGAAATAACGTTTGTTATTTGTCACTTAGCAAGAATGAGGCACTGGGTTCGATCCTTAGCACCACATTAAGTAAAATAAAGACATTGTGTCCACCTATAACTAAAAGATAAATATTAAAAAAAAAAGAAAACACATTTTCTGTTTCCTCTTGTCTTTTTAGTGTTCCAACTAGAAAATCTAAGTTTCATTTAAAGCTTTAATATTTCTTAGACAACACTGCTCTAGATCTAAACAATTTACAGAGAATATAATGGATACAGGATCATAATGAATCACAGAAGTTCAATTAGCAAAGTCTAGTATGGGAAAACTATAGAACAACTTAGTTTCTTTAACAGTAACAACATGGGCTGGGGATGTGGCTCAAGCGGTAGCGCGCTCGCCTGGCATGCATGCGGCCGGGGTTCCATCCTCAACACCACATACAAAAACAAAGATGTTCTGTCTGCCGAAAACTAAAAAATAAATATTAAAAAATTCTAAAAAAAAAAAAAAAAAAACAGTAGCAACAGCAACAAAAATACAAGGGAAAAAGAGAATTGAGGCAATCTATGGATTAAAAGAGACTTAGAAACCATAGAAACCAAATCAATGCACAGGCCTTGTTTGAAACCTGATTCAAATAAACCAAAAGTTTAGAGAAAGGGTGGCATGGATGAAGGAAAAGAAGCCAACACAATTTTAGAAGTGTGAATATTAACTGGATATGCGCTGATATACTATGGTTATGTTTTTTTAAAAAAGAGTATCTGTTGCTAGGTGCAGTGGCACATGCCTATAATCCTAGCTATTCAGAGACTAAGGCAGGAAGATTGCAAGTTTGAGCAAGGGCAACTAAGTGAGACCCTGTCTCAAAATAAAATTTTAAAAGGGTTGAGGGTGTAGCTCAGTTGTGCAGCATTTGCCCAGTATCCATGAAGTTTCAGCAACTTGGCAATATTCTGTCTCAAAATAAAAAAAGGCTAAAGAAGTGACTCAGTGACTATGTGCCCTTGGGTTCAATCCCCAGTACCAAACAACAGCATCAACAACACAATCACAACAAAAAAATCCCAGCTAGCTGGAAACATTGGCATGTGCATTTAATCCTTGCTACTCAGGAAGCTGAGACAGAATAATCAAAGGAGCCTAGAAGTTCAAATTCAGACTGGACAACATAACCAGACCCTTTCTCAAAAAAAAAAAAAAAATAGACTGGGTGCAGTAATACATGCCTGTAATCCATTGACTCAGGAGACCGAAGCAGGAAATTGCAAGTTTGAGGCCAGCTTTGGCAATTTAGTAAGACCCTGTCTCAAAATAAAAAATAAAAAGGGGGCTGGGGTTGTGGCTCAGCGGTAGACTGCGTGTGCAAGGTGCTGGGTTTGAGCCTCAGCACCACATTATAAATAAATAAATAAAGAGGTATTGTGTCCAACTACAACTAAAAAAAAAAAATTTATAATAAAAAAATAAAAAGGGGGGCTGGGGATGTGGCTCAAGCGGTAGCGCACTCGCCTGGCATGCGTGCGGCCCGGGTTCAATCCTCAGCACCACATACAAATAAAGATGTTGTGTCTGCCGCAAACTGAAAAATAAATATTAAAAAAATTTAAAAAAAAAAAGAAATTATTAAAAAATAAAAATAAAAAGGGTTTGAGATTTGGCTCAGTGGTACAGCACTCCTGTACAGTACCCAGTATTGGAAAAACTAAATAAATAAATTCATTCACTAATTAGCTAATATCACACTTATCTGAAAAAACACTTTCCTCCTAAGATCATGAACAAGACTAGATATCCTCTCTTACTACTTTTGTTCAAAACTGTATGAGAGGGCCTAGCTAGGGTAATAGGCAAGGAAAAGAAAGGTAGACAGGTACAATAGTACACATCTGTAATTCCAGTTATATGGGAGGCTGAGGCAAAAGGATCACAAGTTTGCAGCCAGCCTGGGTAATTTAGCAAGACCCTGTCTTAAAATAAAATGAAAAGGGCAAGGATGTAGTTCAGCATTTGCCTAGCTTAGGTGAGGTCCTTGGTTCAATCCCCAGCATTGCAAAGGAAGAAAAGGAAGGAAGCAAGGAAAACTTATATGGTCATGGACTAAAAACAAAAACAGAGTTATGACACCTCAAACATAAGCAACCCAAGAAAAAAATAAATTAGACTTCATCAAAATTTTAAACTTTCGTGCTTTAAAGATCACGATCAAGAAAATGAAAGACAAACCACAGGGACACAGGTATAATCAGTGGAAAAGCACTTGCCTAGAATGCCACAAGGCTTTGGATTTGAGCCCAAGCACCACCCCCACCACCCCCACACACACACATACACACTCACAAAACTGCAGGGCATGGTGATACATGCTTGTAATCCTAGCTTCTTAGGAGGCTGAAGCAGGAAGACTGAAAATTCAAGGTCAGCCTGGGAAACATTAGGGAGACCCTGTCTCAAAAGAGGGGGCTGGGAGGATGGAACCCATTACCCCACTCATTAAAGTGCTTGCTTAACGTGTGGGGTAATGGGTTCCATCCTCAGCATCATAGAAAAATAAAATAAAGGGGCTGGGACTGTGGCTTAGTGGTAGAGCACTTACCTAGCATGCATGAGGCACTGGATTCAATCTTCAGCACCACATAAAAAATAACTAAATAAAGTTATTGTGTCCATCTACAACTAAAAATATTTTTAAAAAATAAAATAAAGGGGGCTGGAGGTGTGGCTCAAGCAGTAGCGCGCTCGCCTGGCATGCGTGCGGCCCGGGTTCAATCCTCAGCACCACATACCAACAAAGATATTGTGTCCTCCGAGAACTAAAAAATAAATATTAAAAAAATAAAAATAAATAAAATAAAATAAAGAAGGGCTGAGTTTGTGGCTCAGTGGTAGAGCACTCATCTAACGCGTGCAGGGTGCTAGGCTTGATCCTCAGCACCACATAAAAATAAAGATATTGTGTCCACCTCAACTAAAAAATATCTATTTTTAAAAGGTGGGGGGCTGGGACTGCAGTTCTGTGGTATAGTGCTTGCCTAGCATGTCTGAGGCCCTAGTCAATGGGGTGGGGGTGGGGTGGGGTAAAAGAATACTTCTTATAGGTCCTACAAAGGTTTGAAACATCTGGCTCCTAACTACCTCTCTCTCTAATCACATACCAGGCCACCACAGTTCATTAATAGTCACAGTGGGCTTCCATTTTCTCAGAATGAGGTAAGGATTTTCCTGATTTGGCACCTTCACTTTTATGGTTCCTTTTGTCTAGAACTCTCCTTTCCAACTCTTCATTTGGCTAGTTCATTTTCATTCAGTTTCAGTTTGTTGCCCTCTCAGAGAAAGTTCCTCCATTACTCTCTATGACAGCCTGCTTTATTCTCTTCCTAACACATCAAAATCTTTTAACATCTTATTTATGTGCTTATTGTCTATCAAGCCTTCCTAAATTGCATGAGAGCAAGAACCTTGTTTCTCATGATTACTGAGTTGTATCTCTAGTACCTGGCACACAGGAAGCACTCAATAAATCAGTAATCCAATACTGGACATCACTCTATTGTTAAATGTTCAATATAATAAAAGGCTTAGAGAGAACTTGAAGTTTGCAAGGCTTCTGATAGTATATACATATACCTAAGGTGAGAAGAGACATGGCAGAATAAGAATCAAATGGGCAGGGGGGTGAAAAAATAAACCCACAACTTCCAAAGGCTACATCAGCAAATAGATTTATTTTTTCCTCCAGAGAGAACATTCATTTAGAAACAGAAATAAAAAGTTGTGATATAGTCCCTTTCCTAGATAAAGTATATAAACAAACAGCCTCCAAGGATTATGACTGAACTATCACAATTAACATTTTCAGGAATTATCTAGAAAGAAAACCACCTAGGTGAAATCTTCTCAGTTTGCAGATAACTACAGTGACAGGCAGAAATATGAAGGTGCAAGATTTTGTGTCCAGAAATGAAAAACAGCTTCCATGTAGATAAAAATAAGGTAATGCAGTAATGAAAAAGTAGTCCAAACTATAATTATCAGAAGATGAGCTCTAAAGTTACCTGTTGCAACATAGGGAAGGAGTTTCAGAATTCCTGGACTGTATCCTGAATATAGCTACAAAAAGGGCAACAAAATGCTAGCTGTTATTATGAAAGTTTGAGAAACACAGAACACATTATCCTATCCTTGTACAAATCAAAGTGTGTCTGTACTTAGAATACAATGTGCAGTTGTGGTCACCTTAATACAAAAAAGCTAAAACAGAGAAGGACTAGAAAGATATCTGAAAAAAACAAAGGACAGAGGGGCTTCTGTATGATAACAGATATTTTTTTAAACAGAGATATAGCTATGAAGGTCACTTTAACATGAAGCAAAGAGTGTGTAAATAGCAGAAACCTATACATTAAATCCAAAGAAAAAAGGGGTTTAGGCAAGTGATAGAGCACTTGCCTGGCAAATAGCACACATTCACCAAACACCAGAAGGTTCTACCAGAAGGAAAAAACGATGAAAAGGATGGAAAGAGGGCTGGGGATGTGGCTCAAGCGGTAGCGCGCTCGCCTCGCATGCATGCGGCCCAGGTTCGATCCTCAGCACCACATACCAACAAAGATGTTGTGTCCGCCGAGAACTAAAAAATAAATATTAAAAAAAAAAAAATTCTCTTCTCTCTCTCTCTCTCTCTCTCTCCTCTCTCACTCTCTCTTAAAAAAATAAAAAATTTAAAAAAAAATTCTCTCTCTCTCTCTCTCCCCTCTCACTCTCTCTTTAAAAAAAAAAAAAAGGATGGAAAGAGACCTCAAGGGAGGAGGAAAGAAGAAAGGAAGGAAAAAAATATGTATGTGTACATATATGTATGTGTATATGTATGTATGTGTACATACATGTATGTGTATGTGTATATCTATACACATACACACATACACATACACATATATATTTTTTCCTCTTCCTAAGTCCAGGTTTTAGACAAGATTTTTAAAATTCTAGCCGCAGTTGGTTTAGCTGTGTGACAATGGGCCAGTTATTTTAATTTTTGAGCCTTTCTTTTCTATAAACAACTAATTTGAATGACTGCTGTGAGAATAGAGATAAGCACACTGCCTGGCAAATAGCACACACTCACCAAACACAAGCTATTGCTTTTATTAGACCAATAAAAAGGGCCCAGCATGGTAGCACTGGCCTGTAATCCCAAAAACCCAGGAGGCTGAGGCAGGAGGAGCACAAATCCAAAGGCCAGCCTGGACAACTTAATAAGACCTTGTCTCAAAATAAAACATAAAAAGGCCTGGGGATGTAGCTCATTAATAGAGCACCACTGGTTTTAACTCCTAGTACAGCAAAAAATAAAAATAAAAAGTAACTTTACTATTACCCAATCCAATAGATAAAAGTAATAAAGACCATTATTCAGGTCAAGAGTATACAATATAAACACAAAGTAACTCAAAGACAATATAGATAAATTCATAGGTAACACTTCCATAAGAAACTCCCACTGGGCCCAGTGGCATGCCTGTAATCCCATCGGTATGGGAGGCTGAGGCAAGAGGACTGTGAGTTCAAAGCCAGTCTCAGCAACTTAGTGAGGAACTTAGCCACTCAGTGAGACCCTGTCTCTAAATAAAACATAAATAAGGGCTGGGGATATGGCTCAGTGGTTAAGTACTCCTGGGTTCAATCCTCAGTAAAACAAATGAAAAAACAAACTCCCAAGAGAAGGGCTGAGGACGTAGCTCAATGGCAGAGCACTTGCTTGGCATGCTCAAGGCCTTGGGTTAGATCACCAGCAAAGGAATAGAAGGTAAGTAATGGAAGGGAGGAAGAAAGGGAAGGGGAAGAAAAGAGAAATACCTAAAAGAAATCATGAATTTTAGGCAACAAAATCCTAACTTTTGAAGTTAATATTTTCATGCCTTCCCAACAAAAGAAGGCTATAAGTAGAATTCTGCCTTTTAACCAAAATGGTGCTAAAGATAAAGAAGGGAGTTCCTGGCTATCCCAAAGTCAAAGCCAAACTCAGAACAAAGGCTTGGAAGGCCAAGAAAGCATTACTGAAAGGCATCCATAGCCAAAAAAAAACAAAAAAACCTTCATGTCACCCACTTCTGGGGCTCAAGTCACTGTGCTTCAGGAGGCAGCCCAAATATCTTTGGAAGAGTGACCCTCAAACAAACAAGCTTGACCACTATGCCATCATGAATTCCCCTAACCACTTAGTCTGACATGAAGACAGAAGACAAAAACATATGTGTTCACTGTGGACTTCAAGGCCAAAAAGCACCAGATCAAACAGGCTTTAAAGAAACTGTATGACATTAAGTTGGCCAAGGTTAACACCTCAGTCAGGCCTGATGGAGAGAAGAAGGCATATGTTCAACTGGCTCCTGACTGCAATGCTTTGGGTGTTATCAACAAAACTGGGATCATCTGAGCCATGTTGTGGCTCAGTGGTAGAGCACTTGCCTAGCATAGTGAGGCACTAGGTTCTTTGTTCCCTGGCACCACATAAAAAATACAACAAAATAAATAAAAACACAAAACAAAACTGGGATTATCTAAACTGAATCCAGCTGTATAACTGTAAATAAACATTTTTTTCACCATTTAAAAAATGGGGCATACACAGTGGCACACATCTGTAATCATAGCAGCTTCGGAGGCTGAGGTGGGAAGATCACAAGTTCAAAACTAGGCTCAGAAGCTTAGCAAGGCCCTCTAAGCAACATAGCAAGACCCTATTTCAAAATAAAAAACAAAAAGGGTTGGGGATATCGCTCAAAGGTAGAATGCCTCTGGATTCAATCCCTGGTACCCCCAAAAAAGGTGGGGCTGAAGATGTAGCTCAGTGGTACACACTTGCCTAGCATGCAAGGTCCTGGGTTCAATCCCCAGTACCACCAAAACAAAAATTTAAAAATAAGCCAGGCACAGTGGCACACACCTGTAATCTCAACAATTTAGGAGGGTGAGACAGGAGGATCATAAATTCAAGGCCAGCCTTAGGAACTTAACAAGACCTATCTCAACAATTAAAAAATAAAATAAAAGTGCAGGAGGCTAGGGATGTAACCCAGTGGTACAGTGTCCCTAGGTTCAATCCACAGAAAAGAAAAGGAAAAGACATAGAATCTGGACTAGATAATGTATCTGACCAAATATGCCCACCCACCCACCCTCTTTCTCTCTCTCTCCCTTTTTGCTATTCTGGCAGTTGAACCCAGGGTCTCACACTTCTGTTAGGCAAGCACTCTACCACTGAGTTATATCCCCAGACCTTTTTATTTTATTTAGAGAAAGGGTCTCCCTAAGTTTTCCAGACTAGCCTTGAACTTGCAACCCTTCTGCCTCAGTCTCACAAATAGCTGAGATTAAAGGTACGTACCACCATACTCAGTTACCATTTTTAAATTTAAAATAACAATTATGGGGCTGGGGATGTGGCTCAAGCAGTAGCACGCTCGCCTGGCTTGCGTGCGGCCCGGGTTCAATCCTCAGCACCACGTACAAAGATGTTGTGTCCGCCGAAAACTAAAAAATAAATATTAAAAATTCTCTCTCTCTCTCTCTCTTTAAAAAAAAAAAAATAACAATTATGGAGCATCATTGAACACTGAACTAATTAACAATATCATTTAATCCTCCCAATAACTCCTCTGAGATATACTCTGTATTTGACAGTAAAATGAGATACCCAATTTTCAGATGAGAAAACCAAAGCTAAAAGAGTTGCATCATTTATCCAAGGCTTCAGAGGTAGTGTAAGGGAGACTATAGGTAAACCCAGATGGAGAATGACTCTAGAACCTATACTTGTTTTTTCTTTTCTGGTGATACTGGGGATTGAATTCAGAGATGCTCTACTACTAAGCTACATCTCCTGTCCTTTTTATTTATTTTGAGACAGGGCCTTACTAAATTGCCCAGGCTGGCTTCAAACTTCAAACAGCTTCCAGAGTTGCTAGGATTACAAGGGGATGCCACCATGCCCAGCCAGAATCTATACTCTGAATTTTTTTTTTTAAGTACTAGGGAATGAATGCAGGAGTATTTTAGCACTGTGCTACACCCCCAGCCCTTTTAATTTCCCAGTTGCTAAGATTATAGGTAAGCACCACCACACATAGTCAGATTCTATACTCTTTAAACAGAGCAATACTGCCTTTGTTGAGAAATGTTGGTTGATGGGTATGTAACAATGGGGGAGGTGATATAGTAAGCATTCCAAATGTTGCCTGATGCATCCAAGTCAGCCAAAGTTACAGGCAGCTAGACAGTCCAAGCATGAACATGGAAATAACAAGAACTGATAAAAAAGGATATAATAAAGTTAATGTAAAAAGAGAAACCTAAAAATCCTTATACTGTGGTCTCACCTGCGATAAACAAAGTTCAGAGAAAGAAAAAAATGCATCAAAAATATTAATTAGGGGCTGGGGATGTGGCTCAAGCGGTAGCGCGCTCGCCTGGCATGCGTGCGGCCAGGATTCGATCCTCAGCACCACATACAAACAAAGATGTTGTGTCCGCCAATAATTAAAAAAAATAAATATTTTTTAAAAAAAGAATTTTTTTAAGAGAGAGAGAGAGAATTTTTTAATATTTATTTTTTAGTTTTCGGCGGACACATCTTCGTTTGTATGTGGTGCTGAGGATAAAACCCGGGCCGCACGCATGCCAGGCGAGCACGCTACCGCTTGAGCCACATCCCCAGCCCCCCTAAAAAAAAAATTCTTTAAAAAATATTAATTAGTACAGAGCACGGTGGTGCACGCTGTGATCCCAGCAATTCAGAAGGCTGAGGCAGGAGGAAGGCAAATGTGAGGCCAGCCTGGGCAATTTAGTGAGACCCTCAGCAACTCAGCAAGACCCCATCTCAAAATAGAAAATAAAAAGGGCTGGGGAAGTAGGTCAGTGGTAGAGCACCCTCAGGATTTAATCCCCAGAACCAAAAAAAAAAAAAAAAAAAAGGTAACTGGTAGGATGTAAAGGTGATTCTTTTTTCTCTGCTTGGTATTATCTGAATTGAGCAATTTTTTTTTCTTTTACAAATAGCACCCTTTATTTTCCATAATTGGAAAAAGGCAGAAACAAAAATAAATTTAAGGAAAGTTTCACTCTTTATTCACTTCTGCTTGTGTAATTTGTTGCAATGAGCATGTATTACTTTTGTAATTTCAATTAGATTCTTAAATAAATATTAGAGATGGGAAATAAATTACAAGCAAATACCAAAGTTAAAAATGGATGTGGAGGGCTGGGGATGTGGCTCAAGCGGTAGCGCGCTCGCCTGGCATGCGTGCGGCCCGGGTTCGATCCTCAGCACCACATACCAACAAAGATGTTGTGTCCGCCGAGAATTAAAAAATAAATATTAAAAAAAATTCTCTCTCTCTCTCTCTCCCCCCTCACTCTCCCCTCACTCTCTCTTTAAAAAAAAAAAAAAAATGGATGTGGAGGGCTGGGGATATAGCTCAGTGGTAGAGCACTTGCCTAGCAAATATGAAGCACTGGGTTTGATCCTTAGCATCACATAAAAAATAAATAACGATTGGGCTGGGGATGTGGCTCAAGCGGTAGTGCGCTCGCCTGGCATGCGTGCGACCCGGGTTCGATCCTCAGCACCACATACCAACAAAGATGTTGTATCCGCCGAGAACTAATAAATATTTAAAATTCTCTCTCTCTCTCTCTCTCTCTCTCTCTCTCTCCCCTCTCTCACTCTCTCTTAAAAAAATTAAATAAATAAATAAATAAATAAAGGTATAGTGTCCATCTACAATTAATAAAGTGGAGTTGGGCACAGTGATGCACACTTGTAATCCCAGCACTTGTGACGCTGAGGCAGGAGAATCACAAGTTCAAGGCCAGCCTCAACAATTTAGAGAGGCCCTAAAGACTTAGTAGTGAGACCCTGTCTCAAAATAATAAAAAATGTTTAAAAAAAAAAAAAGGACTGAGCTGGGTGCAGTGGTGCACGCCTGTAATCCTAGTGGCTCAGGAGGTTGACGCAGGAGGATCAAGAGTTCACAGCCAGCCTCAGCAAAAGTGAGGCACTAAGAACTCAATGAGACCTGTCTCTAAATAAAATACAAAATAGGGCTGGGGATGTAGCTCAGTGGTTGAGTGCCCCTGAGTTCAATTCCTAGTACCCTCTCCTAAAAAAGGGCTGAGGATGTGGCTCAGTGGTCAGACACCCCTAGGTTCAATCCCTGGTAGGGTGATGGATACTGGGGTGGGGATTGTAGTAGCTCAGTGGTAGAGCACTTGCCTAGTACATGTGAGGCCCTGGGTTCAATTCCCTGTACTGCAAAAAAAAAAAAAAGACTTCAATTTATACGGATTCACACATTAACATGGCTGAATCTCAGGAACTTTTTGCTGAACAGAAAAAGTCAGGGGCTGGGGATATAGCTCAGCTGGTAGAGTGCTTGCCTCGAATGCACAAAGCCCTGGGTTTGATACTTGGCACCACACACACACACAAAAAAGATCCAAAAGAGTTACATACTGTATGATTCAAAAATAGGTGAAATTGAGGGCCACACCTAGTGATGAATGAATGCCTGTAATTCTAGTGATTCAGCAGCTGACACAAGAGGACTGTAAGTTCTAAGCCAGACTCAGTAATTTAGTAAGGCCCCTAAGCAACTTAGTGAGACCCTGTCTCAAAATAGAAAGGGCTGGGGAATGTAGCTTAGTGGTTAAGCGTCCTTGGGTTCAATACCTGGTACCAAAGTCTCGGGGTGAGGGGGAACAGGTGAAATTAAGCCAAGTGTGGTAGCATTTATATGCAGTCCACAAAGAAAAACAAGAATAGGCAAATTAATATGTGGGAATCAAAATCAAGAGTGGCGGTTACTAGGACTGGGGTTGTGGCTCAGCAGTAGAGCACTCACCTTGCACGTGCGAGACCCTGGGTTCTATCCTCAGCACCACATAAAAATAAATAAGTGAAATAAGGGAAGTGTGTCCAACTACAACTAAAAAATAAATATTAAAAAAAAAAAAAGAGTGGTGGTTACCTATTAAAAAAAAAAGCAGGGGGGCTGGGGTTGTGGCTCAGTGGTAGCGTGCTCGCCTAGCACACATGGGACACTGGGTTCGATCCTCAGCACCACATAAAAATTAGGTAAAGATTGTGTGTCCAACTACAATTAAAAAATAAATATTTAAAAAAAAAAAAAGCAGGACTGACTGGAAAGGCGAATGAGGGAACTTTGGAGAGTTATAAAAATCCTCTCACTTGTGGGTTGGGATTGTGGTTCAGTGTCAGAGTGCTTGCCTCACATGTATGAGGCACTGGATTTGATCCTCAGCACCACATAAAATAAATAAATAAATAAAGGTGTTGTGTCCATCTACAACTAAAAAAATATTTTTTAAAAAAATGCTCTTATTGGAGGCTGGGGATGTGGCTCAAGCGGTAGCGCACTCGCCTGGCATGCATGCGGCCCGGGTTCGATCCTCAGCACCACATACAAACAAAGATGTTGTGTCCGCCGAAAACTAAAAAAAAAATAAATATTAAAATTCTCTCTCTCTCTCTCTCTCTCTCTCTCTCTAAAAAAAAAAAAATGCTCTTATTACTAGGCATGGTAACATATACCTGTAATCCCAGCCATTTGAGAGGCAGAGGCAGAAGGATCACAAGTTCAAGGTCAGCCTCAACAACTTCTTGAGTCTCAATAAAAAATTAAAAAAGGACTGGGGATGTAGTTCAGTGGCAAAATGCCCCTGGGTTCAATCCACAGTGTAAAAACAAAAAAGAAAGAAATTATATCCCCATCTCCCTCCTTCCCTCCCTCTCTCTCCCTTCCTTTCTCTCTCTGGCACCAAGGATAGAATCCACTAAGTCACATCCTCACCCCTTTTTTATTTTTTATTTTGAAACATGGTCTTGCTAAGTTGCTGAGGCTGGCTTTAAAATTGCAATCCCCCTGCCTCAGCCTGGAGGCATGCACCACCACACCTGGCACAATCTCTCTCAACTGGGCAGTTAGCTACACATCTGCCAAACACCTAATTATACACTTGCATTTTTGTGCATTTCACTGTATGTAACTTTAGTGTTTTTAAAAATCTCATTATAACAAAAGTTTCTATCTAAAATCTGCCACTTGTCAATTGAATGACTTTGTGGTAATCTCTCAAAATCAATTTATTTTATAAACTATAGCTACTAACATAATTTATCTCAAGTGCTGGGGACTGATTGTAATAGTATATATTAAAGTGGGAGCACTGTGCTTTGCAAAATATCACCCATTGAATAATGGAACTTTAAAAGTGAAGAGAGAAGCAAAATTTGTCTTCCATCTCTCATAAATCCAGATGCCTCTGATATCAGGATTACATAGTTCCCAATTGTGAAGGGAAGAGAATATCTATGAACATGGCCCAAGACCTTCTACACACTTAATTTCAAGACCTGAAATGAGAGAAGGTTTTATAACTGAGTACTTGCTAGAACAAAGAGTTTCAATTCTAAATACTTAAAATAATTACTCCTGTTACTTGGCTATGCTGATTACAAAATTTAAATTTCACAAGTCATATTATACATGTGTGTAATAAGCATGTATGCGCACATGTTACAAAATTTAAATTTCACAAGTCATATTATACATGTGTGTAATAAGCATGTATGCGCACTATGTATTCAAATTGGAACAAAATGATCACACTACTCTTTCCCAAAAGGGTTTCTATTTTCTAAAAATAAGAAACTTAAGGGCTGGGGATGTGGCTCAAGCGGTAGCGCGCTCACCTGGCATGCGTGCGGCCCGGGTTCGATCCTCAGCACCACATACCAACAAAGATGTTGTGTCCGCTGAAAACTAAAAAATAAATATTAAAAAAATTCTCTCTCTCTATCTCTCTCTCTCTCACTCTTTAAAAAAAAAATCCTTAAAAAAAAAAAAGAAAGAAACTTAATTTTGCTCAACTGAAATTAATCTTACAACTAAGAGAATGTATCTCAGGGGTTGGGGATTTAGCTCAGTGGCAGAGCGCTTGCCTCGTATGTGCAAGGCCCTGAGTTCAGTCCTCAGCCCTGGGGGGGAAAAAAAGAATGTATCTCAGATTCTTCCATATTTTACCAGGAAAGAAAAACAGATCTTGAAAGGAAATACCACAAGCAAAGTTTAATACCCTCTCCTATCAATCTCAAAACTGTTTATTCGTTTGGAAATCATAATGAACAGCAAATTTTTCTAAGATACTTCTGTATCTGAACATTATTTTCTCTGCAAGCATTCAGTGATTCTTAGTTCTATTCTTCTCTCTTCTAATTCAATTCTGTTTGGTTTCTAAGTTAAGAAATGTATTTCTGGGGCTGGGGATGTGGCTCAAGCGGTAGCGCGCTCGCCTGGCATGCATGCGGCCCGGGTTCGATCCTCAGCACCACATACAAACAAAGATGTTGTGTCCACCGAGAACTAAAATAAAAAAAATAAATAAACAAATAAATTCTCTCTTTCTCTCTCTCTCTCTCTCTCCCCCTCTCCTCTCTCTTTAAAAAAAAAAAAAAAGAAATGTATTTCATTTGCATAAATGGTAACTATTCTGAGATACTATTCATAACTATACATTTGAATTCTCTAGAATACCATTCATAACTTCAAATGGAACAGGAAAATAACATTCATTCAACTTCACCTTAATGGTGACTAAGACATGAATGACTATATTATGCTGTAGAGAGTTGGCCAAAAGAAAGTGAAGTTCGCAAATGTCATTAATATCTTGTCATTAATTTACGAATGTCCAAAAGACCATCACCTTGACCAATCTACCTGACACAAAAAAACGCTGAACTAAAAAAGCATGTCAATTAGTAAAACATGGTTTTTAGAATTACAAAGTATCTATTCAGGGACATTAAAAGACATATCTTATTTATAAAGTCAAAAATTAGCAAAGACGAATTGTGATAAATCTTGGCAAGTTCTTTTTAAAAAGCAATACTGGTTATTCTTTAAGTGTTAAACTTTTAAGCCATGAATTTTTCTGAGAAAGAGTATTTCATACAAAGTAATCTTTTTTTTCAAGGGGGGAAGCGGAGAGGGGGCACTGGGGATTGAAGTGAGCTATATCCCAGAAGTAAGCTATATCCCAGCTCTTTTTATTTTTTATTCTGAGATAATTACTTGTGATCCTCCTGCCTCAGCCTCCCATGTTGTGGGGTCACAGGCATGTGCCACTACACCTGGCACAAGGTAATAATAATACTCTTATTTTTATAATAATTTTATATTATTTATTTATTTTTACATGGTGCTAAGGATCAAATCCAGTGCTTCACACATGCTATGCAAGCGCTCTCCAACTGAGCCACAAACTCAGCCCACAAGGTAGTAATATTCTAATAGTTCTTTTTTTTTTCTAATAGTTCTTTATGTCATCTAATCTTAATCAGTGACAGAAATTGAATTTGAATTTACATAGATCTGCATAAATAATTTAGCTATCTATACTGTTCTAATATATTTCAAATGAATAAAATTTGAACAGAATGAAAATAATGGGACTATTTTAAATTTGTCACTTTCTGATTTCCTTCATTTTCGTTTCTTATCCAGAGTTAGTGACAAGAGACTATATAACCAGACAGAAGGAATATAGAAGAACACATGTTTGAAGACATCCATACTCATTTCTGTTACTCTATCACCTTTACCCCTGTTAATACAGTGGTTCTAAAAAGGAAGCAATATTGTCCCCCAGGGTTCATAAAATATCTGGAGACAATTTTGAATGTCACAATTAGGGGAGTGAGTGCTACTGGCATCTAGCAGATAGACACTAAGATCCTGGTTATATATTTCTGTGTGATCATGAAAAGAAATAAAGATAAGCCAATTCAATGAAGCAGAAAAAAAACGAGGTCATAATTTAAGCATTATTAGCATCTACTAAGTCTGCATCCCATGTTGTGCATTGGCCATACAAAAACAGAACAATAGCTGGAATCGAGGGTGCACACCTGTAATCCCAGAGGCTCAGGAGACTGAGACAGGAGGATCGCTAATACAAACACAACAACCTCAGCAACAGTGAGGTGCACTAAACAACTCAGTGAGACCCTATCTCTAAATACAAAATAGGGCTGGGAATGTGTGGCTCATTGGTCGAGTGCACCTGATTTTAATCCCTGGTACTGCTCCCCCCTCAAAAAAAAAAAAAAAAAAAAGAACCATTATACTCCTGCCCTTAAGGAGCTTTGTCAGGTACAGGAGTTTCACAATTTGTCTGATATCAGATTTGACTGTCTGATAAATGCTTTAACAAAGAAGACATAAACGGGAGCCATTCAACTTTTCCTAGGGAAGGGAACAGGGAACAGTCCTCTACACCAGCTCTAAGGATGAGTAGAAAGCATCTTACTTCATAGGTTACTTTTCTCTTCCCAAACAAGGAACCAACCATTTCTTTACTCAACATACAGCTACGGAGTGTCAATTTTATGTTCCATGTATTATGCTGTGTTAGAGATCCAGGCAAATTACAACTTTCCATTACTTCCTTTGGCATCACTGGTGTCTAGCAGTCTATCTCCTATACCCAAATCCCCAAGAACTCTGCATTTCTACCTATTCCCAATTTAGCTGTTGTTGTCCTTAGTCAAACCTAGTAAGGCCAACAACCAAGAAGGAAACAAAACTTTCAGTTACCTGTTGAAATAGACTGCATCCAATCCTGCCTAGTCACAAAATGAGGGTGGTAATGCTGGCAAAGAAGCCAACAGTGAATTGACTATGGGTACTGCCAACCATTTGACGTGTAGATATTTTGGAAAGCTATTTTAGCTTACAAAAAAATCTGGGTCCTCTTCTACCCTATGTAACTCATGTCAGGAACAATAGCAAATTAATCAAAAAATATGTGAGGGGCTAAGGTTATGGCTTAGGGGTACAGCACTTGTCTAGCATGTGTGTAAGGCCTTAGGTTTGATCCCCAACACCACATGGGGATGGCGGGGGGATTTATTGAGTGCTTATGATTTGTTATGTCAATGATTCTCAACCCTAGCTATGTATTGCCAGGGCTCCCATGGGAGATAAGGACATTTTTTATTTTATCTATTTATTTACTTATTTTTAGATACTAGGGATTGAACCCAGAGGCACTTTAGCACTGAACTACCTTCTAAGCCCTTTTTATTCCTTTTATTTTAAGACAGGTTACTTAGGGCCTTGTTAAATTGCTGAAGCTAGCCTCGAACTTGTGATCCCCAATTCAGCCTCTGGAGCCACTGAGATTACAGGCATGCACACCCGGCAGATATGCACATTTTAAAGAAAATTTCTGATAGAAGACAAGTTTGAAGCCCTGGCCTTTAGGCATTACAGAATACCAAAGAAAAACAAGAAATAGTATCTTTCTTCAAAATTTACCCATACTCACAACAGAGTAACTTATAATAAAATGTTAGTCCACTAATTTGTAATTCTTTTGCAATATTATCAGTGCTTATGAAATAGAAGAAACTGGGTAGTCTGGATAAGAATTGTTCCTATTCCCTAGTGTAATCATACACCTACTCCACCTGCAATTCCTGATACACTGTTCCACACACTTTCTCTCTCGCAGACAGTAAAGTTTACCATTCTCAGGAATTAAGGAGACACCCCAAGTAAGAGGATGAATTGAGGTCCTCAAACCAAGAGGCGGTGTGATTTCTTCAAATCCATTTTGTCATAGGGCTGCCACTGCTTCTTCCCCGCCTCCCCCATACTGGGGATTGAACCCAAGGGCACTTTACCACTGAGTTACATTCCCAATCCTTTTTATTTTTTGAGATAGGGTCTTGCTAAGTTGCTTAGGCCTTGCTAAATAGCCAAGACTGTCCTAGAACTTGCAATCCTCCTACCTCAGCCTCCCAAGTCACTGGAATTATAGGCATGCACCACAATCCAGCTCATAGGGTTTCTTCTAAGCAGAAGAAATAAATCTTCATCCTCCAACAATACCAATCAACCTCATTTTACAGTAGAAGTGTCTGAGAAAAGGTAAGAGTATCTTAAGTCTGAAAAATATACTCATGGAGGCCCTTGACCACTTAAAGAAACAACCAAATTCATATGGTTAGTAAATGAATGTCTCATACAGCACACACTTAAAATAAGATAATAAGGCTGGAAATATAGCTCAGTTGGTAGAGTGCTTGCCTCACATGTACAAGGCCCTGGGTTCAATACCCAGCACCACAAAATAAATAAATAAATAAATGAAATAAAATAAGATGGTAATTTTTTTTGCTAAATTAAATATATTAGTAAACTCCTTAGCAAGATGTGCATATTATGGGAGCTTCATAAATTAAAAATAAAGAAAAAAATTGACCTAAATTCCATCTAGTAGTGATTACCTCAAACTAAAGGACCCCCTTGAAAGGAAAAAAAAAAATCAGCTTTAAAATTCTGCCAACAGGGCTAGGGATGTGGCTCAAGCGGTAGCGCGCTCGCCTGGCATGTGCGCCGCCCGGGTTCGATCCTCAGCACCACATACAAACAAAGATGTTGTGTCCTCCCAAAACTGAAAAATAAATATTAAAAATTCTTTAAAAAAAAAAAAAAAATTCTGCCAACAGGGGCTTGGGCTGTAGATCAGTGTCAGAGTGCTTGTCCAGCACGTGTGAGGCACTGAGTTCAATCCTCAGCACCACATAAAAATAAACAAATAAAATAAAGACATTTTGTCCATCTACAACTACCAAAAAACAATTCTGTTTTTTTTTTTTTAATTCTGCAAACATAGCCAATTCTGCTGGTACACACTATATTTACGGCTACCCAAAAGGCTGAGGCAGGAGGACTGCAAATTTGAGAGCAATTTAGCAAGACCCTGTCTAAAAGAAAGAAAAGGGGCCAAGGATGTAGCATGTAGCTTAGTGGCAAAGCACCTTCTTAGCAAGTGCATCCCTAATACCACAAAAAAGAAAAAAAAATCTGTAAACATAAATCTACAGATCCTCACCTGATTAATTTTTATCTGAATCATACAGAAAAAGGTAAAATTCTCTTTAATTTTTATACAAAAAAGTATGAGCAAAGACCCTAAAATTACTGTTTATAAAGAGGTAGAGGGCTGGGGATGTGGCTCAAGTGGTAGCGTGCTCACCTGGCATGCGTGCGGCCCGGGTTCGATCCTCAGCACCACATACAAACAAAGATGTTGTGTCCGCCAAAAACTAAAAAATAAATATTAAAAAAATTCTCTTCTCTTCTCTCTCTCTCTCTCTTAAAAAAAAAAAAAAAGAGGTAGAGATGGCTGGGGATGTAGCTCAGTGATAATATGCACAAGACTCTCAGTTCCATCCCTAGCACCACACAAAAAAAGAGGTACAGGGTGTCATTTTAGCATCTCAACTCTTTAGTGAGAGCACTAAAGGTATATTTTAAGGCTAGATCAGTGGTAAAGAACTTGCTTGGCCTATGTGAGGCCCTGGGTTTGATCCCCAGCATCATTAAAAAAAAAAAAAAAAAAAAAAAAAGGAGCTGGGGATATAGCTCAGTTGGTAGAGTCTTGCCTCATGTGCATAAGGCCCTGGGTTCAATCCCCAGCACCACCAAAAAAAAAAAAAGGATAAATGCTAATAGTTACGGGAAAATGCACATCAGATAGATTTTAATTAAAGTCACAATTGTACATGACAGAAACAAAAAAAAATCTATGTAATACTATTTTTGAGACCCATGACTTTGAAATTAACATGGTTATACAATATTTTTCCTTTAATTGTTTCCATCATCATATAAGCTTTACCTATGGAAGTAATCAATCCCTTCACTTTGATTCCGAAATTCAAAAAGTGTGAAAAAAGACTTTTTTATTATTCATGTGGTGACAAAACATGACAGGAGCCTATTTATAGTATGCATTTATCCCAGTTAGACTTAGCATTTAAACATTTTACTCCTAAAATAGTAATGTGTTTGAGTATAAGGTGCTGCTCTAGAGCTCTCTGGGGTGTTACATAACATACAGTATATATTCCACATTTGTTTACTAAAATCTCCAAAACTTCTAAATTCAGAAACACATCTGGTCCTAAGATTTTTTTTTTCTCCTCATGGGCTTTGAATAACATACCATGGACTAGTATACCAATTAAGACAAAATCATCTTATATAAAAAATATAACTAATACTGAGAATGAGGGGCTGGTGATGTGGCTCAAGTGGTAGCGCGCTCGCCTGGCATGCGTGCGGCCCGGGTTCAATCCTCAGCACCACATACAAACAAAGATGTTGTGTCCACCGAAAAAACTAAAAAATAAATAAAATTCTCTCCCTCTCTCTAAATAAATAAATAAATAAATAAATAAATAAATAAATAAATAAATAAAAATAAAAAATAAAAAAAATAATACTGAGAATGAATATAGATCTTGACATGCACCAAACCTAATGTCTTAACAACTATTAAACACAATCCTGGAAAAGAAAGCATTAAAAATTTTTCTTTTTTCTTTTTTTGTACCAGGGATTGAACCCAGGGGCACTTAACCACATTACCAGCTCTTTTTTACATTTTATTTAGAGACAGAGTCTCACTGAGTTGCTTAGTGTCTCACCAAGCTACTGAGACTGGCTTTGAATTCACAATCCTCCTGCCTCCCAAGGTACTGGGATTAGAGGTGTGTACCACCTCACCCAGATAAAAAGACTTTAAAAAATTGTCAAAAAACAATCACGTCGGCTGGGGTTGTACCTCAGAGTGGTAGAGTGCTTGCCTAGTACTTGTGAGGCAAGCACCACATATAAACAAATAAATAAAGGTATTTTGTCTGTCTACAACTAAAAATATTAAAAACAAACAAACATGTGGGGCTGGGATATAGCTCAGTTGGTACAGTGCCTGCCTCATATGTACAAGGCCCTGGGTTCAATTCCCAGCACCACAAAAAATAAACAAACACACACGCTATTTTCAGGTGATGGTGATATTTGCATCTTCTGAAATCTACATCAATTCCTCTTAGGTTGAAATCCACTGATTTAAATCACAGTTAAGGGCTGGGGATGTGGCTCAAGCGGTAGCGCGCTCGCCTGGCGTGCGTGCGGCCCGGGTTCAATCCTCAGCACCACATACAAACAAAGATGTTGTGTCTGCCAAGAACTAAAAAATAAATATTAAAAATTATTAAAAAAAAAATAAATCACAGTTAAAACAGAGCTAAAGATTAGCCGGACGCGGTGGTACACCCCTGTAATCCCAGCAGCCCAGGAGGCTGAGGCAGAAGGATCGTTCAAAGCCAGCCTCAGCAAAAGAGAAGTGCTAAGCAACTCAGTGATACCCTACCTCTAAATAAAATACAAAAAAATAGGGCTGGGGATGTAACTCAGTGGCCGAGTGCCCCTGAGTTCAATACCCAGTACCCACCCCCCAAAAAAATAGAGCTAAAGATTGAAAATTTTAATTATGTTGAGAAAATGAATCTTCAGTGATAAATAACTTTCTCAGTAAAATGTTCTGATTTCTCAAAAATTTATATCAGAGGTATGGGGTTGTAGCTCAGTGGCAGAGTGCTTGCCTAGCACTCACCAAGCCCTGGGTTCAATCCCCAGTACCACAAAACGAAAAAAATTATATCAGAGTCTAAGATTTAAAATTATTTCCCTGTGGAAGATAATTTATAAATGTCCAACAAATTACAATGGACTTTTTCTGTGAAAGCAGAGCCTCGAACATGAATAGAGGTAAATCTTTGAACAGGAAGAAGAGTTTCATAGTTCTTTCCTTCCTTCCTCCTTAAGTTGCTGCTTTTCTGGTTTTAGAATTTCAAACAAAGAAAATACATATTGGCTCCACTACTAAGAAACGCCCTTTTCTTAGCAACTTCCTCCTCCAACATTCTTCCACCATTGACATCTCAGAACAATACCCACAGCAGAACCTACCCTTTTGATTAATCCAAAATTCTGATGTTTAGAAAAATTAAGAGCTGCAATTTACGGTACCCAACTACTGCCTACCAAGTCCACAGTCTTCTCTCTCATCTAGAAGTCAGATAATAGAAAGAAGAAAGAAACATTAAGATTCATCAGGGCGGGCTGGGGATATAGCTCAGTTGCTAGAGTGTTTGCCTTGCAGGCACAAAGCCCTGGATTCAAACCCCCACCCCCGCACCAAAAAAAAAAAAAAAAAGATTCATCAGGGCTAGGCTGTTGTGCTTTCACCCCACAGAATCCAATGAAATTTGACCTAATAAATGGCAAGGAAACGTGGCCTTCTTAGGGAGGAGAAAAAGACACTGGGCTGGCACCACCCTGAATCAAAACTTAAGTCTGTATACTTTCTTCTGCAGGATACCCAATCAGAATTCAAACTGAGCCCCTGAAGTTCTGACACACTTCAAAGTGACTTTTAAAATTTGGAATTTTACAATTTAGACTTTTCCAACTCACATACTCAACAAAGGGGATGGATTTACAATTAACCAACAAGAGATCAAGACCCTGCCTGTCTCTCCATGCCAGAAGTCAAATTAAATGTCTGGGACCAGAACTCTCCCTATGTTTGTGACAATGCAAACATTATCTTTTAAGTAGGCAGTGACTTACCCCTTACCCAGTGATTGCCAGAGGAAACACAAACTACACATTACCAGAAGCCCTGGGCAAGTCACTCGGGTTCTCTGAAACTTAATTTCCTTATGTGCAAACTCTCAAGGGAAGTTGTAAAAATTAAATAACAATATATGCCTAACCAAGGTTTGGCATACAGTAGGAGTACCATAAATGTTCTTCTCCTCTTCCTTCTCCTGCCTTCTGGGCCAAAATTCCAATCTTGGCTTCAAGAAGCTCCAAGGACTTTTTCCTCATCTCTGATTCTATATTCAGGTGTATAAACCTTCCCCATCTCATAGGATCTAGGACTGCTGGAGGACCCAGAGAACCCAATCCCACCGCGTCCCACCCCGTCCCATCCCATCCCATCCCATCCCATCCCGGTCTGGGTAGGGCACCCACCACCTTCGAAAACAGCCCCTATAGCCAACTCTCCTCCTTAGTCTGCGGACCATTCTGTGCGGGGCACACGCGCGCGCCTATACACTATGCCCTACCCACCGCTCCCCAACTTCACAGGCCAGGAGCCTTAAGGAGCACCTCAATTGCTGCATGGTCCTGAGACAGACACTGAGGCTCATCCTGGGGAAGAACTTCCCCGAAGAGCTGGGACCCAACTCAGGTACTCCTGCCGACAGTCTTCGTTTTACAAATGGGGATACTAAGGCCTGAAGAAGGAAGTGACTTGTCCAAGATCACAAAGCGAGTTGGGGACAGAGCCATGTCAGCTCGGGACACTTTCACAGCCTCACGGACTCGCAGGCCCCTTCACGAAACCGCTGGGGACTCCAGGTCACCCCCTCCCTTAGGGGGTAGGGTGGACTAAGACGCCACCCGCCGCCGACTGCTCGCTGGCCTCTGCCAGTCGGCGGCAGGAGGTGCGACACCCATTCCCCCTGGACTCTGCACGGTTCGGGAGGGGCGGCCCAGCTGCGGCCGGCGCCTCACAGCGGGGCCCGCCCAAAGGGACTTGTTGCTCACCTGGCCTCGCGCAGTCCCCCTCAGAGACAGGAAAAGCCGGCCAGCCGCCCTATCTCAACACGGGATTTGCTCCCGCCGACCGCCTAGCGGGCTGCCACACAGCCGGACCCCCCTCAACGCGCAACGCCCCCAGCCGCGCTCGCCCGGCCCGTGTCCGCCATTACGCGATCCCCCGCCCTGGGACGCAGCCACACCCCGCCAACGGCTCTGATTGGTTCTCCGCTCGACCCGCCCTGGACTTCCAGTCATCCCATTGGCCTGAATAGAATGCCAGTTAAATACCTACGCAAAAGACGTACTCAAAGCTACCGTCCCGAGAGCTCCACCCGAGCAACTTCCGCAATAGGAGTAAACAGCGGGAGGCAAACCAAGTGAAGTGGGGGTAGACATTTAGGTAAATCGACTCCTAAATTCAGAGTAGAAAAATCTCACCAAAGAAAGGGTAAAATCTCGCTTAAAGTGTGTTGAAAGACGAATTCTTCTTATTGGAGTCCAAAGAACCAGTATTTTGGGGGATAGGAAGGGGCCAAGCCTGTAAACTTTTCTGTGGACACCCCTCAAGTTGCAAATAGTTATATCCCTTCACTTTGGGTCTCTGGCAGGGCCGAAAGTAAGGTGTGAAAAGTGAGTCACTGGCTTTAAGAGCCCGCCCCTAAGGGATCCCAGTGTGTGTGTGTTGCGGGAGAGGGTCCTGGAACTGGGAGCTAGTTGAACCGCCAACTCGCTCTGCAATCTCAGACAACTCCCTGAGCTTCTCTGGGTCTCAGTTTGTCCTTCTGCAAAGTAGGCGCAGTAAACTCAGCATATCCTCCTCACCTCCTGAAGGTGATTATTCATGCCTGAGTGGGCACATGCAAGCCTTATTGATTATAAAAGACTGCAGCCGGATAACAATATAACAAATTAATAAGTTAGCAAAGATGTCCATTTAGTTCCCTAGAGCAACTCTATACAGCATATATTGTCCTCGACTTGCAGGGGAGAAAATGGAGCCTATGATAGCAGATTTACTCAGGTTCACCCAAGGAATTGGAAACAATCCTAGGACTCAAACTTGTGTATCATTTAGCTTTCATCCCTGTATTTTTCCTTCCCAGGCAAGGTGTTACCTGAAAAAGACTTGCCCCCCCTCTTGGCTTTAGTACGTCAGGGATGGTCTTAAGGGTGCCAGATTTGCCCCTGCCCCTGGTTACCATAGACTTAATCATAGGCCACTCCCAAGCTAAGCGACAAAGCTGTTCTGGGATCCTAGGAATCAGGAGGTCGGGGATGACATCTGATCAGCAACCTAGGCAGAATCACAAATGAGGACATGGACAGTGGGGTAGCCTCATGGCAAAACTTAAATCCAGGTCTCTCTGCTCTCAGAACAGAGCTCTATTCACCACAGGATTGTTTTCCCAGCAGGACTGTCTTGGCTGTGATTCCCTAGTACTTTTCCCTCCCTAGAGGCCAAGAAGGGAATAGGAGGGGGAGCAGCTTAAGACTTAAGAAGGGCAGAGACCCAACAAGTGGGTGATGCCAACAGGGTCCCAGTGCTGACTGGGTTGGTATCTTCCAGGTTCAAATTGGTACCGTGGTCTGATAGTCAATGACTGTTTAAATCTGGCTGCAGCGGTTGGGTGCAGGAGGTAACTGCAGAAGGCAGTAGTGACTTTGGGGTCAAATCCTAGCTCCACCACTTCCTAGCTCTCTTAGCCTTACCTACCTAGTCTCTAAAATGGGATGATAAGGCAGTTGTGAGGATTCAATGAGTTAATTGTGGCGCTACTGAGTCATGTGTTTAAAATGCCTGGTAGCTACTTATTCATTCACGAATTCATTCATTCAATAAAAAATTATTGAGCACCTAGCAGGTATAGAACAGCCTGCCAATGGCTCAGCTATAATGGTAAGCAAAATAGTCAGACCCTCTGGGAGCTTAGACTCTGGTAAGGAACAAAGTAGCTAAACAAATGAATGGACAAACACAGTTAGAAAGTGATAAGGAACAAGAAGGCAAAGTACAATCTGATTCTGAGAGGGAATGTCAGGAAATGGGAGGGGTCAAAGGAGACTTCCCTAAGTGGATGCTGTCAGTGGTGAATTGATGGATGTGGTTCACCCATTCATGAATGAGAGGGTGAGAGAAAAGGGGCAAGTCAAGAGGAAGGGTATGAAGTCAAGGAGGGTAGTGGGAGTGGGGTTGGAGGGCAGAGCACATGATCTGAGGGCCACAATAGAGAGGGTCATTGTTAAACCAGACCCTAGTTTTGGTTTTGAAGGTGGAATTGTTCTCCAAGGTTCTCTACACTTTTCTGATAGTCCCTAAAAGAAGCTGGCTTTACTGGGTGGTAAGTACCTATAATCCCAGCTACTCAGGGGCTGAGGTAGGAGGATTGCAAATTCAAGGCCAGCCTGGGCAATTTAGAGAAACTCTATTTCAAAATTAAAAAAAAGAGAGAGAGAGGGGCTGAGCATGGTAACACACGCTTATAATCTCAGCAACTCAGGAGGCTGAGACTGAGACAGGAGGATCACAAGTTCAAAACCAGACTCAGCAATTTAGCTAGACCCTAAGCAACTTAGCAAGACCCTGTCTCTGTTAAAAATGTATATATAGAGAGGGTGGGGTTGTGGCTCAGTGGTAGAGCATTTGCCTAGCATTTGTGAGGCACTGGGTTCAATTCTCAGCACCACATAAAAATGAATAAAATAAAGGTCCATCAACAACTAAAAAATATTAAAAAAAAAAAAAAAAAAAAATATATATATATATATATATATATATATATATATATATATATGATATATGGCTGGGGATGTGGCTAAGTGGTTAAAGTATCCCTGGGTTTAATCCCTGGTTCAAAAAGAAAAAAAAAAAAAATAGGCCATGATGTATTGAGTTTAATTCAGGGATGGGGGCAGAGGGAGGATGCAGGCTTCCAGAACCAGGGATTTGCAAGGCCCTGGGTTCAATCCCCATCCCCAGTATTTTAGAAGAGATCCCAGGCTTCAAAAAAGGCCCTCCGGGCTGGGGATGTAGCTCAAGCGGTAGCGCGCTTGTCTGGCCTGCATAAGGCCCAGTTTGGTTCGATCCTCAGCACCACATACCAACAAAGATGTTGTGTCCGCCGAGAACTAAAAAAAAATAAATATTAAAAATTCTCTCTCTCTCTCTCTCTCTCTCTCTCTCTCTCTCTCTCTCTCTCTCTCTCCTCTCTCACTCTCTCTTTAAAAAAAAAAAAAAGAAGGCCCTCCTAGGTTTGAATCTTGACTGTACCACCTTACCTTAAATACAGTGACTTTGATCTGTCACCAAACCTAATTGTCCTTCAGCCATATTTATTATTATACTTTTAGGAGGGATAATTATAGAGGGTCATAAGGTAGCAGTAAGGATTTATTTTATTTTTTTTAAGAGAGAGTGAGGGGGGGAGACAGAGAGAGAGAGAGAGAATTTTTAATATTTATTTTTTAGTTCTCGGTGGACACAACATCTTTGTTGGTATGTGGTGCTGAGGATCGAACCTGGGCCGCACGCATGCCAGGCGAGCGCGCTACCGCTTGAGCCACATCCCCAGCCCATGGATTTAAAGGGAACTATAATAAAGTGGCAGATAGAAGGCACTCTATAAATGGTCCTGGGGGCGGGGGGTTGTGACTCAGTGGTAGAGTGCTTGCCTAGCATGTGTGAGGCATTGGGTTCAATTCTCAGCACCACATATAAATAAATTATAGAATAAAGGTCCACGGACAACCAAAAAATATTTATAAATAAATAAATTGTCGGGGCTGGGAATGTGGCTCAGGCAGTAGCGCGCTCCTCTGGCATGCGTGCGGCCCGGTTCGATCCTCAGCACCACATACCAACAAAGATGTTGTGTCCGCCGAGAACTAAAAAAAAAATATTAAGAATTCTCTCTCTCTCCTCTCTCACTCTCTCTTTAAAAAAATAAAAATAAAAATAAATAAATAAATAAATAAATTGTCCTTGGTCTTCCCAGCATGGAGGGAGGTAGCAGAGCCAGCAGCTGGTTTGGAATAGAGCTGATGCAGACAACCATGTATTGTGCAAGTTATTATCTAACCTTAATTGTCATAAGAGACTTGAAGTCAGACAAACCTGAGTTTAAATAACTGTTTTACCACTTTCTAGCTGTGTGACTTTAAGCAGGTGACTTCACCTCTCTGAGCCTCTGTTTCCTTATCCGTTAAATGTGAATCATAATTCTTTCTACTTCCCAGAGTTTTGAAGATTAAATGGGGGTATAGCTCAGTGGTAGAACGCTTGCCTAACATACATAGAGTCCTAGGTTCAACCCCCAAAACTGGAGGGAAAAAAAAGATATTTCAAGTATGAGTCACTTAGCACAATGATTGGTATATGGTAAGCAACTGTTGAATGTTAGCTCCAATAATAATTACTATTATTATTTATATCAGCAGTTTCCACCTGCTTGAGAAATTAATATTCTGAGCTGGGCCTGGTGGTACCTTCCTGTAATCCTAGTAACTCAGGAGGCTGAGGCAGGAGAATCACAAGTTTGAGGCCAGCCTCAGCAATTTAGTGAGACCCTGACTCAAAATAAAAAATAAAAGGAGGGGGGGTGCGCTGGAGATGTAGCTCAGTGATAAAGTGCCCCTGGATTCAATCCCCTCCCCAGTACCAAAAGAAAAGAAAAAGAAATTGTAGGGAAGAATGAAGGAACTTTGGATTGTGCAGACGGGAGTGAGGGGAAGGGTGGGGCAGTGGGGATGGGAAGGCCGGTGGAATGAGACAGACATTATTATCCTATATACGTGTATGACTACACTACTGGTGTGACTCAGCACCATGTACAGCCAGAGGAATGAGAAATTATGCTCCACTTGTGTACAATGTGTCAAATGCATTCTACTGTCATGTGTAACTAATTAGAACAAATAAAAAAAGAAAAATTAATATTCTGGGGCTTTGCTTACGGGTTGTCCAACAACAGAAGCCTTACTATTTCTTTTTAGGAGATGAAGATAGGTTGCTTTTTAAGGTGAGTGCTATACCTATCACTAGTACTGAACACCAACATTTAGTGAGCATTTACTATATGCCACGCATATGCTAATCACTTTAAATGCATTAATCCTCATAGTGGTCCTGTAAATTAGGTCCTATTGTCATTCTTATTTTACAAATGAGGACAAGGTAGCACAGAGAGGTTAAGGGCCCAAGGATACCCAATGGAAAGTAACAAGGCTGGAATTCAAACCCAGACGTGGAATTTGAGAATTCCAGATGGATAAGCCCTACCTCTTCTACCCCAGGAGTAAAAGATATCACCTGGAGCCAGTGCTGAAGTTACTCACTGCCTGTAGCAAGTCCCCAGATTGCAAAAGACAAGTCCTGTTCCTTTCCTACCAATTAAAAAAAAAAAAAAAAAAAAACTCCTTAATGGTGGCCAAGTCACACCCTCTCTCCGAGACTCAGTTTCCTTCTCTTTATCTATGAAATAGAGATGGTGATAAAGCTCTGCCTACAAGGCTGTCATGAGGAGCAAAGGCCACATGAGTTCCTGTGTTGTTGCCGTGGGCTTGGGAGCCCTTTGGGAAAGGAGCCTAAGTCAGTAACAGGCCAGAGGCAAACAAACTCAGGTTCAAGTCCCAGGTCTGCCTTTTAAGCCGTCTGATCTTGGACAAGTTATATAACCGGGCCGAACCTCAGCCTTCTCATCTCTAAAATGGAGTGGATGGATACTATGGATCTGTGGAGCTGGAGAGGAAACACAAGGACAATGAGAGAAAGCATGAGAAGCCAGGAGCTGGGCCTGGTACAGAGCCTGCAGAATGAGGAGTAAAGCAGAAGACCAAGAAGAGTCACCCCTCTGCATCCCCCACCCCTGTCCCAGGGGAAGTGGTAAACAGCACTGTGCTCAGAGCCCAGAATGGTCTCCAGGCCACTTCCCTCCCTCTGGCACCCTCAGCTCTTGCTGGGTCCACAGCCTGCCCACCTCCTCTTTTTCTCCCTCTTCCTCTCTCCCCTTCCCCCTTCCTCTCATCAAACAAGTTCTTCTCCACTGAGCAATCCCAGGGGGCCCGGAACCTCAGTTCCAGCCCAGCTCTCAGGCTTTCCCCGCCTCCACATCCTTAATCCGCAGCCTTTGCGTTTGCCATTCCTTCCACCTGGAATGCTCTCCCCTCCCGGAGCGCCTTTGATGGGGAAGGGGGGTGCAGGAGGGGAAGGATCTGGAATGATGCTCCCCCACCTCCTCACTCCCCTCCCCTGCATCCCCCACGCTGCATGCCTGACCTCCCCCTCCCAGCGTGGGGGGATGAGACAGCGCTGGGAGGGGGAGGGAGGGGAGACTCGGGAAGGGCCCTCTGTGGGGTTTTTCACCTGCTCAGAAGAGGCAGACGGAAATGAAAGCTCTGGAAAAAAATGCCTGCTGCTCTGCTGAGGCCCCAGTTCCATGAAGCCTCCCTGCCTTCCCACCATGCCATCTCCTCCTCCTCCTCCCCTTCCTCCTGCAGGCAGGTGCCACAGTCAAGGAACATGGGTGGGCGGCAGGGCCAGAGAGACCTGGGTTCAAATCCCATTCCTGCCACTTTCCCAGCAAGTGACCTTAGCAAGCTGCTTGGCCTGCTTACGCCTCATTTCTTTGGAAAAGGGGACAACAATGATCCTTGCCTGTCAGGCAGCTGTGAGGACTAAGTGAGATGGCAGATCAAAGTGCCTGGCACCACTGAAGTACTAAGCAATAGAGATAATAACAATGACAGCAAACACCCTGAGCCCCTGTGTGGCTGACACAGTTCTCAGCACCTTGCATAGATTAACCTATTTAATTCCGGGTAAGGTGGAGATGATTACATTTTGCCGATGAAGAAACTGAGGCACAGAGAGGTTATATAACTTCCCTAAGCTCACAAAGCCTATAAGGGATAGAACCTCCTCTGTGCTCTTACCCACCACACTAAGGCACACTCAGTGACAGTAGTTATGATGATGACAATGATTTGTTTTTATCTATACTGACTCTATGCCCTCAGTAAGTACATGTTATTCTCTTTGCTCTCACCTTCAAAATCCTGCCTGCCACTGGGGGTGTAGTTTGGTATTGGAACAAGCACTTAGCTTGCACAAGGCCCTGGGTTGAATCCTCAGCACCACCACCCTGCAAAATAAAAGCCAAAACCCTGTCTGAATATTACCTACTTTTCCAGTCTTTTCATGTAATAAGCATTTTTTTGTGGGGGGGGGGACAGTTAGAGGGTATCCCATATTGAACCCAGGGACACTGTTCCACTGATCTACATCCCCAGCCCTTTTATTTTGAAATAGGGTTGTTCAGCCTCACTAAATTGCTGAGGCTGGCCTCAAACTTGCAGTCCTCCAGCCTCAGCCTCCTGAATCACTGGAATTACAAGCATATGCCACAACACCTGGTTCATAAGCATACATTGCTGCCTGCTCTGCCTAGGTTTATGCAGGGCACTAAGAACCCAGGGATCAACCATCCAGCCTCTGCTCTGAAGTGACTCCCAGTCAAGTGAGAGACAAAACATACATAAAAATTGTAATAAAAGACATCGGGCACAGTGGCGCATGCCTGTAATCCCAGTGGCTCAGGAGGCTGAGGCAGGAAGATAGTGAGTTCAAAGCCAGCCTCAGCAATGGCGAGGTGCTAAGCAACTCTGTGAGACCCTGTCTCTAAATAAAATACAAAAACAGGGCTGGGGATGTGGCTCCGTGGTTGAGTGCCCCTGAGTTGAATCCCTGGTACAAAATAAATAAATAATAAAAGAGGGAGGGCTGGGGATATAGCTCAGTTGGTACAGTGTTTGTCTTGCATGCACAAGGCCCTTGGGTTCAATCCCCAGCACCTCAGGGGGAAAAAAAAGAGAGAGAGAGAGAGAGAGAGAGAAGGAATTTGGGGGCTAGGATTGTGGCTCAGTGGTACAGTGCTCACCTAGCATGTGTGAGGCCCTGGGTTTGATCCTCAGCACCACATAAAAATAAAATAAAGATATTGTGTCCACCTATAACTAAAAAATAAATATTAAAAGAAAATAAAGGTTATTGTGTCCACCTTACAAATAAAACAAAATATAAAAAAAATAATAAGAGGGAATGGGTTGGAGTTGTGGCTCAGCGGTAGAGCACTTGCCTAGCATGTGTGAGGCCCTGGGTTCAATTCTCAGCAGCACAGCATATACATAAATGAATAAAATAAAGGTCCATCAACATCTAAAAAATTTTTTAAAAATAAATAAAAGAGGGAGACATGGATCACAGTAGAACTATGAATTTACAGAGGCAGAGAATTTACCTCAACTGGAAGACTGGGGTGGATGTACAGAGAAGGGGTCATTTGGACAGGGTTTTGAAGGGCAGGTACAAGTTCCCCATACAGCAGAACAGAATATGATATGTAGGGCAGACCCTACAAAGGGGATTGACGTGTCTGGGGGCAGTCCTGTACTAGGCACTACAGGTATAGAAGGTGTAGAAGTAGAAAAATATGAACTGGGCCCTCAGGGAGTTTACAGAGGTAGAGGGGAAATGGAGAGCAATAAGTAAAACAAAAATATGATATTTTTAAAAGTCTAAACCAGGTTCAGTGGTACATCCCTATAATCCTAGCCACTCAGGGGGAGGCTGAGGCAGAAGGATCCCAAGCATGAGGCCAGCCTAGACAATTTAGAGATCCTGTCTCAAAAATTTTAAAAGGGCTGGGGATGTAGCTCCGGAGTAGAGCATCTGCCTAACCCTGGGTTTGATCCCCAGTGCCACAAAGAAGAAGAAAAAAAGAAAGAAGAAAAGAAGAAAGAGAAGAAGAAGAAGAAGAAGAAGAAGAAGAAGAAGAGAAGAAGAGAAGAAGAAGAAGAAGAAGAAGAGGAGGAGGAAAAGGAAGGAAGGAAGGAAGAAGAAAGAAAAGAAAGAAAGAAAGAAAGAAAGAAAGAAAAGAAAGAAAGAAGAAAAAGAAAGAAAGAAGAAAGAACGAAGGAAGGAAGGAAGGAAGGAAGGAAGGAAGGAAGGAAGGAAGGAAGGAAGGAAGGAAGAAGAAGAGTCCAGAAGGACTTTGGAGGCACAAAGAAAAGAAGAAACCTAAGCCCATCTGCAGGAGTCAGCAAAGGCCTTCAGGAGGAGTGTTAAATATCAAAGCCAGGTTATAACACCTTCTGCAACACTGGCCTATGTGTAAACTCAACATAGACCAGCACTAACCCCGCAGTAGAGTACTCCAGTAAGGGTCTGATTTTTCCCTTATTGCCATTTCAATGGATTTTAAAAATTATTAAATGTCAAATTATTTGAAAAAAGAGATGTTAGTGTCCCTGCTTTGCTGGTGCTCCCAGCCCATACTTGCTCTGTTCCTTGGGTGGTCTGACAGGGGACAAGCTGCTGGAAGTCAGCCAGATGTAATGCAGGGTGTAGCAGGCAGAGAGAGAGAGAGAGAGAGAGTTTCATATGCAAAGGCCCAGAGGCCAGAGAAAAGATGGTTCTTGAAAAGGAAAGGAAATCCTCCCAGGAGGGTTGGGGAGTGTGAGAAGCCAGAGATGAGGGTTCTGAGGGTGACTGGGAAGGCATGGAAGGCTTTTTACAGAGATGTGTCACAATCAATGGCCCTTTTGCAAGATTGGTCTGAATATTTTGAGAGACCTATTCATTCAAGAAACACCACAATGGACCTACTATGTGTCAGGCGCTAACCCAGGTGCTGGAACTACTGAAGCCAGATTTAAAATTAGGTAGTTAGTGTAGTTAGGTAAATCGGGTCTAATATCATATGGAGTGAAATCTAAAATGGAGGCCATGCTGACAATGATCCCGGAAACGCAGGACAACTCATGGAATGTTAATGAAGTCCCAGAAAGGCCCTAGGCCAAAGTCCACCCCAAAGAAACAGCCCCAACAGATTTTGGGAGATAGCCCATGCCAAGAAGTGATAATGAAGTCCTTCCTGCCCAGATTACTTGTTTGGCCCACCTGTGTCCCAACCCTTCCCCTTACATTCCATCACCAAAACTATAAAAAGGGGAGACAACCGCACTTCCACGGATTCCACCTCTTGGGTCCCCTTCTTCCTCTGGGAGAAGTCTTTCTGCTGTCCTTTAATAAACTTCTAACTTCTACTCTGACCTTGCCTCGGCGGCGTGCTTCTTTGGTGTTATTCTTCAACATTGGGGAAGCAAGGACTGTCACTGGTCAATAGCGGTAACACTACAACAGATGATGAAGGGGTTGTCAGCCACAGCAAAGGCAAGACATGGGGTGTCACCCCTTGAGAAGATCTCAGTGGGTAAAAGACAGTGTGAAAGTGAATGACTTTCTCAAAACAGAAAGTCAAGCCCTGCCAGGATACAAAGGGTACAACTGGGATACAGAGGTGGCAGGTGGCCCTCAAGGAATCTGCACTAGAGAGACCAGTGATTCACAAGCCAGAAGGAAATCAAAAAAGGAATGAAAGCAGGAAGAGGGAATGGGTTAGGGGTGAAAAGCCCAGATCCTGTAACCTCCAGGGAAGGTAGTCAGGTGGGCAGGGGGCAGGTCCCCAGCCAGCCCCCTCAGCAACCCTATGTTTTCTCAGCCCTGCTGAGCCCTGCAGCTTGCCTCCTCCGGGCTCCAAAAGCCAGACCAAATCCTGAAGGGGAACGGAGGCGGGAGAGGAGGGGGCAGTGACAAGCTCAGGCCTCACACCCCAGCAGGCCTTCCTCCCAGTGCCTGGAGCCAGCCGCCTGGGAAGCCAGAGGTTACCGGGAAGGACTGAGTTGGTTGCTTTTTTATCTAAACTATGGTTGCATTTCTCTCTCTCTCCCTCTCTCTCTTTAGAGAAAAATGTTCCTGTACACGCACCCGGAGGCTTTTGCAGGAGGCGGCTGTTGGAGAACTGGGAAAACAAGCCAAGAAACAAGAGAGAGGAAAAGACCACGCCTCGCCTGGCAGATTCCTAATGGCCCAGGAGACCTTAGTCTTTACAGGGGGAGGATAGTGGGGGCTGGCTGGGTGGGAGGGAAGGGCGAGCAGAAGGACAGCCACTTGCTGGCTGGTGACCTTGGGCAGGATGCTGCCTGCTTCCCTCTGGTGAGGATGGGGAGGAGGGAGGCAGGGCAGGACTGGCTGGCTGAGGTCACAGGAAGGCCCCTTCCAGCCTGAAACGCGATCTTGGGATGTGGGGCCTGCCAACCTTCTGTGACCCTGGGCCAGATGAAAGGCTGCCTGTCCCCAGCTTCCAGACCCCCAAGGCCCCAGTGCCTCAAACTTGGAGGGCAGCAAAGCAGCTGCAGCTGGCTGAAGCTGGTTGCTGGGCTCCCCACCCCACTTATGTCATCCCACTCTCCCCTCCCTCTGTTTTATAGAGGACACTCAGGTCCAGAGAGGGCTGGTGACCTGCTTGAGGTCACACAGCAAGTTGGAGGGGCTTCAAGTCCAGGCCTCCTTGCCCTTCCCAGAAACTTGGCTGCCTCAGCACTTACCCTGGGGAGGTGGAGAGCCACAGGGCCCTGGAGGACAGTTTGAAGTCACAACTTAATGTTTACTGAAGTGGATTTTTGCTGTTGGTTTTTTTGTTTTGTTTTGTTTTGTTTTTTATAAAGACCAAAAGAAAGTTCTCAGCCCCTGCCTAAGCCTGGACTTGCTCTGTTGGCAGGGGAAGGAATGCAGCTCTGGCCATCACAGCTGTTGGTGGCCAGCTGCAGCCTTAGCTCCTGCTGCTCCCACCCCAGCAGGCACAGGGACAAAGGCCTCTTTTGAGGCCTGCCTCCTCCTGTCCCTGAGCCTTCTTATCATAGACCTGCTGAGCAACTGTTCCCTTCTGGGCCTTCATGTCCTTTCTGTAAAATGGGCTGTGTCTGCCTGACATTCCTCAGAACTGTTTTTGAGGTCCCAAAGAGGTAAAGTTGCATAAATACAGACCTCAGCACCTCCTTGCACTGAGGGTCTGCTCACTCATGGGCCCCGCATCCAGTGCTCTTCCCTCCTTCCTGCTCCAACCTCAGCTCAGCAGGCCCATCCTTCCCACTGGGAAACCTGCCCTCACCTCTGATCTGTACTGCTTCGTCAGGTTATTTATCACTGTTGTAATAAAATAATTAATTGGGGCTGGGGATGTGGCTCAAGCGGTAGCGCGCTCGCCTGGCATGCGTGCGGCCCGGGTTCGATCCTCAGCACCACATACAGATGTGTCCTCCGAGAACTAAGAAAAAATAAATAAATATTAAATAAAATAAAATAAAATAAAATAATTAATTGTGCAATCGAATTTGTCTCCCCACTAAAATGTGAACTCTGCAATAACAGTTCACACTGCATGCTTACCTTGCGCCAGGGACTTGCGGTAGGCAGTTAGAGCCCCATCTTTTATATATATATATATATAATTTTTTTTTATTTTTTAGTTTTAGGTGGACACGATATCTTTATTTTATTTATTTATTTATTTTTTGTTATAGGCAGACACAACATCTTTGTTGGTATGTGGTGCTGAGGATCCAACCCGGGCCGCACGCATGCCAGATGAGCGTGCTACTGCTTGAGCCACATCCCCAGCCCTAGAGCCCCATCTTACAGATAAGAAAACTGAGTCAATGGGCGGTTCAGTCACCCACCTGAAGTCACAGCAAGTCAGAGGCTCAGCCAGGACTTACCACAAGTAAGTTGTGGAACCAGGATTCAAATCCAGAGCCCAGGCTGCAAAAGGTTCACCACCCAGGAGGCGAGGTCAGCCGGTTCCTCACATACTCCGCCCACTCCCCCCACACAACATTCCTCATGCAGTGGGTGCTCCATATACATTGGTTGAAAATGGATATTGAATATACATGAGTGTTAGGGAAGAAGAAAGCAGGTGAGCTGGGCAGGTGCCACATGGGGGGGGCTGCCCCATGGTGGGGGGAGGGGTGCCCAGTGTGTGGTAAAGACCAATTAACAGGCTTCCTCCTGGAGCATGGAGGCCACCTGGGACGGCACCTTTGACTCCTCCTTCCACTTCATCTGCCAGAACCAAGCAGTCCCTGGGTTCTGCTTGGTGTCTTCTGGTGCACCTCCTCCTCTCCACCCCTCAGCCCCCATCTTTCTCTTAGATTTTTGCAGCAACTCCCACACAGGTTTTCTCTGTCTCTAATTTCTTCTCTTCAAAGTGGGCCTCTGAAAACAGAGAGCTAATTGTGAGTGTCATCTCCCCCCATCCAGTGTAGCTCCCCACTGCTCTCTGCATAAAACTCCCCCTCCCCAACCTCTGCCTATCCACCCCTCCTCACCTTCTTCCCCTCTCATTTGTCTCCACAGTATCCTTTGCCCAAGCTACTCTGTGTAGAAGTTAAGAGTGTGGAAGCAGACAGAACCATTCAGGTCCTCATTCTGCCACTTATCTGCTGTCGGAGTTTGAAAACAAGCTAATTACCTTCCCTCGGCCTCAGTTACCACATCTGGAAAATGGGTATAATTATACTATTCCATAGAGTCGATGTGAAGATCAAATGAATACTGGTTGTGCTGAGCACAGTACCTGACACTACCATTAGTCATTATAATTCTTATACTTTTCTCTCCCACCAAGAGCATTTCTTACTGGCAGGCAGTCTTTCCTATTCCTTCTGGTCCAGTTCAGATGGATTCTCAGAGGAAATTCTTCTTGATAATCCACACACCATTCCACAAGTGAAATCAGCCTTGCTTTCTAGACTCAATTGCACTTTGCACTTCCATAAAACACTTGTAAAGTTGACTTTGTGCACTTTCTTTCCCCGTTACCTCAAGAGTTCCCAGAGAGGCACCTTCTTAACTCTAGCGCACTGCCCCTTCATGTAGCAGGCACTCGATAAGATGTTGGTTAGATTGAATGGAATCACCGCTGTCATTGGCTTTTGAGAGCACCTTCCAGGGAGGAGGCCTGAGTGATGAGAAGCTGGATTCTGCAGGGACCTGAGGCCCACCCTGGCTCTGGTGTGGAGTCTGTTGTAGGTGTGTGGGAGTAGGTGGAGGAAACTCTTGGCCTCTGGACTGTCTCTTCCCAAGGGAGGGAGAGAGGGAAAAGGGGGTGAGGAGGTCCAGGTGCTAAGCAGAGGTGTGCGGGGCTACAGCCAGAGCTGGGGCATGGGTAGGAGCTCACAGACTCCAGGTCCTCTGAGACAAGGGCTGGCCCAGGCAGGACAAGGGTTCAGAGCTGAGAGTCATCCCCCCAACCCTGCAATGCCCCACCTCATCCTGGCACCTGGATGAAGTGACTTTTCAAATTGTAAAACTATATATTTTGAATGCAAAGGAGCAGAATCCAAGCCTGGCCCAGCTGGTTGCTGAGCAGGGAACAGGGGGCATGTTTCCTTTTATGGAGGCAACATCTTGCAGTTCTGGACACTCAAAGGAGATAGCACCAGGTTTTTGAAAGTCTAGTTAAAGTCACATTATCTCCACCCTTTGCTCTAGTTGCTGTTCCTGCCACATCCCCTCTGACTACCTAGTAGTCTCAGAATGAGGGAGGATTCCAATCCTAACCCAGGGCTGGGATTGTGGCTCAGTGATGGAGCGCTTGCCTCGCAAGTATGAAGCACTGGATTCGATCCTCAGCACCACATAAAAATAAATAAATAAAATAAAGGTACTGTGTCCATCTACAACTAAAAAAATCAATATTAAAAAAAAAAATCCTCCAGGTGCGGTAGTGCACACCTGTAATCCCAGCAGCTTGGGAGGCTGAGACAGGAGGATCCCAAGTTCAAAGCCAGCCTCAGCAAAAGTGAGGTGCTAAGCAATTCAGTGAGACCCGACTCTAAATAAAATACAAAATAGGGCTGGGGATGTGGCTTGGTGGTTGAGTGCCCCTGAGCTAGATCCTAACCCAATCCCCAGGTCTTGGGTGGTCTGGCCCCTGCCTGGCTCTTGGCCTTTCTCCCATTCCACTGCCTAGCGTTGACTCCTTCTGACCTTTCCTCAATTCTTGCCCCTTCTCTCCTCTGGGCCTTATCACTTGCTGGTTTTTCTGTCTTAGATGCTTTTCCCTATCCCCTGATAATCTTGAGTCATGGTTAGTGTTTTTGATGCCCAAGAAATCTTTGCCTATTCCATGATCATGAAGGAACTTTCATATTTTCTTCTAGAAGATTCGTAGTGTCGGGCTGGGGATGTGGCTCAAGCGGTATCGCGCTCGCCTGGCATGCGTGCGGCCCGGGTTCGATCCTCAGCACCACATACAAACAAAGATGTGTCTGCCAAAAACTAAAAAATTAAATATTAAAAAAAATTCTCTCTCTCTCTATCTCTTTAAAAAAAAAAAAAGATTCGTAGTGTTAGCTATCACACTCAGGCCCATGGCTCACAGTGAGTTAAGTTTTGTGTGGTGTGAGGTAGGATCATTTCCACCCTGGTCCTGCTCATTCTTTCCAGTTCTGCTTGTACCTCAACTCCTTTGAGAAGACTTCCTTGATTACTCCCAGGCTGGATCAGGCCCTCCCACTCCTTAGTCAACAACATCTTCTATTTTACTGTGGCATTTGACACCATCATAATTAGCATGTGTAATCAGTTGTCCAATGTTTGATCTCCTCTCCTGTACTGGAGCTCCCATGAGCTCAATGCTTGTGACTATATTTTTATTTTTATTTATTTTTTATTTTTTTTTAATTTTTTTTTTTTGTTTTTGTGATGCTGGAGATTGAACCTAGGGCCTCACACATGCTAGGCAGGTACTTCACCATTCAATTATATCTCCAGCAGTGACTGCCTTTTTTTTGGGGGGGGGCAGGGCAGTGCTGGGGATTGAACCAAGGCCTCGTGCATGCAAGGCAAACACTTTACCAACTGAGCTATATCTCCAGTCCCAGTGACTGTCTTTAAAATAAATAAATAAATACTTTTGAAGCCAGATTTAAAGTTAGGTAGTCAGTGTAGTTAGGGAAATAAGGTCTAATATCCAGTAAGATCTAAAATGGAAGCCATGCTGACAATGATTCCGGAAACGCAGGACAACTCATGGAATGTTAACGAAGTCCCAGAAAGGCCCTAGGCCAAAGTCTACCCCAAAGAAATGTTAATGGAACCCAGGAAACAGCCCCCAACAGTTTTGGAGATAGCCCATGCCAAGAAGTGATAATGAAGTCCTTCCTCCCCAGATTACTTGTTTGGCCCACCTGTGTCCCAACCCTTCCCCTTACATTCCATCACCAAAACTATAAAAAGGGGAGACAACCGCACTTCCACGGATTCCACCTCTTGGGTCCCCTTCTTCCTCTGGGAGAAGTCTTTTCTGCTGTCCTTTAATAAACTTCTAATTTTCCACTCTGACCTTGCCTCGGCGGCGTGCTTCTTTGGTGTTATTCTTCAACATTGGGGAAGCAAGGACTGTCACCGGTCAACAGCAGTAACACTTTTATTCTCAGTACTGACTCTTGAACCCAGGAGCTTGCACATGCTAGGTAAGCACACTACCACTGAGCTACAGCCGCAGCCCTTTTCTATTTATTTTAGTTTGAGACAGGTCTCATTAATTTGCTGAGGATGCCCTCAAACTTATGATCCTCCTGCCTCAGCCTCCCAAGCAAGTGTGATTTTAGGAGTGCACCACTGTGCCAAGCTTCAATGTCTCCTTTCCAGCACTCAGACTGGAATGAATAGGCTTGCAAATCTTTGCTGAATCAATGAATTTGTTGGTGATGCTTAGTCCTTCAAAGAACTCAACATGGTATCCTGTCTCAGCTCTAGCCCCAGCTCTGTGACTTTGAGAAGACCCCTTCTCTTTCTGGGTCACAGTTTGCTTGTCTATGAGAGGTAAATAGATGAAGGAAGACTGGACTAATAATCTCTTTGGGGTTTTTCCAGATTGGGGCAGAATTAACCTGGGGTTCTGGCAATACATAGGAGCTATTTTGGTCTCCTGCCTGAAAATGAGGACCTGGCAGGATTGGAAACTTCATTCATGTGTAGTGTCAGAACCTGGGCCTGAGAGTCAGAAGATCTGCATTTCAGTTCTGGCCTGGCCTCTGGATGATTTTTGAGTCCTTTTCCTTCCCTGGGCCTCCTGGGTTCCTTTACTCGGTATGTGACCGGTCACTGAAGAACCATCTTGTTGGCTCCAGGACTCTGAGTGCTGAGGTTTGGTTCTTGGGGGCGAGGGCAGATTTCTGGCTCTCAGCTCCACCCTTCCGGTCACTGTGGGGGGAGGGAAGGAAGCACAGGATGTAATACTGCCCTGGGGAAGGGCAGTATTCTGGCCAGGGGAACCCAGTGTTCAGCCAGGAACCAATGGGAAATGGGCTGATGATCCAAGTGACTCTCTATGCGTGGGGTTGAAAGCAGAGACCTAGGGATGGGGGTAGGAGTGGGGACAAAGATGGCTTCCTGGGGGAAAAAAAACGTTGGAAATTGGCAGGACAGTTGAAGGGCGTATGCCAGAGATGGGAGGAGGCAGGAAGAAGGAAATTGGGTCCAGGTGACCACAGAGCAGCGTCTTGGCTGGGTGTAGGAAAGGCGGAGCTGGCAGCCGCTCCACAACTAGGAGAAGGGGGGGCACCATCTTCTCAGGCTACAGGCTGGGAAGATGGGCATAATTACAAACCAGAAGGCCCTCTTTCTGAACAGCCCACAGGCCCTGCCTGGCTGTCCTTAGACTTAGGGACAGAGGGTGAGAAAGAGGGTCAGACCCCAGTCCCCCAGCTGCTTCCACGTGGTTGACCCAAAGGCCTTCAGCTTGGATCACATCTGTGCCTGTTTCTGGTTTTATAAGCAGAGGGACACACAGAGCATCTCTATCCCATTCCTCAGGCAAGTGACTAAGGCGGGTGGTTGCTAGCCAAGCTAAGGATGGATTCTAACCATGATAATGGCAATAACTAGCAGAGCACAGTTCAGCTCCCAGCTCTGCCACTTATGAGCTATGCAACCTTAGGCAAATTTTTCTCTCTCAATCTGTGTATGTGTGTGTGTGTGTGTGTGTGTGTGTGTGTGTGCACGCGCGCATGTACGTGCGGGCAATCAAACCCAGGGTCTTTGGCACCATGTGCATATCAAGCAAGCACTCTGCCACTGAGTTATACCCCTAGCCCTTTTTCTTTTCTTTTTTCTTACTTTCTTTCTTTCTTTTTTTTCTTTTTTTTTTGGTACTAAGGATTGAATCCAAGGATGCTCTACCACTGTGCTACATTCTAACACTTTTTTATTTCTCATTTTGAGACAGGGTCTCATTTAGTTTCAGAGGCTGGCCTTGAACTGGAGGTCCTCCTGCCTCAGCCTCTCAAATAGCTGGAATTACAGGCAAAAATCTCCATATGCAGCTCCAGTATATTCTGATTTGGGATCAGCTTGCCCTTATCAATCTTCATAAATGTCCCAAAAGGCAGAAATTATTAGTCCTATTTTGGAGATGAACGGAGGCTCACTGGGTGTAATGGCACATGCCTGAGACTCCTCCCATACCTCCTCCCAGCCCCATTGCCTACTGTTTAAGCTCTGTTCACTCACCTCTGTGAATAGCTGTCTTCGGGGCCACCCCTCAGATCTAGAAATCCACCCTGGCAGTGTGGTTTGGTTTCAGGAAGGGCCTACTCAGACCAGGGAAGCTAACTCAGAGATTCTAGAATTCTGGGTACTGAGAGCTCCTCTAGAAGTGAGTAAGGGGAAGTCCAGCTGGGTGTCCTCTTACTCTCTCTGACTCTTCACTCTGGGAAAGGACCAACAGAGGAAGGCTAGATGGCCCTCTGAAATGCTGAGGTCCTGCCTCCCTGACTGTATAAGGACTGTACTAATTAAGAATAAACAGTGGGAGCTCAGTGGTAGAGCACTCGCCTAGCCCGTGTGAGGCCCTGGGTTTGATCCTCAGCACCACATAAAAAAATAAATAAATAATGGCATTGTGTCCGCCTACAACTAAAAAACAAATATTTAAAAATAAATAAATAAATAGAAGTGTCATGTTCATCTATAAATAAATCCATCTATGAATAAATAAATAAATATATGGTGGCACACACCTGTAATCACAGTGACTGAGGCTGAGGCAGGAGGACCTCAAGTTTGAGGCCCAGACTTGGTAAGTTAGTGAGGCCCTAAGCAACTCAGCAAGACCCTGTCTCAAAATTAAAAAATAATAAAAAAAGGCTACAGATGTATCTCAGTAGTAAAGCATCTCTAGGTTAGATCCCAGTATCCTCCCCCAAACACACATAAAAAAAAAAAAAATGACAGCCTGATACAGCACACAGCTGATATTTGGAAAATGTTGGCTGCTATTCATTATCTTCACAGCAACCTCAATTGGGGGAGTGGGTACCAGGGATTGAACTCAGGGGTACTCAACCAGTGAGCCATATCCCCAGCCTTTTTTTTTTTTGGTACCAGAGATTGAGCCCAGGGGTGCTTAACCACTAGGCCACGTCCCCAACCCTTTTTATATTTTATTTATTAATTAGTTGGGTAGCACCCCGCTAAGTTGCTGAGGCTGGCTTTGAACTTTTGTGATCTTTCTGCCTCAGCCTCCCAAGCTGCTGGGATTACAGGCAAGTGCCACCATGCCTGGCAAGAGGCAGTAACTTTTTGAACTCATTTTGAAAAGGAAGAAACAGACTCAGATTTGTAAAGTCATTTGCTTGGGGTCACACAGCTATATCTAAGGGCAACACTGAGATTCAAAATGGAATTTGTCTGATTCCAAAGGAGTTGCGAGCTGGAGGATGGAAAGCCAAGGGATGGAAATCCAAGGTCATCAATAGATCTTTTTTTGGGGGAGAGGCACTGAGCCAAGAACAAAATGCTGCAGTGGACATGGTGTCTATCCCAAGATGATTACCAGACCCACTCAGGATAGGGGCCTGGTGCTAATTTACCCTCAGTAACCTGTCCCTGAGCCCATCTCACAAGCCTCTGCTTGCATCCTACCTAAACTTGTTTATTCATTCCATATACATTCATCCTGTGCACACCCAACTTGTGTGCTGGGCCATATGCTGGGTCCTGGAGACCTTGAATGAACCAGACTTGGACTCTGCACTCCAAGTGCTATTAATCTGGTAAGGGAGGCAGATACATAACTAGGAAGCGTTTCCACGGTGTGGAAGAGGGATAAAGACAAGTGCTGTGGCTGCAAACCACCTAGGTTCAAGTCCCAGTCCTGTCATTTATTACCTTTGGGAACAGGGCAAGTCACTTTACCTTTCAGAACCTTAATTTCACCTGAGTAAAATGGGGACAATGATAAGATTCTTACAAGCTAGCCATGATGATTAAATAAGATCATGAACACAAAGTGTTTATATTAATATTAAATATAGGATATAGGAAGAAGCAGTCAATGAGCACCAGCTAGCTACCTGTAATTGTCAGGGGGGCATAGAGGAGATATTTACCCTTGATGGGGAAAAGGGAGCAGAAGGGCTTCCAGGAGGAAGGGACATTTGTGTTAGGCCCTCAGTCAAGTGGGTAGGGCGTTCCAGGAGGAATGTACAACCTGGACAAAGGCCCAGAGACATGGAAGGATATGACCTGTTTGGGTGTGGTTGAACACAGCTGGGAGGCGGGGTAAGAAATGAGGCTGGAAAGGGCCTCCAGTGCCTTCTTGCTGAACTTGGACTTTAAAGACCTGGGGGACACAGAACAGGATTGTTTCTATTTCATTTTTTTTTTTTTTTTGTGGTGCTGGGGATCAAACCCAGGGCCTCACACAGGGCTAGGCAAGTGCTCTGCCACTGGGCTACACCCCAGCCCTGTGTCCATTTTAGACAGATGATTCTAACTGCAGTGTGGCAAAAATACAGGAAGGACAGAGGCTGGATGCCAGGGAGCAGATCTGAGCATGCTCCCCACGGGTTAAAGTCCCCTGGTGGCTCCCCACCAGCGTCCAGAGCCAGCTCTGACCTCTCTAGAACTTCCTGCCTCTCCACGTGCTCTTCTCTCTGTTTGGAATATCTTCCCTCCCTTTGCTTGGCTGACTCCTGAAGTAGCCTTCAGGTCTCAGTGAGCAGCACTTCCTCCTGGAACTCCCCTAGACACCCCGCTCCCACCTTCCAGGTTAGGTCCTCTGTATTTGCAGACCTGCCCACCATCCCAACTGGGCCCCCGGCTGAGGGCAGGGACTCTGTGCCTACTCATTGCTGAACCCACGAGGCCCTGTGGCATCGTGCCTGGCATATAGGGGGGCGCCGCTGTTGCAGAGAAGCGGCTAAGCCTGTTGGAGGAGGTGTGCTAGTGGGAGCGAACATGATGGGGTCTGCAGTGGCAATGAGGAGAGACGAGACAGTGATGGAACTGAACAGGACCCAGCAATGAGGAGAGGTGAGCGCAGGGGGAGAAGAAAGAATGGGCAATGACTCAGAGGTGTTTTTTTTTTTTCTCACTTGGATAAACCCAATGCCTTTAACCAAGATAAAAAACATGGAGGAGGTGTTTGGAAGCAGGGAGGCAGGACTAGGCTGGGCAGAGGGGCAGGACGGAGCTTTCCTCCTTGGCACAGGCTCCCTGCAATGCTCCTCCCGCTCTCTGCCCACTGGTAGATAGATCCTCATGGATGTCTGCGACTCTCTCCAAATGTTGCCTTCTCAGTGAAGCCACCTTGACCACCCTAAATAGGCTACCTCCCCTACAAATTCTTCTTTCCCAACACCCTCTCCATTTCCTTCCCAACACTCAGCGTTATAATTGGATCTCTCTCTCTCTCTCTCTTTTTTCTCCCCAGTACTGGGAATTGAACTAGAAAACAGTCTAACGCTGAGCCACATCCTCAGCTCTCTTTATTTTGTTTTGAGACAGGGTCTCCCCAAGTTGTGTGGGCTGCCTCAAACTTGTGATCCTCCTGTATCAGCTTCCAGAGTCAATGGAATTACCGGCGTATGCCACCGTGCTTGGCTATAATCGGATCTCTGGATTTGTATTTTGTTTATACTCCCTCTCACTAGATTGGAAGCTCCATGAAGGCAGAGCCCTTGCTTACTTGTTTCCTTGACCATGTGTATCTGGCAAGCTCTCTAGCATACAGTAGGTGCTTTAAAAAGATTTGTTGAATGACTGAAAGCCTGGAACGCCATGATAAGGAATTAGACTCTTAGCCTCCAGGGGATCAGGCAGTGTCAAAATTCAGCTCATGTTTTAGAAAGCTCACTCTGGTGGCTACACGGAAGATGGATTGGGGAGAGAAGGCAGACAACAAGAGGAGGGGAATTGAGGACCCACCAGGGGAGACAAAGACACAGCACCTGGGACCAGCCCTGGGCACCCCTTGCCTGTGAGGGGCCTGAGCTCCCTCCCAGTCCTCCCCGCAAGGCCTGTTGTCTCTAGCCCAGCAGCGGGCGGTGGGAAGAGCAGGGCTGGCAAAGCTGACACTCACTAATCACGGCCCTCACCCCAGAGCCTTGCTGACTGTCTGGTCTCCATGGAGACACGGCAACCTCCGGCCACTTGTTAATGGCAGCTCAACAAGGCTGCTGCAATAGGGATGGGTCTGACCAGCATGCCCAGCTTTGCACCATCCCTCCCAGCCTGGGTCTCTGCAGCAGACTGCAGGGGTGCCTGAGTCAGGGGACAGAACAGAGGTCTGGTGGCTGAGAGGCGCCCCCCCACCCCTCCACGGCCCCGCCTCCCTTGGCACTGCCAAGCAGTGAGGGCAGAGCAGCCTCTGCCCAGGCTGACTCCTCCGCAGGGCTGCTGGGAAGCTGAGCTCATGCAGGTCATCCACGCAAGGCCAAAGGCCTGGAGGGGGATGGTGAGGAGTCCAGAGGGGACCTGCCTACATCCCACTCAATAGCAGGATGGAGGGGGATGTGCTTCGCTTGCCCTGACAACCCTCTGCTCTGCTAGCCTGAGGCAGGGGCCCAATTGGGAACCATCTGTCCAGAACCTCTTCCCAGAGCACTGTCACTACATCTGAAATGCCACCATTAGCAATTCGCTCCTTTGGGAGGCAGCGTGGCATAGCACACAAAATACTGCCTTTGCAGTCGGGCTGGCCAGGGTGCAAGGCCTGGTTCTGTCTCTCTTCCTCTGCACATTGATTTCCCCATCTGTAAAATGGAGACCATAATTGCACATGCATATACATACGTGCACGCATGTTGGCACACATACCAGCATGCTTACTTTGAGTTGTGATGGAAACCTGAGCTCAATACCTGTGCTACCTCCTCCCAGAGACCTTTCTTTACCTCCATGGACCATCTGGATGCCTCCACTACAGTCACCAGAGATGATCCCACAGATGCTCTGACCTCCTGTAACTGTCCCACATTTGTCCTCCTCACAGACTGAGGGCTTGGCAGAGTGAGCAGCAGAGAAGGTTGTGGAATAAACAAAAGAAGTGGGTAGAAGGAGCATCTTTTCTCCTCCTTGGCATTCTCCTGAGACAGTAGTCCAAGGGCTATCTTCCTTTTGCTCCTTCATACCCTGTGGGTCCATCTGTTTGTCCATCCCTTCCGCAAACACTCCCTGGGAATCTCCCTTATGCGGGGCTTTGAAGGATGCATGTGCCACTCCAGCCTGCAGGTGAGGCAGGGGCCAAGTTCCTGGGTTCCAGACACCACACCGCGCCTGTCCAGGAACCTTGGTACAGCTGTCTCCCCACTCTGTTTTTCCTTGGTGGCTCCCTAGGCAACAGTCCTAGTGAAAGGGCCCTTGGAAATCTAGTCCAATCCATGACAGTCAGCCAGATGAAGAAACTGAGGCCCAGGGCAGCCCAAGATCCCACAGCAGCTCTGTTTTCAGGCTGACAATGTACCAATTATGTGGGCCCCGCTCAAGAGGCAGCTCTTGGCTCTCTCAGCCCTGCTGACAGCTGTGTTCCCAGTAGCAGCTGGAATGCTGGTGGAAGGCCTGTCTGGCCTTTGCACCCTGACTCCCCATGGCAGGACCAGGTGGCTCTGGTGGGGCCCAGGGCCAGGAGGAGGGGTGAGGGCACAATTCTGAGGGGGCAGTCAGGGCATGGGATGACTGGAAGATGAGGAAGACAGCACTGATTTTGGAGACTAAATCATAAACCCTGGTTCCTGTCCCAACTCCATCATTCACTGGCTGGGTAAACTTGAGCACATCACTTGACCTCTCTGAACTTGTTTTCTTATCTATAAATGATGCTACCTTTGTAGAATGAAGATGTTTAGTCAATAGTGGTGGCTGTAAAAAAGTGAAGGATTTTTATTTGGGAGCTGAAAGAAGGGAAGGGACTAATTCAGGACCACAGAGAGAAACTGCATCTCCCTCCTGTGAGTTCCCTACGCTGAATGGGACACAAGCATTTCAAGCTGGAGAAATGTCTAGTCTAGACTGTTCATTCACTAAAGAAGGAAATGGGACCAGAGAGGGGAAATGAGTTGCTCAAGGTGACCCAGCAAGTGGGGCCAATGTGGGCCCAGAGCCCAGGCTGTGCACAAGGTCCCCCTGCCCAGCTGCCTTGCTTGCTCATCCAGTCCCTTGGTTTTGTCTCCCCCAGTGAGTGGGTGCAGAACGGCCCAGCTTCCTTCCTGCCGCCCTGCCTGCCGTCTGCCACGTTGGCAGCCGCCTGCAGCCTTCTCGCCCCTGCTGCTGCTGCTGCTGATGCGGCATCAGACTAGACCAACCCGCAGAGAGTTTGCCCAGAGCAGCCAGGGCTGCTGGAGCTGGGGCTGGGCTGGCTGACTCTGCCAGACAGGAGGGAGCTAGCCAGCCGGCGGAGGGAGGGAACAAGGGCTGAGCCAGCCTCCAACCTTCCCAGCCCTTCTCCACTCTCACCAGCCAAGGGGGGAAGGCTGGGACTAGGGTTGGGGGCCAGGGGGCTGCAGTGTCTCAGCCTGAGGTTCAGACAGCTGGGTCTGCCCCATGGGAACTTGTACACATACGTGTATGCATGGAAGAGCATGTTGAGGGTGATTTGTGAGTCTGTGTTTACACTGACACAGAGAGCCACCGTGTGTTTATGTAAGCACAAGGGAAAACTGAGTGTGTCCGGAGTTGGAACACAGGCTAAGGACAGAGAAAGGCTGCCTAGCAGTGTGTGCACATGGAAGCCAACGTGTACCACATCAGTGACAAGGAAACTGTATTTGCACAAAAGAGTTAGCACATGTGCCTGAGTTTGTATTTGTCGTGTCTGAGGATGTTGGGAGCCCCGCGACTCTGTTACGGTACACAAGAGAATAACCACATAACCCTGGGTATGGGCTTGTGTGTGCGCACACAAGGGATAAGGATTGTGCATACGAAATGCTTCGTGGAACTGTGATTTTGTGCATGTCTCTGTGCCCACAAAAATACCGTGTAACCATGTGGGTTAGTCCTTATGTCCAGCGGGTGGACATGTGGCATCTCTGTCTATGGACTTTGTAAATATATTATTATTATTTTGGTACTGGGAATTGAACCCAGGGGTGCTGTACCATTGGGCTAAATTCCCTTTTTTATTTTGTATTTTGAGACAGGGTCTTGCTAAGTTGCCCAGGCTGGCCTCGAACTTGTGATCTTCCTTCCTGCCTCAGCTTGAGTAGCTGGGATTACAGGCATGTACCACTGTGCTCCGTGTGTGTGGTGATGTGGGAGACACAGTGCAGGGCTGTCTGTGCTTGGCTGCGTGTACAGGGAGTAGGCAGCACAGGCATTGTGTTCCCGTGGCTGCATTTACACAGGGTGGCGGTGCTGGTGGTGATGGAGGTGATGGTGATGGTGCTGTCAGGAGACACTGTGCTATGGGTTTGCACTTGTTTCTCTGTGTGGCAAGGCCTGTGCGTGGCTGTGCGTGGCTGTGAGCCCTGTATGCTGGAAACCGCGTGCTTCTGAGGCTGTGCTGAGCTGAGCACAGGAAGGGGGGGTGGATTATATGGCTGTGTTGGTGCTTGTCTGTGAGCCTGGGGTCAGATGCGCTCCATGTGCTACCTCCTGTGTGCACAGGTGGCCGCTGTGTCCAACCGTGTCTTTGTGTGTTTCGGGTCGCCTGAATGTGCACAGGAGGAGGACATGTGGGGGGTGGGGGGCTTGAGTGCGTGCTGGCGCAGGCCCCTTTAACGTGGCAAGTCTAAGAAATGTCAGCCTTCTTGGCAGCAAATCTGGGCTTGGTTCCACTGGGGGTGTCTGCAGAGAGGGGCTCTTAGAAGGGACGTGCTTGAGCGAGAGAGACAGGAAGGGAAGGGGGGGCCAGCCCCAGCTCGGGGTTTCCAGGAGGGAAAGCCAGACATTGGAACTTGTCAGCGTTACCTCCTTCCCTGCCCCCACCTCCCCACGGCTGCCTCCCCTCCTGGCGCCTGAAGGCTGTTGGCAGACGGACGGACAGACAGTGCACACATAGACTGGCTCAGTGGCACAGAGCCCAAACCCAAGCCCCTAAATACACAGGCCTGGACACCAAGGTCCAGAGAGGGTGGAGGAAGTGTCTGAATCTTGGAGGAGCACATGTGTTTATGGGGGCTGGGGAGAGCTGCCTCTGGTGCTTCAACCCAGACCAGCAGGCCTGGGAGGGGGAGGAGCTGCTGGGGGGAGCCTCTGAGGAGGGGGCTTTTGTGGCTTGAACCAGGTTCCCAAAGCTCCCAGGCTTTCTCCCTGTTTACACAACTGCTGCAGCATCTGAGAATCCCCTTGCTTCAGAAATCACCCGCTGCAACTCCCTATTTTTACTGAGACAGAAAAGGCCCAGAGTGGGGCAGCAACTGATTCAGGGTCACACAGCAGAACCAGGACTAGAACCCAGGGTTCCTTCTCCCAGTCATGTCTGATATGCAGGTTTGCCCAGATGCCAGTTAGTCCTATCTTCCCCTTGGCTCATTTAGCTCTTCTTCCCACCAGGTCTTTAGGATAGAACAATGATTTCTCTCTCTTTCTGGTCCCCAAGTGATATGTCTGTCAGCCTGTTACTCCCTGTGTTTGAAACAAGAGCTCTGATACTATCTAGCAGAACCCAGAAGAAAAGAGGAGAGCTTAGTAGCCAGGCACAGTGGCACATGCTTATAAATCCAGCTACTTGGGAGGCTAAGGCAGGAAAAGTACAAGTTGGAGGCCAGCTTGGGCAACTTAACAAGACCCAGTCTCAAAATAAAAAATAAAAAGGCTGGGGATGTAGCTCAGCAATAGAGTACCTCTGAGATCAATTCCCAGTACCTCCCTGCACCCTCCCCCCTGCAAAAAAAAAAAAAAATAAGAAAAAGATAAAAAGAGCTTGGTTCTGGGTCAAAGGCTATCAGAGAGGTAGGGGTGGGATAGGGAGATGGAGAAATTGAAGAAAGGAAGAAGGTGAGAAGAACAAAGAGAGAAAGCAGGCGACAGATCTGAGAAGCACAGATTCTCTGTCTCTACCTCCAGCCTGGGCACCAGGGTAACTCCCTGGGCTCAGCCCCCAAGCCCTGGGCCAGCAGGTTTGGAATCTTAGGGCGGCCTTCCAAGTACATACCTGGGAAGTGTGGCCACACCTGCCTCACAATGAGGGGCACTGGGATGGGCGGGGCAGCCAGGCCTGGGTATGAGCTGACTGGGTTTCTTTGGAGCATGGTGGTTGGGTGTGTTATGTGAACTTGTGAGTTTTCTAGGACAAATGAATGTGTACGCCCGTGAATGTGTGACAAGCAGGCTGGGACTTCAAGCGGAAGAGGGAGGACTTCAGGAATGTGTTTGTCTTTCTGTGACAGGCAGGGGATGGTTGTATGTGGGGGGTTGTGTGAATCTCACATGCTCTGTGAGGCTGTATTGTGTGTATGTGTGTAGGAAAATTGTGCAGCTATGTACAGTGGTGTGTATGTGACTGATTTATGTATATGGTGTTTGAATTGCTTGAATGTATGTGATGTGTGCAATTGTATATATATATGCAGCTGTGTATGTACATTATGTCTGTGTTTCTGTGATGGTTACAAGGCACATGTGTTATCTGTGAATCTTAACTTTGGGTTGTGCATGTAGTTGTGTATATTTGTGGGCAGTGTTAGGAGCTGTTCATATGTGTGGTTGTATATTTTAGAGGTTAGGAGCTTATGTGTGGTTTTCTTTCTTTCTTTCTTTCTTTTTTTTTTTTTGGTACTGGGAATTGAACCCAGGGTTGCTCTACCACTGAGCTACATTCCCAGCCCTTTTTATTTTAAGACAGGGTCTCACGAACTTGCTAAGTCTGGCCTTGAACTTGTGATCCTTCTGCCTCAGCCTCTCCAGTTGCTGGGATTATAGGTGTGCACTACTGTGCCTGGCTATGCGTAGTTCTTGAAGGATACTTTATTTTTTATTGTCAAACTTCCCTTATCAGAATGTAAACTCTGAGGATTGAAATTTTCCTCTCTTTCGCTCCGGTATCCTTAGTGTTGAGAATAGCACCCAATGTGTAGCAGGCACCAAATACATATTTCTCGAATGAATGATGAACAGGTATGTGCATGCTTGGCTAGATGTGGGAAATGTGTTATATGTGTGAATCGTGTGCGTCTGGGTGTGCGAATGGCTACATTTTTAGAGTGTCCTGGTGTGAGGCTTCTGGCACAAGTGACTGTGAACCAAGCGCGTACATAGGTACATGTGTATGTCGAGAAGTGTGACTGTGTCCCTGAAGCTGTGAGCACTGTGAGTGTTGGGGGACGTGGCTGTGTGTGAGCACAGTTGTGTGTACATGTGCATGGGGGCGGGAAGGCTCTGTCGGCTTCTCCCAGCCTTCAGCACTCACTCAGCTTCACCCCAGGTCGCCTGCTGCGAAATGTCAGTGGCAGAGAAGCTAAAAATATCCACTCTCCTCCTTCTGCTCACTGCTTGGGCTGATGGGACTGTGGGGCCCCAGCCGGCCCCTTGGGCCCTGGGGGAGGAGGAACTGTGGGATGAGGGGGTGGGGCGAGGGGAAGGAGAGGAGGCCCTTCTCAGCGCACACCCTTCCCCCTTTCCTTTAGGGCTCCAAAGCCAGGCCCCAGGCTCACCTGCTTCGGGAAGTCCTCAACAACCCTGCAGAAGCTGCCACATGCTCATGAGTGCCTATGTGTGTCTGTCTATCTATAGTGTCCAGATCTGCCTGGGAGACAGCTATGGCCTTTATCAGATTAGGGGCTCCTGGAGCAGAACTGTGCTTCTTCTGTCAGTCCAGGGACACCAGAGGACGGAGCCCGGCCTCTCCCTTCAGACAGGGAACTCCCAAGAAAATTGCTGGTGCTGACCCCTAGGGTCAAGGGTCAGGGATGCAGCTCGGGCCCTACACAGGTTCACCTGACCCTATTCTAGGTCCATTAGGAACCTCTGACCCCAGAGCAGATCTGCTGCTACTCAGGGCTGGTGGCCAGAGAAGAGTTACCTCTGCCCACACCACACCCTAGGCTGGCACGTGTTTGTGCTATGGATACTTGTGTGGGTGCAGGTGGAACGTGTCAGGGCCTGTGGTCCTTTGGGGACCTATGCCTCTTCACTTGTTGGGCTCCTGGGTGTGTCTTTGCCTGTGTCAGTGGTGTCGGTCGCTGCCTGCCTTGGGCATCGTGGGCAATCCGTAGAAATTTGGTGAGCCATGTGTTTCTCCGTGTTCTAAAGTGTGCAAGTGGTGACTCCCTATGTGGGTTTCTGTCTTTTGTCCTTCAGGCCTACAAGCACCAGCAGGCATTATTAGCTGTATGTACTTGAGAGTTGTTTGGTGTGTTGGTGTGTTTAAGTGTGTCTCTGTCAGATGGTCAGGGTCTGTTTGTCCTCTGTATCAAGGAATCTGTGGGTATCTCTCTCTGTGTGTTGGTGTTTTAGTCACTAGATGACTGTTTTTCTGTGTGTCTGTCTGGATGTTATGTCCCAGGGCATCTCTGTGCTGGTGTTGTGTGTCTGTGTCACTTTGATTTTATGGGTCTGTACATCCATGTGTCCCTGTGTATGCTGACCCCTGTGTATGTTCCTCTGTATGGGTTGGCTTCTGGGTTCCCCTCTCTTTTTCTTAGTTTTCCACCATTCCGTGTTAAAGGGGTGTGTGTGTGTGTGTGTGTGTGTGTGCGTGCACACACACACACACATACACACACACGCACGCAACAACTTTCCCTAACTACAAAGCCTCCAGCCCTGAGATCTCTCCTCTTTCTCTGTTGGATTTGAGGTAGGAGCAGAAGCAAAAAGGGCAGGCAGGCATAGGGCCATGACAGCCAGGGCCAGGTCCAGGCGCCACGAGGGCCCTGCCTCAGCTTTCCTCCAAGCAAGCGCTAAGCCAGAGCCTCGGTTACATGTAAACACCAGCTGTGTCAAGACAGTGCAGCTTCTTCTAGGTCAACAGACAGCTGTGGGGTTGCTAGGCAACTGCCTGGCTCCCCCCCTCTTGAGCCCCCCTCCCATTGCCTCTACCTGCAAACCCTCTGCTGGCGCTGCCCCCACCCCAGAAAGGGCCTCACCCCTCCATGCCAATTAACACAGCAGGACTGAGGGAGTAGGGGGTCAGAGAAGCTCTGGGACTGGGATCAAGGTATAGGGAGGTATTAACCCTTCCAGTGCCACCACCTCCTCTCCCAATCCTCAGTGCAGTTCTCCAAGGTCCCCCACCTCACCAGATGAGGGCCAGCCTGGAGTGATGAGGGGCAGATAATGAGAGATGGGGGACGGACACCCACCCTCAGGTCAAACCAGGCCTGGAGAGCTGCTGGAAGCAGGAGTGGAGTGCGACTGCTCGGGCTACTGGTCAAGTTACTCCCCACCATCCCCAGCCAAGCCTGGGGAAGAGACTGGAAGACCCAGTGGCAACGCAGGGTTAAGCACCCCTTTTCTTTCCCCATCCTCTCTCAGGATGGCCGCCCCCATTTCCAAGGCAGCACCTGCGCTCCCAGCTGCCATGCCCGCTTGGTGCCTACGCCCAGGCCAGCCAGGCCCGCCGAAGCCGGGCCCTCACTCTTGCGCCCCCGCGCCGCCTTTCGCAGGCGGGCCTCTCTGGGGAGAGGGAGGCCAGGCGCCCCGAGGCCACTCATGGGGCTCGTGCCCTGAGTGGGGTGCGTAGGCCGAGGCCGCGGGCCGGGTGACTTGGCGAGAGCTGGAGGAAGGAGTGGGAGGAGAGCGCGACCGGCGGGGGGCAGCTGTGGGGCAGCGCCTGTGGCGCGCATTAGTATGCGGACCGCTCCGCGCGCCATGGCAACCGCTCCCCCCGCGCCGCGCGGGCCGGGCAGCCCCGGGCGCAGTGCGCACCTCTCCTCCCACAGGTGGCGGCGCGCACCGGCGGGCAAGCACGCACGGGCACGCATAGTCGGGCCGCGGGGTGCCTGGGGGCGTGCCCAGGGCTCCAGGTGCGCTAGGGCCCTGGCCCCCCTAACTGCCACCTATGGGCGTGTCCCCAGGTGCTCCAGAGTGAGGCCCTGAGGGAGGAGTGTGTACCTGAGGTTGTTCTGCCTGCGCCTGGGTGTGTCCCTGGAGGGGGGGGGGTGTCCCTCAGTGTGCCCATTGTGCCTCTGTCTCTGATTGTCCTTGAGGGTTTATGCTTGTCTGTGCTCATTTGCCTCCGTATCCCTGAACGCATATGGCTATGAGTGTGATTGCCAAGGTGCACCGACTGTACTTGTGTGTTTGTATATCTGTTCCAGTTTGTGATTGCACCTATTATCTTTGTGTCTGTGTGTATGTGCTGAAGATCTATGTTTTGTGTCCCTGTGTATGTCCATAGCTCTGGGTTTTCTCTGGAGGAATGCCCTGGGTATGTCTGACATCGTATATCAGTGTCTGATGAGTATTTTTGGGTGTGCCTTTGTTAATGAGCACGTGTGTGTGTGTGTGTGTGTGTGTGTGTGAGATCCATTGATACCTGCAAGTGACCCTCTGTGTCTGGCATTCTTGTGTGTTTCTGGGCATGGCTGTGTGAGCGGTTTTGTACCTGTGTGTATGTCCCCATGAATGTCCTCAGGAACCCACCTCTGCACATATGTCATTGTGTGTTCCTGTGAGCACCCTGAGTGTGTCCTGGAGTGTGGCTATGTCCAGGGGCTGCTGGCTCTTTGCCCTCCTTGGCTTCACTCCCTGCTGCCTGAGTGAGTCCACACCTGCTCCCGGAGCACTGGGCCCCTCCCCCCACCTGGCAAGGACAAGGAAGGACACTGAGACAGAGGCAGACATGGAGGCAGAGACAGACACAGAGGGGGACACAGAGCCAAGTAAGCTGGAGAGGTGGAGACCCAGAGTCATGTGATCAGCCTCATAGTCCAAGACCCAGAAGAGAAACAGAGATGCCAAGATCCGGACATTAGAGAGAGGGACACTCAGAATCACACAGAGACCCAGAGCACCAAGTCCGGAACTGCTGGAACAGAACAGAGATCAAGGATGTGGCTCTTGAGCCTCCCGCCAGCCCTCCCACTCTCAAGTTTCCAGCCCCAGCTGTGCCTCCCCCACATACCCAAGGCAGATTTCTCCTGGCCTCAGAACTGGAATCCAGCCTCCTCCTTACAGCTGGCTGTGTGTGTGTGTGTGTGTGTGTGTGTGTGTGTGCGCGCGCGTGTGGGCGCGCGCGCGTGTGTGTGCACGTGCATGTGTGCACACGGCGTCTGTGTGGTCTGAGCTGGTACCTACCTTGCACACAGCCCTCTTCCCCCATTGTTGTTCATATTTTCACAGGTCTGTGTCATGTACACTTTTACATATCTACACATGCCACATAGTCACACTAATTTAAACCCAGAAACATGCCCTGGGCCTTCCTGTTTATCACATCTGCACATAGGGCCAGAAGACCTAACATGTCCACAGCCATACAGGTAAGTCTCCCCTAAGCTCTGCCAGTCAGCTGCTCAACCTTCAGCAACCATTAAGGGGGTCCACATGGCTGCCCCTCACAAGGAAAGACACCACCAGTATGTAAGGTCCATCAGACTGTACACTCAAAGACAGATGCCATTTGACTTGTTCACTGTTGTATTCCCACCCAATTGCCTGAACCAGTGTCTGGAAACTTGCAGGTGCTAAGAAATATCTGTTGAATGAATGTTCACACTGTATCTCCAGCAGTCGGCACTTGGTGAAAAACACTATGGATCCACAGTGTCCAAACAGGAAGGCATCATAGGCATACCTAGAACCACACATTCAATATCAATGTGTTACATAGGGGTTGCTTATGTGCAGGACACTCAGCACAATCCCTAGGTCAGAGGTTCTCCACTTTGGCTGCACATGAGAACAATGTGAGGAACTTTTAAACATCCCCTGATGCCCAGACCCCATCCCAGATCAAAAAACCTAAACTCTTGGGGTAGGACTTGGGCATCAGGATTCCAAAGCTTTCCAGTGATTCCTTCCTATAGGCTGGTCAAGAACCACTGACCTAGGTGAACAAACTGGAAAATCTTGATAACCGGGTTATTACCAGAGACAGGAGTATAGAGCAGGGTTTAATCATTTTTTCTTTTTGGTTCTGAGGATGAACACAGGAACTTTAGAACATACTCCACCACTGAGTTACACCTGCCAATCCCTGGGTGCTCACTTTTTTTTTTTTTTTTTTGGTACCAGGTATTGAACTCAGGGGCACTTGACCTCTGAGCCACATCCCTAGCATTATTTTGTATTTTATTTAGAGACAGGGTCTCACTGAGTCGCTTAGCGCCTTGTTGTTACTGAGGCTGGCTTTTTTTTTTTAAATTTTAATATTTTATTTTTTAGTATTTGGTGGACACAACATCTTAGTTTGTATGTGGTGCTGAGGATCGAACCCGGGCCGCATGTATGCTAGGCGAGCGCGCTACCGCTGGAGCCACATCCCCAGCCCCCTGAGGCTGGCTTTGAACAGCCTCCTGAGCCACTGGGATTATAGGGGTGTGCCACCGCGCTCCGCGCAGGTCCTTACTTTTTTTGTTTTTTAGTTGTTGATGGGCCTTTATTTGTATGTCGTGCTGAGAATCGAACCATCACGCATGCTAGGCTACCACTGAGCCACAACCCCAGCCCAGGTCCTCACTTTTAACAGTACAGTGAAGCAAAGCTCTGACTCCTGAACCAGACTGTTTGCATCCTGCCCCTCCACACACTGGGGAATTGAACCTAGGGGTGATCTACCACTGAGCTACATCCCCAGCTTTTTTTTTAAAATTCCATTTTGATTTTAAGACAGGATCTCCCTAAGTTGCTGAAATTGGCCTCAAATTTGCCATTTTCTTGTCTCAGCTTCCCAAGTAGCTGAGATTAGAGACGTGCTACGAACCTGGTAACATTGTTTAATTTGAACTCTGGTGTCACCATTTACTTACTGAGTGATTTTTGCAAATTACCTCTTTCCACTTGACTTTCCTGTCTGTAAAATGGGGAAAATGGGGATAGTAATCATTCCAATGAAGCCTCATGGCATTCATTGTTCCAGACACCAAATTAATGAATTAGTAAACATATAAAGTGTTTAGAACACTTGGCATGTAGTAAGTGCTATATTGTTTTGGTATGTATGAGATGCTAGAGATCAAGCCCAGGACCTGAAGCATTCTAAGAACATTCAGTGTCACTGAGTAACATTCCTGGCTTGGCTCTAAAAATTTTTATTATAGAATGGATTAATTTTTTTGGTTTTATAAGTAGAATTTTTTTTTCTTTTTTCTCCCTGGTGCTGGGTATTGAGTCCAGGGCCCTGTACCTGCAAAGCATGAGCTTCTCCCCAGTTCCAAGCCGAAGTTTTTTTCTTTAAATTGTTATGAAAAAGCAGAGATGTGAAATCAATCTTTGGGCTCACCTACTTCTGCTATTTCCCATGTGACTGTAGACTATCACTCTAGGGACAAGTCACTTATTCCATGTCTCTGAACTTGTCTGCTCATCTGTAAATAATAGGAATCTTTCTCTACCTCAAGAATTATTTTGAGAGTGCTTGCCTTGCATGTACAAGGCCCTGGGTTCAATCCCCAGCACCACCAAATAAAAAAATTATTTTGAAAAGTAAGTACTTAATGGAAATATTTAATAAATGGTGGCAAAACCCAAATATCTTGGAGACACATAGTCTTTTTTTCCCTACTACTGGGGATTGAACCCAGGGCTTCACACATACTAAGCAAGTACTCTACTATTGCGCTCAAACCCCAGTCCTTTTTATTTTTAAAATTTATTTGATTTTATATTTTTTGTTACTAGGGATTGAATCCAGAGACATTAACCACTGAACTACATCCCCAGATCTTTTTATTTATTTTTCATTTTAAGACAGGGCCTCGGGCTGGGGATGTGGCTCAAGCGGTAGCGCACTCGCCTGGCATGTGTGCGGCCCGGGTTCGATTCTCAGCACCACATACCAAAGATGTTGTGTCCACCGAGAACTAAAAAATAAATATTAAAAATTCTCTCTCTCTCTCCTCTCTCACTCTATCTTAAAAAAAAAAAAAAAAAAAAAAAGACAGGGCCTCACTTAGTTGCTTAGGACCTTGCTAAGTTGCTGAGGCTGGCTTTCAACTTGAGATTCTCCTGCCTCAGCCTCCTGCTGGGCTTTATTTTTTTTTAAAATTTTGAGACAGTCTTGATAAATTGTTCATGATGGCCTTGAGCTTGTCATCTTCCTGCCTCAGATTCCCAAGTAGCTGGGATTCCAGGCATGCCCACTGTACCTGGTTGCCACGTCTTGATACATTCTGGGATTGTGTGGCATTCCGGCTGTGGTAGGGCCCCCACCTCTAAAGAAAACAAATCAGGGCTGGGGATGTGGCTCAAGCGGTAGCGCGCTCGCCTGGCATGCGTGCGGCCCGGGTTCGATCCTCAGCACCACATACCAACAAAGATGTTGTGTCCGCCGAGAACTAAAAAATAAATATTAAAAATTCTCTCATTCTCTCTCTCTCTCTCTCATTCTCTCTCTCTCTCTCTCTCTCTCTCTAAAAAAAAAAAAAAAAAAAAAAAGAAAACAAATCAAAATAAGCCACCCTATCCCTGCTTCACCCACATGGTAAGGTCTTTGCTACCCTTTCCTCAGGGACCTCAGGGCCTAAGAGCACAAAGAATCTTACATCCCAAATGCTAGATCTTTGGCCCTGGAAGGTCTCTGGAGTCTGATCTCCAACATACATCTTATCCCTCCTCACCCTTTACTAAGCATTAGTCCCTAGACTGAGACCATCTCTGCCCCAATCTCCCTTTCTCCCTCTGACCTTTCTCTTCTTTTCTTTTTTTTTTTAAATTTTATTTATTTACTTATTTTTTTAGTTCTCAGCAGACACAACATCTTTGTTTGTATGTGGTGCTGAGCATCGAACCCGGGCCGCACGCATGCCAGGCGAGCGCGCTACCGCTTGAGCCACATCCCCAGCCCCTCTCTTCTTTTCTTACGGAGCCCCAGGCCTCCCTGTCTGATTCTCTTCTTGTGGTGAACATGTCCTTCGAGTTAAGGAGTACCCTTGCTATGATCCCTTCTAAACTCCCAAGTCCTTCACGGGTCTCCCTTCCTTACTCCAATTCCTGAGCTCCTGCCCCATGACCCTTCACTACCCTTCATCCCCTTTTGAGGCCCATCTTGTGTGGAGCCCCAATCCCTTCCACTGAATAACCCCACTGCCCTCCTCTGAGCCCTCAGTCAGACACCAGGTCTCACCTTCTCAGGGAACCCTGATTCTCTTAGAAGCCAACTCTGCCCAGCCTGCCCTACCTGGCCGGCTGCCGTGTCTTCTGCTAACTCATCAGCTTCTGAACACACTCATCTTTTCATTGCAGGTGATTCTTAGGGCTGTAAACAGGCTTTTCTTAGGTTGGCCTAGCCAACCACACCCCCCACTGGATTCTCTGATGCCCCCACCTGCTCCTCCCAGCCTTCTTCCAACCCCAGAGTGACCTTTCCTAAGCTCTTTCCCCTCCCTGAACACATGCAGTATCTACTCCAAACAGACTTAACTAGGCTTCTACCTTCTGCCACCCTCTTTCACACCTCTGGGCCTTTTCACATGCTCTTTCCTCCTCCAGGAATTCTCTAATTTTTCTGCTTATACTCTAGGTGGGGCCTTTAAAATCTTCCTCCTCTGGGAAGTCTCCCAGGGTCTTACAGTTTCCTGCCCCAATTTCCAGCTGCACAGGGGACAGTCGGCTTGAATGTGATGGTCTCTCCCTTTGCACACAGGAGGGTAGGACAATGTCTTCATCTTGGCAGGTCCATGAGCCTTTATATTTAGCACAGAGGCTGCGTTTTTCAGGACCTGTGACCGAGTCCTCCAGCCTCTTCCAGACAGGGATATCCAGAAAGTGGGGTGTGTTTATCCCTCAGACCAAGGGCTCAGCCAACTCTCTCCAAGGCCTAGGACTTGTTGGTTGGGTCAGGGAGGGCAGGCCACCTCTTGTTGTCTCCCTGAGCTTCACTGAGGGGGGACAAGAAGCCACACTCAGCAGAACTTTAACAAAATGGGTCATGAGAAAAACTCTTTAAGACCAAGAGGCCAAAGAGGGTTTCAATAGGAAGAGAATAGTCCAGAGCTCCCTGGTATCAGGGAGTGGGAAATGGCTTAGCCCTTCTAGGCCCAGCAGAAACAGGCCCACAGTTGGGAGTTCTCTTTTTTTCATAGCTTACCAAAGCTGCAAGGAAACACAGACTTGGTATTTGGGGTTCAGTGGGAAAAGAAAAGAGGAAGGTAGGGAAACACTGGAGTGACTGGCCTGCTCATAGTTTTGTGTTTTGCACAGCAGATGTGGGTGAGCTGGGATAAAATGAAGGGCTTGAAGGCAGAGGAGACCTAAGACTTGGGGTGAAAGGGAGATACACAAACAGGGCACACTGCAGTCCTAGGGGAAGGGGTCTTGCAAGGTTTCTTGGATTTGGAATGAGGGAACTGTGGGGCCTAAAGGCCAGGAAGACATGTGATAAATAAAGGGTCTAGGGGCAGAGCCTGGGGACTAGGATGGAATAGGGAATGCTGAAGGAGGAGAGATCCAAGACCCATATCGGGGCTCTTTAGGGAGTGGAATCCAGATTTGAGGACATAAAAGAGGATCCAGAAAAAGAGCAATCTGGGAGTTGGGATACAACAGAGGGTCTTAGAATCAGGGAAGTTCAAGGACCAAAGTGAAATGAAGACCAAGAGGCAGAATCCTTGAACCTGGGGCAGACTGCATAGACCAGGGGCCAAGAAGTCCTAGGAAGCAGAATAGAGAGCTCAGAGGCAGGAGGAGGGCCTAGGGCAGGAGTGGAATGGGAGAGCTAAAGGCAAACAGGGGAGATCCAGGGCCTGGGGTGGGATGTGAGGGCCCAGGTGCAAAAATGACCCAAGTCTCAGGCAGAAGGGAGAACTCGGAGGTAGAGAACATATGTAGGTGGGTCAGCTCTCAGCTCCTCTGGGGAATCAGTGGCTGGTGACAAATTCCAGCTGTGTCCCTTCCACTCCATCCACCCTCACGCACCCCTTCACCCCTTTTCACAAGACACAAGGTTAGTTTTTTTTTTTTTTTTGCTTTTTTTCATTTCTTTTTAATACAAACTTGGATCTTTGGGTGTGTCCTGCCAACAGAAAACAACAACAACAACAGAAGAGAAAACCCAAAAGAGTGAAAAATAAGAAAGAAAGGAAAAAAAAAAGAAAAAAAAAAAAAAAAAGCTCCCGCAAGAGGTTCTTCACCCTCCCCCCCACCATGCGAATTTGCACACCACGGGACCACAGCAGGTTTACAGAATGCAATATACAATCCACGATTTATAATAAAACAGTATATACAATAAATAGGATATTGTTCATTTTTGTCAAACGACCTGTAGATAAATTTCTCAGTGCATACTTGCAGGGGCTCTGGACACCTGGAGGCCCCGCTCGCAACCTCTTGCACACGCTCGCTCTCTCGCTCTTTTTTTTTTTTTGTCTTTTTCTAAAACTGTGTTTGTTTTTTAAGTTTTGTACATTTTTAAAAAGTATTTACAATTGCTGGTTTTGTGCAGAAAGGGCTCACCTTCGGCTTCTGCGTGGAGAGATGGGTTGGGGGTGGGGGAGGGGGGCTGTAGGGGGTACAGGGAGGCGGGGAGGCAGAGGGGCAGGTGCTCCTGGCAGAGGACGATGTGGATGCTGGGAGGGGTCTTGGCGTTGGTTTTCTGAAAGCTGCAAAAAATACAAGAGGCAGAAGTCAGTGGCAGACACAGACCATGAACTCTGAGACCTGGGAGGCTAAGAGGGAGACTACTTGATTCTTATTTATTTTTGGGTTCTGGGGACTGAACCCAGGCCTGCACTACCACTGAGCTATATCCCCAGCCCTTTTTATTTTTTGAGACAGCATGTAAATTGTGAAGGCTGGCCTCAAACTTGTGATCCTTCCACTTCAGCCTTCTGAGTTGCTGGGATTATAGGCATGTGCCACTAAGCCTGGAGGGACCACTCAATTCTTTTTATTGGTACTGGGGATTGAACTCAGGGGCACTCAACCACTGAGCCACATCCCCAGCCCAATTTTGTATTTTCTTAGAGACAGGGTCTCAAGTGAGTTGCTTAGTACCTCGCCATTGCTGAGGCTGGCTTTGAACTCGAGATCCTCCTGTCTCAGCTTCCCGAGCTGCTGGGATTACAGGCAGGACCACTGAATTCTTAACAAGATTGTAGAAGAAGTTAACGCCATTATTCCTTATCCTAGAGACTTCAAACCAGCCCCCCCCCCCCACTGCTTTTGGCCTTCTTTGAGCTCAGTTTCCTCATCTCTAAAACAGAAATGCCCAAGCCCTTTACCAAGAGGTGAAGGATGTGCTGCATAAAAAGCTGGAGTACCAAGCAGTAGAGCTTGGGCTCTGGAGTTACACCAGCTGAGTTCAAATGCTAGCACCATCATTTAATAGTCCTAGTACCTTGGGTAAGATGTTGAACTCCTTTGCTTTTTTTTTTTTTTTGTCTCTGCTGGATATCAAACCCAGGGTCTCCCATGTTTTAAGTACATCCCCAGCCCAAGACAGTGAATTTCTGTGAGCCTCAGTTTAGTCATCAGTACAGAGGGGATACTAGAGCTACCCAAGAGGTTTATTAGCAGGATTCAGTGGTTTTAGGTCAGAGGAAACCTAGTATACAAGTGTATAATAAATTGAACTAATTACTCCTTGTTATTATTTTCCTGGAGCTAGCTGAGCTCTCCAAACCTCTGTTTCCTAATATCACAATGAGTTTGTTTAGCCATTCCTCCAACCTAGGCTGGAGAAAGACATAGGAAGAGGGCCTTCACCTAGCACAGGTATGAACAGGTGCTTCAATTTCTTGTAAATGCACCCCTTCCCAGCCCCGTGCATGCCATTCTGTTCCTTAGAGGTGAGTTGTCTGCACAAAGGGATCAAAACTGCCCAACATGATACCCTCTGTGTTTGGTGGAACACTGCCTTTCTGAAGTTCAGAAACCCCCAAGTTCTCAGTCCCCAGAACCGCCAGACACTAGAAGATGAGCATACCCCCTTTTCCCAGATACTCCTAGTCATGTTTGTGGGGCCCCAACTTCCTTAACCAGACCCACAGCCTGTCTAGACTCACTGAATTCACAGTTCTGCTGGGGTGAGTGACAAGTGGCCAGGATAGGGCTAGGCTCCATCATTACAGCTCCAGCCATTAGCCTGCCAGCCTCATAGAGCCCTGAAACTCCCACCCTCAGTGACTATTTCCTCCAGAATTGAGGGCGGGCTGGGGGTGCTAAAACTGCCTCCTAAGCCTCCTCTGTGAGCCACCCATCCTCCCCCACGCCTGCCTGCAGGAGCCAGGCAGCGACAGAAACCTCGCCTCCCTTGTACTTTCTTGGCTTCCTTTTCCAACAGGGCTGCATTGACATTCTGCTCAGCCTCAGCTGCTGTCTGCTGGGCAGTCAGCCCCGAGGACGACTTTTGTCCTGAGATTGGACTTGCCAGGACTCCCCCGAGGGCCAGAGGGACCAGGTGGGCTCCTGCAGAGGGGGGGGGCAGCACCCCATCCTGGTGATCAGGCCATGTACCAAGTGGAGGTGTGGGAGGGCAAAGGGCCACAGGCTGTGAAGCCAGCAGGTCTGCAGTGAAGGAAGGACAGGGCATTCACAGGGGCAAGCAGTGTGCATGCTAGGGGGACAGCTGTATGACAACTGGAGTGTTAGGCAGAAGAGCGCTCTTGGGGCTGGTAGGGTGCCATGGGGTTGGATGTCAGCTCTCCACAGTTAGGGTGATAAGCAGGACCAATTGCAGAGATTAGGGGACTGAACTATGGCATCTGGGTACCACAATCAGCAGAGAGCTAAGGATCTCCATCTAGAGGCTGGCCTTACTGCAGTTGAAGGACAGTTGCCAAGCTGAAGAATCTCTGTGGGTGACAAGTGAGGGGAGATTGAGGGTGGGCTGCTCTAAACCATTCAGCACACTCATGGTGACAAACTCCAACAATGCCCACTCCCTATAAGGGCCCAGGGCAGGCTGGGAGTCTCTGCACAAATCCCTGGCCCCCCTGCCCCCACCAGCCCTTAGCCACTGCCAGTGACCCTCTCCAAGCCAGGTCTCCATGGTGATCTCAGCCCAGCAGGCGGCTCCTGCCAGAACCTTCCCGTGGCCAGGCAGCAGGAGGCTTTCTCACCCTCTGCTAAGCCGCCCAGCTCAGCTCACCTACCTCCTCCCACCGCCCTCCCAGCTTTCAGGACTTGGCCAGCCAGAGACTCTGGCAGAATGTGGGAAGGGGGTGGGGAGGGAATCAAAGCCCAGGGGCTCTTGGTGGGGGATGAAGGGAGAATGCTGTGGCTGTGTGGAACCCAGACCTCACCAGGCTCAACTCTCCACAAAACAGAACCAAATGCTAAGGTGCCAGGCAGCCCAGCGCTGGGCATGAGACAAAGCAGAGACCAAGACAGCTCTGGCTCTGGCCTCTGAGAGGCTCATGGAGCAGGGGGAGCAAAGCAGAGCCCAAACCAGGCCATCCTCATGCAGGGAGACGGGAAGTCCTAGGGAGCTCAGGAAGAAAGGGGGGTCTAGCCCCAATTTGGCAGGAGGGACTGGGCTCTTAACCCACTGCTGAGCACAGTGCCCAGCACATGCTGGGGTCACGATTGTGAGTGGACTGAATGACAGAGTGATGACTGATCTAAGGCTGGTCAGCATGTCAACGTCCAGCTCAGCTCTTGTACACCTCCAGGACGCCTCCTTAGACCACCCCGTTACCATAGCTACCAGCGCACTTGTCATTCCCTACTCTGCTCCTCCAGGGCAGAGGCCTGTGTGTGGTAGCTCTGTACCCTCAATGCCAGCATGCACCTGGCCCCAGGACACCAACTACTGTTAGTAAGACTTAACCTTTTAGTGCCTCCATAAGGAACCTCAGAGCCATGTTCCACTGCATTCTCATGCTCCAGCAGTTTTAGCATCTGAGGTGCCAGGGTATTAAGTGGTTTCTGCCTGGCAGTGGGGGTGGGCATAGGTGGCACTGAAGGGCATCTGAGCATAGATTCAAAGTGCTGCAGAGGACATATAAAATCAGGTTGTTCTGAGAAAGCTGCTCTCCCCACACAACCAGCACACATTTGTGCATTCATTTAAGCAAATAGCAAACATGTATTCACACCCACTAACTGCCAGGGTCTGAGTGAAAATCTAACCTCCATTCTGGTCTCTAACCTCCAAAAGGAAATCTCAGTGTTAAGACAATACAGCAGAAGGCAATAAGAGTGCATGAGAATTGAGACTGATCTGCTGTGTGACCTAGGGCAAGGCTCTTTCCTCTCTGGGCTTCAGTTTCTAGTCTGTAAAATAAGGGCATCAAACAGGTGATGGATGGAATTTTTAGGCACCAAGATGGTGCCAAAGACAAAGAGTCGAGGCAAACTGCAGCTGCCCAGAGGTTGACCCACTTCTCCAGCACTTTCAGGCTACCAGGCCTGTGAGACACATAAATGTAGAGAGGATACTGCTTGAAGCAGAAATACCAATGAAGTAGGGTGGGTCTGGAGTCCACTGAAGTGTCACAAGTGCCAGTCACTCTGCTTCCCCTACTGCTGGACAGAGATCTAAAATATTTGCTCATGGGACCAGATGGGTTCATATTCAGTCACCCACCCACCTTATGTGATCATGTGTGTGCCTCTCATCTCCCAGAGCCTCCCGTTCCTTACCCATCCTGAGAGGAGGGGTTGCTCACACCCCGTGCCACACTCAGTCTTTCCCCCATCCCAGGTGGAGATGTCCTATATAAAGACAGGGGTCACCAGTGATGTGTGCTGGACATGCAAGTGAGGCAGGGGCCCACGAAAGACAAGTACAGAGCACCTGAGGATGTCCAAGGGCCTGCCCGGTTCCACCTTACATTGCTTCAATGACCAGGTGGACTCAGGTGATTCCCTAACCCTGGGGGAGTGGGTGAGCTTGGAGACCTCTTAAAACCCATCAATGGCTTGATGTTTGGGAGCAGTTCCTGGTGACAGTGGGGAACTGTGCCCCACTATCACACACCTATGTGTGCCACACCTATGCCCCAGAGCTCAGTCTTTCCTCTTACAGCTCTCCCATTTCGAAATGCTTTTTATTGGCTCAAGTTCATGCACACTCACACACACACCTGAAACGTCCCAGGCATGACGAGACACTGGTCTGAGGAAAGGACGTTGCACAGAGATGAGTAACCGGCCTACAGGAGTTATGGTATGGTGAGGACATTCCCAGAAGGGCTGTCATGGATGCATAAAGGGCGTGAGATTGATTGTGCCTGGGAAGGATTCTGGAATGCTTCTTGGAGGAGGTGAAACCATAGGAACTGACAGGTGGGAGACCACAGTGGGCAATCCAGGCCAGGGGACTGCAAAGACACAGGGCATGTTAGGAAAAACCCTTCAGATATCCCCCCGTCCTGAGTAGATATTCTCAGGCTAGAAAGGAAGGCCGCATGAGGGAGGCCAGGGCTGAAAAAGAGGCAGGGGCTAAAAGAGGCAGGATACCCTGAAAGAAGGCTTGAATCCCTTGAATACCATGCTAGGAAGCTGGAAAGTGAAGGATACAATCAAAAGGTGTGAAGCGGTGGAGTTGCAGGAGCAGATGTGCTTTAATCAATTCATCCAATAAATATTTTAGGGGCTCCCGACACCATGCATCTAGGAATGCTGAAGAACAAGCACTTTGGAAGCCATAATGGGGAGAATGGACTCCCCACTCATCCAGTGGGGGTGGGGTGGGTCAGAAGCCCAGATGGCAGAGGTGGGGCTCCAGCCTCTGAAGTCTCCAATTTGTCAAGACCCATTTCTTGCCTCCAAGAAGCTCTTGCTGTCTGCCCTGCTCACACAGTTCAGGAGGGTGATCCCTGGTGAAGTTCTGGGAGCGCTCTAGTCCCTCCCCTGCAAAATGATGCCCATGCCCAGGTGGAGATTTTTTTTTTTTTCTTAAATGGTGCTGGGGATTGAACCCAGGGCTTTGTGTATGCTAGCCAAGTGCTCTAACTCCGAGTTACATTTCCAGCCCTTTTTACTTATTTTGAGGGGTACTTGGGATTGAACTCAGGAGCACTCAACTACTGAGCCATATCCCTAGCCCTATTTTGTATTTTATTTAGGGACAGAGTCTCACTGACTTGCTTAGTGGCTTGCTTTTGCCGAGTCTGGCTTTGAACTAGTGATCTTCCTACTTCAGACTCCTGAGCTGCTAGGATTATAGGCATGTACCACCATGCCTGGCCCTTTATTTTTTGATAGGGTCTTGCTAAGTTGCTGAGGCTGGCCTCTACCTTGTGACCTTCCTGTCTCAGCTTCCTGAGTTGCAGAGATTACAAGCATGTGCTACAATGCCTGGCTGCCCTGTAGGCCTTTAATAAATCTGTTTATAGGCTGCAAGCCCCATGAGGGCAGGGCTCTGCCAGTCTCATTCAGCAGCACCCTCCAAGTCAGATGCAATGCTTGGCTCAGAGTGGGTTGTTAGTTGGTGCATGCTGAACACAGATTTGACCTACGCCCCCTGCCTTCCAGCACAAACACAGGACACTATGGCAGCAAAGGTTATGATGACAAAGGCAAAACTGTGTGTGTGTGTGGGGGGGAATCATGCTGTATTACAAAGTTACAAGGAAGTTTCAGATTATTTGTGTTGGGAGAGAGGCCTGGTGTGGATAACTGTGTGGACAGGATTCCTAGCTGACCCGGATCATTTTTAAGTCTGGTCTCCACTCCTCTGGGGTAGCATTTACCTTGATGCTGTGTACCCTCTCTTCCCAGGAGGACTAGGTACAGTCGCTAAGGCAAAGAATCAGGTGGTATTTCAAAAAACCCCCTCCAAAGGCCCCAAACCCATGCCAGAAAACAATACCCTTTGTAGGAGGGAAGCAGGTGCTGGAGACGGGCTCTGTGGGCCTGAGGGTCAGAGGTACGGGATCCACGCAGACTGGGTCAGAGGCCCCAGAAGTCAGTCTGTGGGGAGGTATTTATCCCCCCATCTCCCACCCACTGAGTTCGTGCTTACTGTGTGCCAGGACTGGGTGAAGTGATGTGACTCACCAGGTCACGGAGCTGGTAAGGGATGGAACCTTCCTGTGAACACAGTGGGCTCCCAGCACTGCCCTCCAGTTTCAGGGATCTGCTCTGGGATGTGGGGGGCTGAGATGAGTGTAAGAGGGTATGTTCTCGAAGAGATATTTCCAGGAAACAAGAGCTCAAAACAAGAAGGCTGGCCTAAATGCACGGCTGGAGAGGCAAGAGATAGGATCGGAGGAAGGATGGCCTCAGAGAGCAGCAGGGAGTGGGGGGTGGGAAGGGAAGAGCTGGAGCCCAGAAGAGGCAGGGCAGGACTGGCTGAGCCCTGTCGTGAGGCTTCTTGCTCAGAGCCAGAGGCAAGATCAAGTGACCTCTCGAGGTTTCAAGACACGAGAAACAAAACCCAGAGCAGCCGGGGCCTGGCCCAGGCCTGGGCATGCCTGCTGACCCCGGCTGGATGGTGGCCTTGGAAACTGTCTCCTGCTCCAGTCAGGCCCCAGCTGGTGTAACCTTGGAGGACCTGTGACATTTCTCTTGGCCTCAGTTCCAGGCCTGAAAGGGAGTAGGGAGGGGAGAGGGCCTTGGGATTCCTGAACACCTTGGAGGCCCTTCCTTTGCTGCCACCAGTCCCCAGTGTCTGGCAGGGCCGATCTTCAGCTCGCAGGGTCCCAATGTGGAGCCAGTCTGTCTGGCTCTGTTTTCTATCTAGGGGGCCAAAGAAGATGTTTGCACAGGCCCACGGCCCCCCTCCCTTGACCCACTCCAGCTCTGTCCTGTCAGCCACAGCTCTCAGCCAAGTCGTGCCCCACATTCCCCACTCTCTCCTCTGACCTTTCATCTTCTAACTCACACTGGGATGTGACCTCCCTTTGCGCAGTTTTCACTGCCTAGATTGCCCTTCCCTGTCTCCAAATCCTGCCCATCTTTCAAGGTCGAGCTCAAGTGCAGTTTCTTCCATAGGACTTCAAAATCCATTTAAAATATCAGACCCAGAAAGCAGAATAGGGTTCCTCCAGTCTGGCCCACCCTTTATCAGATGGGGAAGCAGGGACGTGGCACAGAAATGGGCAGGCACAGGGCTCAGTCCCCAGGCTCTGGAGGGGAAGTAGTATGCTTTGAATTTGGCTCTACCACACACTAACCATGGAGCCCTTGGGCAAGGATCCTGCTGTACCTATTCCTGCACTCTCTGATGGGGACAGGGAGCACTTCTAAGCTACTGTGAAGGATCCACAGGATGACGTTACACAAAGGGCCCAAAACAGATGTGTCTCTTCTCACCAAGTGAGCAGAGGAATACCCTCTGACCTAATACTGAGCTGCTTGGTCACACTCTTCATCCCTCCCTGCACCTGGGCACCTGCCACTTCCTACCAGGTGTTCTAAGGTTCTTCATGTTTTTTTTTTTTTTGTGGTGATGTTGGGGATTGAATCCCGGGCCTTGTGTGAGGCAAGCACTCTACCAAATGTGCTGTATCTCCAGCCCCAGCCTTTGTGAATGTACTTATTTTTGCTTGCTGGCATGGCTGCTGAACCCAAGGATGGGGCCATGTCTGCTTTGTCTCCCCAGCGCATGGCACTGAATGAGCATGGAGGGGCTCAAGATGCACAGCTAAGGGGAATGACTGCTTCCCCAGTGCCAGTGTCAAAACTGCTCACTGCCTGTTGGTGAGTGAGTGTGTCATTGTCTTCTCAGCTTAGGCTTTCTGTTGACAATGTGACTCCATCTATTAATTCTCCTTCCTCACCACTCTGGTCCTATATCCCAAACCCTTCCTCATTCTCATCATGACTTTAACTGGCAATGGAGAGCTGCCCTCGATGGGGGAGCCTGTGCACCATCTTTAATAAGGGAGACCAGCCAGGAACAGTGGTGCATGCTTGTAATCCCAGCAGCTTGGGAGGCTAAGACAAGAGGATGGAGAGTTCAAAGCCATCCTCAGCAATTTAGCAAGGTCCTAAGCAACTTAGTGAGTCCTTATCTTTAAATAAAATATAAAAAGGGCCAGGGATGGGGATGTGGCTTAGTGGTTAAGTGCCCCTGGGTTCAATCCCCAGTACCAAAAAAAAAAAAAAAAAAAAAAAAAAAAAGAGAGAGAGAGAGAGACAGACAGACACCACCCTGAGCCAGCAGACCTGGCCCTGCCTGCCTCGTCTCCCTGTTCAGCTTCATTTGTCTTCCCCTTGGTTCCTCAGAGCTGAGCCTCTTCCTCCTCCAGGCTGTACACACTGCTGTTTCCTCTGTCCAGAATGCTCTCCATCTAGCTGTCTAACCCCCCCATCCTTTCATGAAGCAGCTATAAGATAGGGTCAGCCTGTGACAGGCTGTCACAGCCCACAGCTTTCCTTCTCTTGCACAGTCCTTCCCACCACTTGAACTATCCAGTGCTCAGTGTCATCCCGCTTAATGTCTTTCCCTCTAAACTGGAAGCATCCTGAGGACCAGGTGCTTCATCTGTGGTGTTCAGTGTGCTGTCCCAATGCCTGGCTGCATAGATGTCTCAAGAACAACTGCATGCATCAGTTTGAGGACAGAGCGGGGCCAGAATGTGGAGCTGGATGGCATCCCAGTTCCTCCTGTGTTCAGGCCTCACTGGGTGGTTCCATTATGTATTTCACTAAGCTGTGGCCTGCCCAAATCCCCACCCGCTCATTTTCCCACCCAGAGCCTGGGAGAAACAGTTTTTGGATTATTTCACATTTCTGGATTATCCATGAGACATCTCCCCTCCAGTGAGAAGGATCAAGAGTCTGACATTTTAAACCCTAAGCAGCTTCTCCCTGGTCTGCTTCAGATCTGCAGCTCTGTTGCTTGCAATGAGACGCATGGGGAATGGAAGGCCATTTTAATCTTGGCCTGGCTTCATAAGGAAAGAAAGTATGTTGCCAAAAAAGGGAGGAAAAAAAAAAAAGTTTGGTCTATTGTGTCTGCCATGTAGAGCTACAAGAACCTAAGAGATTATTAAAGTCAACTTCCTTCAACAGATGGGGAAACAGAGGCCAGAGAAGGGCAAAAGCTTGGACAAGGCCCTGGAGGGAGCTCATAGCCAATCTGAGATTTGTTCTCCCTCAGGACTCCTGGCTCCTATGTGTTGCCCTACACTACCCTCAGGCACCAGGGCAGCTGGGGTCTAACAGAGAAGGTGTAGTAAGTTTCCGCTGACATTACTTCAGGACCCTGAGTCACCCTGGCCTTGAATCACTTCTCCAGAGGAGGGATAGGTTTTTCCAGTAGCCCTGTTAGTGCACCTCCAAGAAGAGAAACAAACTCCCAGGAGGCTTTGGGGCAGCAGAGGTAAAGATCAAGGGTCTCAGACACCACTCAGTCCATCCCACTGCCAATTACCACATCTTGACCAATTCTGTGACAGATCTGTTGTCCCAAAGTAGGACCAGTGTGGTTATATTCTGGAACAGGTTGCTCTTCAAGAAAATGATTCCTTTAACCTTAACTATTCCCTTTGATCATTTTGGGGGTATTTTTGTGTCTTTTCTTTCTTAGAAACATCAGATCTAAATCTCAGGATACTTGACCCTTGGAGAAATACTTGGCTGAAGAAAAGGGACTAACTTTTCTAGGGTGAAGACATATTTGGAGATAGACCCTTTGATTGTGAGTTCTTGGGGACAATGGGACTACATTGCCCATGTCCATTGCTGGATCCCTCCCCCACATGCCCTAACCACACAGAGCCTACCTCAGATCAAAGAGGTTAAGAAACCATCTTTGAGGCTACTCTGGGGCAGTCAAGAGAAGATCCTTTGGGTCATTCTGTGAAGTCCTTGTAGAGTGTGTGAATAAGATGTTCTGGCCACACTCTGGCCTTGGCCCTGGCCATGTTGTGTCTTGGAATCAATATAGTCAATGAGGGTGTCCAGCAGTACTGGAACTCTGGATTGCCTCTGGATGATTGTCTGACCTGCTTCTCCCTTCACCCCTGCCACCCCGCCATAAGCGAAGTGGTGCGTTCTTGCTCAAGGCCATGAGAGAATGAGGAAAATAAATGACTGACAAACCAAACGAGGTGATCTTATCCAGCCTATGGTTCTCCAATTGCTAGTACCCACTGAGTGTCCCAATGGCTTCCCCACCCAAGCACTCTGTCTCCTCCCCAAGACTATTCACAACCTCTAATGCTGAATCCTTTCTTCCTGCTTTGGGTTCCCAGTCTTACGTTTAAATCCTACAAATGTATCCTGCTCACCTCTGTAGCTCTTCCCCAAACCCAGGCTTTAACACCTTCCTCCTCTCCACCCCACCAGGACTTTGCCCACTGTACCCACATCCCCAGACTCACCCAGGAACAAAACCTCTCGGTCCAGTCGGCACTTCAGTTGGCACTACAGGGAGGTGACGGTGAATGTGTCCTCAGGGTGAGGTTCCGCCATGGGCCCCAGGAAGCTGCTCTTGGGGCCCCCACCCAGGCCAGGATGCGCCTGCGGCATAAAGCCTGGATACCTGTAGGCGGTGTCCTGCAGGGGCAGCAGCGAGTCCCTCGGCACAGGGGACAGGGTCAAGTCACTAAGGAGTGGACAGCCATAGCCAGCAGCGGTTGCGGCAGGGCCACGGGGTGGACCAGGTGGCCGGGCCATCTCCAGTGGCTCCTTGTCGGCCTTGGGCGTGGCTGGTGGGCTAGCCAGGTGTGGGGCACTGAGGCATGCGGCCTCCGTCCTGCCCAGGAAGTCAGCCAGCAGCCCTGTACCCACCTTGCCTTCATATGGTGGGCTACGGGCAGCTGAGCCTGGTGGGTACCAATAGGCTGTGCCCTTGCAACTGGGGGAATCGTAGTGAGGTTGGCCTAGTGGCAGGTCCCGGCAGCTCAGGTGGGCCTGGGCCGCAGCTGCATGGCCCAGGCTGGCCCCCTGGAGCCCATGCTTGAGGGGCTCACAGGCAGCCAGCTTTGTGGGCGGCGGCCGCAGCTCTTCCTTGAAGCCCAGTGTGGGTGAGCAGGTGGGTGAATATGCCTTCTGCAGGCCAGTATCGAACACTGTGGGTGGGTGGGCCAGTGGTGGGAAATGCTTGCCGTCAAGCTCAGGAGCACCCAAGCTGGGTGAGTCGCAGTGAAAACCTTGGCCGAAGGTACCATCAGAAGGCGTGGATGGGTTCATGGAATAGGGTCCCATGAAGTCACAGGGGTCTCGCTCTCCCACACTGAAGGCCCTCGACTGTGAGGGCAGTGGTGACATGCTGCTGTCCCCACTGTAGTAGTCCAAGCCAAGGTCTGGGCTGTCCTGGAACAGCGGGTTGACCGGCTGTGGCTTGGGGATGAACTTGGCTTTGGCTGCTGCACCACCTCGCTCCTTCTTGGCTGAGCAGGCCCCGCCACCCCGACCACCCCGGGGCTGCCGGGGCCCGGTGCTCCGTTTAGATGGGTAGCCTGAGGCAGCGGCCGAGGCAGATGTCGAGAAGCCCAGATGTGAGGCTTCGAACAGGTCTACCTTCTTCCGTCGTCCACGGCCAGGTTTGGAGCTGCTCTGGAAGAGGACGCTCTGGTTCCAGTTGTAGCCAGGGGCAGAGGACGCCTCGTTCCAGTCCATCATCAGTTTCTCCAGGCTGGATAGGCTCGACTGGCCCTCGCTGCTCGAGGCCTCACTGTTGGCACGACGAAAACCACCACCAACGGGCTGATTGAACTGGGTGCTGTCGGAGGACGACTCGGAGAAAGTCTCAGACACGGCTGTCTGCTGCTTCACCTTCTGCGGCGTGTAGTTGGAGATGTCCAGGATCACGTTGGGCTCACTGACGTGGCAGTCAAAACTGGGATTGTAGAGCTGACTAAAGGCTTCTGAGGCCCAGTCCAGGCCTCCATAGCCCTGCCGGAAAGGCCACTGAGAAGCCCCCGCAAACTGCCGACAGTTCTCAGGCGAGGGCTGAAAGGAAGAAGAGGAGGAAGAGGCGGCAGAGGCTGCGGAGGTGGCAGAAGCTGTGGTGCCCTTGGGAACCATGTAGCCACCGGGCGAGACCGTGCTGGCCCGGCTGTCACAGCGCAGGGGTGTGGGGGCTGATCCAGAAAAGGGGGTCCCCTCAGAGCTGTTGAAGAAGGAGGCCTTGCTGGGCGGCAGGCAAGGGCCCCCAGTAGGCGGTGGGGCATAGCCAGCACTATGGGCACTGCTGGGTGAGGCAGGAAGGCTATTGCCACTGCCATAGGCAAAGCTGCAGTCCTTACTGTTAGCACAGTCCTGCCCTGTAAAGGGCTTAGCTGGGGCGAATACGCTTTGTCCAGCCCCATAGCCACTGTACTGGGCAGGGTAGGTGTTGGTGGGCGGGTGGGTTGTAGGAGAACGGGCCATAGCGGACGGCGGGGGAGCCAGCTTTGGGAAGGTCTCAGCTGCCCGGCAGTCTGAAGTGGCTGGGGTTATACCGTAGCTCGCTGCCCGTCCTGGTGGGAAGGTCTGGCGAGTGGGCAGAACAGGCTGGAAGGAGGGGTCTGCCCCAGTCCCACTGCTGCCCACTGTCACTGGGCTGGCCTTGGCTCCCCGGCTGGGGAAAGTGGACAGGCCCCGCTGGGCAGGCAGGGCACTGGTGGGAGGCCCCGCGTAGGTGCCTGATGCCTTCCGGGACTCCGGGCGAGAGGCTGAGAGGGCAAAGTCCAATAGGTCAGAGGAGTCATCCGAATCGAGCAGCGAGCGAAAATAGCCGGTGAAGAGGTTTTGGCGCTCCTGGCTGAGCTCAGTCTGGCCTGAGGGTGCGCCCGTGCCATAGTAGCTGCCTCGGCCGGAAGCCCCACTCTCCAGCCCAGTGGAGGCAAAGGCCCGGGCCTCGGTCCCTTGAAAACCACAGTTTCGACCAGCTTGCCCACCTGGATGCCCGTGGTGAGGGGCCCAGCCACCACCCTTGTCCCCAGCCCACTCAGCACCCGCCTCCCCAAAGCCTGGGCCACTGGGCACCTGCTCTGGGAACAGAGTCCCATTCTTCCGGGACCGCCTCTTACGCTTGGGCTTCCCAGTCACTGCGTCCACTTCCCCCCGGCCCCGTTTGCGTGGGTGCCCCAACTCAGTGAGGCCGGGACCCCCGACCCCAGCAGTTGTCACTGCCACCACCTTCTTTTTCTTGCCAATGCCCTCGAAGAAGTCACTGAAGGAGCATCGGGCTGCCTTGGCTGCATGGCCCCCACCCCGGCCACCAAAACCTCCTGTTTTGCCCCCACGCCGCCGGAAGCCCTGCACACGATGCAGAAAGTGGGAGATGCTTTGGGTGTCAGGGGCCTGGTGCACCGACTCCGGTTCACTGGGTGTCCAGCAGCGGGGCGGGGAGCACCGCCCAGCACACTGGCTCTGGCGGTTCAGGAAGGCCAGTTTGGCGAGGACGTCCGAGTACTCGGCCTTACTGTCATTGGCGTCCGCTGCATAGGATGGCTGGGGAGATGCCAGCTTCTGCTTCCGCCGCCGCCGCTTCTTCACCTCTGGTATGGCCATCGTGGCTGCCGCCACAGTGGCTGCCTCAGTTGCCACCACTGCTGGTTCTTTGGGCTTGCCGGGACCCAGCAGCAAGTTCTTAGGAGGGCGGCCACGCTTTCGTTTGAGAATAATGGGCATCTCACCTGGTGGGAAAACCACCACCACATTCCGCCCATTATTCTTCATCTTGAGCAATGGAGTGGGCTCTGCTGACACACGGAGGCCCAGCTCCTTGCCCTCCACGCTCAGGCTGCTACTCAAGGATGACACTTTGTATGTGGTCTTGTTCCGTCGCCCCAGAGACACAGGGATCTTAGCCATCTTCACCACCATTCGCCGCACACCCCGGCACTTGCCTTTGCGGGTAGGGACCATAGGGGTCTGGGAAGATTCTGGCTCCAGCTCTGAGACTGGGCCTGGGCCTGGCAGGGTGGGAGGTGGTGGAGGTGGTGGTGGTGGGGGCTCAACCAGGGCAGCTGCCAGTCCTGTGGGCATAGGAAGGGGGAGTAGGCGGCCCTCAGGTCCAGCATCTGCCTTACGCCCCCGTCCGGCTTTCCGCCGGCGACACAGGATCTTTGGCCTATCGGTGCGCCGCAAGGCATACTTAGGATGGCCCTCAGGCCCTGGGGGACCATGGGGTGAGCACAAGTCCAGGCGCAAGGGCTCAGCCAGTGGGCAGTGCCCCAGGGGCTGCTGGGCCTCCAGACGGCGACCTGGGACATCCAGCAACTTAGGCAAGGGGTCAAGGGCCTGGGGGTCAAGCAGCTGTGATTCCAGGGAGTCAGGCAGGGTATCCAGGGCCTGTAGAGCCAGGCCTGGCAGCCCCAGAGGATCAGCAAGAGGTTGCAGGGGTGGCAGCTCCAAAGTTTCCCCGAGTGGCTCTAGTGCCTGTGGGTCCAGGAAGCGGGGCTGGGGATCCAGAAGCTGAGGCTCTGGCTCAGGAGATGGTGGCTCGAGGGCCTGGGCCTCCAGCAGCTGGGCCTCAGGGCAGGTAAGGGAGGCCAGCTCGCTGAGGATGTCAGCGTCAGCGAGTTCTGAGTAATCAGGACCATCTGGCTCAGGCTCTGGGGGCAGACCAGTGGTGGCAGCCGTGGCCCCAGGACTGTGGCCTTGGCCAGGCTGGGGACTATCCCTAGGCTCAGGCTCAGGCTCATAGAGGGGATGGCCAGGCCGCTCCGATTTGGCATGAGAAGTGGCACGTTCCTCGGGGCTGCGGATGCTGTTGGCCAGGCTGGGCGAGGAGAAGAAGCTGTACTGTAGATCGCCGGGTGGTGGGGCAGGGGGGCGGCTCAGCCGCAGCCCACCACAGTCCAGATGCACACCGCTGTGCTGCAGGTCCTGGGAGAGTCGTGTCAGGTCCTTCATGATGTCAATCAGCTGCACCACTGGACGCAGGTTCACCCGCCCGTTATCCCAGCGGTGACAGGAGCTGCTGCTGTCTCCGGCTGGTGTGGGGCAGCGGGCCTGGGAGACCGGCCGGGCTGCCCTTGGGGGCAGCGGGTCGTCTCCCTTGGCAAGGACTGGTGGGCGCCGGGTGCTAGGGTCCCGACGTGGGGGTGGGCGTGGGTTCTCGGAGAAAGTGTGGGTAGAGAAGGCCTTGTCGGGTGGACTGGCAGGGGGCCGGGTGGGAAGCAAGGGCCGGGGGGTGGGGGGGCCACCGGGGTAGTACTTGGGCTCCCGGAGGTAGTCAGGAGAGCTGCACACGGCACTGGAAGTCACCACCAGGCCCTGGGGCTTCACACGCATCCTGACCTTGTCCTCCGCGGGCCTCCGGGCGGGGCCGGGGCTGACATGAGGGTGCGAGAAGCCGGGACCAGGACCTGCTGGGCAGGACAGGCAGGAGATCCCTTATTGAACATGGGCTTCCCCTATCCCAATGAGTCCCTGGGTCCCCTCCCCAAGGTCTCAGCCCCCTTACCAAGCTCAAGTCCCTGCCCCTAAGCCCAGTCTCCCTGCAGATCCCCAGCCTTTCCCAAACCACCTGTGCATAGTGAACCCCTCACGGGCCCCAATCACAAATATGGACAACTGACGCCCTTCTCCACCCTGGCTATGGGCTAAGGAAGCCCATTAGCAGGAGGCGGCCACCACTCCAGATCAAACTTAATATCTTATTGCAGGTATGGCTCTCCTCATTCCAACCCCAACCCTTAGGACTCAAAGAAGAACCCTGGCCACTCACCCTCGGCTCTGCCGCCTGGGCTGTCACACTGGAGATCTCTGTGGGCAACAAGAGAGGCGACAGGAGATCTGAATCCCCCATGTGACTGGTGGCCACACTCAACCCTTCCCACCTGCCCACTCACTGGCCCAGCCTCCTCCAGATGCCACCCCCGTTCCTTCAGCACCCCCTCCAGTGTGTACACCCGGCTGACCTGGGAGAGAGAGGACCCCCGTGCCTGGGGGCTTTGCCCGTTGCTGGCTATCAGCTGTGGGTACTGTGGAGCACTTTCTGCTTGAGCCCCGGCCTCGGGCCGTGGACAGCGCCTGGAAAGGACCATCTCAGCTCAGGTTTAGTAAGCACCTACTGTGCGCCAGGTACTGAGCTATTAACAACCACATTTTGCAGATGAAAAAAAAAATGAAGGCTCACAGTTGAAGTAACACCTTTCATTCAGACACCCATTATTTATGGAATGCCTACCTTGCACAAGGACTGGGCAGACAGACATTGATCAGATAATCATAAGTGATTTCATGATTAGTGTGATAAGAGTTGCAAAAAAAAAAAAATGAAGACTGCATGAGGTCAGAGGTTGAGTGATCACTGGGGAGTCAACCACAAAATCCCCTACTTCTGGGACACTTTCTCTGTGGCCAAGGGTGGGCCAAGCAATTTATTTAGATGATCTTGTCCCATCCCCTTCACAACTGTGATCAATATGATCATTTTTACAGAAACCATCCACTGTAGGTGTTAAACTCCTGCAGGGCAAAGTTAGCTGTCCTACTCAGTGTTGCAGGAATCTCCCAACATCCAGAATCACACATGGCCCACGGAGTGGCCAAAAAGGTATCTGCTAACAAATGAAGCTCACAGAATAAGCAACCAACCCTGCCTTTTCCCAGGAGGCTCTTTCTTATTCTTCTCCGGACCCAAAAGTGTGACCTAAGAAGGATGCTGGCAAAGGGACAGAGACAAGAACGTGGAAAGGGACATTCTCCGACTCCCTTCTCCACTTCCTCAGAGAGACTCTCTGATGCTCCATCCTACCTCTGGCCTCTGTTCAGCCCCTATCTATTTCACCTTCATAGCATTTATCACAACTGTAATCAATTACTTGTGTGACTGGCTGTTTAGTGTGTCTCCCCGGAGAGTGTGGGCTCTTCAGGGGCAGGGATCACATCTGTCTTGTTTACCATTGTATCCTCTGACCCCAGGGCCTGGGCTATGGATGCTACATAAATATTTACCAACTAACTCCCTGAGCTGATCATGGCAGAGCTGGGATTTACATCCACGCAAGTCTGACTCCCAAGGAAGCCTTGGGGACTCAGGACTGGGCTGATCCCGGGGAGCTAGGATCTTAGGGAGCTGAATGGCCCCTGATCGCTGAAAGGGTCATAAAGACTGACACTTATCACTGCCTAGTGTTTGGCTTTGACCCAGCTTTGAATCCCCTGGACCCATCCCCTATAGACACATGCAGATTCTCAGTTGCTGCCATATTATCCAGTGCTGTCACCCCATCAGCAGATTGAAGAGCTGACTTAGGAACAGGATGGTGTGAAAAGGAACACCCCTCTGTTCCCTTTTGGAGGGCAGCAATGTGCAACCTACAAGGCACCTCCACATACACGATCCACTGAATCTTCACAGCAACCTGGGAGGCATGCAAGGTTTATTATCCCCACCTTATAGAGGAAACAGGCCCAGAGCAGTTGTGAAACTTGCCTGCAGTCACACAGCTGCTCAAGAGGAGGCTTCCTAATTTTGCCTAAGGCAAAAGCCTCCTTCCACTCCAGGCTCCTGCAGCTCTCCTCCAGCCACTCCTGGAAAAGCTCCTTCTAGAGCCACGGTCTAATTTAAGGCTGGGAGGAACCTTCAAATTATCTAAGCCATTGGCTTTCAAACCCTGGGCCTGGGGGAGCTGTGTAACATTCCAGATACCCAGGCCCTAGTCCAGGGGAGTCTGACTCACACATCTGAGGGACATCTGGGAATCTGTATTTTTAATCAGCTGCCCCAGTGGGTACACTGTCCTATTGCCATCTCATGCCTTCCCATTTTATAGATGAGGAAACAGAAGACTCTGCCCAAGGCTACAAAATGGCATCTGAAGGGCCCCTTTGTTGTTTATCCAGGTGAACCACCCCTCTGCCCACTGTTCCTTCCCTCCCTGCAGGTCCCAGGCTTCAGCTGCTCCTCACTATCCTACCCTCAGGCTCGCTCAGGACTCTGCTCTCCTGGGCGGTAGACCTGGCCCCTCCCAGGTCAGGCTCTCTCTGCTCCTAGGACTTGGAGCACTGCTGCTCTTGCAGGAAGAACTGTGGGTAACAGCCTCCCAAAGTGGGGAAAAGGGCTCAGACAATGGAATTTCCAATTTCCAACAGTATGGTTGGTCCTTGGCTCTGATGCCCTGTCTGAGATACCTACCAACAGCCACTATCCCTCCCTTACCACGGGTGGGGCTCTGCAGACCTCCCACTTGGGGCCTGAGGGTGTGATCTTGGCAGCAGAGACAAACCTCCTCTCCAGTGGCTGCTTCTGTTCCACCCACCCGTGAAGACCTTTGGCCACGTCCTCCTGACTGTCCACTGCTCTTTTTGCAGCCTCTGGGATCTGAGGCTCAAGCAGCTGGCTCCCCTCCCCGCCACACCCCAGCAGGCAGTCTTCTCCTGGCCCCCTCCCAAGGGTACTACCCAGCCCTGGTCTGTGAACAAAGTCGAAAGGGTCCTTCTGTCTGCCTTGTCTGCTTCTGGGTCAGTGTGTCTGAGCTTGCCCACAGGGACGCCAGCCGCTGGGAGGGGGCTGGGGGCCCCAACCTGCTGCACAGTGCCGGGAAGCGCCAGCCCACATCCTTGAGTCCCTAGCCCCACCCTCCCCGCTGTGGCTGTGACCACCCCACCCCTTCCCCACCCTCCTCCCCTCCCCCACTCACAGCCTCCCCAGGGGAGCCCGGCTGCCAGCCCCAGCACTCACTTCCGGCCTCATGACCCTCTCTCTCCAGCCTTATGCACTCCCCTCCCTTTCCCCTCCCAGCCTGGTCCGTGGACCCAGGGACATCCTCTTGGCAGTGAAATACACTGTATCACAGGGGCTATCACTGCTGTCCTGAGCCCCAAGACCTTTCCCATTGCCTCTTTTTCCCTCCCAGGGCCTCACCTCTCAGGCTCATCTCCCTCAGGAATGAGGCAGCACCCCTCTCAGTCTCCTTCCCTTCAGCCCCCCACCTGCCGATCCAACCTGAAGCTCTTCCAACCTGATTCCAGCCCAGAATCATAACAAAAGTAACAATGATGGAAATAATAATGGCATCTTATTTGGTTCTAAAGGTAGGCACAGAGAGGTCATGTTATATCCTTAAAGACAAACAGCCATGTCAATTATGCCAGAACTTGACTTTAGTTTCATTGAGCTCCTCTAAACTAAACTACTTTGCTGTTCAGGGATTCAGCTCCCTCTCAGCCTGCCTCCTCTAACTGTCCTAGTCCTAACTATAAATTCTAACTGTTGACTTCTAATCTACCTTCTTCCTAGCTTCCTGTACCACCTCCCACAGTAGTCATCCAATGCACTACCTTCCCTTGCCACTAGGTGTCCCCTTAGAGCCACTGATGCCCCCAAGGGGAGCTGGTCCAGCCCAGCGCCAACACCCCCCCCCACTCCGCCCCAGAGCCATCAGGGCCCCCCCACAGCACAGCACACCCTGGCCACACAGAGCTCCTTTGTGCAGCCCTCGCCCACCCCCTTCCTGTCCAGAGTGGGGCACCTGGCAAGCAGGTCTGCCCCCAAACCGCCCCCCTGCCAGCCCCCTGCCCTGAGTGCCAGGTGTGTAGGCGCCACTGCCAGCTCTTGCTGGACCTGAGGGTCACCCTGCTGGCGGCCCTCCCTTCCTCCCTTCGAGGTCACCCAGGGACTGTGCTTCCCGCCCTGCTCCGCCCCCATCCCCTCCTGCCCTTGGCCCTTCCAGACTCCCGTCCTTGTCTTCCTTCTGTCTCCCAGAGGACTCCCTCCTCCAACCCCACCAGGCCCTCCCCCCACCTCTCACCCCCTCCCACAGCCCTCCCCGGAGAGCACCCCATTCGCCCCGCCCCTCCCGCCCAGGTCTGAAGAACTCCTCCTCCTGGAAAGTCACTGCTGGAAAGGAAGTGACTTCAGCGATTTGGCCACAAGGCTGGGCACTGCTGAGCCCAGCTCAGCTCAAGGCTTGCCCGGCCCACCTCCAAATGGAGCCACGTGCACACACCACCCAAGCGTGCACCCAGAACCCTGAGCACACACCTCTCCACCACAAAGTACTCAGATCTTGTCTACACATCTCTCCAGAGTGTACTAGGAACTTGTGTACATATGTCAACACTCAGTGTGGCACACACAACATGCCCATGCCCACCCAGAACCTAACCTGCATCCCACATGCTCACCACTCCAGGGTACCACTTACAAAGTCCTAGAACGTCTCCCCATTAGCTTAGTTGATTTACATAACCCGTGCACACATAACCATGAGCACCTAAGGACAGCCCAATGCACACACCTGCTTGCACACAAGTCTGAGTGCCAGCAAATTTACAGCCCCCCGGTACACACAGCCTCGCATCCTCTCAGGGCCTCCCCACCCTTCCAACTCCAGGAGGCCCCACCCCCAGACCTCAGGCCCCAGGAATGCTCCTGTGGAAGTTGGGTGGGGTCCCCAGCAGGCTGAGCTCTAGAGAGTTTCCTGGAGCCCAAAGGCTTCATGTGTCAGTTTAGGGAGTTGCCTTTGCAGGGTAGGGCAGCCCCACCTGGCCCAGGCCTGGGTGGGCTAACTTGGCCCAGGAGTAGGGAGGCGGGTTCTACCACTGCCCCCGTCCCCTCCCAGTCTTCTGAGGGCATCCTAGCACACCTGGATTACCCAGGGCCTCCTAGCACCTCACCTTGGCCTCCCTGCTCTTTGCTTCCACAGAATCCAGTAGAAAGGTGTCCTGGGGGGTGGGGGTCAGCTGCACACATCAGGCACTGTTGGTTTCCACCTCTGCCCTGAGTCTCGGTCACTGTCAAAACCCCTTTCTCCTCCCAGTCCTTTCAGGTCATCAAGGCACAGCAAAAGAGTCCTCAGGTTAGAAGGCAGGAAGGACTCCAGGGACTCACTGTATATCCATGAGCCTCAGTTCCCCTTTCTGGATAAGGGGAGTTTGAGTAAGCTGGGTTAATATCTCTTGACTTTATTTAAAGGGTCTCTTTGTTGCCTAAGCTAGGAGGGGATCCCTTTTGGACTGGAAAGCAAGTCCCTGACCCCCACTTCCTGGGGGGTGGCACAGGAACATGGTTACCTGAGCAGGCTGTGCAGATAGGCCTGGCTCAGCAGGAAAGGCCTATCTTTGCCAGTGTCCCCAGAGTGGTCTTCTTGGAGGCCTGAGTGTCACCTCTCACCCGGGGTCCTCTGCACAAGCTCAGCTGGGCGGGCTCTGGAATCCAGGCCAATGGATAGACAATCAGGCAAGCTCCCATCTGTGGAAGCAAACACAGCAGAGCAGGTATGAGCATGGATGCAGGTGACCCAGCCAGGGAGCAGGGCGCACAGGGATTTTGAGCCAGGAGGCTGTCCTAGATGGGGTTCAATCCAGCTCTAACCTCATCTCAGGGGGGAGTTGTGAAACCCCAGCTCCAGTCAGAAAGGTCTTTGTATGTTTTGGTGCTTACACGCACACACGTGTACACACACCATGGCTGGGGAGAACCTGGTCTTAGGGAGTTAGATAGATCTTGGCTCAACTTCTCCAGGCAGCAACCTCTTTGGTTCTCCATTTTTTCATCTCTAAAATGGGGAGAATAAGATCTTATGGAGGGCTGGGGATATGGCTCAAGCAAGCGGTAGCGCGCTGGCCTGGCATGCGTGCGGCCCGGGTTCGATCCTCAGCACCACATACAAAACAAAAAGATGTTGTGTCCGCCGAGAACTAAAAAATAAATATTAAAAATAAATTCATTCTCTCCTCCCTCTCTCTCTCTCTCTCTCTCTCCTCTTAAAAAAAAAAAAAAAAAAAAAAAAAAAAAAGATCTTATGGATAAGCCAGGCGCAGTGGCACATGCCCATAATCCCAGTGGCTCGGGAGGTTGAGGCTGGAGGATCATGAGTTCAAAGCCAGACCCAGCAAAAGCAAGGCACTAAGCAACTCAGTGAGACCCTGTCTCTAACAAAATACAAAATAGGGTTGGGATGTAGCTCCGTGGCTGAGTGCCCCTGAGTTCAATCCCCAGTAAATGCCCCCCCTCCAAAAAAAGAAAAATCTATGGATAGAGAGGAGCAATCTGAAGAAGCTATACGTGCCAAGACCTTGCCCACAATGCAGGCAAGAGAGCTGCTGTTCAGGGCGATGGTGGGTGTAGATTTCCACGAGGGTGCCCATGCACCATCAGCAACTGGTGGTGTCTCTTGTTTTCTATAATAACCATGGCCTTCTTCACCATGTCCCTGCTTCCAACCCATTTGTCTCGAGGTCTGTACTAGAGCCCCCAGGGGATCTGGGATCCAGGCCTCATGAACTGCTTATAGGTCTTGGTTGCCTGGGAATTTATGTGTGTGTGACAGAGATTCCGTCTGTATAAATGCATGTTGGTGAATGTCTCATTGTCTGGGTAAATACACCTGTATGTGGGTTCTGGGTCTACTTAGCCTGTCTGTATGCTTCCCTGTATTTCTGCATGCTTAAGGGTCTACATGTATGGGACCGTGTCTGCTCAGATGTGGTGTGTGTGCACATGTGTATGCTAGGCCAAGTGGGATCGGTGTCTTCAGTTACACAGGTGGGTATGTGCACTGTCTGAATTTCTATTCTGTTCACCTTTGTGTGTGCATCTAGCTGAGCCTGTGTTTGTATGCTTGTGAGACTCAAGCATAAGCGCCTGTGTCTGTGTGTGACAGGTGTGCCCAGCTGCGGTCAGGCTGTGCCTGTTCCTGTGTGCGCACACACTGTGCCTGGCTCTCTGTATCTAGCTGTGTCAGGAGCCAAACCGGCTCCTGCCTGTCTCAGAGCTCTCTGGATGTGTGTGTGGTGGGGGGCGGGGGCGTGCGGCTGATCCTCTGCTGTCCCTGCAGGTTTCCAATCTCGAGGCCTGTGACTGCGGGCACTGGTGTCACTGTAGATCAGCATTGCCTCCCTTCTACCTCTGCCTTTCTCTGGGTTTTCAGGGTCATGGTGTGATGGTGTGACTGGTCACGGTGTCCCTGTTGGTCTGTTTCACTATGGGTCAGTATGTACTTGTTGTGGGTGTGTCCCTGAGTGTGTGGATTTGTGTGACCTTATCATTGTGTCTGTGTATCTGCATGTGTTTCTGTATGTTGGTGGGTCCTTGTGCTGTGTCATTGTATGCCTGTGCCAGTATAGCCATGTGCCAGCGTCCACACGTGTGAACAGGCCTGTGTGCCACAGTACGCCTGTCAGCACAATGGTGCCTCAGTGTCTGTGTGGTACCTCGGTATGATGTGTGTGCATGTGCATGCAAGGAGAGACCCTTTGTGAGACAGTATGTGTGTCTGTGTCACTGTGTTTATATGTGCCTGCTTCCCTCCTCCCTCCCTCCCTATCTTCTGCTTTCTCTCTCTCTCTCTCTCTCTCTCTCTCTCTCTCTCTCTCTCTCTCCTCTCTCTGTGGGAGCCAGACAACTCCCCAAGCCTGGATTAGGGACAATTTATCCACAGGCAGAGAAGGAGAATTCCAACCTGCCAGAGCCTCCCTCCTCTGATCTGTCCCCCCTTCCCTGTGGTTGGGTGGGCACAGAAATGCAGCCTGGCAGCTCCCAAGCCCTTGGGGAGCCCCCACCTCTGCGGCTCCCCAGAGGCCTGGGAGGGCAGAAGAGATGGAAATTTGGGTGGCTCCAGAGCCCTCCAGTGGAGGTGGACCACTGCCCCCCATCCAGGTCCCCACAGCTCAGCTCATCTTGGCCCTGTTCTCCTGCATATGGTGGCGGGTCCGGGGAGTCTGCATGGGGTCTGCCTGCCCCCAGGGGTGGGGAGACCTACGGAGCAGAGCTGCCCCCAGCTCCTGCACAACCTGGTACTCCCCAGTTGATAAACACCAGCCCCCACCAACACAAATGACCAGGGAAGTTGTGACTGTGCCCGCTCAGGCTGGGGGAGGCGGAGGGCAGTGTGGTGGGGGAATGCAGCAAGGGGGAGCAGGGCCGGGCTGGGACCAAGGCTCCCTTCACGGTGCTCCAGGCGCAAGGCAGAATCACATGTTTCCCATTAGCTGCTCTGGCCTCCTTGTTCAGGGGGTGTTGGCTGGGGGAGATTTGTTCTGGTTGCAGACACCAGCAGAGACCACACAAGAGAGAGAGAGAGAGAGAGAGAGAGAGAGAGAGAGAGAGAGAGAGCAAGAGAGGGAGAGCCAGAGGGAGAAAGGAAAAGAGAGAGACAGACACATAGGGAGACAGAGACACAAGACCGAGAGAAACTGAGAGACAGACACACACAGACACAAAAAGGGGGACAGAGACTAGTGGTAAGGGACAGTGGGGGACCGGTTGGGAGGCAGGTGCCAAGGGCAGTGGGCTGAGACCTAGGCAGAGGCTGCAGGCAGGTATACGGGTCAGGCACAGAATGGGAGGGGACCAGAAAGACCTGAGGGGGAGAGGCAGCAGGAGGGGGTCACCAGCATGCAGGGGAGGGCACTGATGGAGATGGCAGTGGAAAGGGACAACCAGGGACTAGACTGTCCCACAGGAACCTGAAAAAAACGGATGAGGCAAAGACAGGGTGGGCCGGGGGAAGGGCTAGGTGAGGGCAGGGGGAGGCCGTGCTGGGCGAGGGCGGCCACGCCGGCCTCCCGCCTGCTGACCCTCCAGCCTTGGAGATAACAGGCCCGAATAGTGCTGACTTGCGGTTCAGAAATCCAATATCCTCCGCGGCGCACTAATCGACTACCTGAGCTCCCGGCCCGCGCCGAGCGGCTCCACAGCCTTAATTAGTTTAACAGTTTCAGGGGCAGAAGAGGCAGCGAATAGGGTCCCCAGGCCCATGGGGACACAGCCCCCCGTGCAAATTCTGCCTGATGCCACACCTTCACAGGCACACACCTGCCCCGGCCCCAGAGGCCCCCATTGCTCGCGGTCTGAAAAACACTGGGTCCTTCCTCCTGGGGAACAGTCCCAAGGGTTGGCACCTGGGTCAGAAGATAGGTCATGAGACACTAAGACACCCCTCCACACACACACTTTGACCTATGCTCAGGGCCTCTAGTGCTTCCTCTGGCTGGCCCTTTGGGGCCATGTGGTCTGCCTAGGGAGGCCCCACCAACAGCTAGCACCCCACCCCTGGGCAACATGTTGTCTCTTTAGGGTGAGAGACGGGCTACCATGAGCTACCACGTTACTGTCTTCCCAACAGCAGAAGAAAATCACACATCACCCCCCACAGAAGCACGAGATGGGCACATGGTGACATCTCTCACACATGCAACAGCCAGAAAGACAGGTACACAAGTCTGTGACAACCCTCCTAACAGATGAGCTGGGCACATAACCTGTCGCTTCCCTCTAAGTATGAGATGGTCACATCTAACACCTCAGTCAGACAGGTCTCCAGGTGGTCATCTCTCACAGGACTATCATACAACCAGGCACCTCCAATGCCAGAGAGGGTGTGGGAGGCACAGAGAAACTGTCACACACAGCCTAGCAAACAGCTGCACACATCCCCACGAGACAAGCCTCTTTTTCTACCTGGGGGGAAGGCACAGACCTCCCTCCATCCACCAGAACCCGAGGCTGGGCATAACCAAGCCCCTTCCCTGAGGTCTCCCTACGGATTGTTGGGATGGGTATGTGACATGTCACCTCCCTGACTGCTTGGGACAGGTGACAGTCTGCCCACCCACACCCCTCCCCCACCACTGTCGCCAGCCTGAGTGGTGCTGTCCTCTGCCTGCAGAGGCGTCACAGCTCACAGGGCATGAATGTCACCCCAGCACTGCCAGAGCCAGGCACAGCCACACGTTGCCCCAGTGACAAACACCACTGGCCCCAGGAGGAGGTGGAGGCACACAGGACTCTGGGTGTGACCTTGGTCCCTGGACACCATGAGGGGCGGTGCTGTGGCCTTCTGCCTGGGTAACCCGTGCTGGGGGAGAGAAGTGCCGGGAGGAAGCTGCCTGGGCACAGAGATAACCTGAAATGCCACCTCTCCAAACACCCCCTGCCCCCATTTCTCATTTAACGTAGCTGTGTATCTAGGCAGGGGGCAGAAGGAGCAGTGGAGGGAGGGCTGTCACTGAAGCTGTTTCTGTCACACTATTTAGAGATTGGTGGGAAGCAGAGGGTCTAGGGCTTGCTGTCACCGCACACTCCAGAGCAGGGAGTGGAATAATGAATGGCTTGAGACACCCTGTGCTGTGAGGGGTACTCCTCTTCCTTGGAAAGGCCCTCTCTCTAAACTTCAGGCCACAGAGCTAGTGACAAGGAGGCCAAAGTCCAGGGGCATGACTCACCCAGGGAACAGGCCCAGCCTGCTGGCCAGAGTGGTGAAGAAGGCCAGAAGCCAAGAGGCCCGGGTTCAAGTCTGAGCTCCTCCCAGGCCAAGCTGGGTGACCTTGGAGCAGAGGCTCAGCCTCTTTGGCTTTGGGGAGGTGGAAGGGAAGTGCCAGGTCCAGAGAAGCTGAAGGGGTGGGCCTGGGAGGGGGAGCATGGGAAGGATAGTGGGCTCCTCCCCTGACTCTGCTCTGCTGCTTCCTCACAGGGAACCTCATCTTCCTGCACCTCAGTCTCCTCATCCGGAGGTAGAGACATTAACATGCATCTCACAAGAACACACAGCATAAAGTGGGCAGGTGCTCAAGAAACAGGAAGTCTCTTTCTGAAAAGAGGGAGAACTAGATGAGGAGAAGGCAAAAGACTTGCCCAGGCTGGTTTCCCACCTGAGCTGTTTCTTTAAAATTGCCTGGAAGAGTGTGTGTGTGTGTGTGTGTGTGTGTGTGTGTTGGGGGTGGTCCCGTTGGATGCAGAGAAGACCACCCCAAGACCAAGGGATTTGATAGGACTGTCATCCCCCTCACCTTTACCCTAAATAAACCTCACTTTGCCCACCTTCAAACCTTGCACTAGAGCAGCAGCTCAAAGGGAGGAGCTCAGCCCACATCCCAGCTCCCCATGACCCCAGAAGCACCTGCTGCTCAGAATGAGCAGGGGACCTGGGTAGTCAGCACTGTACAAGAGCCCCCCTCTTACAAGAGCCCAGAGAGGGATAGGCCTAGCCTGAGGTCACACAGCAGCAGCAGAGCCCAGAGCTCTGGTCAGGAACAGCCTCAGAACAGAGTTCCTCCAGCCCCTGGGGGTGGCTGGAGCTGGGGGGCCCTGAGGGACTGAGCAAAACGTGGCGACAGATGGCCTGCCGAGGCAGCGGCGATCTGGGCGGCTGGCAGGCATGCTCGCTCCCGCGCAGGGAAGCAGCTAATTTTAGCTGAGGCCTCGATGCCAGCTTTGTTCCCCCCACCCACCCGCCGAGGGGGCCCAGCATGCCTTGCGTGCAACCCGCCTCCCCCAGGCACCCCTACTCCCCCGCCTGGCCCCTTGGTGAGTAGTGCCCAGACCCCAGGGTCCTAGAACTGTCTGCCTGACCAGGCCTCACCACACCCAGAGGCAAGGGCTGGGCTCTAGAGGCCTGGCTCCCCACTCCAGGCCTGTTTGCCCATGACTCCGAGCTCATTCCTTGAAGAGGGATGACAGGAGGAAGGCTAGAGGCCACTGCCCAGACTGGGAGGGCTGGACAGCAGGGGCTGCCAGTGTTGGGGGAGGCGGGCACTGTCCTCCACCCAGCACTTAAGGAGACAGGACCCTGATTCCACCAGGACCTTGATTCTTCTGGGCTGGAGTCCTTTCTGCTGTTGGTGAGCAGGGGCTCGGGAGTTACTCAAGACTTTCCTTGTTCCTCATAACTTTGAGTTTGCTTCAGGGACTCTGATAGTACTTTCTTTTTTTTTTTTTTTAATATTTTTTTATTTTTTAGTTTTTTGGCAGATACAACATCTTTGTTGGTATGTGGTGCTGAGGATCGAACCCGGGCCGCACGCATGCCAGGCGAGCGCGCTACCACTTGAGCCACATCCCCAGCCCCTCTTATAGTACTTTCAAGAAGTCAGAGCTAGAGCAAGGGTATAACCCTGTGCCACAGGGGTAAACCGAGGCATGGTCCAAGACAGCTATTACTGTACCAGGAGAGGACCAATCTCAGGAATCGGTGAGGTCTAGACATGATCTTCTGTTAAGTCCTTATATCTAGGAGGCTTCTTGGCTGACACAGAGCCCCTGGGAGTACTCACTACCTGGGCTGGTAAAAGATGAACCAGGTGGATAAAGCCCATCCTCCAAAACCCCACAAAGGGAGACCTGGCACCCCACTCTCTGCAGGCTCTTTAACCTGAGACCCTCCCTTTCAGGTTCATACATGCCCAATGGGGCTTTCAAGTCACATGGCCCTCACTAGTAAGGGGGCTCTTTGGGGGTGATTCTGGAGGACCTCCCTCAGTTCCACAACCAGGGGCTGAGAGAAATGGCTAAGAAGGAAAGAGAAGGAGGAGACCTGAAAGGAATTTCTGTATTTAGAAGGAAAGTCAGAGAAAGAGAAGGAAAGGGAGGGAGAAATCAAGGCAGAGAATTAGAGACAAAAAGAGGAAGATCATGGAGAAAGAGATAAGGAAGGAGGGCTTGGGAGACAGTGACCAGGAAAGAGAGGAAAGGGATGGGGAGGGGGGACACATGCCACAGGAAGGAAGACAGCAAGAAAGAGATTCAGGAAGGGAGAAGAAGGAGGAAGAAAAAGACAAAGAGAGACAGACAGGATGATGCAGAGACAAAGACACACGCACACAGAAGGAGAGAAAGAGAGACAGACACATGGTGGGAAAGAGACAGAGGAGCCTGCCACAGGCAGGCCAAGGCAGTGACCCAGGGAGCTGGAAGTAGGGAGTGACACACCCAGAGACCATCAGAGACAGCAGAGAGGGTGAGCCACACTCCTAGAATGGGGCGGGAACAAGGGGGAGACACTAAGTGATAGAGTGTGGGGGGAACAGCAGGAGTAGGCAGAGGCAAGGAGGGAGGGGGCGTAAGTAGGAGAAAGAGGAGGGGAGATGTCATCGCCAGAACTGGGGGGGACAGAGGACAGAAATGGAATGTGGGTCTAGGCATGAGGCTCACAGATGCATCGGCTCCGGTTTCAGCTGGGGCAGTTGGCTGCTGGGGGGGGGGGAGGAAGGAGCAGAGCTGGCGAGGGAGGGGGCCTGTTGCCATGGCGGCGGGCACGGCAGGGGCACAGTCTGCTGGCACTTGGAGCTCTGGGCATGGTAGGGGGCTGACTGAGGGGGGAAAGGGGGGTGATGGAGAAGCCTTGCCCTCGCCCTTGCCCTCAGGGCTCTACCATGAAGAAAGTTTCCAGAGAGCGGTTGGGAGATGCTGGGAGTGGAGCACAGCAATGGGCCCTGCCCAACCCCTTGGAGGCTGCAGGGGGGGGGGCATCCTTCTCCAGGTTGCTTGTGCCATCCTAGGTTCCCACTGGTGTCTCACGCTGGCCCCTGGGGACCCTTCTTCTCTGTCCCCTCTGGTCTAGCTGAAGATCCCACATGCTGCTGCTGCTGCTGCAGCCTCTGCTTGCAGGGGAGCAGCAAGATTGTGAATTCAGGATCTGTAATCCTAACGCAGAGCCCAGGCCTACCGGGCTCCAGTTACCAAGGAGACGGCGGGTCAGAGGGCAGAGCGGGGCGCCCGCTCCTCCAAGTCAGAATCCCAATTGTTAAAGCCCAAGAATAAACAGCTGAAGCGGCCGTGGGGGGGCTGGGAGGGGGACTGAGGTCTGCATCGGCTCAGTGTGGTGTTGTCAAGCGAGATGTCACTAATTGTCTGAAGGAACGGGCTGAGGCAGCTCTTAACTGCTTCTGTGCCACCAGAGACACCTTGGCTGCCTGGCCTCATCCCTGGGGCCTCCCAGCATTCCGCTGGGCCAGCTTGTTGGTGGGGGAGTGCTGGCCCAACATAGTCCCTGCCTCCCTTGCACTGAACCCCCACATACTTTGGTTCCCAACACTCTTTGCCCATCTTGGAACCTCCCACCTGTAAGCTAAATCTTTATGTCCCTAGAACCAGCACCCCCCAATCACTGGAGCCATAATACTCCTTGTAGCCCAGAACTGCCCCTTTTGGCCTGCAAAAGCCCTTCCAGCATCTCCTCTTCCCAGCAGTTAGAGGTTCTGCTACAAGCTGTGTGCACTGCAAAGACAGACCTAGGGTTCTTCTGGTCTTTGCAGAGAGGGAGCAGTTGGACAGAGATCCTCCCGTGGAGAAGGGGAAGTCCTCTAGCAATTCTCTGTGCAACTCCCTACTCTCAGTCACACATGAGAGTTAAAGGTCTGAAAGAGGTCAGGAATCCTGGTTTCTAGTTTTGATTGTTCTACCTGCTAAGTGACTTACTTTCCCTTCATGAGCCTGTTTCCTCATCTATCATCCATCCTAAACTGAGTGCCTTCTCTGAGCTAGACCATGTCTATAACCCCTGCCCAGACGTCGTCCCAGTGGGTGAGAAGGGTTCAATGAGACAAGGTAGAAAGCTGGAAGAGATGCATCAGCTAAGATGTTTCAAGAAAGACAACAGTGTCTGGTATGAGTCAGCCACTGAGTGGACTGCGGCTGGTGTTCGTAGTATTACAGCTTCTGCTATGATTGCAGAGGGCCACCAAAAGGGTGAAGGCAATAAAACAACTAAAACAAACAAAAAAGATGGTAGGGCTCGCTTCTGAAAAGGCTTAGTGCAAAGAGTATTAATCAGTAAGATATGGACAGGTGGGCAAGAAAGTGAAGCACTCCGGGAGGTCTTGTGAGGCTCTTCAAAGAAAGCCCAGCACTCAGCGTCAGGGTCGCCTGGTCAGCCTGTCCTAGAGCAGGAAGGGAGAGGCCTTCAATTCTCCCAGCCCTATCGCTGGCCTTGCCTCCTCCCGCACCTCCCGCCAGCTCCACCCACCGCACGTCCCCAACTCCAGGGAGCGGTGCTGTTGAGAATGTGTGCCGCCCATAGGCGGGGCTTCTGGAGATTGGTAGCACCTGGAGTGATGCCACGAGGGCGGGGCAGGCTTTGGGCACGCCCCCTCCCACCCCCTTCTCCACACCCTCAGCCCCTCAGCGTAGGTCTCCGGGAGGGGGCGCTCAGACCTCTGAGCCCCACAGGTGGGGGCCTGAGGCAGGCTGGGCTGGGGCGCTGTCCGTGGGCGGGGAACTGGGCGAGGAAACAGGGGATCCCCCAGAGAGGGCCCAGCCCTGTCGGGGGCTGGACGCGTACAAAAGGCGACTTGTTCTTTCTCGGGATGCCTGCGCCTTCTCAAACATACCTACAGCGGCACTTCGGGAACAGCTACACCCACACGGCCGCACAAAGCCTGCCAGGGTGGGGTATGGGGGTTGATGCCAGGCGGTAGGATCAACCCTGTTTCCAACTACCCCCTGCTACATACTCAACACCATTCACCTCACCCTGTCCCATCTGGTCACCCTCACAGCCTCATGCACAGCCCTGAGGACAGTGACCCAGTCCCATTCTCAAACTACTCTCTCCTTCATACTGTTTATAGCTTACCAGTTTCTGCTCTATAGAGACCCAGCGTCAGCTGCAATCCAGGCTCCACGTTGTGTGTGACCTGTAAGCCACCTCATAAGGCTTAATACATTTTTTTTCTCTCTCCAGTTCCAGGGATGGAACCCACCTCTGGCACATGCTAGGTACTGTGCTCCCAGCCCAGTTACCATTATGTTTTTACTGAGCACCTATTCTGTGCAGACCTCACAATTATCCTACATGGTGGATACTAGTTGTCCTATTTTATGAATCGGGAAACTGATGCTTAGGTTAGCTTGCTTAAGACCGAGGCAGGATTTGAACCCAGGTCAAACTTGACTTCAGAGCCTTTGTTCTCCTGTGTGTTGTCATCTCTGCCTCCCCTGAAATCATCTTATACCACAGTATCCCACCAGACCTACAACCTGACAGCAAAGCCTTCTCAGTCAAGGTGTAATTCACCCTAAGCACATCTCAATGTCACAGTCTAGTACCAGATGGCCACCCTCACTAATCAAGCTGTTTGTGTGTTGGGGGGATTCCTACCCCTAAGCTTCCCCCACCCCATGCTGGTAAATGGGGCCCAGAGTAGGCTACCTTTAACCTTTCCAGCAGGCTCACCTCCACCTCCCCTGACCCCAGGATGACAAAGCACTGCCATACTAGTTGGGGAGCCTGACCTGCAAATCTCCCTGACCCCATGGGCCTGGACCCTCTTCTAACCCATAGCTCCTGCTGAGAACAAGTGAAACAAGTCCCTTCCTGGGGATGTCAAAGCACCTTTCCTGGGGGCGGCGGCACTGTGATCCCCAGAGCCTGGCTAGGGAGAAGGATCGCGTTACTTTTTCCCCAGCTGTGCTTGGACTCCTTGGGGCTGACCTTTCACCTCATCCAGGCCAGGACCCAAAGGGGGCCAGAGTCCAGCCCTCACCTCCGGTTAACCCTCTGCATTCTTGTCTTTTCACTCCTGGGCTCCTGCCAAGGCCCTGCGGGTCTCAGGAAGCCCAGCTGGGCATGCCAACCTTTCCCTAGCCTTCCATCCTAGCGTCCGGTTTCCCAGAGAGCTTTACAGAATGCTCCTCCCTGCCCCCTGCCCATGCTGCCCTGCTGGGATCAGATACCTCCGCCCAAGCAGCTGAAAATGACCTGGGCTATTTTCGCTGCAGGATCATGTTGCAACTCCCCCTAGAGCTGGCAGCTTCTCACACCTCTCCAGACCATCGCCCCCCAACCCTCATCTCTCACCCAGAACCACTGACTAAAAGGGCAGAAGGGCTTTCAGAAAGCACTGGCCTAAGCCTGTCAGATTGGGAGACTGAGGTCATGAGGAGCCAGGCACAAGGCTGGGCAGAGAACCAGGCTCCCTGGGTCCCCACGCAGGTCTCTTACTGCTGTCTAGCTTAGCCTACTGGGCACCCTACATCTCAGAACCTCTGACCCAGCCAGCTTCCCCCAAGCATCACAAAGTCACACACAAAGTCTACCCACAACTCCCTGTGCTGCTCTGCATGTCAGAAACTGCCTTTGCCACGTACTTTTCTTTGTTTAAAATTGGGACCAGGTCTGTACCTGTGTCATTAGACACGTGGACCCACCCAGAAAGTTTTAAGGGGTGCAAACTAGGAGGAGAGTCAGGGAGACTAAGACCTAAAGGAACAGGAGGTGGATTCAGGCTTTAACCCCAGCTGCCTCTTGCCCCAACTTTTGGGTTGTATTCCCCACTCTCCCACCCAAAGGATCTTCCATTCCTATAAACTCAGCCTCCTCCAGGTCTCTGCCTCTGCCCCTGCCCTCTGCCTCAAGCCCCAGCCCTCCTGGGTAGGAATGTGACTGGTCAGGTCTGAGCTGACCACATGAGTGACTGTAAGGTGACAGACCCCCACCCTCCCATCCCCCCAGCCTGGGGGAGTTCACATACCAAGACCAGGGGGGCAGGAATTGCTTTAACCCTTTGCAGCCTGGCTTTCAGGAGAAAAGGAAGGGTACTCCACTTCCTCTAGTCAGTCCCACATGAGGACTGCCTGGTGCTGGGGAGTGCAGACAGAATCCTCCAGCAAGGAGGGGTAGGATGGGGTAGTCTCCATTAAGGAATTACCCTTTGCCACCCTAAATGTTTAATCTCATCTCCCACGACATTTGTTAAGTCAGGAGATGGTGCTGAGGCATCATGGACCCCAACCTCAGGAGTCCCTGGTCTGATGGGAGAAATACAACCCTGCCCTGGGGAGTCTGCTGGGGGAGACCAGGCACAGAGGTTGGGACAAAGAGCTGAGAGCAGAGAAGAGCATGGAGCTGCTGCACAAGTGGGAGGAAGCCAGGGCAGGAGAACAAGCCAGGTGGGGTCAGACCGGGCAGGCTTCCCAGAGGCCCCTCGGCCCACACCCCTCCCCCCAGGCTCTGGAATCTCGGGGGTCAGGGCTGAGGGACAGCCCCACCCCCTGTTCCCCTCGGGCTCAGGAATTCCACCAGCCAAGTGTGGGGGGGTGGCTGCATCGGACTCGGTCCAACTTGGCTCCCACTGGACCGGGAACTGTAGCTCCTCCTCGCCCCCCACCCTCGCCCAAGCCCAAGCCCCTGGGCTGGCCCCCAGCCCCCTACCCTCCCCCTGCCTGGCTGGCACGGTGTGTGCCAGGCGCTGGCAGAAAACAAACCCGCCGGGGTGGGTTTGCAGGGAGCGGGGTAACCTTGACACAGTTGCGGCAGTCGCTAATGGCAGACACACACTCCGCCTGTTCTGGGGGGACTGTTGCCGTTGCTAGGAAACCAGCAGCCGCGTGAATGGAAATGGGTCAGTAAACCTGGGGAGAGATAGTGTGACACTCGAACCACTGCAGCTGCTCCAGCCCACACCGAAATCCCTCCTCTTCAATATTTATCACTCCCGCCTGGGCCCTCAGCTCCTGCCAGACCCTGCACCACCCTGGCCCTCAAGCCCCCCCAAGGCCCGATAGGGGTGGAAGAAGAAAAGTGATGGAGGGGGTTTGCTTATCCACTGTTGGGGGGGCCTAAGCGGGATGGAACTGGTTCTGGAGGAGATTGAACAGGAAACTGAGCCTAATCCCGTGGTGGGGAAGGGGTTAAAAGGTCAATTCACGCCTGTTCCTGACTTAGGCACCGTGGTAAAATTACTTTGAGAGTGAGCGGGCTTGCGGCTGCCTGCCTACCTGCGGAGGGACCGATTAAGACAGGAGGCTTCCCTCTCTGCAGAAGAGAAGAGGCACCCAAAACAGCCAGGATTCGCCTGCCGCCTGAAAAATACCATTCAATGGCCTCAGTACAATCGGACAGCACCCCAAATGGCCAAGGGCTACCCAATGCCTTACCACACATCCCGATACTCACGGTTCAGGAAACCTTGACAACACCCCTACACAGATAGATACCCCCACAAAAGAGCATGACAACTGCAATTCAGAACAGTGCCATTCAGCTAACACCCATAAACAAGCTGACAAACCTAGGTACAGGCGAAACTCTTCCATCACTCCCTATGAGGCTAGAGCCTGCCAGGCGGCCTGCCCTGACCCAGAGCTGGGTTCTCTGGCTCATATATGGTTTTTCCTCCTTCCCACTGCCAGTCTCCTTGTCTTGAACACACCCTGATACACCGACTGCCTCTGTGATCACTCTTTTGCACACACCATCCCTCAAGCTAGCTGCCTCGTGCCTGACACCCCACTCCCTGGAGGCTGACCGGTCACTGACACACACATTCTCTTCCCCTAACAGCACGCAGTCACACTGCCCTGACACAAGCTCTTGTTCTTAAGCACAGACCTCTCTCCAGATAATATGAACCCTGAGAATCAGCAGGGCCACTCACTTGGGTGATATGTACCCTCCACCCACCACAATCTCCACCAGTATCCCTGAAGGGTGTGTCTCAACAAGGGAGGCACCTCAGACTGGGGGTGGGGGTACCTTGACAGGGATCTCCCAGCTGACTTAGTTCTCTGTGTGCTCCTATCTCCTAGGATACATCAGTCAAAACAGGCTTGGAGCCTGTCAGAGCTAGAAGGTGCCTTAGGGAGTCACTAATCCAGCCTCCTCTGCTATGCAGGAGCAGATACCCAGAGAGGGAAGCAGCCTGCCCAAAGTCACACAGCCCAACTGCTGTTCCAGCCTTTCTCTTTTATAGTCCCTCACTGGGAGTCCTCTATGGAGTGCAGAGAAACTCAGGGTTAGGGTGGAAGAAAGAGTAACAGCCCCGAAAGGCTTCCTTGAGGCAGAGGGAAGTGGGACTGGGCTAGTTGGGAGAGAGTCTGTGGTCCTTAAAAGAAGTTTACGGGAACTGCCCAGCAGTATATTCAGAGAGATGAATCCAGACTTTACCAAAAAGATCTGGTGGATGATCATCCCTGTCCCACTTCCTATCCCAGGGCTCACTGCCTTCCCAAATCAAAGAAAAGGTTATTCTCTTCCTATACCTGGCCTTCAGTGCAAATTCCCTCTAGTTCCAGGGCATTCCTGCCTTCTATTATTTAAAAAGATCTTTGCCAGGATGCCTCTGGGACAGATGAGTGAAGAGGTGTCTGGGACAGATGAGCAAAGAGGTGTTCTCCTAGAATTTTTATTTCAATTCCCTTTGTAGAAAAGCAAACTGAGGCTTACAGGTGTGGTAATTGGCTCATTTACACAGACACAAATGGAACCTCAAGCTTCTTTGAGTACCTCCAGGGTCTTTCCCAGGAGACAAGGAAGGCCAAACAGGAAACAGAGAACTGGGGAGGTGGGGTGAGAAAGGTTGGGAATGGCATTGGTCCAGGCTGACCTCCTAGGTGGAGGAAGGGCCTAGAGGCATCCAAATCTGAATCTGGGTATCTGGCAGTGGTGGAGTGAAAGGTCAACAAGGAGCTGGGAGAGAGAGGAAAACAGAATTCCACCAGCCTCAAGCCTGCCTGGGCCATACCCAGGAAGCCAGGTCAGTGCTCTGCGCCACCCCGCACCCATAGTGAACAACAGTGAAGCATTGTAAGGAGACTCAATCCCCTTTCCAGGCCTCAGTTTCCCCCTGAGCTGGCCTGGCAGGAAGGACTTCAAAGGGCCCTTCCAACTTGAACACTACTGTGACCAGTCCTAGGTCTCAGAAGCTGAGAATAAAAACAGTAAATATGTATTTAATGACTATTTACTGAGTGAACACTCAATAAAACCATCATCTTTCCATCCTACCCAGCTTAAGAGGACTACTTACCTTGGAAAGCCACATTTCACAGGGCTATTAGAGGGTAAGGGGATTCAAAGACGTTGAGGGCTGCCTCTGCTCCTCTGGGTGGGGCTGTTACACAGGTGCCCTTTATGCCCTCATACACTATGCTCATTGCTTTAAACTTGCTACTTCAAGCCCCACAATAAGGCCATGACCTCCCACTATTATCTAGTTTTTCATGAGGAAAGGGAAACTCAGGAGTGAAGGGACTTGCCCAAGGTCACACAACCAGTGAGTGGCGGAGAAGACATTCCAACTGGGCCTATCTTCTTTGCTTTTGTTTAACATGGTAAGTGTATGCTAGGTGGGGGCAGGAAATGGAACTGAACAGAGGCCACAGGCAGGGGGAGAAGGGGTCCACTCTAGGCGGGGGAGCCGCCTGCTGAGTTGCCAAATGGTTCATCAGTTTGCAAAGCACCAAACGGTGCTGGAACGCAGCAAAGTTGTGGGAAAGCATCTCTTCCTTCCCCTCCCCCACAAAGGGCAAGGTAGGCCTCTTTCCCTCCCCGACCCCACTGCCAGGAGTGAGTCCAGAGAGGTCACTTACCTACTACCCTGGATTCTCAGGACTCCAGTAAAAGGAAGACCCTCCCTCTAGGGGGCCCTTTTCTAGACTCCGGGATATTCAGGGTGCAGAGCCGCCCCCAAAGAAAGCCGCCGCTGTCTCCGTCGGGGAAATTATCCAGGATTTTTCCAGCAGGTCCGCCCCCCTACCGGCTCTGCAGTTGGGGGCGGAGGGGGGCTGGAAGAGGACTACCTCGCCTCCCTCCCAGAAGCCCTTGGACGCCTTGGTTCGAGAAAAAGGCTCCAGGCTGCAGGTCCAGCCGTTCTGGGGCGGAATAGTCTGCCTCCTAGTTTTTCCCGCCGCCGCCCCTAGGGCTACCTGGCCGCCCCCAGATCCCTGCCACCCTCACCCCCTCCCAGAGGAGGCCGCAGGGCTTTTGACTCCAGAAGGAGGTGACGGGCCGAGAGGGAAACCAGGCGGCTGGGGGAGGGGTATTGCCTGCACCTGGCCCCTCTCCGCCGCCGAGGCCGGGAGGGGCGGGACTGGACCCCCGCCAGACCCGAAAAGGGCGGCGCAGGAGGGTGGAGGCTCCGGGCCCGCTCGCAGCTCAGGGCCGAGAGGGGAGATCTTCCCCAGCACCCTCGCCAGGAAGGCGCCCCCTAGGGTCGGGCCGCTAGCCGCCCCTTTCCGAGCCGCGCGCTCGGCCCGCTCCCCGGGTCGGCCGCGCTCTCCAGCTGCAGGAAATTCCAGAAGCTCTCCATCATCCCGGCGCAGCGCGCAGTCCGGGCTGCCAAGGCTCCCCGAAGGAGAGCCACATGCCGGCCGGCCGCGCGGCCCGCCCTCGCCCCCCACCCCGTCCAGCCTGGCGGGGCAGCCACGTCGGGCCCGGCTGGAGCCCGACCGGCCGCCCCTTCCCGCGCCCCGGGACCGGCGGAATGCGTGGCAGCCCCAGCCTGGGGGCTATTTTGAGCTGGAGGGGAGCGGCCCAGCCGCGGCGTTTTTGGTTTTTTCCTGGCCCCCGGCCCGCCCGCCTGGGCCCTCCGCTGCCTGCAGAGTTGGGGGGGGGTGTCACGTGGAAAGGGGGGGGGCGGCGACCCGGATCCGACCCGGGCCGGCAGGCACCCTGCCACAGTCCGGACCTGCGCGCTTCGCGCGGGCGGAGCGGCGAGATTATTAATAGCGCGCTTGACTCCGGCGGAGGCTCCCGGGCGCCCGCTACCTGCACGCCCCTCCTCCGGTGAGCACAGGAGGCCTGGGCACTCCCTCCCCAGCGGCGGACTCGGGCCTCACTGGATAGCGCCACTGTGCACCAGTGACCAATCACCGGACTCGATTTCCTTACCTGTAAATTGGGGATGAGCTACATGACTATATATGGTAGGTACCTTATCAAGATTTGCTTGCTGTGTAATTCTCTTTAGGCAAAACACCTTCGCGCCCGGTGCTGTGGCGCAAGCCTGTAATCCCAGCGACTCTGGAGGCTGAGGCAGGAGGGTTGCAAGTTCGGGGCCAGCCTCAGCAACTTAGTTGTCTCAGGATCAAGTTTAAAAAGCTCAACAGTAAAGGACTGCTGTGTTCAGTCCCAATACCCCCCCCCAAAAAAAAAAAAGCTTGTTAGCTTTAGTTTTCCAGATTTTTATAATTTTTATAAATTGAGAGAGGTTCCTTTTTCTTTTTTGTTTTTAATGAAAGGTTTTAAGAAAGCCTTTTTTAAGGGAAAAAGTCCCTCACATTTGAACAATGCATTTTCACTTAAAATCCTGTTGAGCCTAGCCACTACCCGTGGTAATGGCCAACACTGAGCATCTGCCTGCGTTATTAGCACAAATTAACTTACTTGATTATAAGGTTCCCTTAAAGAAGGTAATATCCCCTTTTTTCCTAATGAGGAAACAAATGGACGCAGGAAAATTAAATGACCTGCCAAATGTCATACAATGGCATAGCCCAGAGTCAGAAAAACTAGCTTCAGAGGCTGAGTTAACCACTGAACTACAGTGTCCAACACAAGATGCTCTTTTAAGGCCTGGGGATGTGGCTCAAGCGGTAGCGCGCTTGCCTGGCATGCGTGCGGCCGAGTTCGATCCTCAGCACCACATACCAACAAAGATGTAGTGTCCGCCAATAACTAAAAAATAAATAATAAAAAAATTCTCTCTCTCTTTTAATATTTTTAACAGAAGAAATGGAGGCTTAAATTGTGATCCACCCAAAGTTGCCTTTGGCTAGTTAGGGGCAGAGGTTGGTACACTACAAATCATCCAACTCCTAGTTTAGTGCTGCAAGAGAGCCCTCTGAATCTGTTCTGTTCCCGACTTGAGGCAGCTAGGAGTACCTAGGATAGGGTCCTAACAATGGGCACCAAGCTGTGTCAAGGAGCCTAAAGGACCACTTGGTGCTCTCAAGTGTCAGTCCCAGATTATTGGGTCCCCAGGGTTTACTAATCCATCAAATTCTACACTCAGGGAGGAGAGGGGGTAAGGGGAGATGACATACAGGGGGAACAGCCTGGGACAGGGCCTGGAGCTGCTTCCTGCTCCCCCTCACCTCCCCAGCAAGGAAGCACAAAGGCGGCTGGCAGGCCCCCCACTCCGCCCCGGAAACCTGGCGGTTTATTTCTGTCTCAGGGCCCCCAGGTTTCCACAGAGTCAGTCCAGGAAGGCTGGCAGCAGCTGGTTTGGAGGGGTGGAGCTCAGGCTCCCTCAAGGGTCCAGCTGCCACTCTGCCCTCCCCCACCTGCCAGGTCAGACCAGACTCTAGAGTCAGAAGTGACATTGGGATGAGGGAGGGAGGAGCTGGGGGCCAGTGCTCAGAGATGATCCACCTGAGGCCAGTTAGTCAGAACTCCAAGGGAAAGAATCCCCCACTCCCTAACCCAGAGCCCAGGTGCTTTCCCAAACTGGGACAGCCTATACCCAGTTCAATTCTGCTAAGGGTGTAACCTCTGGCATGTCCAATCCTATTTATTCCAGATCATTCTGGGTCATGACTCCTCTGGACTCTCATCCAAAGAAAAGCCTCTTTTCTAAAAGATAGCCACAGGTCACATGGGCCAGTCCAAACTGGGACATGCTACACACCAGATTCTGAAGTCTTACTTTTTTATTCATTCATTCATTCATACCAGAAATTGAATCCAGGGGCACTGAACCACTGAACTACATCCCCAACCTCTTTTAAAGCTTTTTTAAAAATCTTGAGACAGGATCCCATTGAGTTGCTTAGGGCCTCGCTAAGTTGCTGAGACTGGCTTTGAACTTGTGATCCTCCTGCTTCAGCCTCCAGAGCTGCTGGGGTTACAGGCATGTACCTCTGTACCTGGCATAAAGTCTTAAAGTAAGGGCTGGGGTTGTGGCTCAGTGGTAGAGTGCTTGCCTAGCAGGTATAAGGCACTGGGTTCGCTTCTCAGCACTGCATATAAATAAATAAATAGATAGATAAAATAAAAGTCCATCAACAACTAAAACAATTGTTTCAAAAAGAATGCAGAAATCTCAATTTTCACAATGATTATGTTGAGATAATATTTTTATAATGAGTTAGATAAGGTACTTTATTAAATTTAATTTTACTTCTTTTTACTTTGTTATAAATGTGGGTATTAGACATTTTAAAATTACATATGTGGTTCGCATTACATTTGTATTGGACAGTGCTGTAGATCATATGGTGCTCTGGCTTAGGACCAAAGCTCTGCCTGCTCTAGATCAATATCTGTGTGGCTTTAGCTCACCCACTTCCCCATATTCAGACCACAGTCTTATGTGTGGGTCTAAATCTCACTACCCCATACCACCCTGCCTCAGCTTTCTGTGAATTTAGGCTCAGCCAGAGAATATAACTAAGTCTGCTTTAAACCACTGTCTAGTCCATTTCTTATTCACCAATGCCCAAAAGTTAGATCCAGAAAGGGTGTGGCTCTAGATCACCTTTCATGTTAACCTACTATGGCTCTAGATTCCAGCTGGACACCCCTCTCAAGCTTGTTTGCTTATATCAGTGTCTAATAAAAAGTTAAAAATCTACACACACCTCAGGAGGAAGAAGGTTCTACACCAGGAGTTGACAAACTATGGCCCATGGGCCAAGTCCCGCCTGTAGTCTGTTTTTTATAATTGAAGTTTGATTGGAACACAGCCAAGTTTATTTGTTCATGTGTTGTTTATAACTGCTTTCAAGGTATTAATAACAGACTGAATAGCCTACAAAGCCTAAAATTTTTACAGTCTTTTTTTTTTTTACAATTTTTATAGAAAGACCCTATAATAGATGACCAACAAATCCAACCCACCATAAATCTAAATTCCAGTCTGAGACCGTGACCTACTCTAATCTACACTACCTCCTACTGTGCTTCTAAGTGGTGCTGCCAACCAGGATCTAAACCATTGCCTAACATGGGCCGTGGAGCTTGGGATCCAGACTGTACTCTGATCTCAGCAGATGGGCCCCAGGACTCCTCTCTGGAATGGAAAGAGTGTCTCTACTTCTGAACTCCCCTAGAGAGATCAAGGCCCACTGGCCCTTCTCTGTGGCCTTGGGATGGGGGAGGGAGGGTAGATTCCAGAGACAGCACTGGAGGCTGAGTCAAAGAGTCAGGGATAAGCCCTTCTCTGCCAAGGGGGCTGAATGTAATCAGGCCAAGAAGCTAGAGTAGCCCCATGCTCCACCCTTCCCCAGCAAGCTCCAGAGCAGGTCACTTGGCTGGGGGCCATGTGGGGCAGATCCAAGCTCTGGAAGCCAGGAAAGGGAGCTCCAAATGAAATCTTCACCAGCCCTCACCTCCAGCCACTCAATGCTTCTTACCTCAGTGCTGAGTTGACACTGCTACCCTCTTTCCCCTTAGCTCTAGCTTTGTCTTCTCTATGGCTTTTTTAAGGGGGAGGGGGGGTTAACCAGGGATTGAACTCAGGGACACTCAGCCACTGAGCCACATCCTTAGCCCTATTTTGTATTTTATTTAGAGACAGGGTTTTACTGAGTTGCTTAGCTCCTCACCATTGCTGAGGCTGGCTTTGAACTCTCTATCCTCCTGTCTCGGCCTCCCAAGCCACTAGGATTACAGGAGTATGCCACTGCACCTGGCCTCTATGGCTTTCTTTGGAAATCCTCCCATATCTGTCCCTTCCCTGCTGTTTCTCCCTCCTGCCCTAGAATCCCAGGCTAACCTTACTGGTAAAATCATAAGCTCTGCTGGGTATGGTGGCACATACTATAATCCCAGCTACTTGCGGGAGGCTAAGACAGGAAGTTCACAAGTTCAAGGCCAGCCTGGGCAATTTAGTGAGACCTTGTCTCAAATAAAAAGAGCTGGTGATGTAACTCAGTGGTACAGTGTCTCTGGGTTCAATCCCCAGAACCGTAAAATAAATAAACAAATTTTAAAACACCAAGTTTTTTTTTTTTTTTTAAAAAAAGCTCTTGAATTGATAAACCCAGACTTAAATTCTTGCTCTGAGCAAATTACTTCACTTTTCAAGGCCTTCTCAGTTTCCTCATCTGTAAAGTGGAATAAACAGAATGGTACCTATTTCATAGAGCTGGTAAAGAGCTTTAACAAGAGCATGAGATAAATCACTTTATCCAGCACCTGCCCCGTAATTAGCATTCAGTGCTAGCTGCTATTTTTATTACTATTGATCATCTAGCTTGGTTCCATAGATGGACTTTGGCAGGTTTGTAAACCTCACAAAATGTTAACCAAAACTTGGTTTTGTATTCTTCTGAAGGCTTCTAGCCACAGTTGTGATCTTCTCAAAATGGATCCTTAGCCGAAAAGGTTTTGAAAAAAAAAGAAAAAAAGAGTGAAAGGAACCTTTAGTTCAACCCAAATGGGGAAATACAGGTGCACAGAGGGCAGGAGAGGAACCAGCCTAAGGTCCTTCAGAAAACCTGGGCAGACTCTAGGCTACAGCCCAGGAGGGTCATCTCCCAGGCCTTACTTCTTGTACCAGTTCAAGCTGTCTCTTTGATCTGACCTCCTCATTTCTCACCTGCTCAGCTGTGACCGCCTCCCCAGTGAGCTCCCCACCTCTAGCCTCCTTAGAATCTCCACCTGGTGCCAGAGACATCTTCCTCAAATCCCATTCTCGTGACACTGAGTCTCTGCTCTAAAACCTTTAATAGCTCCCTACTGCTGACATCAACGTCAAGGCTGAGGTCTTTGGCTTGACATTCAAGGGCCTTCACAGCCGGCTCCGGCCAGCCAAACTCCTTGCTGTTCCCTCTCATCTAGTCATGGGCTGACTTCTCTCCTCCCTGCTCCCCTCAGCCTCAATGCCACCCACACACTCACTCAGTTCTGGACAGATTCTGCCCCTCTGCTCAATCACACAGTGTCTCAGGCTTCGCCTGCTGCCCCCGCTCTGCCCTCAGGGTTGCTCCTGGGTCCAGCCACTCTCTGAGCTCACTCTCATCAGGCAGAAGTATGCTGACCACAGCTCTGGCTCTAGGAAAAAGGCCCCTGCCCCTGCTCCCCAGCTCAGCTCCATCCCTGGACACTGACATACCTTAGCAGTGCCCCTCTTCTCCATGTCACTCTCATTCTGTGCTCTGCTCTTTCAGGAACAGTACTGCCTCCATCACAGGCAACCACAAGGCATGGCCAGCATAGCACTGTCCTCAAAGTCATGAATCCTGGCTCAGATTCTCTCCTGAGTCTCAATGTCCTCATCCATAAAATGAGAACAGCAGTATCTCTACTAGTAATTCTCATGAAGGATAAATGCCTGGTGAACTGAAAAGATGCTTTTTCTACTAAAACCTTCAAACAGTGCAAATAATAACTACAGCCTCCATTTTTGTAAGTTTATTTATAATTGCAGTTGGTGTTCAGCTTGGTGGCATGGACCAGCTACTGGGGAAGCTGAGGCAGGAGGATCACTTGAGCATAGGAATTCAAGGCCAGCCTCAGCAACATAGCAAGACCTCTCAAAAAACAAACAAACAAAAAAAAAAAACTAGAAATTTTTAAGAAATAAAACAAAATTGCAATAACCTTGCAACCTTGGAGCTCTGCCTTGTTTCATTTTCCTCCTCGGCACTTCCCATCTAACAAACCATATGTTTTGCTTGTTTTGGTGTTAACTGTTTTAACCTCCAAGTGTAAGCTCCTTGAGGGCAGGGATTTTTATCTATTTTGTTCACTGCTCAATCACACAGTGTCTCAGGCTTAGAAGAGTGTCGGATACCAAGTGAGCACTTGATAGTTAAGGAATTAATGAATGAATCAAGGGCTTTCTACCTGCCAGGCATCGTGCAAAGCATTTCTCAAGATTATTTCATCCAAGAAACCATGTACTTTGATTACCCCCTCCTGCATTTTTTTTGGGGGGGGGGTTACTGGGGATTGAACTCAGGGAAACTCAACCACTGAGCCACATCCCGGCCCTATTTTGTATTTTATTTAGAGACAGGGTCTCACTGAGTTGCTTAGCACCTCGCTTTTTGCTGAGGCTGGCTCTGAATCCTCCTGTCTCAGTCTCCCTAGCCACTGGGATTATAGAAGTACTACCCCTTATGAGATGTTAAGTGACCTACCCTGATGTGGGGTAGGAAGTTCTGGGCTCAGATTTGGTTCCAGGGCCTGTCCTGTTGATTGCTATGCTCTCTTTCTTTTCCAGGTGATTAGCTAAACCTCCTAAATCTGTGGCCCTCCCTATCTCCTTAGGGCTATCAACCTCTCTAAGCCCCTGAGGCTACCAGACCTCCCAGCCCTCATTCCACTGGGCTATTTCCTCTCAGCCTGAGGCCAGGCAGCTCATTCTCACCCCAAGGCCTTAGCCTATGCCTTCCTGCCTGGAATGCTCTGGCTCCCCATCTCCTTCAAGTCACCCAGTTCTCAAGACTCACCTCTTTCAAGAAGCCTTCCTTCTGTCTTCACCAGTCCCTACCCTGTACTCTGCCTTCTTTGCTAGGAAAGTCCACTTGGGGAGCCTGTGTCCCTCCCCACCCCCACCCCACCCCCTCAATGCAGGGGATCAAATCCAGGGCTTTGTTGTGTATGTTAAACAAGTGCTCTACCATCAAGCAACATCCCCAGCCCTAATTGTTTCCCAAGTTTGAGGTCTTGCCCACCTCTGTCTTTTCCTTCCTACTCCCTCTGTCCCTCTCCAGGCCAGGTCTGATCAATGGCCTCACACACACCCCTTCTCTTAATCTGGTTTAAAGAACATGGCTGCAATTCTGCCGCTACTATGTTTCTTTGGAGAGTTACTATACCTCTCAGAATCTATATCATCATCTGCAAAATGGTTATACAAGTACATGTGACACTGATTAAATACTCAATAAATAACAGCCCCCACCAGGTGCACACCTGTAATCCCAGTGACTTGGGAGGCTAAGGCAGGAGGATCACAGGTTCAAGGCCTGCCTGGACAATTCAGTGAGACTATCTAGGGGTGGGGGGGAAGGACTGTGGATGTAGCTCAGTGGTACAATACTCCTTGATTCAGTCTCTACTACTGCAAAAAATATATAAATCAACAAAAACCTCAGTCTCCTCCATTCCTCCTTTCTGTACAGTCCCTTCCTCTTTCCAGATGAAGATAATAAGGTTGCAAACATGATTGACTTTTACATGCAGTGACTGGATGCATCTCTGGCACCCACCAGGTGCTCAATATACTTGTTGGGTAATTTAATCTTTACCAGACCCTATGGGGTGGGGAGAACTAGAACTACTATTATATCTATTTTACAGACAAGGAAATCAAGGCTGAGGGAGGGAAAGCCATTTGCCATGGTTGGGATTTAAATCCAAAGCTGGGTCTGCCACTGACCTTTCCCTCCTCATTATCCCCACCCTGATCTGCTCTGATGCCAACCCCAGCCGCAGGGTGCTTGCTTTCTCCAGGTTTTGGGTTTTAGGTTCTAGATGTACACTCACTAGGCTTCTGCTTCAGAGCTCAGGCTCTCCATGTCATCTCATGTGAGCCTCCCCAAACACTGTGGCATCAGTGCCATGATTATTTCCCCAACTGTATCATGTATTTTGTGATTTTTTTCCATGATTTCCCCCCCATTACCTTATACAACAATCGAGAACTATTCCCACATAGCCGTCTTATTTTTCCAGCTAGACTGCAAGCTCTCTGAAGGCAGCCCTTCCATGTGCCCCCACCAAGGTCCAGCACTCCAGCAGGGTGGACTATTCCCCACAGGTCCTAACTGCTGATCTGCAGCCTCCTGCCACATCCTGATGCTCGGCCTATTTCCCCCACAACAGGTCTTGATTTGTGGGTTCTCTACCCCTTCAAACAAACAAACAGCTGGTAAGGATAGGGTTGGGTCTGCCCTAGATCTAGACTGGAGTTTCCCCAAAGATGCCTTATGTCAGCCCAGCGAGATGGCACACACCTGTAGTCCCAGCAACTCAGGAGGCTGAGACAGAAGAATTGTGAGTTCAAAGCCAGCCTTAGCAACAGCGAAATGCTAAGCAACTCAGGGAGACAAAATACGGCTGGGGATGTGGCTCAGTGACTGAGTGCCCTTGAGTTCACTCCCTGGTACCAGGAAAAAAAAAAAAAAAAAGGTGACTTATCCCTGGGAATTCAGCACTCCCATCTCTAGGGCATCAAGGGAATGGGGATAGCACCGTGGTTCAGAAGACAACTCTGGATCAGAAGAGAACTCTGGATCCCAAATTCAAAGGTACTGGTTCTGTGTGGCCTTGACCCAGTCACTTAACCTTTCTAAACCTCAGTTCTCTGACATAGTCCTCCCTCCCTATCCATGGGGGGAATATTCCAAGATCTCCAGGGGATGTGGAAACTGCAGATAATACCAAACCCTATAGATAAGTTTTATTCCTATACACATACACCTATGGCAGTTTCATTTATAAATTAGGCACAGTAAGAAATTAACAACTAGCAATAAACAGAACAATCATAATACACTATAATAAAAATTATTTAAAATTCACAAATGTTTATTTCTGAAAGCTTCCAGTTAATATTTTTTGACTGCAGTTGACCACAGTTAACTAAACTGTAGAAAGTGAAACAGAGGATGAGGGGGCTGGTGTATAAAATAAGGACAACAACAATAGGGATACGATGGTGATTAAGCGAGCATTTATAAAATTAGAAGAGTGTTGGGACATAGTAAATGCTATGTAAATGTTTGTTAACTAAAAGTCAAAGCTAGGGGGCGTGGCTCAGTGGTAAGAACAAGTGCTTAGCTTGCAGAGGTCTTGGGTTCAATTTCTACCACCAAAACCAAAACCAAACAAGCACATAATAAATAAAAGTTGGGCCCCACCTAGCCAGGGAAAGATCCCTGAGGTCGGGTACAGTGCAAGTGACAAAGCAAACCCCAGTTCCAGACAACTAAAGATACTCAGGAAAACAGAGATGGCAGAGACCTTTACCCCTTCAGGAAACCCCTTGTGGCAGGGAACTACATCCCAAGCCACATCCTCCAGAGCCAGAAGACCCCATTTCCTAGCTTCCTCAGACTCTGACCTAATCCCCCCACCCTAAACTCTCCCCAAGCTACTTCCCCTCCCCTCCCTCTTTTCATATAGTCAGGTTGATTATGGGTGAAATCCAGGCCCTACTTCTCTGGATTGCTGTGTGACCTTGGGCAAGTCCCTTAGCCTAGCTGAGCTTCAAGTTCATCACTTCAACAAAGGAATAATCCCACCTGTCAACTGGATGTGTCCTAGGGATTAACTATGAACTGAAATCATGCCCACGGATGTATCCACAGGTATTAGGACACACTAATGTCCCTTTAACCTGAATGCATAGATGGGCATGCTGTATGGTCACCAGGGTAGGAAAGGGGACTTCTAGTAAACCCACACATACCCCCAAAATGTCCCCAATGACCCCTAAGCACCACCCAAGGCAAGTTCTTTAACCTCACGGTGACATTAAAATCAGTTTATTTGAGAGTCTTATGTCACTCTTCTCATGGCTCTGGTTACTACTGCTGAGGCGGGGAAGCAGACCTGGGAGAGAAAAGAGAGGGATGGGAGGGGCTACAAGTGTTGGGGGAGGAGAGAGCCCTTCTTGGGAGAAAAGTGGGTGGAGCGGTAAAGGACAGGCCCCCACAGCCTCCTCCCACCACAGCTAACCCAGCAGTCACCTGGCCTGGCTTCCCACCCCTCCAAAAAGGAAGAGGAGCCCGCAGCCACATGTTAGGATAGGCGATTACCTGTTAATTAATTAAAATAAATAGCAAATTAAATACAGCAAAATTAAAATAGCACAGGAAATTAATTCTCTACCAGCCCCACCTCACAGGTGACATGCTTACAGGGCCCCTCACATCCAGGATCCACGGCAGCTGGGGGCTCACTAGAACCTGCCTTGCACAACTCCCAGCAACCCCAAATATCCCGGGCAGAACCCAGCTACCCACAGGCATTCTTTAGGCTCTGCCATCCTGAGTTGGCCTCCTGGCTTCTTACTCCTGGAGGACACCAATGGGTCAAATTCCTGAACCTAAGCCCTGCTCCCTGAGCAGTAGACAGAAAGGGTCTTGATACCCTCTGAGCTAGGGACTGGACACTGTGCCCTCTGGGCCCATGGCCCATATCCATTGCCACATGGGTCAGGGTAGGAGGAAAGAAGGACATAGGCCTTCTCTTCTGGGTCTCCTCGGGGGCTGAGAGTCTGATTCTGGAAACATACTTCCATTCTGTACAAGCTCTGGCCCCCCATTCAGGGTGCCCCAAATCCATTTCTGGAGACTCCTCACTTTGCTCAGAATGCTCAGGAAGAAAGCACTGCTGGGGTCAGGAATCCAAGGCCAGAGATGCCCACCCAAGCTGGCCAGGTCAGCCCCTAGGACACGATGCCAGGGTTCCCTCCTACGTAAGACTAATCAGCTCATCCCGATGGGGAAACTGAGGCCAGGGAGAGCAAGAAACAGAGCCTAAAATAGAATCTCAGTGGTTCTCAATGGACATTTGAGTATAGCTCAGCTCCATGCTGACCACGCCCCCTCAGCCTGGCCTCAAGGCCTCTATAAATCCCAGCCCCCAAAACTCTTCCTCCCAGTGTCCTACTGGAGAGTTTAAGGAGACTCTGTTTCTACCCTTGGGCTATTGGTCAGAGTCCACTCTCCCTGAAGCACCTTCGCAACCTTTGCCTGGTGAAATTCTCCCAGCCAGCTCAACACTTCAACACTAATTTCTTCAGGAACCACCTAGAACCTTGAGAGGTGCTGCCTCACTTCCTTTAAACTCCTGGATGTTTCATTCACCACCTCCTGGGGCCCTCTCCACTCTCTTCATGATGCAGGTGTCATGAAGAAAACTGGCAGAGTACCCAGCACTCAGTAGGTGCTGAGTAAATCTCCAGATCTAATGTCCCCCACATCCAAATGGTACCTGACAAAATGGTTATCAGCTATCCTTTATTGAATATCTACTGCAAACCTAGCACCTGCACTGTCCCATCCTCATATGATGGACCTTGCTCATGGAAGTGTGTGTCTTTCCTGAAGTCACACAACTCTGGAGCTGGAACTACACTGGTCTCTGCCCCTAAAAATCCATCCTACATGCCCCTCTAGATTAAACCATCATCATCTCCCACATGTACTATTTAAACCACTCAACTAGCCTCCCTGCCTCCAGTCTGTCTTGGTCCTGGCTCTTGGTCCTGTCATTAAATACTTCCTCTGATTCCTGGTGACCCACTGGACAAACCACAAACCCAAGTATGGCACCTGAACCCTGTGACATCTGCCTTCTGCACTATTTGCAGCATCTCCTCTGATGTCTGAACAGCACTATATTCTCCCAGCACAGCATACTTTAATTCACTTTCACATTTTGCATATGCTGTTCCCTGTGCCTGGAACACCCTTCCCACATTTTTCCTATGAAAGCCAAGATCAAGGGTTCCCTTCCAATCTAGTTAGAAGAGAGAAGCAACAACCAGGCTGATCACAAAACAGACTCTGTGAAGGAAGGGTCTATGTCTATCTTGGTCACCATGGTCTCCCCAGAGCTTCACCCATAAATAGTGTTCAATCAGGATTTGTTGAATGAATGAATGCTCCACATACACTTGTTAACCAAACCGAGAAAGGACAAAAAAAAAAAAAAATAAGGCCACCATATGCAGGGCCGGAGGTAGAGGAGGAGAGACTGAGACCAGGGAAGGCAAGGATGCTTGACTGTTGAAGAGCAGTGACAAATACCATCAGGGACTAATCTGCGGCAGAGCCACACTCTTGGCAGAGGGAGTGTTTGTGAGAGACAGAGGAAGGAAAGTGATGGGAGGCTCTGGAAGTGTGTGTGTGAGTGTGTGTGTGTGTGTGTGTGTGGTGTGCACGTGTGAAAGGGGTGAGGATGCATGTGAGGCAGTGTGTGTGTGTGTGTTGTAATTTGTGAATTAGTGTGTGAGAAGGCAGGGAGACAGGAGGGAGTGTGCCTGGGGGTCCATGTGACACGCACAAGTGTACAAGTGAGGAAGGCTGTGTGCATGGAGGGGATCTGTGTGTGACAGTGACAGAGGTTGTACGTATCTGCTAGGGGCAGAGTGACAGAAAGACAGGAAGAGGGCTGTTGTGAGCACGAACGGGGAAGATTGTGTGCTGTGCGGTCAATGGGGAAGCGAAGGGAAGGGAAGAAGTCTCGGCTCTGCTGAGGGTGTGGCTGCTGTGGCCTTGGTCACAGGCCTGCGGCCAGAGGTAGGGCCTGGCCCTGGGCCCAGGGTGGGGGGCTCTAGCAGAGTAGAAGATTCCTCAGAGTCCTCCCTGGAGCCACAGGCACCAGATTACAATGTCCCCAGGCAGGGAGGTCGAAGAGGAGGCCCAGATGTGCATGCGCCTCTACATCTGTCCACAGTAAAACCTCTGGGCATTTATTTGTCTTTGTCTATGTCCGGGTGTGCACGCCTGTGCTTGTGTGAGCTCCGCCGGCTGTGTGTCTGCGCCTGTCTTTGCTCTATATGTATCTGGGCCTTTGTCTCGGAGTGTGTGGCTGTTGGTCTGTGCCTGTCTGCATGGCTGTGTCTGGTTTTGTGTGTGTCTCAGTATGCCTGGGACTGAGGGGCACCATGTGCCCTTGACTCCATGCATGTCAAAGCAGTGGGTGCAAGCAAACCCTGGACTATTTGTTTGCATCTGTGGGTTTCTGTGACCTCAGTGTAAGTGTTTTTGAGGCAATGGGTCTAGATTCTGGTGCACTTAAGTGTGCTTGTGTCGCTGTGTGTAAGACCATGCTGTGTGCTACAGCATAGAAATGCTAGTCTGTGTCTGTGTGATGTGTGTTTGTGACACCGAGGATATGTGTGCGTCTCCACCTCTGTGTGTGTGTATATGTGTGTGCGTGTTGGGTGTGAGGGGTTTGTCACAGACTGGTGAGCAAGTTAATCTCAGACTCCGTGACACGTGGAATAAAATCACGCTCCCATAATGGGATCATTCGTCTTCCTGTCCAAGGAGGGAACCCACTCTTCACCCTCCGCCCTAGGGGAGCTAGTGGGGCCAGGGCCAGGCACCAGCCCCCACCCAGGCCCTCTTTGGGCCTCAGCGCCCCACTCCTGCCCCCCCACACACACACTAGGCGCGTTTGGCCTCCAGAGTGCCCTGGTGCCCACTGTGGGCTGGGCAGGGCTCCAGGACATGTGACTGGGCCTTAGAGGCCTGTCCTGGGCCCCCCAGCCCCACCCACTGCTGAGGAGAGCCCTGCCCCAGATGAGAGGGGGGTGCAGGAAGGAATCTTTGGGCCCCTCCTCCTCCCGGAGGGGAGGGATGAGCTGCAGGCCCTGCCGGGATTTTCCATCTCTCAGCAACAAGATTCCTGGTGAGCAGGCTGCAGGGTTTGGCAGGGCGCCTGCTGGAGACCCGCCCTCACCCGCCAGGATGCCTGGGTCCTGGGGCCAGGCAGCAACGGGTTCCCTGGGGAGCTGAGAGGGCCCCAGAACTCCAGCCTACTGTTGCGTGGGCCTGTGGGAAAGCTAGACCCTTCCAGGCTCCTGTCTTCCAACCAAAGATGGTTCCCCAGCCCCCTCACCCCCAGGCAAACCACCACCCTTCCTCTGGCCTCCCCCAAGCCTGGGTCTTTGCTTGAGAAAGTCTTCCCAAGCCAGCCACCCAGCACCACCCCTGCCTGACCTCAGCACACACCCAGCCTGGGTTCTAGACCTCACCTCCAGCTCACAAGGGCAGGGCTGTGCTCCTCCTCCAGGACTGGGGGGTTCTGAGGACAAGGCTGTGTGTCCTCCATCTGCTAAATCCTCTTGGCCTCAGTTCTTCAAGACCGAGCTGAGAAGCACCAGAAGAGGATTTCCCAAAGCTGGGGAAACTGAGACCATGCACCCTCTGCCCCACCTACCACAATAAATCAAGAGGCAAGATGTAGTAGTCTGGACACGCTGTCTTAATCTTTCCCAGCAACAGCAGCTGCATCTCTCTCCCATGGGTGCAATTGTAGAAGAGGGTGAGCCTCAGTTGGAGAGAGAGGGGGGAGTGGGCAGGTGGGTTCCCTTACCCCCCAGCACCTTGGATGAGCAGCTGGAGAGCAGGTTTGATAGGAGATTAAGTTTGAAGAGAAACAAGAAACTCCAAGATTTATGAGCCTCATTTCTCCCTTAAATTCCCCTCCAAGCCCCCCAGCCCTAGCTGGTCCCTCCAGGGCTATGCTGTGGCCCCAGGCCAATGTCAAGGCCTTAACCCATCCATCAGCTGTTGCCAGGGAGTTTCCACCGCAACGGGTCCCAAAGGGAGGGGTTCAACTGACACTTGGGGCCCAGATCAACAGGAGGGGGCATGGCCCTAAAGAGTCAGCCAACAACCCCATACCCTCCCATGAGCTAGGGGCTCACCATCTCCAAGGAAGAAACTAGGCTGATGGGTGGGGCCCAGGAGGAGGTGGTGTCCCAACTCTGGGACCACACCCAGCCCCACCCTTTCAACAGGCCAAGAGACCTAGGATCCCAAGAGGCCTTACAGCTCACAGGGTGTGTGACCTTGGGCGGCTGCTGCTCCTCAGCCTCCCCACCACAGCACGCAGGAAGTGGCTCAGATATCCCAGGTGTCCCCTGTTCAGCTCATCCCCTCAGCACTAAGCCCTGCCCTCTCTCCAGTGCAGGGGTGTCACCAGAATCTGGGCCAGATGGGGTAGGGCTGTGGCAGCTAGCTGGAGGAATCCCTGTAGTCACCCAAGTCAGAGCTAAAGACCTATAGTGATTACCCTCCCCCACACAATCTATTTTCCAGAAGAGTGAAACTGAGACTCTGAGCAAGGGTCAGGTCTACACCAAGACCTGCATCTTAGTGGTGGGCTGGCTATGAGGACAAGCTCTGGGGAGAGAAAGACCTGGATTAAAATCCCAGCTGCACCACTAACTTGTTATGTGAAGCCCCAGCCTTCCCTCAGCCTCGGATTGCTCATCTGTAAAATGGGATGATAGAGCCTCCTGCCTAGGACTGTTGAGTAGAAACGAGAAAATGCATGTAAAGGGCTTGGCACAGTGCCCGACACACAGTGAGCGCCTGAACAAAGGCAGTCATCGTGACCGTGGCTAGTACTATATGAACATAAATCCAAGTGGCCAGGGGTGAAGGGAAGGAGGGGTCCTGACCTGGCTGGAGGATGAGACCAGCCTCATCCTTAAGCCAGGTCAGGACCCCCAGGACCTCAGCCCAGGAGGGCAGCCAAATTCCTTGAAGCCCCCCCAGCTGTCTCCCCTATTCGTTAAAGGCCTCTCATTAGTGAGCCTGGGCACCTGCCCCTCCATGCGTAATAAGCCTCATTAGTATCTTAGCCCCAAGCTCTGAGCCCAGAGTCTATGTGTGTGCACACGCATGAGGGTAGGGGGGCTGCAACAGGCCACCAGCCAGGAGACAGCATCCTCGCCAACCACACCCCCTGCCTGTCATCCGCAGAGCCTGTCACCACCCAGCTTGTCACCTGCCTGCCTCGCACCCGCACCACCTGTCACCCACCCAGGCTCATCACCCACCCAGCCCATCACCTGCACCACCTGTCACCCACCCAGCCTGTCACTGGAACCGCCTGACAGGCATCTGGGTGGGGGGACAGGAGGTGGGGAGGAGAAGACCACAGGGGTGTGGAGCTGGGGGCCCCAGAGACCCTGTGGGACCCCCACTTCAGCTCGGCATCCTGCAGTATTGCCATGGCAACCTCTCAGCCGCAACCACTTTCCCAAACATCCCCCGCCCTCCCCCCCCAGGCCCTGCTCTTAGCTGAGCTGAGGCAGAGAAGAGCCTGAGTGACAGCAGAATGGGGCAGGAAGGAGGGGGTTCATCAGCAGGCTGGCCTTGACCATCCTTCCGCCTTTGGACTCGTTTACTCCATCTGCAAAATGGAGGGGCCAGAATGGATAAAGTCCTTGTAGAGCAGGCCATCCCTCTTCAGCAGGGATTGGCTGAGTCAGCTGCCAGTTAACCTGTGAGGGCTGGGAGGTGGGACATAAGGACAGGAGTTTCTGGGTTCTTCCACACTCCTCTGCCCTGGCCCAGCCCAGAGAAGCTGAACCTCTGGCCCGAGCTCACACAGCAGAAAGGGAGGGGAGCAGGCTGGAAGGGAAAAGGGCTCTGCCACCAGACTGTTAGCTGGAGTGACCCAAGGTGACTGGGGGTTGACTTGGCCCCCCCTCCTAGCTGCATTATTTATAAAACCCAGAGCTTGGAGTTGAGCAATGGCTGTAGCACTGGCCCTCTAGGGGCCATAGTGGGATGGAGAAAACAAGGTGCATCTGAGAGGCAGCCTGGGGTCCCTGGCTCCCTCCGAGCTGAGGTGGCAAAGGGGCAGCAGCTCTTCCTCCCCTCCCGGCCCACCCTCTCTCCTCCACTCCTCCAGGCAGGCCGCGATAGGATTACTTCTGCATGACTGCCCGCTCCACAGGGTTCCAGAGACCCTCCTGCCTGCAGCAATCTTTAAAATTCCTCCAGCCCAACCTCTCTCCCTTTCTCCCCGCAGTGAATGCTCCAGAGTCTACCGCAGTGTGCCCACTGCTGCCGCGCTGCCGCTGCCGCGCTGCCGCCGCCGCCACCACCACCAAGCAGGCGGAGGCCCAGGTCCCTGGAGCCCATAGACAAAGATGGACCGGTCCTCAGAGTGGAGCCCCACATCCCTCAGACCCTCTGGCCCTTGGTGGGGCACAGTGCCACAGTCCATGGCTCCAGCTAGGGTCAGGCACACCAGCTGCACCAAGGCGGGTGGGCGCTGGGTGCAAACCCACCTGGAGGGTCTTGGCATGCCTGCCCTTGTCCTCTGCTGCTAGAACCTGGCCAGCCCACCTCTGCTCTGACCCCCTCCCTATTTCACTACCTATCCCAGCTACCCCCAGGGGTAAGCAGACAGCTGGGCCAAGCCAGCGCCTGTGGCTCCCCAAGGCACCAGAGGCAGGCAAGAGATCGATCCACTGAATTTTTTAAGGCCCTAATGGAGCCTTCATCCCAGGACTTGCTGGACTGGGACACAGACAATGTCTTGGGGACCCCTCCTACTGCACAGCACTGCAGTTGCTTCCTCTTTCAGGTCTTGGGGGTCAGAGGAATCTTTCTATGAGCCTTCCCCCAGCAAGAGGCACAAGGGACCTCCAGAAAAGAGATAGAGACTGGCGGGGGGCGGGGGGGGGGGGCGGCGAGCAATACCAGAGCACCCCCACCCCATCTCCCCAGCCCAAATGCAGGCAGAAGCAGCTCAGCCTCTAAATCACTCCCCTCATGCTGCCCTCTGAGGCGGATTCTGTGCATCTGTAATTAGGGGGTGGAACAGATGGTGGAGATTCCGTTTAAAATCATGCATCTAGTAAAGTAACCTTCACTGTCGGAACTGACTCCCAGGGAGACCAAGCCCCGCAGCCTGGACTGGGGGGGGGCAGCACCTTCCCCATCCTTTCCCTGAAGCCCCAGCCCATGTCTCTCAGGTGAGCCAAGCGTGGAGGATCTGGAAAACACTTGAAAAGTGCAGGCTGGGTATAACTCCCCTTGGCCCCCACAGACATGCCAGAGCTCAGGCAGTGCTGGGTACTCAGAGTTCTTGGCTAAGAGACCAGCGTGACCAGGTGCCAAGGGGCCCTGCCCCACCCCCAAAGGGGCTCCAAGCCCCCAAGCCCAGGTCAGAGTGTTCATAGCACAGGGTCTTGGGGAGGGGGCAGCTTTGAACCAGATGTCCAGCCTCACTGTCCAGGAATGAAAGGCCTGGGGCAGCGAGGGGGTGGAGACAGCTCCCCAGGCAGAGGAGGCTCTGGGAAGTGGGGGAGGCTTGGGCAGCAGACAAGTGAGAGCAATGCGTGTGAAAGGCAAGGCCTTCTGGGGGGACGACTGGGAGGAGGATGTGCTGGAATGTGTGACTGGTGGGAGGCAGGGTATGTGACAGGGTGTTGTGGGGTACAGGGGGAGCAGGAAGAGCTGCTTGTGAGCTCAAAAGGGTGAATGGGTCAGGGCTGTGACCAGCAGAGGCTGTGCGTGTTGTGGACAAGCATGGTGTCACATAAGGAGAGGTGTAGGGCTGTCCCCTGGCCCTTACGTTGAGCAAAGTCCTGGAGTCAGAGCTGGGCTATATCCGGGGAGTCTTTGGGACTTAGGCAGGATCGCCTGTTGAGGTGTGGGGACCTGTAGGGAGTGTGTGTGCATGCATATGCATGCTGGGGAAGGTATTAGAAGCTGAGGGGACATTATCTATTTGGAGATACACCTGAAGTGAAGCCATGTGTCTATGAGGCAAATGTTGCTTCAGGGTCAGGGGTTCTTGTCTGGGTGGGTGTTGAAACCATGTGTGTGTTGGGGAGGGGAGGTAATTTGGAAAGAGTAGAGGACCTCATTGGTGTTGGGGGTCAGGTGCCAGGACATACCTGGGGAGATGTGTGTGTACAGAGTGATGCTGGACCCTGGGGCCTGAATATGTGGGATAGTATCCTGTCTGTGTGGGTCCTGGATGTATCTGGGGAGCTGATACGCTTGAGGTTATAGTAGAAGCTGTGTGTGTGTGTGTATGAGAGAGAGAGAGAGAGAGAGAGAGAGAGAGAGAGAGAGAGAGAGAAAGAGATATATTAGGGGTATGTTGAGGAGTTTGATTGTGTCTGGGAAGGTGTGACTATTGGGGACAGCACTGTGAGGAGTTGGGCAGGATCTGTTTGGGAGAGGTTATTGTGACTTTAACCAGGCTGACGATGTGTTTGGGGACATGCTAGGGCTTGAGAGTGCTACAGGAGCTGCTATACTGGGACGGGGGACTATTTGGGCAGGCACTGGAGGCCTTAAGAACCTCTGCACGTAGAAAGGAAGAATGGGTTCCTGATGTCAGAGAGGTGCTGGTGGGTCTGCAGTACACATGTGGGAGGGTACTGGGGCTGTAACTGGGTTCCTGATGTTTGGGGAAGTATAGCTATGTGGCAGGTATATGCTGGTTGTGTCTGGGGATGTGCAAGGTTGTGTGTGAGAGGCAGTGACATATCAAGGAGGTGATCACATGTGGAGTGATTGTGTGTTTGTAGGTGTGTTTAGCAGTTGGCTTTGGAGGGGAGGGTGTATGTGGGCCAGCTGTATTTTTAAGTGGTGTTGGGGACTGCAGTTGGGTCCTGTGTTCAGAAAGGCATGGAGCTACAGAGTGAGGGTGGGTACCCTCTGGGGACATGAAGGGCAAAGGCCTGTGCTCAGGGGCCCATCTGGGGGCTGCCCACTATAACCCTCTGCTGTGGGGTGCCTATGTGGGGTGGGAGGGCTGCCAAGACAGGCAGTCCATCTGTCTGTGCCTGTGCCCAGGCCTGAGGAGCAGAGCTGCCTCCTCACTCCCTGGGGGGCGGCAACGGATCCCAGCCCACCCATCTGCCTTCAGATGGTCCAGGCAGGAGCCTCCACAAAGCTGCCTGGAGGGCATCGCTGTGTTTGAAGAGGCACAGGCTGGGGGTGGGGGAACTGCACAGCAAACAGTCCTCATGGAGGCTCCTTTGAAAACCACTGACGCCAGGCGAGAGGAAGAGGGAGGACAGGGGCGGGCATGTCTGTCCTTGTGTGTCTCTGTGGGTCAGTGCCCAACTGAGAGCACCGCAGCCCCTTCCCATGTGTTTGTGCTAATGGCCGTCCCTGTAGGGTAGCATCTGGGCTTTGGAAAACACCCTTCCAACCCAGGCAACAGGCTCACAGCCTCACACCTGCAGCTACACCCTCACACAGGCATGCTCCCTCCACTCACACACTAACACCCACACACCTCCACATCCGCATCCATACCTCTGCCCCTTCACACACGCAGCTCACCCCTCTGTCCTGTATCTTCATAGATGCATGCCCCATCGCAGACACCTCACTCTGCAAATCCCATACAGCCACAGACCCATGTTACACAAATACCTATCACACAAACGAACATCCACACCTGACAAGCAGCTATGAGACACACACCCACATACTCCACACGCTCCCTACACACACCCATACCCAGTCTCACATGTGCTCGGTCTCTCTGACACACACGACAGACTCACACGTGTACATGTTTGTATGCTCTTTCTCTCTCGCTCGCTCATACACACCCCCTCACCAACTCTCAGATAGCTCTTTCCTACTACCGACCCACCAGACCATCATCATTCAAGCCAGCCCTGCACCCTCTTAGAAGGACTCCCACTGACTGAGGGGGACTTCCTGTCTCCCACCCTGCCAGTAGGGCCAGAGTGGGAGTGCTCTCTGTCAGGTGTGACTGTCACTGTATGTGTGAGCGTGTGACTGTGTGTGACAGCATGTTCTGAGAGCTCATGACAGAGCCTGTGTGTCACCACCTGGATAGGAAAGAAAGCACAGGTACATGTTTATGAGTTATGTTGTGAGATGTGCAATGAGTGAGGTTGGAAAGCTCCATGTCACAAAATATGTGTGTGTGTGCATGCATGTGTGCGTGTGTGTGTAGACAGGTGTAAGTATAGGGGGTGCATTAATACAAGGAGCCATCCCCCCCAGTGAGTGGAGAGCATGAGGAGACATTTTTTGAGACCTGTAAATCTGTGCGTAGGGGTCGGAGCTAGGCAAGCTCTCTGCGCCAGCCCCCCCCCCCCCCCCCCCCCCCCCCCCCCCCCCCCCGCTTCCAACAGAAGAGCAGGGAGGAAGGGGCTCTGCAAGGCTTCGCTCTCTCCCTCTCTTTCTCCCTGACCTCTTTAGCAGCTGGAAACTGAGCCGGGGGTGGAAGGAATGGAGACTTGGCTGGCCTGGGGGTTTGGGGAGGGAAGAGGCAGAAAACACCTTCCAGATTCTCATCAAATCCCTGTTTGTGGTTTGTAGCCTCCAGTCTCTCCTCTCTCTCTCTCTCTCTCTCTCTCTCTCCCTCTCCCTCTCTTTCTCTCTTTTCTTCTCTCTCTCTCTCTCTCTCTGGGTTTTCCCCTTTCTTTATCTCTTCCTGTTCCTCAGCACCCCCTCCCTCTCTCTCTTCAATCACCCTTTCTCCCTTCTTCTCTCTAAAGTCTGTTTCTCTCTCCTCAATCCTTCCATTTTTCTGAATCATTTCTCTGCCAGCACCTCTGTCTGTCCGTCTCTCCCTGTCCCAGTCCATCTGTCCGTCTCTCTCAGTCTGTCTATGTGTGGGTGTCTCTGTCCATCTGTTCCACCACCCATCTGTCTGGCTGTCTGTGTTAGTCCTTCTAAGGGTGCTCACTCTCTCCCCAAGGCCCCCTCCTCCAGGTCAGCAAAGGCCTCTCCTGGCTCAGGGGGTGAAGAAGGGTGCAGAACTGCAGCTTCTGGAAGCTTCAGTAGCAGCTGGGCTGAACTGGGAGTTGGGGCCAGCCAGCTGCAGAAGCAGCCCCTCCCCTGGGCTCCCAGGCCAAGGACCCCAGAACAGAAAGAGGAGAGAAAACAGGGTCTCCCTGTAGTGGGGTGTGTGCATGGGTAGCCTGTGGGGGGCCTCACTCTACCCTCACTTCAACATTTACCCCAAGCCAGGCCCTACAGAAGTGGGCTCCTAAGTGCCCACCTTCCTCCTGCCCTAGCCAATGGAGAGATGCTGGGATCCAGGAGGGAGGGGTGGGGGAGGCCTTGGGGAAGGAGGGGCTGGGAGCCAGGGCTTCCTGTCAGCTGGGCAGGAGGGGGGGCTCCTTCCCTCCAGGCAGTCCCTGGGGATCCCTCCTGCTCTGGTCCCAGCTCCAAGCATGAGGGGCTGTACAGGCAGTTCTCAGCCCCACAAGCCCATTCCCACCTCCCAGCTATCCACAGGGATGTGGGGAATCAGCAGTATCTCCCAGCAACGGCAGAGGTTCATTCTGGGGATGTGGAGATCCTGGCTCAGTCCAGGCACTGGCCATCCTGAGAGGCCTCAAGCAGCCCACCCACCATTGCCAAACCAACACAACACCCCCCACCCCATACTCTCACACACGGCCAGTAGATCTCAGCTCCCACCACCCACCAACCAATCCCCATGCCAGCTACTACTGTCAAGACATGAATTTCCAGGGTTCAACAGAGTCCTGCCTCTGAGACTCACACCCTACCTTGCACTGGTGGCAGATGCAACAGTGCCCCCCCACCCCGCCGCACACAGCCAGCAGCTTAAGACCACATCCCTCCCAGGTTGCACTAATCCCCCCATTCCCTCTCCAAGAGCACAATGGATAGGGAAACTGAGGCCCAAAGGCAAGGGATGGGAAGACAATGCTGTCATCCTTCTGAGACCCTGGGATGGGATAAAAAAATAAGGGATGAGGAAAGAAAGAGATGCTGCAGGGGCAGAATCTGGCTCCTTCCTGACCCACCTTGGGCAAAGTCCATACCAGCTGCACCCTCCACACTGCTCTATGGCTGGGCCAGGGCCAGGGGCTGGCTGCCTCCCTCCTTAGCTCTCCTTGCCCCTGGATGGGCCCCCTCCCTCTCCCCTGTTGGAGCAGCCCTCCCTGCCCTCTCCCTCCCAGCTCTGGCTCTCTCATCCTCAGCTCTTGGAAGCCTGACTCACTGTTTCCCCTCCTCTCTCCCCTCCCTCCCTCCCTCTCCCGGCAGTGGCGCCTCCCCCTCCCCTGGGGGGGCTCTGGCCACAAGGGTGCCCATGTGCTGCTCTCCCCAGGCTCCAGCCCCCCTCTGCACCCATGAGGCCCCCCGCAGCTGTTCCAGTTCTCTAGCCACAGTGTGACAGAGTGCAAGAGTCTGGTCCTAGCCTGGCCTTGCAGTGAATCTGTGACCCTGGATGAGTGGCTCCCTTGCTAGCCTTGGATTCCTCCCGTCAAACTGTCATGGTGGGTGTCCAGGTGAATGATGCCTCTGGCTTCTCTGGGGCCTTAATCTCCCCACTTTTATAACCTGGTGCCTCCTAGCACAGGGTACCTGTCAACCTTAAGGTGCTGTACCTATAAACCTGTAGGGTACTATACCTGCCTTTAGGACCCTGCCCAAGTCCCAAAAAGATCTCAGCTCTGGTTCCCAGACATTTGGGAATAGAGGGGAAATGCTATCCTGGGGCCCCAGGGCCTGGAGCATTAGCCAAGACCCCTGGAATCCCCCCTTTCTCCCTCCTCCTGTGGGATTCTTTTCTTCTCTTTTCCTCTACTCCCCACCTGTCCTCCTCCCTCTTCCCAGAGACATCTGCTTATCTTTCCGCCAAAAACAACCCCAGAGCTTGATCATGAGTGAGAGGCCCTCAGTGCTCCCTTGTTTCTGGCTACAGAGTACAGGGTAGTGAGATATGCCTAGGACCTGAGTCCCCTGGGCCTCACTGCCAGCCTGTGATGCCAGCACTTCTAGCCTGTTTTCTATCTTTCCCTCTCCCTCCCTCTCTCATCAATGGCTTCAGTCCCTCTTTTCACCAGCATGTAGCTGTCTGGGTCTCCTCTCCCCAATTCTCTCTTCCTGGGGGGCCCATCTGCTGGCATTAGCAACAGTGTTACCCTTGCTGCCTCCTACATTCCCCAGCTCCACCCATTCTGGCTTTGCTCCTCCCCCTTCTGTCCCAAGAGACTCAGGGGACCTAGAGACAGAGCTAGGCTCCATCCCATAATATTTTGCTTGACCTCACCCAGTCAGACCAGAAGGGCCTGGGCATCTGGTGCATAGGCATGGCACCCCTTGGTCTTGGGTGGCTGGCATTAGACAGAAACACAGTGCTCTTCATTTCACAAAAAAAAAAAAAAAAAAAAAAGTTGACCTGGGGGTGGGGGTAGGACCTATGGGGAGAGAAAGGGGAAGTAAGGGAGGTCAGGTTTGCCTGGAAGATGCCCCTGTCCAATGCTGAACACAGGCACAGAGGGAGTGGTTCAAAATCTGTTCTTCAGGCTGATTCAAGAATAAGCAATGTCCCTCTGGGGCTCTACAAGAACAGCCCCCCCCCCATGTCTTCTGCCAGGGGTAGTCTACCCCTCAAGTCTCCAGCACAGAGACAACACTCAGGTAAAGACCCATCTCTCAATCTTCTCTAGAATCCAAGTCCAGCCTCTCCACAGCACACCTCCACTTGGCTCTGTAGGGGGTTTCATAAGCCCAGCCAAGATCAAAGCATGTGGAGTGTGTGTGTGGGGGGGAACAAAGCCCCCCAGCTCAAGATCCTTCACCAAAGGCCCACCAAGGACTGGGGAGCAATGCAAAATAATCCTGGAACATTCCCTCACACATCAATGCTGAGAAGCTAAGCTGCCCATCTGCAGCACCTGGGAGTGTTGGGGGCTTCCTGCCCCTATGACCTTGTTCCAGACCCCCCAGTCCAGCAACCACAATAAACAGCAAGATCTTTTTCTTTATGACATCAAATTTCTCCAAGCCCAACAGCTCCTTCCATCACTACCTCAGCCATAGATCACATTAAAAACTCACAGAGGGCAACTTAAACACATCACATTTGTTTCTCTCTATATTATTTCAAAAGTAACGGCATTAAAAATGGATTTTACTACAGAAAATAAATATCAGCACGTGGGTCGGGAGCCCAGGCAGGGAGAGAGCCCACCAGGGGAATGTCCCTGAGGGTTTGGGCACAACTTAGGCACTGACCAGGGAGGTAGCTGAGTAGCCAAACTGCACCCTGGGGTATGGGGGGGATCCTAGGGTGGGGGCAATGCTGGCTCACCTAAGCACCTGTCCTGATACCAGACCAAAAGGGACAAGTCACTGGTTTGGAATGTTGCCCATTGGTCCCCCAAAGCACATGCCATCAATGGTTTCTGCAACCTCTAAGGGTGGGAGCTCTGGGGCCAGAAGTTCACTAGTCTCTGGGGGTTACTCCAACTATTGACACAGCAGGAGAAAAAAATGAATTCAACTTACTATCCAGTTTGATTTTCCATTACTGTAAAAATAAATATACATCTGCTCAACGGAGGGAGATGGCAAGCAGCATGCACATGCCACCTGGGGGGTCCCTCCACAGCTACCACAACCAAGTCTGTCTGCCCCCACCCACGCTGGAGGGGTGGACAGAGTGGTAATCGTTCAGTTACAGCCTCAGCTCACACAGCCACACACACCGGGCCACACGGAACAGGAACCAGCCAACAATAGAAACACCCCAAATGCCCCTGGCAGGACTCTGCCCAGGCCTGGGCGCATGCCCCCGCCCTGCCAGCGGCAACAGCAGCAGCGGGCAAAATGTGGCCACCCTGACCTGGAGGCAAAGCTTGTCCTTACACCCTGAGCTCAGCCCAGGGAGCTGGGGCCAAGTCCCGCCTGACACCAACTGGTCCGGCGGGAAACGCCTGCCCAGCCAGACAGGCACAGGCCCCCCAAGGGTCCCTCCTTGTACTCAGGGACCAGGCTGGTGCAGCCCAGCCCTGCCTCCCAGGGTGACGCCTGGGCCCAAATTCAGCTGGCCCTGCCAGTCAGGCACTGGTGCAGAACCGAGGGCACCAGGCTCAGCCCCTCCCAGCCCAGCCCCAGGGCCCTCAAGCTGGGAGGGAGGGGAGACTCCCCACCCCTCCACATCTGGCCCTGGCCCCCAGGGTCTGCGGTAGAGAATTCCCGCCCCCGCTTCTCTCTCTCCCTCCCGCTCTGTGCCCGCTGCCCGCCTCAGGGACAGCCCCAGCTCCCGCCTCCGGCCAGCAAGGCCCACATCCTTCCTCCCTGGGCTGGCCCCTTTGCCTGGCAGGAGGCTAGGGGGTCAGGCTGCTGGGGAACCCTCCCCACCCCCAGCTCCCATCAGTCCTCATCCCCAGCCCCCAAACTCTGGGTTGCTGTCCCTTTTCCTGTAGAACAGGAAACAAGGTTATTTCCTAGACTCAGAGCCAGCCCCCTGCCCCTCTGGCTCTGCCTGGGGACCCAGACCCAGAAAGAGAAGGCACCCTCAGCCAGAAAGCAGAGATTCAGCAATTCACCCCCATCTCCCGGCCTAGGGGGCTGACAGCTGTCACTCAGCACCCCACCCCCTGGGGAAGAGGGGGCCGATTCAATCAGAGCCCCAGAGGAAACGCATTGATAGGTGATTATTTATTTATTTATTTATGCAAAAGTGAGCCGACTTTGTTCGCCAGGTAACCGGGCACGCGGCCCAACCCCTATGGCCCTGGCCGCCCCCAAATCCCTCCTCCGCCCCACACCCCCTCCAGGTCATTAGGTCCCCGCCCCTCAACTCCCAGAGCGCCAGCGGAACCTTGGGATTTGGGGGTTGGAGGGGAGGGGCTCCTCCCTCCGCAGTCTCCCCGTTTCCCAGCTCCAATCCTAAAATCCAGCCTTGTTCTCCGCTCCCACGGTCCCCCTTCGTCCCCCCCCACCACATTCTCAGCAAGCTGGAGAGCAAATTGCAGTTTTAAATCCAAAGGCGGAGGGAGGGGGAAGGAGGAGGGGGCGCGCGGCAGCGCTGGGCGCGCACCTCGCCCCCGAGCCGGGGGAGCCGCGGGGCGGCCAGGAAACCCGAGAACCCCCCCTCCCAGCCCCCCCTCTCGTCCACCTCCCCCTCCCCCTTCCCGGCGCTGCCTGCCAGGCTTCGAGCCGAGCCCAGTCGAGCCGCGGGCCCCGGTGGAAACAAAGACCGATCGCACCGCGGGCACCGCAGCCACGGGGTCCGGCGGACCGGACCAGGGGGCGCGGGGGACCCCTCTGGTGCGCTGCACAAAAGAGCCGGGCCGGCCGGTCCCCAGCGGGGGTCTAGGGCTGGGGAGGAGGCGCCACTCACCGGAGTGCTGGGCTGCTGGCTCTGTGGGTCCGAGCCAGGCTAGGGGTTTGGGGGGCGTCTGTCTTCCGGCGGCGGCAGCGACGCGGGCGCCCGGCTGCTGGGGAGAGGAGTCGTGGAGGAGCCCTGAGCCGCCTGCCGTCGCTGACAGCATGGCTTGCGACTGGGCTCACATTCTCCGCCGCTAACTCTGCTGGACACGGCCCCCCGCTCCCGCGGCGCCCCCCCACCTCAATCACTCCTTCGCTCTCAGTGCCCCCCTCACTCCCCCCGCCGCGCACACACTCTCACAGCCCTGGACACCCCCGCCCCCACCTCCCCAATTGCAAACCTGGGAGGGAACGCGCCCCGCGTAGTCCTCCTGCTCCTGCTCCTCCTCCTCCGCCCTCCTCCCTCCCGCTTTCTCTGTCTGTCTGTCTGTCTGTCTGCCTGTCTCTATTTCTCGCTCTCTCAGCCTTTCTCTGCTCTCCGAGCTGGGTGGGAAAAGGAAATGAGGACAGAAAGCAGACGCTGGCTTTGGGTGGTGGTAGCTGGATTCCCTCTCTCCCTCCCTCCTCCCTCCTCCCCTCCCTCCTCCTGCCTTCTGCTCTCTCCGCTGCTAGCGGGGCTGAGCGCAGCCTGGCGGGTGGCTCGCTCTGCCCGCCCGCCCGCCCGCCTGTCTGTCTGTCTGGTCTGCCTCGCTCGCTCCCTCCCTCCGTCTCTCGCCCTCGCCCTGCCTGCCTGCCTGCCTCTCTCCGTCTCCGCCGCCGCCGCCGCTGCCTCTGCGAGCTCGCCTTACCTTCGCCGCTCACCATCCGGAACCCCAGGGGGGAGCGCGCGCGCGGCACGCCGGGACTTGTAGTCCCCGCCCCGGCCGCTCAGCGCGCTGGGCGGGCGGGGCGGCGCCCGCTGCTCCGACGGCGCGGCCGGGAGCCGGCTGGGACCCTGTGCCAGGGGCGCCTCTGGCGGGGTCGCGTCCTGATGTAGCTAGGGACGCTGATCTTCCCCGAGGGTTAGGAATATTCCCCCGGTTTCCTAGTCCCTGCGGCGGGCTCTGGCTCGCTCGGAGGTTGTGGGTGGGAGCGAAGGGGCGGGGTCTGAGAATGGAATGGGAGTGGAATAGGGAATCTGGGGACTAGCCAAAGGGGCTGCGACTTTCTGGGGCGTCCCAAATACGTGGGAGGGAAAGAGGACAGAGGAGAAGGCTCTCAATTTGGGGACTTTTTTCCCTTTGTGAAAAGGTTTCCTACTGAATAAAGCGTGAGGGTTTCTAGTAGGATCGCTGCTCAGGAAACCTCAAAGCCCGAGCAAGCGCCTCCTCCGCGCTCAGTGACCCCTTCTCTCACACACTGATCCTTGGGTTCAGCCCTTCCAGCGCCTGCTTTCCCTAGATGTTCAAGGGCGGCAGGGGCACAGAAACAGTGGATAATCCAACGATAGCACCCCCTCCCTCCCGAATTCGGCTGAGCAATTGCGTCAGGAAGCTAGATTCAAATTCAACAGTTCTGAGCTCCTGCTGTGGCGGGGGGCTGGGCTCAGCACTTTCACCTACCTCCTCTTCAGGTCACATCTGTTCTCCAGCCCCTGGCTCCAGGCCCCCTGCCTGGCCTATCCCACAGATGGAAATGTGCGCTGCCGCGAGGGCCTCTTTACCCCTGGGAGATGGCTGGACAGCCCTGTAAGTTGAACTACTATAGCTGCCATTAACTGGCCACTGCAGGGTTCTTGAGCCCTGCAACAACCCTAGAAGACAGTATTGTAATCATTTCCATTTTAGACATGAGGGTACTGAGGTCCGGGTTCCCCAGTTAGAAAGTGGGGGAGTCCAGCCTGATTTGAGCCAGGGTCTAGCTGACTCCAAACCGCATGTGCTTAACCCCTGGGCTATGGCAGGGAGTTGTGATCCTCCCTCCCACACTGACCTTTTCTGCCTGAGTCTGTCTTCCCTTGGCACTTCAATTCGACCAGTGTTAACTGAACTATGCAGGGCTTGCAGGAGACACAGGGATGAATGATGCATGGTAACTGTTCTGTCCTCCCTCCGGTGTCTACCAACACCAGCCCTGCTGGTCCTACCACCTGTCCCCACCTCATTGGTGTGTTAAACATTCCTTTGTCCTGTGTCTGCTGGCTTACTCCATCCTGCCCCATGGCTGAAGTTCCTTCAGAAATGCTTTTGTTCTTAGGCCCCCTGTTTTTGCATCCTTCTTTGGCCTGCAGAATGCTGGCCAGCGTGTAACAAAGACAAGTGATGACATTTTGCAGACTGTAGCTTCTTGTCACGATCTTCCCCAACTCTCTTCAAACCCTCCCATAGAACAGTCTGGAACCCCTAGAGGACAAAAGAGGGGACCTGGGGGGAATCTCCATGCAGTCAAGCTAGGCTTTGGGTTCAAAGATTTATTCATTGAATGGTAAGTATTGTAAGTTCAGATATTAATAAAAGCTGAGGTTAAAGTTATTAAGTTCCTTCACAATTCCAAGATTGGTCTGAAGTTATAGATGAAGTTTTGGCATCTTGCCCTAGTTGGTCCTGAACAGGACAGACTTTAGCAGGGGGTTAGGAGGGGAGGTAGGAGAAGCCCAGATCTTCCCTTCTTTAATCCCACTACTACCCTACAATCCTTACCCATAGGCTATATCTCACGTTGTAAAGACCTCACTTAGTCTGAATCAAATTTTGGGTTGGGTAATACAGAATAGTTTCCAGTAGGTAGGGAGCCCCAGGTAAATTGGAACAAAAGGGAATTGCGGAAAAACATAGGAAGAAGGGGGTTAAGTGATGAAGTACAAAGGAAAAGATAATAGGGTCCATGGCCGCATGAATGAGAGGGGAATAGAAGTTAGAATTCTCTAAGCATGTCCTTCCTAGGACAGGCTGCTTCAGGTGCCCCCTCCCCAGAAACAATGGGTGAAATTCACTGAAAAGTCTTGATCATCACTGGAAACCAAGTACTAAAAAGTCTCTCTATCATTTGGGGTCTGTTTTTTTTTTTTCATGGAGCCTCTCCAAATTGTGTTGAAGGTACCCTAAAGCTCCAGCGGAGTCTTCCTGTGGGCTGCTGCTGACACCTAGTGTCTAATCTCCATATCTGCTTCAACAGCTGTAGGTTAAAGGAGTTTGAGGAAGGAAACCTGGGTGTTCAAAATTCTGCATCATCCCTTTCTGGGCTCAACTTGCTTGAGACACTTATTTCATTCTAAGCAAGAGACGCTATGGCCAGACCCTATAGAATGCATTCGGAAGTCTAGAGATAAAGTTGTGGGGTATAAGGTTTTGGAGGCCATGTGGACTGGGAACCAGACAACTGCTCCTGATTCTATTCTTACTTGCCGTGTGTCCTTAACTTGTCTGTGTTTCCCATGTGTAAAACTGAGGGAGAACTGAGCACATGGGTATGAAATACTTTGAAAACTGGCAAGGGGATAGGGAGAGATTAACAAGTCATAATGATAATAATAACAATAACAAGTCACAGCAGCATGGAGCCAAGGCCCTGGGGCTCACTGAAAGGGAAGAATGAAGTAAGCCTTGGGTAGGTAGCATCTCTCTCCCTGTATATAGAAATTCTTGGGCTGGGCCTGCTCTTGGGACTGCTTCAGGGAAGATGTGGAATGCTACAGAATGGTTCAGCCCAGTCCACGGAAGGGGAGAGTGAAGCCTGGAGAACTTGAAGTCTTATCCTAACTAAGCCACTGAGCTGCAGATCCAAGAACATGAGGCTGTTTGGACTGGAGCCATTATGGCCCTGGTTTTCCCCTCCTTTGGATGGGAACAGCTCAGAGCTGGGGCCCAAGAGACCATGAAAGCAGGAAGCCCCCCTCACTGTGGTACAGTGGAGACTAAGGCCCCCAGGCCCCCATCAGCCCTCCTCCTGGGCCTGTCCCTCTCCCCTCCCCTGTACAAGTCCTCCCACATTCCTCCAGGCAACAGGAAACCCCAGCTGCAGCCCAGACTTCAAACAGCTCCTCCCTCTGGGGCAGGGGGTGTGGGAGGAGAGGCCAGAGGGCAGAGGGCAGAGGTCAGCTTTGTTCCTGCCAGAGGTGGTGAGGGACCTGGGGAAGATGGGGGGGGGGAGCAGGGTAGGGCCCTTGACAGCCACATTGCATGTGTGTGAATTCTTGTGTCCATCAGGGTGTGCCTGGTTCTGGCTGTTGGTGTGCGTCTGAGGATAAATGTGTGTCCTTGCTTTGATTTCTACTCAGCCTGAGTTCTGTGTCTGCCTGCATATCAGAACATGCTTGTCTGTAGGTGCTCAGCCTGGGGCCCCACTGATATGTCTGTAGGTATTATTGAGTGGCCGGATATGCCTGCTTCACAGACACGGTCAAAGCTATGTGTCCTTCTATGAGTATGACCTTTGTGTCCGAGAGGGGTGTCCCCTCTCCTGCCTCTTCTCTCATCCTCCCTCCTCATTGGTTACCAGATTGTTCCATTTGGAAAGAATCTAACCTGGTTACTCATCTGCTCAAAACCCTACAGTGACTTCCCATTACCCAAGACTTAGAATTCTAGCCAAGTGCATGGCCGACCAGACCCCACTTACCTCACCCCTTTCCTCTTTAGCCACTAGGCCCCTCAAATTTTATATTCCAGTCACACCTATCTAATTGTAACTCCTCGAACAGTTACATTTCTGAGCTTTCCAATCTGGAATGTCTTCTCTTGCTTCTTTATCAAGAAAATTCTTCAGCGGCTCTGGAGGCTGAGACAGGAAGATCACGAGTTCAAAGCCAAGATCAGCAAGGGGGAGGCACTAAGCAACTCAGTGACACCATCTCTAATATAATACAAAATGGGGCTGGGGATGTGGCTCAGTGGTTGAGTGCCTGAGTTCAATCCCTGGTACCCACCACCACCACCACCACCACCCCCCAAAAAGAAAATTCTTGCTTTTTTTTTAGTCTTTAGTGAAGCAACACCTCCTCTGAGAAGCCTTCCAGATTTCCTTTGTCCAGTTGAGTTGGGACCCTCCCCTGTTCTCCTGCATGTCCTACATTGTTATTTTCTATGTCAGACCCATGAATCCTCATTACCATTAAACTATGTGCTCTCTGAAAAAAGGAACTGTGTTGTACCTCTAACCCTGGGATGGGAAGTTTCCTGCACTTTTGGTGTAGTACTCAAGGTTTCCACTAGAGGGCGTGCGAACACTACTGCAGGACCATAAAGGCAGCGTGTGTAATAGACGGGGGTGGGAGGGAGGAAGGTTTCTATTCTGTACCTGGGAGACAACTACTGGAGTGGATAGAGGACCCACCCAGCTCAGTTCTGGAGCAGTGGAAATTAAGATAGACTCCCTAATGGGTCCTGGGACACCCAGATTTCTTTTTTTCTGACTTCTCCCCACAATTCATGGGCCATTCCTCATGGACTCCCCTCTTCTACTTGACTTCTTTTTTTTTTTTTTTTACTATTTATTTTTTAGTTTTCGGCGGACACAACATCTTAGTTTGTATGTGGTGCTGAGGATCGAACCTGGGCCGCACGCATGCCAGGCGAGCGCGCTACCGCTTGAGCCACATCCCCAGCCCCTCTACTTGACTTCTGACCCCCCAACCTTCTTCCATGCTTATTAGCACTCTCAACCCTCCTGTAAATAAGTATTTGCCCTTGCATGAATGGGTCTTGCTCTACCATACTTCTGAGCCTTTACACATGCTGTTCTTTCAGCCAGAGATCACCTCACTGTCTGCTTCATTAGGCAGACTCTTCTTTCACATACTCCAAGAAATTGCCTTTCGCTCTCAGACTGACCTTGCCCCTAAGTATTATAATTGTTTACTGTTCTGCCTCTCCAGTAGGACTAGTCTATAGGCGACATCAGTAAATGTGTATGAAATTAATAAATAATTTTGTTCTTTTGTAAGTACAAGCCTCAGCATGTATGGAACCTACCTTGGGCCCTTCTCTGCACCATGACCTCCCTGGGCCTGACTCTAGCTCAGTATTATACTTTCCCATGCTGCTCTATCAAATAAAGGAACATGGTCCTTGAGACTCCGAGTTCAAATTCTGGCTCTATCATCCAGCTGTATAACCTTGGATGAGTGTTGGAGCCTCAGAGTCATTTCCTCTTTTGTAAAAGGGTGATAATCTCACCTCTGCACGGCCTCATGGTGAGGATCATATTAGACAATTGCATGTGAAACACCCAGCATTAGTCAATTAGGTGTCCTCCTCCCCCAGCATGAACTCGGAAATAAAATTGCCCTCTGAGTCTTAAGCCAGTAAAATCCATGCATCATGGAGGAGAAGAGCCAGGTGGGGGAGTGAATGAGGCGAGAGATGGTTTTGTAAACGACTGAAGAGTTTTGTGAACGGTGCAAACCGCAATCAAGGTGACCCGCCTGTAATCTCAGGGAGGCAGGGCGAGGATGTGATTGAAATTGAGAAAGCAGAAGCCTAATCAATTGCATTGTGCTCTATCTGAAGGGAACAGAAGGCTGCAAGGAAATGGGGGAGCAAGGGAGATTCATTCAGCTGCTCCAGGGGGAGAGAGGGGGAATAAAAGAGATGATAGACACTGGGAGGCTTTAGTGTGCTGAGGAGCAGGGGGGATATGTGAACTTCAGGTGGCTCACTGCCCTGCTGGGTCTTCATGGGAACCACATGGGCACCACATGGGCATCCAGGTAGAAGGCAGAGCCCCAGAAGGCAGATAAAAATATTCTGGTTCCACAATAAGACTACAGAGATTGAGAGCACTGGTTTGGGGGCCAGAATACTTGGTTTAAGCCCCTGCTCTGCCACTTATGCCCTGTCAACCTTGAAAAAGCTGAATTCCTTCACTATGGCTCAGTTTCACTATTGGCAAAATGAAGACAGAACAGCCTTGTCTTTCATAGGGTTCTGTGAGGATGAGACGCCCCATGCACTCAGCAGGATGCTGGGCACAGCATAAACAATTTGTAAATGGCCATGGCAAAGAGAGCTAATGGGTACTGAGCATTTTGTTGCTAATTCACAGATGAGCAAATTGAGGCTTGGAGAGATTAATACTTGCGAAAAAATCCACATTGCCAGCCAGTGGGGGAGGCAGGATTCACAACAGATACTGCAGCTCCAGAGCTGGGCTCTTATCTGCCTACTCAAAGGCAGGTAGCAACGCTGCCCTCTTGCTTACACATCAGGCTGTTGTGAGGTGGATGGTCAGAGTCTAGGGCCCTCATGAAGAGTTTGCTCCCGAGTGATCTGCAGAGCTGCCTCCCACCTTTATGACAACCTGAGTGGCCACTTGGACTCTTCATTTTTTGTTCCCATTCAACAACCTCCAGCACAGGGAGAGGCACAGGGAACACTTGATTCACATTGACTGCTTTGTCCCCCTTTCCTTAGTGTCTCCAATTTGGGGATATTTCCAGGGTCTCTTTCTGCCAAAAACTAGGGAAGAAACACACACACATATACGCCAAATATACTGTCTTCCCACAGCCTAGAGGCAGTGAGGTCTAGTGAAAAGAACATGGTATTGGTGTAAGGCCTTCTGTATCACATACAGCTGTATGATCCTGCTATATCCATAACCCCTAAACCTAAGTTTTCTCATTTACCAATGGGGTAATCTTAAAAACAGGCTCAAGACTGGATTAAATGAAAAAAATTTTTTGATGTAAACACATCTGACATTCAGCAAGCAGGCACTTAATAAATGAGTTATTATTATTATTACTATTACCTCTCCCCAACCTTACAGAACTCCTTCAGTGCAAGGGCAGGTCTTATTCATGCTTGTGTTCTCAGGGTTCTGCTTAGCAAAGAGCCTGTCACATAATTGATGCCTAGTAACTGTTTGCCAATTGCAGCAGTGATTCTTAATAAGTCACAGGGTCAACCAACAATTCCTAATGTGAGAAGTGGGAAACCTTATTCTCTGTTCCCTTGTTTCCACAGGGAGGCAAGTCAAGTCCCCAGTTTCCCAAAGGAAGATCTAGAGGGTGGGACAATTTGTCATCTCACAGGTGCAAGGCAAGTTGTTTAGCACCCTTGATTCCAGCCAGTAGGAGCCCTCAGTCATTTTAACATATAAAACTGCTTCCAAAAGCTCCCTGGTGAGGTCCATAGAGTTAGACTAATCCTCAGGCCTCTCCTCTTCCTTCCCCTTCCTTCTACCTTCTTTTGGAGAACCAGCTGCAGAGGGCCCTTTGGGGTGTCCTTCCCTACTGCTCTTGAAAGAGGTTGTTCCAATGTGCCTATGATGAGTGGCAAGTCTCCTGAAATCAGGTAAACAACTAGCAAACCCACTGTGCACAGACTGAAGGCCACATTGGTATTGGAGGGGATATTTTGATCGATTTCCAGTTGCCTGTCTTCTCTGCCCATCTCTCAACTCATCCTAAATTCACATGGGGATGAGTAGTAGGACTTTCGGGTATCCTAAAACTCTGCTCCTTGTGCTTATCAGGTGTTAAGGCATCTCTTACCTTTCCCTCCTGCTCCCAATAGCCAAATCTTTCCTGTTCACCTCACTATTGCTCCAAAGGAAGATTCAGGGAATTTTCTTGGCTCAAAGATTTATATGGTCATTTTCCTCATTTACATAATCAATAAACACACATTATTTAGAGAGGCGACCTCAGCAACTTTCTCCCTCAGATCTGGGCCCGGACCCCAATCCTGGATCACAGCAGTCAACCAGCAGGAAAGGAATCAGGCAAAGAATTCCTCAGTCTGTAATTTACAAGAGAATTGAGAGCAGGGGGCAAATTCTTGGGGCTTGGGTCAGAGAGGAATGACAGGAGGATAGGAAAACAAAGATTGGAGTAAGTGGGAGAAGGGAAATCCATGTTATAAATAAGTAGACAAGGTGTGAGCATTTTGGAAAGGCAGGGGAGAGAGGCCAGAGGCATGTAATCCTCAGTAGTAAAAGAATAAACAACACTTGGGGTCAAAGTCAGTGAGAGATGAGCTCTGGGCGTCCGTTTCATCCTCAATCTGAGTGGGGTGTCCTAGTTTAGATTTAAGTGGGAAGGTGAAGAACAGTGCTTGGGGTCAGATTGGGTGAGGGATGAGCTCTTAACCTCAATTTGCCTCATCTATAAAATGAGTGGGTTGCCCTAGATGGTGTCAGAACACCTGTCCTCTGACATGCTCAGGGTCTATGGGGTTCTAAGCCTAGAGGCTTTGGGACCAGAGTCCTGGGAATTTGTAAAGGGTGTTAGGCAACCAGAGTGGTGGCTGATTCCCAACCAGGCTATGTCTGGTCTCCAGGCTGGTACTGTGGTTCTGTGGAGGTGAAGTAGTCTTCTAGGAAGGACTGCAGGTACTCAAAGGTGGGCCTCTCCTCTGGGTCCAGACGCCAGGTCTGTTCCATGACTTCATACAGGGATTCTGGGCAGCCAGGGGGGCATGGCATGTGGTAGCCATGCTCTACCCGTTCCAACACTTCACGGTTATTCATGCCTGTGGGGTGGTGCTCCGTCAGTTAGGGTACCTGGCCCCTCCCAAAGGAACTGCCAGGAGGAAGCCCTTCCTTGTGACCCTCCCCCAACCCCAGCACACCTGGGTAGGGGACTCGGCCCTTGGTGATGAGTTCAGTAAGCAGGATCCCAAAGGACCACACATCTGACTTGATGGTGAATTTGCCAAAGAGGGCTGCCTCTGGGGCTGTCCACTTTATGGGGAACTTGGTCCCTGGAGAGTTTGGAGGAAAAGGGAAAGTTAGTGAGGGGGGTCCTTGAGAACAGCTGGATTAAGAGAATGAGGAAGTAAGGATCTCAAGGATCTCGGGGACCCTGAAGACAGTCTTTGGACACAGCAGAAAGGACCTGGTATCTAGTCCTTTATGTGTCTAGTATATTGCTAAGCACTTTAAAAACATTGTGATTTTTCATAATAATAACAGCTATGTGCCTAGCTTTTACTACGTGCTAGGCACTGTTATTTTTTCTTCCTTCCTTTCTCTCTTTCTCCAGAGATCCAGAAGCCAGGGCCAGTAGACAAATGTTCTAGCACTGGGCTGCATCCTCAGCCCCAGGCACTGTTAGGTGATATATATATGCATTAATTCATGGAACCCTCATGAAAACTCCATGAGGTAGATACTAGGGTAGGCTACAAAAGAGGTACTGAGTAAAGTAACTTTCCCAGCTAGCACTGCCAACAAGTGGCTGGGATTCATACCAGGAATTCTGGTTACAAGAATTCAGATTCATACACCCTATTTCCTCTAGCTTAAGAATTGTGTGAATAACACATAATAGGAAAATATTTGTTGACTTACTGTTGTTTGAATATTTTCATTTTAGTTCAGAAAAGGCTGCTCATAAAGGTTAGGTGACTTGCCCATGCCAAATGTCTGGCAAGTGGCTGAGCTGGGATTTGAACCCAGAATTGCCTCTTGAACCCAGTGGCAGGGTTTCTGAGTATGCGGAACTCATGGCAGCCCCTTGGAGCTTTACAAACTCTAGGAAGGTGGGGTGAAGATCAGCACCTTGCTGGGGGTTGTATTCATCATCCTTGATGAGGCGGGCCAGCCCAAAGTCAGCGATCTTGCACACCAGCCGCTCCCCAACCAGGATGTTGGCTGCTCTCAGGTCTCGGTGGATGTAGTTCATGAGCTCCATGTAGGCCATGCCCTCAGCTACCTGGCGATGGGGGATAAGGTATGGGGAGAAGGGAGCTCATGTGGACGCCTCAACTCCTCAGCACCATAGCCTTGGGTGAGGGGTGAGAGTAGCAGTACTCTCCCTTACACCTGATACAGAGGGTGGGGCCGCACTTCCTAGGGTAGGCTAGGTATTTAAGAGCCCGAGGATTTGTGGAAAGATAACAGGAGCAAGATCTGAGAGACAAAGGCTGCTGGCTCAGTTTACCTGGGCTGCCATATCCACCAACTGGGGCAGATTCAAGTTCTGGCCCTCCCGGTCCTTGAGGAACTCCAGCAAGCTACCTGGGGAGACGAAGCCAGAAAATCAGCCACAAGACCCCTACTCCAGGCTGGCCTGCCCTAGATTGTTCGTGCCCCAATCCCGAACCTACCTAATCTAGCCCGGCCCCGCCTCCTGCTCCCAGCCCTTTCACGTGAGTCAGCCCCAGACTCAGGATCCCACCGGACACCTCAACTCCTCAGTAACTCGCCCAGATGTTGTCCTTGTACGGACTCCGCACACACCTCCGCCGGGGGCCCCCCGGACACGCCCCACTTAGACTCCGCCCCAGACACGTCAGGGATGGTGCGTTCTCCGCCCAAGTCCCACCCACCAGCTAAGCACACCCCCGGAGGCCCCGCCCCGCCCCGCCCCGCCCGCCCCACATCCCACTTGTTCTAACTTGGCTCAGCTGGGAATCCAGCACTCCTGAGGTTTCGCGTATTCCAGCCTCTCTCTAAGACTCTGTCCATTGTCCATCGTCCCTTCCCAGGTCGGGGTCCAGGTCCCACCCCGCCTTAACCTCGCACCAACTCCCGCCCTCCCAGGCCCCGCCTCTTGACCCGCCTCTCACCATGGCACATAAACTCCGTCACGATGTAGATGGGTTCCTCCGACACCACGGCATACAGCTGCACCAGCTTGTCATGCCGCAGCAGCTTCATGACCTGCGCCTCCTCCAAGAAGGCCTTCGGGGACATGGTGCCCGGCTTCAGCGTCTTCACCGCCACCTTGGTGCTACCATTCCATGTGCCTGCCCGGTGGCGGCATCTTGTCAAGATTCGCTCCCCGCTAGCCCAGGCCCACGCCCCAGCCCCTGGCCCCAGCTCCGGGGACTTCCGTACCCAGCCACACATCCCCAAAGCAGCCGGTGCCCAGCCGACGCTCCAGCGTAATGGAACTGCGACTGATCTCCCAGGCGTCCTTAGCCAGGCCCAGCGTTTGTGGCTTCATGGTAGTGCAGGCCGCTGTGAGCAGGTGGCACAGCCCATCATTCACCTCTAGGGGTGAGCAGATGGAGGGAGGTTACAGGCAGGGAGATTACAGTACACCCCCACACTCCTCATCCCACCCCATTCCTGTATCAGACCTCAAGGTCAGTCAATCATAAATAACTAGGGCCCAGGTAAGGTTCCAATCCAGGACAGAGGACAACTCAGCCCGCTGAGCGTATAAACATTTTGGTGCCTGGGGAAGGGAGTTGCACCCAGAGGGAGAGATGATCCCTATAAGGATTGGGACCTTCTCCTAGGAGGTGGCCTCCAGCTGGGCCTTTAAGGACAGATTCTGATAGGTGGAAATGGGGTTAGGGATTCCAGGCAAAACTGTGGACAAAAGGCCCACTCCTTTCCACGGATCTCATCCTTGGCCTAACCAATCAAGATGGAAACCTGGGCATTGACTCTCACCTTCTCCTCAATCCCAAAGCCAGTTTTCCACAGAGTCAGGCCCCTTCTGCCTCCTCCCCAGGTTCGGAATTGCCTGCTTCTCCTTCACTGTCACTGACTGAATCTGGCCACTATCACCTCTTACCTGGATGGCCATTGTCCCCTAACAGATCCCTCATTCTGCCTTGCCCCCTGGCATCCAAGCTCCTCTCAGCAACCACAATTTCTCACTGAAGTGCAGACAAATCGGTCAGCCCCTGCTCAGGGCCCTGTGATGGTGACCTTCTGCCCTGGTACCTAGGTGGAGCACTTAGGACATCACTCACACTCAATAGTTTTCAGATTTAGACCTTAAGACAAGAAACTGGCCAATTCCGTGCTCAGACTTTAGGAGATGCTGCTCGCCATGGTGGGGCTTTGCACCTCAGTTTCCTCTGAATCCCACAGAGTAGGATCCTAGGCTGGGAACCTCCATATGTGGGTTCTAGTCTCGGCCTGGCTACTATTGCGTTGGGGAAACTTCCTCTTCTCTGAGCCTCAATCTGTCCAACAGGTTTGCTCAGGGATCAGAGGCACCCACTCACCGATATAGTGCTGCACCAGCTCCTGCACTGAATGGAACTGGGCCCGCGTGGTGATGTAGTAGCCACCTGTGTCCAGCTTGCGGATTTTGTAATGTTTGACATGATCGCCTCTGTTCTGGTCCCAATCACGGATGGACAGGGAGTAGGCACCTGTGGGGAAGGGTCACTTTGGATCCACTGTCCTCCTCTCCCTCATTCTGGGAGCTGGAAGAGGCCCCAAAGACAGGAACTCTGTAGGGTTTTTTTTTTTTTTTTTTGCACTGGAGATTGAACTCAGAGCCTTGCACATGGTAGGCAAGCATTAACCACTGAGCTACATTTCCAGCCCTTTCTTTAAAATTTTATTTTGAGACAGGGTCTCTAAATTGCCCTGGCTGGTCTTGAACTTGGATCCTCGTGATTCAGCCTCCTGAGCAGCTGGAATTACAGGTATGTGCCACCACACCTGGCTGAGGCTAGGACTCTTTAGTCTGATAGCCATGTCTCTAGAACCCAGAGCCAGCCTGAGCCCTGCCTCTCTACTGGATCCCAGTCTTATCCCTGAACCAAGCACCACTGGCCAATCCTAGCCCAGCCTTAATGGCTGGGCCTCCCAGATGCCAGTGGCATGTGATAGAACCCCCACCTTTGGTAGTCTCACTCTCCCGAATGAGAAAGGCCCCTCTGGGGTTGCCTGGTGAGAGAAGCTGCCTCTCTGCATCCTTCCTTCCGATCTTTCCAAAGTACCACCTGTTGGGAAGGACAGGCAAGAATCAGGTACACTCCCTTCAAACCCCCTTCCCCCTGAAAAGCCAGGACTCAATTTCTTCACCTGTAAAATGGAGCTCAAACACCTACTTCATAGCCTGGTCATCAAGATCACGGAGCAGAGGAGTAGGAAATGCCTGGCACATAGTAGGTGTCACCCCAAAGTTAGGCTTCTCCTCTCTAACCTTTTAAGTATCTCTTGAATTAAAATTGCTAGAACTAAGTCCCCAGTGGCCTCATCAGGGTGTCACGGGTTCCCTTAGTTCATCTCACTGAAGTAAGTCCTCTATGCACTCATGAGGAAGTTGAGGCTCAGAAGGGAAGTGACCTGCCCATGAGGCTAGCTGATGTACTCCACCTAAAATCCTCTGCCACCCACCCTAGTTCTTTCCCCACCATCTCAAGCAATCACTCAGATCCCTCCCCAACCCCAGCTCCAAATGCTTCCTCCTCTGGCCTCCAGGACACCCTTTCTTGCTTCTTTTCTCCTTTTTCTCATGGTTCTCAACTGCTGCTTTCCTCTCATCCTCTTAAATTTAGTATTTTTGTCCTGAGTCTTGACTTCAACTTCAGGCCTTACCTACTCCTGCTTTCTCTTGGGGATTCTTTCTGGGATTCAATTATAGCCCTAAATCAACTATGCAAGTCCACTGGGAGAACAGAAGTGACACAGGTGCTATAGAAGACTTGGATGTGGTCTGATCAGTAGATTGACCGACGTGTTACCATTTGGGCTGAATTCAAAGGAGCATAATTTTCAAATCAAGGGAGGTAGAAGTCTCAGTGAACTCTGGGAGATTCAGTCCACACCTTCATGCTGGGAACAGTTTGGGGAACAAGGGAGGTATTCTCAAATGGTATGCCCAGGAGGGCAGGCAGAGGGAGGAAGGAGAAACGGTTTAAGGACTGTGTAGATGTATTCCCAAGTTTTTTCAAAGCCCTCCTCCTACCTCTACCCATAACATAAGCTACTTTCTTTTTTCTTTTTTTTAATATTTTTAGTTGGGCTGGGGATGTGGCTCAAGCAGTAGCGCGCTCGCCTGGCATGCGTGCCGCCTGGGTTCGATCCTCAGCACCACCTACCAACAAAGATGTTGTGTCCGCCAAGAACTAAAAAATAAATATTAAAAATTCTCTCTCTCTCTCTCTAAAAAAATATTTTTAGTTGTATATGGACACAATACCTTTATTTTTTTATTTTTATTTTTACATGGTGCTGAGGATCGAACCCAGTGCCTCCTGTGTGCTAGGCAAGCGCTGTACCACTGAGCCACAACCCCAGCCCCATAAGCTACTTTCTTAATAAACGGTATAATAAGAATAACACTTATGTCAGGTTCTGCTTTATATATGTGTGCGTATTCATTTAATTCTTATAATATTACAAGGTAAGTGCTATTATTATTAACCCCCACTAGACAGATAAGGAAATTGAGATACCTAGTGGTTAAGCAACTTGCCTGAGGCCACACTGCGATGCCAGAATAGGAACCCCAGCTGTCTGCTCTGGGCCCTGTGATCTTAACTGCGACTCTGCACTCAACCACAGCCTGCACTGGGCACTTCTTAGACATCTTGACATTGCCCCAGGAACCTCCCAAACCTCCGTCTTCTACATTATTACCCCTCCTCTCCTCCATGCCTCCCTCACCCTCTGCAGAAGGCCTTACCCAGCTTGTGCTCTGGACCCTGCCTGCCCTTGCTTCCCTCTGCTTGAGGAATTCCCTCACCCTATAAGCAGCCCCCATATGCCCACTTTTCTTCTTTCCCCAAAGGTAACTGCTCTAAGTCCCATCTTTTTTTTTTTTTTTTTTTTTTTTTTTTTTGGTAACTGGGAATTGAACCCAGGAGTGCTTAACCACTGAGCCACATCCCCAGCCCTTTTCGATATTTTATTTAGAGACTGGGTCTCACTGAATTGCTTAGGGCTTCGCTAAATCGCTGAGGCTGGCTTTGAATTTACGATCTTTCTGCCTTGGCCTCCTGAGCCACTGGGATTATAAGTGTGTGCCACCATGCTGGCTCTAAATCCCATCTCGCCATCAACATTGCCCTCAGCCTTTCTCACCTTGCCTTCACTTGAAAGTGTACTTCACACTTGCTGGCCTCCCACTCCTCCCAGGCTCTGCTGTCTGGCCTCTGCCCCCAATTCATAGGAAAGATCTCCATCAAGGTCACTCCCATTGCCAAATCCACTGGCAGCCTCTGACATGCTTTCTCATTTCCTGAAACTTCTCGCCCTCCCGGCTGTTTGGTGTTGGCCTGCCCTGTTCCTCCTCACGTCTCCTATGACTCCTTCTCTTCAGGGCAGCTTTCCCATTTTCCCCTTTCCCCTAGGACTTGGGTCCTAGGGCCAACCTCTCACTCTCCTCCCTCTTCCTTCACCCTCCTGTGCAGCTTTAATTATCATCCCTACTCTGAAGAGTCCCACATTTCAACCAGCCCAGGTATGCCATCTGCAAGGGCCACAGCACACAAGGGAAGGAATCTTAAGTACCAGTTAGGAAAAGGTGACCTTCTCCTGGACTATGAGCATGGGCTGGGCGCCTCCCATATAAAGCACAGTCTATTCTAATTGTTGGCAGCCTCCTCCACCAGGGTGTTCCTCTAAAACCTCAGTCCAACAAGCCCCCCCCCCCATAACCCATTACCTCTACTTGCCCCTTTGTCCTATGCCTTAACACTGGTACCACCACCCACCTGAAGTTGCCCTTGATTCTGCCTACTTTGCACAGCCAAATTACCAATCAATCACCAAGTCCTGGGGATTCCCATTCTGCAAGGACTCTTTTTTTTTTTTTTTTTTTAACCAGGGTACTCGACCACTGAGCCACATCCTCAGCCCTATTTTGTCTTTTACTTAGAGACAGGGTCTCACTGAGTTGCTTAGTGCCTTGCTGAATTACTGAGACTGGCTTTGAACTCAAGATCTTCCTGCCTCAGCCTCTCAGGCTGCTGGGATTACAGACCCTCAAGGACTCTTCTATCCTTTCTTTTCTCATAAATGTATGGCACCCAAGAGGATAGATCTTAAAAAGCTTTTATGAACCCCAATCTCCTCATCTATAAAAGGGGGACATTAATAATATCAATAAAGTTATTGTGAGAATTGAATGAATCAAGCTAGGTAAACTATCTGTTACAGGCTCTCAACTATATAAAAGTAGTCAGTGAATGTTAATTCCCTGCTATTTTTTTTTTCATTTTTTTTGGGGGGGTGCTGGGGATTAAAACCAGGGAGGGCCTTGTGCATGCTAAGCAGGAGGTGCTCTACCACTGAGCTACATCGCAACTCCTCCCTGCCTTTTTTTTTTTTTTTTTTTTTTTTTTTTGTGGTACTGGGGATTGAACCCAGGGGCGCTTAACCACTGAACCACATCCCCAGCCCTTTTTTGTATTTTATTTAGAGACAGGGTCTCGTCAAGTTGCTTAGCTTCTTGCTAAATGGCTGAGGCTGGCTTTGAATTCACAATCATCCTGCCTCAGCCTCCCAAGCTGCTGGGATTACAGACATGTGCCACCATGCCTGGCTCCACTTTATAGTTCTTTAAAGCTCACACACAGTTGCCATCATTGAGAGGCCAGGCAATTGCTGCAGGACTATCTGGCTTCATACAGCAGCTCTGCAGCTCACTAGCCATGTGGACACTGAGCCTCAGCTTCCTCATTTGTAAAAGAGGTAATAATAGAAGCCCTTTAAAGAGCATCCAGCACACAATACCTGCTATATATGTATTATTCACTATTATTTTCATCATTATTGTCTCATTTTATTCCCACAGTAACCTTATAAAAGTGTAGACAAGCGGGCAGGCTCAGAGTTTGGACTCCAGGATCTTATCCATAGGGCCGGCCTCCCGGCCTTCCCTACTCACTCTTCAGCTTGGATGGAGTCCACAGGAGCCACATAGTTGCTGGGGATGTAGCCAGTTTGTCCGGAGCTGAGAGACCGTGCCTCCCACCAGTCACCTTCACTGCAGGCATAGAATAGGGTGGTGAAGTGTTAGCAGCAGCTCCAACCCCTGGGGCACACAGAAGCCAGACAGGGCCATGCTGATTGGCTGGATACTGGCCCTTCCAACCCCTAATCTAGGGACTCCCCCATCTGGATCAGCTCTGCTCCCAGCCACTGCAGCTGTCCCAGGAGGGCTATTCTCTGAAGAAGGAATCAGTTTAAGGACATCTGGATCTCCTGACTTCTTTTCTCTCGCTCCTTACCTGGGCAGGAGTGAGTCAGCTAACTAGGTCTCTTGCCCCACTGATGCTCCCCCACCAATGGTTTTATATTTCCTTCTAGATAAAATCCAGACAGCTCATTCTTCTTCTTTTTTATTTCCTTTTAGATAAAATCCAGATAGCTCATTCTTCTTCTTTTTTCCTTCCCCGTGCTGGGTATGGAACCCAGGACCAGGCACATGCATTCCCAGCTCCTGGATCTCAATCGTTATGATCCGCCTAGACCTAACTGCTTGGTGGTTTCCAGGAGTCATCATTTATTCTCATTCTCTCTTCCTCCTTTCTCACCTCTTCCTTCACTCTTGGTTAATTTCTCTAATCTCATCTTAAAAATCATCTCCTCCAGGAAGCCTGCTCTGATCACCACTACCCTGGACACCAAGTTTGGTGTTCTTTTGTGCCCATATTTCCTCATGTTCCCTCCACCCACAAAGTAGTCACCCACGTTTTTTTGTTGTTTTTTTTTGGATGTGTATGGTACTAGGGGGGAACCCTGGGGCACTCTATTACTGACTTACACCCCTAGCCGGCCTGCTCCCTCCCTTCCCTTCCCTTCCCTTTCCTTTCTTCCTTCCTTCCTTCCATTTTTTCTTTCGAGACAGGATCTTGCTAAGTTGCTCAGGCTGGCTTTGAACTCGTGGTCCTCCTGCCTCAACCTCTGTAGATGGGATTACCCCCACCTCTGCCGCCATGATCACCCAGTGTTTTTTGTTTGGTTTGGTTTTTCAGTGCTGGGAATGGAACCCAAAACCCTGCATATGATAGACAAGTGCTCTACCACTGAGCTGCACCCCCAGGGGTTTTATTGTCATGCATATGTGTCCCCAACTTGTCTGAAGCTTTCTGAAGACAGGGACCAGGTAGAACTCTTCTGGGGGGGGGGGGTCTTGCTCCCAGCCCGCCTGGGGCCTGAACTAAGTGGTCTGGTCACTTACGTGTTGTTGAGGATATGGAACTTCTCGCCTTTGGTGAAGGTAAGGTCATCCTCTGTCCGGGCCTCATAGTCATACAGGGCAATGAACATGGTCACCCCAGTCCCTGCAGAGTCAGGGTTGCTCAGTAGAATAGGGAACAGAACAGAGCACCAAGGGTGCTGCACACCGAGATTCCTATTCCCCAGCCAGACACTGTGCCTCCCCATTGCCACAGAGCCCCAATTTTGCCAGAGGCCTTTGGAATCCAGTGGATTTTGGATTCAAAATTCACCTTGGCCCCATCGTAGATTTAGGATACACAGCTTCATGCCCTTCTTACCCTGGGGAGTCCCCAAATTGTCTACTTCTCCTCTTCCCCACCAAGAAGACCCCCCAACCTGGGAAGTGGCACCCGAGAGGCCAGAGGCATCTTCATTGAGGTGCCTCTCTCAGATGAGAACAGAGCTCCATCTCCCTCTCAGACTGGGGTTTCAGGGTAGGGCTGTGCACACTCCCTCAATCTGGGTAAGCTTGAGAGGACAGTTGCATCTTCCACATTAGTCTGGAAGCTTCTAAGGACAAGTCCACACGTCCCCTTCCCTCAGTTTCTCCTAGGACCCAGGAAGCACCTGTCTCCAGGCCTCTGGACTCACCTGAAATGCCCCTGATGGTGCCACTATCAAGGAAAGCAGGGCTGGTGGGCTGGGGGGTAAAGTTGTTATAGTTGGGGATTTGGGCAAAGGAGGGTGCAGGCCGGGCCTGAGTGGGGTCAGGGCCATAGCGATCTGCAGCCCCATAGCTCTTGAAGTCCCCTTCCAGGCCAACATCTTCCTTGGGCCCCGGCTCCAACTTCTTGCAGAACACACAGCCCATTCCAGGAACCCTGCTGCAGAATGGGGGTGTGCCTCACTCAGGGGCCCTTGCCAAGTGCACCACCCTATGCACACATGTGTGCACGGGCACACACACACACACACACACACACTTGCACAAGCACCAAGCTCCCACTCAAGGGCCTGGATTAGGATCCTCCCTAGTAATGGACAAAGGTGCAGCAGGGCCATTTTTGGGTCCGCTTTCATGTGTTTGAATAGAGTGTGTCTCCTCAGTGCTTGTCTCCCCGCCCCCTCAAGTCCACATTCCTGGGGCTGATGTTTTACATTGGATGGTGCTGTGTAGATTTACATATTTTTGCCTCCCATTGCTTTGAAATGTTGTTTCTGCGGCTCCTTCTGGGTGCTTGTGCATGTGTCTTTGTGTGTCTCTAAGTGTGTTTAATTGTGTGCATGCAGTTCCTGGTGAACATCTGTATGTGTAGGTTGGTGTGTACAGAGTTTGTGTGAAGGTCTGCAGGTGTGTTTGGCTATGTGTGTGCACATCCATATGAGCGTGTGAGTATGTGTTTCTGTGTGAGTGTCAGTCTGTGTATGTGTGCGTGTGTACAGGTCTGTATGAGTGGGTGTCTCTGGTCTGTATGTCTGTGACCATGAACACAGCTCTGGGTGGAAGCTTTTGAGCTTGTCTCTGAGCATGCCTGTGTGTGTCTGTGTGTCTGTGTGTCTGTGTCTGCATGTTTGCGTTTGAATGTGTAAGAGAGCTGTGTGCCTGCACCTGGAGATTCCCTGCAGAGGGGGATCAAGGCCATTTCCTGTCGTGGGTCCAGCCTCAGGCCTCTCAAGCTGCCTCATTCTGGCTCACCCATCCATTACCTAGCAACAGGGCCCTTGTAGGAGGAGGGGGCTGTGAGGCGGTTGTGGGGCCAGGAAGGCCACCCCCACCCTGTTTCCTGACCCTAAAAGCCTTAGTCCTCCCCCCTTCCCCCACTCACCCCACAGGCCCTGACTCCTGGGTCAGTAGGGCTGCTGCATCGTCCTTGGGAGGGGCTGGAGACCTGAGGGCGAGACAGAAGGACATGAAAGATGAAGGTCCTGCCAATGTTCCTGGCAGCCAGCTGCCCGGCTCCTGCCCTCTTCAGGAAGCCAGAAGGTCTGGGCTCCACCCCAGCATGACTTCTGCCTTCATTTTCCATCCCACCACCCCTGGTACACTTACACATCCACCCTCTCACGTAGGCCACACCACCCACACCAACTCTCTCACACTCAGATCCCCCTGACACCAACACATGAACACACACACCAGCACACAGTCACACAACACCACTCACAGCATATGCTTGCGTGAGTGTGCTTGCCAACACCACCACACACCAGCACAGCTCCAACAAGCCCAGGCTCTGATGCACGACAGCCCCCACACACGTCCACAGGCGTGGATGCCGCCCAGGTTAACAGACTCTCACACTCAGACGCTCATATTTTTGTATTTAGACCCGTATCTCTAATTGGATTTCTATCAAGCTATGCTCAGCTCCCTGGAACCTTGCCTCTGCTCCCGGCCTGGCCTGGGCAAACCCCAGCAGCCCCTAGGATCTCTGGTGCCAGAACAAAAGCAGACACCTACCTCGAGAGCTCCACTCCTAACCGCACGTCAGAGAAAGGTTTAGGGCAGCAGTTAGAGCCAGTAGTCCCCTGGGGAGCTCCCCAAATGAACCAAGCCTTCCCTAGCAATAGTGTCCTCTGAGCAACAGGGTAGGGAGGTCATTGAGCAAGGGGTCCCCACCCCTCCTCTGGGCCAGAAATTCTGCCATTGCAACACTCAGAGAGGAACTGGCTGGGGAGAGGGCTCTGTTTCCCAAGATGTAAGAGGAATGGAGAGCTGTAGGGTGGGGCCATCTCAAAGAACCCCAGTTTCCCCGAGAGGGGTCTGAAGATCTTGGAGATAGGGGGGCTCTAACTTGCCTCCTTTGGCCCCCTCTTGCCCTCCTCTACAAAGAGACTCTTCCTCTTTTCTCAGAATCCTGCCCTTCCAAACCAACACCACCAGTCTTTTCCAGGAGACCTTCGTACCTTTAACAGGTTCAGTTGCCTGTGGACAGTTCTGTCAGACCAGTGGCCAGACCTCTGCCCTAGCCCCACCAGCCCCTCTCACCCTTCACTGGAACTGTTCTCTCATGGGGCGGAGGGTGACACCCATGTGGTGAACTGTGAGGACAGTTGTGGTGAGAGGTCTGCCCTAAAATAGGCCCCGTTCTCTAGACTCCCACTGAGACCTTTGCCCCAGGACCCTTCTCCTGTGAAACCACCGTCTGAAAGGCCGGGTTGCAATGTGGTTGGGGCAGGGGAGAGAATAAAGGAGGAGAGGAAGGAGACATCTAGGACCCAGTTGAAGGAACTTTAGGGAAGGTGAGAGGAGAGATAGGATGGATATGAAAGCAAGGGTTCCAAGGTAAGAATGAAGGTCTTCTCACAGGAAGACAAGCACACACCTCAAAAGCTGCACTGAGCTAACGCCAACCCACACAGGCCTCTTGACACATTCTTGGACATTGTCTCAGCCGCATACCACACATCATACAGACTCTGAGCTCCTCTGTGCTGATTCCCAGACACATACATCTTCAAGTGTTCACACGCCACATATACACGAACTTCCAGCCCTCATCCATCTGTACGTAGACATACACACAGCCTCTCCACAAGAACAGTAAATATGGCTGGCTTCTGTAATTCCAGCTACCTGGGAGACTGAGGTAGGAGGATTGAAGGTTAAAGGCCAGCCTCAGCAATTTAGTGAGGCCCTAGGCATCTTAGTGGGAGCTTGTCTCAAAAAAAGAAAAAAAGAAAAAAAGATTGGGGATTTGGCTCAGTGGTTAAGTGCCCTTGCCCTTGGGATCAATTCTTGGTACAAAAAAAAAAAAAAAAAAAAAAAAAACCCAGCAAAATATGGAATTTATAGCATTTTCTATGTACTTGCCAGTATGTTAAACTGTACCAATACCACCTCACAACTACCCTATAATTTAAATTTTTTTTGTACTGGGGATTGAACTCAGGGGCACTCAACCTCTGAGCCACATCCGCCCTATTTTGTATTTTATTTAGAGACAGGGTCTCACTGAGTTGCTTAGCTCCTCACCATTTCTGAGGCTGGCTTGCACTCGCTATCCTCCTGTCTCAGCCTCCCGAATCGCTGGGATTACAGGCATGCACCACCACGCCTGGCCTAATTTTAAATATTTTTTAAAATTATTTTTAGTTGTAGATGGACACAATAGCTTTATTTCATTTATTTACTTTTTTGTGGTGCTGAGGATCAAACCCAGTTCCTCACATATCCTAGGCAAGCGCTCTACCAATGAGCTCCAACTGCAGCCCCTAAATTTAAATATTTTTATTATTGCTGAGGCAACTCAGGCACAGAGAGGCTTAGAAAGTTGTCCAAGATCACCCAGATGTATCTTGGCATTTGACTCCAAAATCTGAGCTGTCGACCAATCCTCTCTATTCCCTGTCACAGATATAGGTAGTTGCAGCCATTTCTACAAATAAATGTGTGCAAATTCAGAGCCTGGATAGGGACACACATAGATTACATAGCCTTCTTCTTGAGACAGCCCCGCACAGCTCTCCTCTATAGGATACAAACTTATACAACTCTGGGGTCCACACACAGCTGCACTGTTCTCACTTCCAAATAATACTCAGGTGCAGATTGCCACAGCATATCTCTACAGTCCAAGGGGAGCCGCAGATTCTGCATTCCTGGTATGGGGGTAAGGAACAAGACCAAAAGCTAGTGGGCCGAGGAGGAGCCCTGACAGGGCTGATGTTTGGCCAGCAGGCAGAAGTGAGCAGCTCTCAGGGCTTTATCACACCCAGACTTGAGGGGACCCATCTGGGCCTGGCTCTTGGGACCAGTATGCTAAGGGGCTGAGAGGCTGTGGGACACAGGGTTTGGCATCTGCATGGCCTTAGAGAGGGGTCATATTGCATGTGACCATACTCATGTATTTTTTTTTTCTTTTTTCTATCTTTCCTTCTTTTTTGGTACAGGAATTGAACCCAGGGACTCTAACACTGAGCCACATCCCCAGCCCTATTTTGTATTTTATTTAGAGACAGGGTCTCACTGAGTTGCTTAGGGTCTTGCTAAATCGATAAGGCTGGCTTTGAACTCTCTGTCCTCCTGCCTCAGCTTTCCAAGCCACTGAGATTACAGGCATGCACCACTGCACCTGGCAGCTCATGTGTTTTTTGTGTTTTGTTTTTTTTTTTTTTTGGTGGTGCTGAGGATTGAACCCAGGGCCTTGTGCCTGCAAGGCAAGCACTCTATCAACTGAGCTATGTACCCACCCCCCCACTCCCAAGTAGTTTTTGTCAGAGAGAAAAAGATGAGAGAGAGAGAGAGAGAGAGAGGGAGGGAGGGAGAGAGAGAGAGAAAGCAGGGGTGGGGTGGGCAAAGACTGAGAGAGAAATAAAGAAAGATTAAAAAAAAATCTAAAAAGCCAGAGAGACAGAGGATGGGAGGAAAAAAAATCAAGCCCTGATTTGTAGCATTTGCTGATGTCCCTGGTGTAAATACTCCCACCATGGCTGACTTAAGGCTACTGAAGTGACTTCTGGGAGGCAGAGCTGGAAAGGGAATGCAGAGAATCAGCTCCCCTCAGCCAGTACCAGGCAGCTCCCACCCGTCACCACCAGAGAGAGACCCCAAAAAAATGCAAAAAGAAAAGTGGAGACAGAAATGCAAGGTAGAAAGAAGACCAATGGAGAGATAGAAACAGAAAAAGAGAAAGGAAAAGATGAAAAGAAAGGTCAGTAACAGAAAAAAACTAAAGAGACTACAGAGCCAGAGGTGGTGGGAAGCCAACAGGACTAGAGAAAGCAGGCTGTGTCCTCTCCGCTCAGGCATCTGCATGAGAATAGTCCCCAGGACTCTTTGTCCCTTGCTCTGATCCCAACTCTCCTGCCACCAATTCTCTAGACTTCCTCAAAGTCTGGATGACAGACATTATTAGTAAAAATATGCTAATTTATTAAACATTTACATAGTGGTTGGCATCATGCCATGCAATTCCTATGCATGATCTCAGTTGGTGACCTTATGAAATAGGTTTATTTAATTTTTAAGTTGTTGATGGACCTTATTTTATTTATTCACTTATATGAGGTGTTGAGAATCAAACTAGTGCCTCACATGTACTAGGTAGACGCTTTACTACTCAGCTACAGCCCCAGCTTGGTAGATTTTATTTTTAAGCTTTATTTTACAGAAAGGAAACTGAGGCACAGCTGTTAGTAACTTGCCCAAGATTACATTTGCAGCAGGAGGTCAATCATTTGGTTCCAAAGCCCACCTAGGCACTGTTCTATTTTGTGATTCTAGTAGAAGCAAGGATGTGTGTCCCTTTATGAGTGCCTGATGTGTGCCAGGCCCTGTGCTACATGCTGTATATTGTGGTTATGGCCCAGAGAGAGAAACTGATCTGCTCTGTCTCTTTCCTGGGAGACCTGCTATCACCAGAAAGGGAGTGACTCAAAGAATGGCCACCAGCATTCTGGGCACTGCAGGACCTGGAGCCTATTTGTGAATTTTTTGTGTGTGCGTACTGGGAATCAAACCCAGGGCCATGTGTATGCTAAGCACGTACTCTACCACTGAGCTATAACCCGTGTCCAGAGTATGTTCCTTGAACATCTGGTTAACAGGAATAGGTTCTCAGAGCCCCATCAGGATCTAAATCAGATTACAGGTATCAGAGCTGAGATCCAACCTTAGATCACCGTACTCCCTAACTTCAACATCCACCCCTCGGTGACCCTCTCTAGGTCTGTTCTTTAGATGAACATCAAGGCCTCAGAGTCTCAGTTTTCTTGTCTGCACCTTCCATCCAGAACTGTTGTGAGAACTTCATGTGACAAAGCTCTTGCTTAGTGTGCAATGGCTAAGTTAGGCTGAGACCCACCAAAGCAGAGTAGCATGGCTTCCAGGGACACTTGTTAATCTACTCTCCTCTTGTGTGCAGGTGGGCAGTGACTTGCCTGTCACAAAGCCAGGCAGAAGATTCAAAGCCAGGACTATGAATTCAGTCCAGAGTTCTGTTCCTGGCACTGTGGTGGTGTTCTCCAAAGCCCAAGCAAGATCATGCTGTCCGTGAATGGTGAATTTCATTCTCCCTACTCAATCCCCGGACAACTGAAAACATCATCCCTAACATGTCACATGGCAGCTAACCACCCAGCAGGGAATCTGTCTCCCACTCATCTCTACCTTATACATAGGAGCTCCAGGCCCACCCATCTTTTTTTTTTTTTTTTTTTTTTTTGGTACTAGGGATTGAACTCAGGGGCACTCAGCCACAGAGCCACACCCACAGCCCTATTTTGTATTTTATTTTATTTTTTGTACTGAGGATTGAACTCAGAGGCACTGGACCACTGAGCCACATCCCCAGCCCTATTTTGTCTTTTATTTAGAGACAGGGTCTGACTGAGTTGCTTAACGCCTCACTATTGCTGAGGCTGACTTTGAACTCACAATTCTCCTGTCTCAGCCTGCAGAGCTGCTGGGATTACAGGCATGAGCATGGCCCAGCTCCAGCCATCCTTTTTTGAGGGCCATACTTCCCAAAGGCCTTCAGGGCTTTGATGTAGGCACAGGATGTCCTGCCCTCTCAACCCCTGCCAAGGATCTGGGGATCAGGAGACAGATTAAGGCTCATATTCTACTCCTGCCTGACAACTAGCTTGAGATATTGGGCAATTCATCTCTCTGAATTGACGTTTTTTGCCTATAAAACAGGAATACAAATTTCTACCTCACTGGGTTGTTCCTGAGCATCAAATGCTGTCAAGCCCCTGACATATCAGGCACACAGTAGGTGCTCAGTGAACTTTCACTTCCTTCCTGTCCCTTTGAAGAAAGGGGGGTATTTTAGGGGGAGAGGTGAGAGTGCAAGATTGGGCAGGGTTGAGAAGAAAGAGAAGTTCCCAAGCAAGGTGGGAGTGCCTAGCACGCCTGGGGATTTCACCAAAAGGGAACTGGGACTTGGGGCAGTGGCAGGAAACCACCATCCTGCAAGAGTTCCGGCTTCTCCTCAGGCTCCTGGCTAAGCAGGGGCAGGCCCTAGGCCGGAGGGGCAGAAGTAAGTCTAAGGTCTGCAGACTCCCACATCCCTCTCAAGCCCTGAGCCCTCGCTGAGGGCTTCCATCCTTGCTTGCAGTCCTCTCACTGAGTCCTGCCACCCACATGCCTCAAGGGCCCTTACTGAGCCCTCATTTCCCTCACTGAGGCCCTCAGCTCTCATCAACCCTCTTGTATCTCAACCTTCCTCTCTTGAGGCCTCACAGCTCTCCCCACCCCTGAATGTGCAGAGGCTAAGACTTACCCCATGAGACGCACTCTTTCACCCCTGATAAGGCCAGGGGAGTGTGTAAGTGCACATGCGTGTGTGTGTCTGCGTATAAGTGAGGCCTCTCTGTGACACACTAGTTCTACCCTCCACATGGTCTTGAGGATAGAAGCTGAGTTTTTTCCACGTTCTTTTGGGTAAATTTTTTCCACCTATCACTGAAAATCTGCTCACTAACCTCTAAAACAGGGGTCTTTTCATCCTGCTGGCTTGAGACTCAGGAGAATGGGAACCATGAGTAGTTTGGGGGGAACTGAGGGAATCAGATCTAGGTTTCATAGGTGGCCAAATGGGAAGTGCCCCCAGGGGTGCTGCTGGGGTAGGGTGGGAGGCATCTTGCCCCCTCCTATCTTGGCCAACCCAGTCTGCTCTGTAAGGAAAAGGCTTTAGCTCCTCCTTCCTTTCCCAGATCTGGATTTCCGTACCCATCGTGCCAAGGTCTGGCCGTTTCCTTTGGCACATCAGCCCCAGGTGGCTACAGAGAACACCCAAACAACAACACATAAGCTCCAGGCTCAAGCTCATTCACTCAAAGCCCAAACCAAACTCACTAACACTCACACCCTCACTCACAGCTTCATACCCACTGCTGAGAAGGAGCTAACCTTAAACCCACGGGCCCCACCATTTCCTCCCCATTCCACCATCCCCCTCTCCAGAGGTCATATGAGTTTAGTCAAGAATGGAATGGGGCTGGACACTTTGGCACACACCTGTAATCCCAGTGGCTCCAGAGGCTGAGGCAGGAGGATCACAGAGTTCAAAGCCAGCCTCAGCAAAAGTGAGGTGCTAAGCAACTCAGTGAGACCCTGTCTCTAAATAAAATATAAAAGAAGGCTGGATGTGGCTCAGTGGCTGAGTGCCCTTGAGTTCAATACCCTATACAAAAAAAAAAAAAAAAAAAAAGAATGGGGACTCAGGCCTCAGCTCTGGCTACTTCCTGCACCATAATAAAATGAGATATCCTGGATTCAGGGCCTCTACTGCTGGCCCTGCAAGTCACTGACTTCCAAATCTGCATCCATCCATGAAGTGGCAACAGAGCCCTGCTCTTCCATCCCCACCACAAACCTAAAGATGCAAAGGCCTCAAGATCCCTGAGAGACCATAGGCCTGAGGGGCAGCCAACCTGATGTGGCACATGGAGGATGGGGACAGATCCCAAACCCTGCTGGGATCCCTAGTATGAACTCTCAGCAGATACACAGTAGATGCCAACTATGTGCTGCTGGTCCCTGGAGGTGCTGTCAGTAAGACCCAGGCTTTCAGCTCCCCCATCAGGTTTTGAGAAGGTGAAGGACAGTGATAACCTTAACCCCTTCAGCAAAAGCGCTTTATCTGTAGTCCCAGCTAGTAGGCAGACTGAGGCAGAGGATTCCAGGGCCAGGCCAGTCTAGGCAATTTAGCAAGACCCTGACCCCAAATAAAATAAAAAGGGCTGGGGATGTAGCTCAGAAGTAGAGCTTTAGCCTAGCCCGCCTGAGGCTCTGGGCTCAATCTCCAGTAGAGCAAAACAAAACAAAAACTGCTTTTCTGCAGGTGATTCGCAAGGAGGAGAAATAATTTCTCCCGTTAGTTCAAATGAGGAAGAGACTGAGAGAAGTCCTGTAACTTGCCTTTAGTCACACATCAATTAAGAACCCAATCTTGCTAAGAACCCAGCTCTCTGAGACTGCAGATCCCTCACCCCAGGATCCCTGAATCCTGAATGCCATCTCCACACTCCTTGGTTGGGCAGCATGCCCCCAACGGAGGATCCAAAACGGGACCAAAGGGGGCCCGCCAGCAGTGAGCCTGCAGTGACCCAGCGCCCGCTGGCCTCTCCGCCCTCTCGTTGCCATGGAAACAGCCCCTCCAGGCATTCGCTGTCAAAGGCAGGATTTCCGTCGGGGCGGCCAGCAATTCCCGGATCCCGAGGGGAATGCGGACCTAGACCGCTACTGCGGGCGGGGAGGGGGCGCCCCGAGAGGCCGGTCCCTGCTGAGGGCGGGGACTTCCCCAGGAAGCTGGGACCCACGCCTCTAGCGCCTTGAAGGAATCCCCTGCCACCGGAGCCCGCCCACCACTGCCGGACCCGAGGGTCTGGGGGCTGCAGTCGTGGCCGCCTAGCCTACCTCGCCGGCCACCGGCCTCACCCCGACTTCTGCCGATTCCAGACAAGGGGCATTCCTGGACCCCCGGGACTATGCCCCGTACTGCGTCCTCCACAAATCATCCTCCTTGCCTCCCTTCGCGTGAGCTCCCGCGCCGGATCCTGCCAGGATCCTCCACCTAGTCCCCCTCTATCAGAGCTCTCAGCGTCTCCCTAATTTCTCACTCTCAAAGTCCCCTCCACTTCTCCCCAAGACCATTTTGGGGTTCCCCTGAGCCCCTTCCTTTGACTCTACTCAAAGTCTATCAACCTCACTCCCTAGGCTCCCTTCATTCTCCCCATCAGACCTTTTTGGGGGGTCTCTTTAGTTTGCTTTCTCCATATTTTCTCAGCTCTCTCCCCAAATTTTATCAGCCTCACTCTGCAGGTCTCCAGTGTTCCTCCTTAAGCCCTTTAGGGGTGGTATCCCTGGAGGTCAGCTCCCTGAGTCTGCTCCCCAAGTGCAAGCTCATCCCCCGACGATCTAGAGTGTCCCTGCGGGACCGGGAGGGGCACCACCTGCCCATCCCAGCCCCCACCTGTCACGGCCGCCTACCTGGTCCCAGGGGAGCCCGCTTCTGACCGACCTGGGGCGACCCAGCCCCGGTTCCCAGAAGCCACAAGTGCTGACGTGGGGGAGAAGTGGGGTGCTGCCCGCCTCTGCCCGCTGCCCCTTCTGGGCAGAGAGGAGGAAGCCGCCTCGGACTTCTCTCTTATTGCGGTAGCGGCGGCGGCGGGGAGAATTCGCAGTCACGCCCCATCCCCAGGCCAGCAGCCCGCAGCGGGGAGGGGCCCCCAGATCCCGGCCCGCCCGCCCCCACTTTCCGCCTTCCCAGGTTACCTGGGGTCGGCTCTCCCAGCCCCCTCCCCACACTCCAGCCCCTCCCTGCGACCTGAATGCTCTGCGATGCCTTTCCAAAGGGAGAGGTTTCTCACCCCCAAGAAGCACCTGCTCATTTAGAATCATTGTAGTGGAGATCAATTGTCGCTTTTCTTTGTCACTGAGAGACACCCCCCCCCCCAACACACACACACCTCTTTTCCTGCTGGTAAAATTGGGAACCAGATCAGAACTGGCCTTACACAAGTTCTCAAAGACAGTTGACCTTCGACTGCTGTCACCAGAGCCACCATGGATCCTGTCACCATGCCTTGCCTTCCCTTCCTTAGGAGATGGGGAGGAGGGAAGACCCTGCCCTTAAGAAACTGCTTTACAGAGGAATACATTCTCAGGCCACAGTCACACGCCCAAGTTTTAGAAAACCTGGATGCCATCCTTTATCATCATTCCAGCCTTTCCTACTGAGGATCCCTGATCCCTGCCCATCCTGGGATTCACACCCTTCCCCATTGTTACTTCTTCAGCTTTAAACCGAGGACCAGGAAAATTGCTCCTGTCTGGGGAGGAAGAAGGGGGCCTGAGAGGGTTGTTAAGTGGAGAAATATATGGGGTGATGGTGGAGGGGAGTAAACACAAAGGCGGGGCAATTGATTGTAGGCAATGACACCATGACTTTGGCTTTGGAATGAAAAACTGGGATAGGTGTGTTTCTATGAAAGGACAAGGGTGTGTGTACAGCAGTGTGTCCCATATGACTTTAGGGTGACGGCAAGTGGTGGGATGTAGATAAGAATGCTTTCTCTTAGGAAAATGGAAGAGAGATGAGGAGGAAGACAGGAAAGTCAGTGGAGGTGCAAGGACTTTGGAAGGGTGGCCTTGTCCTGGCTGGGCAGCTTACCTCTACCACTGAGCACCTCCTGACTCTTCACTGGTTCACATGTTTTATTTACAAATAGGGAACACAGAAATGAAAGAGACTGGTCCCTGCTCTTGGGGGAGCTTCCAGGCTATCAGGCTTGCTCTGTCATCCTTCAGGTTCTGGCTCACAGGCATCTCCAGGAGATCTTCCCTCATCCCCAGCAGAGCACCCAGCAACCCCTGCCTGGTATGTCACTGGCCCAAGGGGGTGGGCGAGAAGGATGTTTTCCTCAAGGTCAGGACTGAGCCCGGCTCACTTCAATGCCTCCAGTGCCCATGCAGGTCCTGGCAGAGTAGCAGTCTTTCTGGGCATCGGAATACACAAATCAGCCAAAGAACAAAAAAATTAACAGATAAGGGCTGAGTTGTAGCTCAGTGGTAGACCCTTTGCCTAGCACGTGTGAGCACTGGGTTCGAGTCTCAGCACCACATATAAGTGAATAAATAAAATAAAGGTCCATCAAAAACTTAAAATTAAAAAAAAGAATAGGTAAAGAAATGAAAGTCCAGTGAAAAATAAATAATTAAAGGTAAGAATGAAGAAATTAAAAAAACAATGACTGAATAATCAAATGAATGAAAGAACAAAATTGATGCTGTTTTTTATAATTTATTTATAACAAATACATATTTGTATGTATGTGGAGGGTGCTTGGGTTAAACTCAGAGATGCTTTACCACCGAGCTACATTCCCCAGCTCTTAATTTTTATTTTGTTTTTTAATGGAAAGCATATTTTTTAAAATTTTATTTATTTATTTATTTTGGTACCAGGGATTGAACCCAGGGGAGCTCAACCACTGACCTACATCCTCCACCCTTTTTTGCAGGGGAGGGAGATACCAGGGATTGAACTCAGAGGCACTTGACCACCTGAGTCACATCCCCAGCTCTATTTTGTGGTTTATTTAGAGACAGAGTCTCACTGAGTTGCTTAGCACCTCACTTTTGCTTAGGCTGTTTTTGAACTTGTGATCCTCTTGCCTCAGCCTCCAGAGCCACTGAGATTATTGGCGGGTGCCACATCACCCAACAAGCTCTTTATTTTTTATTTCACTTCTCACTAAATTGTTGAAGGCGGCAGCAAACTTGTGATCTTCCTGCCTCAGCCTTCTGAGTCACTGAAATTACAGGCATGGGCCACCACACCCTTCTTTCTTTCTTTCTTTCTTTCTTTCTTTCTTTCTTTCTTTCTTTCTTTCTTTCTTTCTTTCTTTCTTTCTTTATTGCAGGGCTGCAGATTGAACCTGTGGCCTCATTAATGCTAGGCAAGTATTCTACTATTGAGTTACACCCCCCAGTTCTTTTTATTTTTTATTTTGGGTCATGGTTTACCTAAGTGGAGGCTGGCCTTGAATTTGAAATCCTCTTCCTTAGCCTCCTGAGTAACTAGGATGACAGGCATAATCCACAGCACTCAGCTTGACTGTCCTTTTTAAAATATGTATTGGATCACATTTCTTCCTTGTTTAAACTCTCCCAGTGATTCACTTTTCATTCTCATTAGAATTATAAAAATAAAATATAATACAATAATTAAAAAAATATCCAAAGACCTTGTCATGACTTGCCCCCTTTCCAGTCCCATAATGAACCATCTTCCGCTTTAGCTCCAGCAGAATCCTTTTCCTAGAACACATTGAATGTTTGCCTCTGAGCTTTCTTGCACATTGTTCCCTTTCCCCAGGACACTCTTTCCCCTTGCTCTTCACAGTCCTGATTGCTTTCCATTCTTTTTTTTTTTTTTTTTTTAAAGAGAGAGTGAGAGAGGAGAGAGAGTGAGAGAGAGAGAATTTTTAATATATATTTTTTTTTTTTAGTTCTTGGCGGACACAACATCTTTGTTGGTATGTGGTGCTGAGGATCGAACCCGGGCCGCACGCATGCCAGGCGAGCGCGCTTCCGCTTGAGCCACATCCCCAGCCCCTGCTTTCCATTCTTCAATGGTAGCCCCATCTCCTCCCAGAGTGTTTCCTGACCACCTCAGCTAAGGAGGTCCCCTTATTCTGGATCTTTGCACCTGTTTTCTCCTCTTCGTGGCCTTCACCATCTGGAATCATGTATCTCTGTGTGGAGCTCTGACCTCACGAGACACCTGTAGTACTCAGCACAGAGATGAGGTGTTCTAGACTCTCACTCACTCATTCAGAATAATCAATTAGGAATAGATGTGGGAACCAGGCTGTCTGGTTTGTAGAGCAACTCTGCCTCTTCCTAGCTCCATGATCATGGGCAAGCTCCTACCTCGAAGTAACTCGGTTTCCTCATCCATAAATGGGGATAACAGTAGACCCCACCTCACAGAAGTCTTAGGAGAAATCAAAGAGCTGTTATATTAGTGCTTGCCACAGAGTAAACGCCATACACGTGTTTGTTTTCATTCATTCATTCAGCCAAACCTCAAACTTTTGGGTCACTGGTGGCTGTGCCCAGTCCCTGTCCCCAGTGTGGCACAGGACAAAGCACGAGCACAGAGGCCACAGGAGGGGCCTTTTGAAGCCGCCCACTCTCTGACCACAGTCTTCTTTCCTTATAGCTCTATGCTCACATGTTCCTTTAAAACAATTCAAAAACTGTTGCAAAAATCAAAAATCAAAGCCTATTTCCCATCTGCTCATCCCTTTCCTTCTATTCTCACTTCTGCTTTCAACCAGCCTAGATTCTCTTGTCCATCCTTATATCCCTTCTTTGCAAAAATCCTGCCCTGCCCTGACACCTCTCCCTCCCGTGTGCTTTCTGGAAAGCTCTGTCCTGTAGGAGTCTGGCCTTCCTTCTTCCCTCAGGGAGGAGGGGAACACTACATGCTCTGCAGACAGGGTCAAAAGGAAACTAACAGGCCCAGCCGTGCTTTGGTGTGGTTCCCAGTGAACTGTCTCTGAATCTCAGCCCAGATGGCCAGGACACACCCTTAATTCTGTCCTCCAACTTCCCACTCCTTTTCCTTGCAGGTGGCCTCTGCATCCTTTCACCCTCAGAGGACTCCACACTTGTAATCCTTTTTCTTACACCACGTAGTGTCTCTCATGCTCACAGCATTATCTTCTTAGCATATTAACATGTTCTAGATGCTCCAATTTCAAAGGAAACAATTTTAAAAATTAAGGATCCATCCTTCCTTTTCAGGATGATGGTGCTCATTTGTGGCTGATGAGGGAAAGCACTTCTTTGGAGAAAAATGCCAGTTAGATGTGAGCACACGGTAAGAGGGTGGCTGCCTATAGGTGGAGAGAAGAGGCCTTAGGATGAACTCTGCCTTGCCAGCACCTTGATCCTGAACTTCCCAGTCTCCAGGACTGTAAGAAAATAAATTTCTGTTATTTAAGCAAAGAAAGAAAATGCAAGACGCCAGCTGGTAACAAAAAAGGAATGTGAGAATTAGAACAATTGTTTTGTAATCTCAATTAAATCATTGATTTAGGGCTGTAGGCATAGCTCAGTGGTAGAGTGTTTGCCTAGCATGCAGGAGGCCCTGGGTTTAAGCTCTAATTCCTATAAATAAACAAAGATCATTGATGTGAAGAACTGTCAATGATGCTGTCGTAGTCTTCTTGGGCTGCCATAACGAATACCACAGACTGGGGGGCTTAAATAACAGAAATGCGTTTTCCTACAGTTATGGAGGCCAGAAGCCCTAGATCAAGGCCCAGCAAGGTGGGTTTTGGTATGGGCTCTCTTCCTGGCTTGCAAATGGTCACCATTTCACAATGTCCTCACATGGCAGAGAGAAAGCCGGCATGTGAGAGAGAGCTCTCTCTGGTATCTCTTCTTATAAATACATTCATCTATCAGGTCTTCATTTATCCTTTTATAAAACATATATTTTTGAGTTGTAGATGGACACATGCCTTCATTTTAGTTGTTCATTTTTATGTGGTGCTAAGGATCGAACCCAGTGCTTCACACATGTTAGGCAAGCACTCTACCACTGAGCCACAACTTCAGCCCTTCATTTATCCTTAATTGCTTATGTTAAATGCGATTTCTCCAAATATAGTCATATTGGGGATTAGGGATTCGACATATGAATGAGGGGCAAAATTCAGTTTGTAGCAGGTGTTAAGATAGCTAGGTAAGCACTGGGGTTGTGGCTCAGTGGTAGAATGCTTACCTAGCACGTGAGAGGCACTGTTTTCAAACCCCAGCAACACATTAAAAAAAAAAAAAAAAAGCTAGGTGGAAACGTCGTAAAGAACAGTATGTTGGCTGGGACACAATGGTACATGTAATCCCAAAAACCCGGTAGGCTGAGGCAGGAGGATCACAAATTTTAGGCCAGCCTCAGCAATTCAGCAAAAGCCTGTCTCAAAATAAAAAAATGAAAAGGACTGGGGATGTAGCTCAGTAGTAAAGCATCTCTGGGTTCAATTCTCAGTAGCACAGGAAAAAGAAAAAAAAAAGGAACAGCATGTTGGTACAGTGCCAGAGGAGCCCCACACAGATGACTTGGTGTTAGCAAAGTTGATTTCTCCCTTTCAATGAATGGCTCATCTGGCCGGGTGATGTGGTGCCTACCTGTAATCCCAAGGAATCAGGAGGCTGAGACAGGAGGATCTTGAGTTCAAAGCCAGACTCAGCAACTTAGTGAGGCTCTAAGCAACTTAGCAAGACTCTGTCTCAAAATAAAACATAAAAAGGCCTGGGGATGTGGCTCTGTGGTTAAGCGTCCCTGGGTTCAATTCTTGGTACCAAAAATTAGAAATAAAACAACAACAACAACAACAATAAAAAAAAACCCAATGGCTCATCTGGTGGGTACATATAACTGGTGCTAAACTGGCGGTATGCGCCGCCTCCTGTGACGACTCTGAAGTATAGATAGATTGTCATTGTGAAGAATCCTTCATCTTCACAGATGTTTAAGCTACATCCAATCAAGAGGTCAGCAAACTAGGAGCCAAATATGGTCCCAGCTGTTTTTGCGTAGCCCACGGACTAAGAATGGTCTTGTCTTTTCTTTTTTGGTTCTGGAGATTGAGCCCAGGGCCTGTGCGTGCTGAGCACGTGCTCTACCACTAAGCTACAGCCCCAGCCCTGGGTTTTTACATTTTTTAATGGTTCAACAAAATTAAAGGAAGGATGATATTTCATGACATAAGAAAATTATGTTAAATCCAAATTTCAATGTCCATAAACAAAGTTGCATTGGAACCCAGCCAAGCTCCATTTATGTACCGAGCATGGATGCTTTCGTGTTACCATGACAGAAATGAGGAGCTGCGACCAAGACCGTATGGCAGGCAAAGCCAAAAATATTTACTTTCTGGTCTTTTACAGAAAAAGTTTGCCAAGCCCTGCTCTAGACTTAAGTTTCAGCTCTAAGAGATAAGGGTTTGGGGGAGAAGATAAAAACACTGAGGGAACCATCAGATCCATCTACAGTGGGGGAGCACTCTATAAAACAACTGGCTTGGTCAATTTCTTTTCTTTCTTTCTTTTTTTTTTTTGTTTTTTGGTGGTACTAGGGATTGAACCCAGGGTGCTCTACCACTGAGCTACAGCTCCAGCCCTTTTTATTTTTCATCTTGAGACAGGATCTTACTGAATTGCCCAGGCTGCCCTTAAACTTGTGGTTTTCCTACATCAGCCTCCTTGCTTGGAATTGTAAGGCAATGCCTACCTGACCTGGTCACTCTAAAAGTAATTGTCATTTAAAAAAAAAAAAAAAGCAGGTATGGGTGAATGTTTTAAATCATAAGAGGCATCTGCATCAAAAGTAATGTGTAAATCTTGATTAGATTGTTTCTGAAAAAGCTGGGTGCTGTGGTGCATACCCATAATCCCAGTTATTTGAGAGGCTGAGGCAGGAGGATCACAAGTTTGAGGCCAGCCTTAGAAAATTAGCGAGGCCCTAAGCAACTTAGCAACACCCTGTCTCAAAATAAAAAATAAAAAGGGCTGGGATCTAGCAGAGTGTAGAGCATCCCTGGATTCATCCCTGGTGCCAAAAAGAAAAAAGAAAAAAAAGCAAGACTTTTTTAGGAAAAACACTTAGCTATCATTGTGTATCTTGCTTGTTGTGTTTTTCTTTTCTTTTTCTTTTTTGGTGCTGAGGCTGGGAATGGAACCCAGGGCCTCAAGTATGTTAAACACATGCTGTACCACTGAGCTACACCCCAGCCCCTGTTTATCCATTTTTCTCTCTCCCTCAATGACTATAAGCTCTACTTCAGCAGTTGTTGTTGTTGTTGTTTTGGTTTTTTGTGGGGGTACCAGGGATTGAACTCAGGGTACTCTACCACTGAACCATATCCCCAGCCCTATTTTGTGTTTTATTTAGAGACAGTCTCTCACTGAGTTGCTTAGTGCCTCACTTTTGCTGAGGTTGGCTTTGAACTCGTGATCCTCCTGCCTCAGCCTCCCCAGTCGTTGGGATTAAAGTCCGCCATGCCTGGAAAGGGCAGGGGTTTTGTCCACGTAACTTATTATAGTTTAACTGTAACTTACAAGAGTCTGACACTCATGAGGTGTTTGATGAATGTTGAATGGAAACAGGAATTGAAGGAAGAAAGGCATTTTGTTGGGTGGGGGGACTCCCTTCCCAGAGGAGGGCATATCTAAGTTGATTCTGAAGAACAAATAGCAGGCTCCCCCAGGTGAGATTCAGCTCAGGGGTTCCAATGCTAGGGACAGCATTCATTTTAGGGAGCTCCAGATAGCAGAACTCTGACCAGGAGTGCAGTTTCAAGCAGGCAGACTCTCATTTTAGGAGCATCAGAGATCAGCACAGCATGGCTGGTCTCAGGAGATGCCCGGGTGAGCCAGCAAATGGGGACTGACCCATGTATGGTCAAGGAAGGGGCCTCCATGGTCATTCACACCATAATGATTTCACCCACCAAGCCTTACCCCAAGTCTTCCCACCTGCTGGCCTATCTTTTTGTCCAGATCAGCAATTTGCGGGCAGGAAATATTAAGTATTTTCTCTCTTCCGTAAACCTTGAGCTTTTTTTGGTCTCTGTCACCAGGGGCCCTTTGGTTCCATGTGCCTTTTATGGCCAGGCAACTCTTTTACGCTGGTAAGAGGCAGGATCTCTGACAGGCTGTGTGATCTTGAGTGTTTGCTGTCTCTGAGCCTCTGTTTCTGGATCTATACAAAAGCAGGGTGGGATAGGATGCCTCATGAGACCTTCTTCCTCTGGATGTCTTTCTTGGAGTGTGGTCCTCGGAACTTCCATAGCACTGAGGAGTCCAAGGGGAAGCAGATGGTAGTTTAGGCCACTGTCAAAATCCCATGAAAATCCCTGGCTCATCACCCAGCAATCTAGAGGGACATGGTGACACTCTTTCCTCCCTCCTTGCCAGAGGCAGCTTTGTTCAAATTTGGGACCCACAAGTTACTAGCTGTGTTACCTTAGGCAAGGGACTTAACCCTGGGCTTTTCTTTCCATATTAATAAAACTAGAACAGCTGGGTACAGTGGTGCACGCCTGTAATCCCAGCTGCTTGCGAGGCTGAGGCAGGAGGATCACTAGTTCAAACCTGGCCTCAGCAACTTAGTGAGGCCCTAAGCAACTTGGTGAGACACTATCCCTAAATAAAATACAAAATAGGGCTGGGGATATGGCTCAGTGGTTAAGCACCCCTGAGTTCAATCCCTGGTACCCCAAAACAAACAAAAACTAGACAATTCCTAAAAGAGAAGTAAAGGAAATGAAGACTTTGAAAATATTTGTGTATAAAAAAGTGTACAAAAGGGCTGGGGTTGGGGCTCAGTGGTAGAGAGCTTGCCTAGCATGTGTGAGGCCCTGGGTTAGATTCTCAGCACCACACATAAGCAAATAAATACATAAATGTCTATCAATAACTAACAAAAATATTTTTTTAAAAAAAAAAGTATACAAAAGACTGTCAGGAGCCAGGGCTTAAGGTCTGATCAGAGTTTTGGAATCTCTCCAACATGCCCCAGTTGTAATCACTCTGTTGTCATAAGCTGATGAATGCAAGAAGAAATAGATTTATGTCAATATCTAAAGCAGGCTAAGTATATGGTAAGTACTCAATAAAATATCTGCTGAATGAAAGATTCATTTTATAACTATTATCTCACTTGAGTCTTGAAGAGATACTGATACGGGGAAAGATAAAGGTTATTACCTCTATTTCAAAGGCAAAGCCATTGTGGCTCAGAGAGGGAAAGCAGCTTGTTCAAGATAACACAGTAGAGAAAGACCTGAAACTCAGTTTTTCCCAGTTGCAGAACTCCTCATTAGGACCCCCACCTTTGCCGACCCCTTATAGACAGGGACTTCCTAGGCTGGACCTACACTCTTCTCATATAAGGAAGTGGCCCAGTTGGTGGCACTTTGCCAAACGTAAACCATGGAGATAAGCTCCCCTAGCATGTTCTAGGGGCCCAACTCTGTTCCTAGATGATATAAAGCCCCTTTTGGGTCACTGCAATCCTTGACCAGAGGCAGCTTGACCTTGGTCTGGCTGTCCTTCTCTCTATCAGTAGACTACTAAGACACAGGGACACAGGACAGTTGACTCAGAGCTACATCACGGGGAACCTGGGCCAGTGCTGGGGCTGAGCCTGTGGGACTGCCTCTGGGGAGTTGACCCAGCCTGGGGGGCCCATGGCAAGAGGGTCTGGCGGGTCAGGTGTGTGCCATGACCCAGATCCTGGTGCTGTCTACTTTTGGTGATGACTATTGTATTTCTGGTCAGTGGAGCTCTTAGCCCCGGATGAGGGAGGTTTCCTGTGGGGTGGGCTCTGCTTGCTGAGAGTGCTCTGGGGAAATCTGGGGCCACATCACAACCTCATCCCACCAGGAGTGCATGTGTTGCCCCACTAGGCCACCCAAGAGCCCTTGGAGGCCTAGGAAGCAGGAACTGGAACGGGTACACTTAGGACAGTACTTGGAGTGCATCCTTTCCTCAGGGCAGGACAGGACATTACAGAAATGTTTGAATATCAGAATGGAGGCAGGGTACTGGGAAACAGCTGGAGAAAGTTCACAGGGGATGGGTGCATGGAGAGCTACAATGGGAGTAAGGCCTGAAGTATTAAAGTGGGGTGCAAAGTGTAATGGCGTATTTCAGGGGGACTGGAGTGTTAAAGTTGTAGGAAGCCGGGCGCCATGGTGCACATCAGTAATCCCAGTGACCTGGGGGGCTGAGGCAGGAGGATCTCAAGTTCAAAGCAATTGAGAGAGACCCTGTCTCAAAATAAAAAATAAAAAGAGCTGAGGCTCAGTTTTAAGTGCCCCTGGGTTCTATCCCCAGTGCTGCAAAATAATAATAAAGTTGGAGAAAATATTTCAAGTTCGAAGCTAGGGTTTTAACAATGGGTATTCTGGCAGGGGCTAGAATACTTCAGAGATGATTAAAGTGTACTGTACCGTGGGGGGCTAAAAAATTCCACTGAAGGCTGTTTTGTTTCAGAAGGTTCTAGAATATTCTGGGGAGTGAGTATTTTAGAAGGAGGCTGGAATATCATAGGGAAATATGGAATCTTCCAAGGGTGTCTGGATTACTTCAGAGGGAACAGGAATACTTTGGAGGCACCTGGAGTATGTCACAGGGTGGTCTGGGATGTTTGGGGGGTAAGTGGGAATGCTGGAGGCCTGGCGTATGACCTCAGAGGCTGGGGAGCCCCCTTTAGCCCAGAGTCTGCAGGTCAAGGTCTCTGGAGGTCCCTGGGAGTCCAGATCTGGGCTCTCTCTTGTCCCACAGGATAGGTCAGGCCTGAACCCGTCAGTTCAGTCACAGCAGTCCTTCAGCATGGGCTACAAGGTAATGCCAGTGACCCTGGCCTTGGGGACCAATGTCTGCCGTTGCCTTCAAGTCAGGAAGTCCCCCTGAAATACCAGGAAGCAGCAAGTCCCAGAGCAGAGCATCCTCCCTGAGCTCCGCGGCTTCCTGGAGGATCAATTTGGCCATTATCTACCTCTGGGCAGATTTCCTTTCCCTTCCCCAGAGGCCTCTCCCAAGAGTGGGACATGCAGTGAAGCAGGGTGCATCCCTGGGTCGGCCTGGAGCTTTGCAGTCCTCCTGTTTGGCGAGGGTTCACTTACTTCCTGTAAGTGAGGGGAACTCTGTTGGACTTAAAGAGCCTACCTTACCCCACCACAGTGACCACAGTGACCTCCTGCAGCCTGTGAAGACAGGCCCTGGGGGCCAAGAGTGCAATAGAGGGTATCAGTGGGTGGCAGGCAGAGGAGGTGTGAGTTAGCTGTCAGTGGTAGCAGGCCCCTTGGGGACAATCCTGTCCTTTATGCCACATGCAGCTTCAACTACATATTGGGCTCCCTTTCCAACATGTTCCAGCTAAACTGGGTGCAGTGGTGTACACCCATGATCCCAGTGGCTCAGGAGGCTGAGTTAGGAGGATCACAAGTTCGAGGCCAGCCTCAGCAACTTAGCAAAACCCTGTCTCAAAACAAAAAGGGCTGGGGATGTGGCTCAGTGGCAATGTGCCCTTGGTTTCAATCCCTAGTACCAAAACAAAGGAACGTTCCAGCTGGACTGGGTCAACTTCTCTAGTTGCTGTCCACACCATGACATGCCCCCCTCCCTCAGGGTGAGGGGCCCCAGCAGCTTACTCTCCACCAGGATGAGCCCCTTCCTTCCAGATCACCCACCCCTGTGTCCACACACCCAGACAAACACCCTGCAAGGAGGCGGCTCAATACTGTGGTTTCTCAGTTCGCATCTGACGTGGGATCAGCCTCCCCGCTCTCAGATGGGGCTGTGTATCCATCAGCCGGAAGACCCTCCCTCCACACCCTAGCAGAGACCCTGCGTGAAAGTGGGAAGCGGGGACTCTCTGCAGCCCCACTAGGCTTTATCAGCATGGGAGGAGGGAAGACAGTATTGCCAGTGAGACATCCGGGTCAGCTTGACTTGGCACCTATCCAGGCCGGGAGACTAGCAGGGGAGTGAGAGAAGGAAGGGAGGAGGGACATCCTTGTGGAGCACATCCTGTTCTAGGCATTGAACATGAGCGTTCTCTCCCTATGAGACAGAATCAGAAAATGAGACCAGAGAGCTCCGGAGACTTGCTCAAGGTCACACCGCTAGCGAAAGTGAAAAGGGGGCTTGGTCCAGGCTCTGATGGAACTAACATTGCCTCTTCTCCATAGCCCTTAAATGGCCTTTGGACAAATCCTCACTCCTCCTCCTACTGTCAAGACGACATTGCATGAGCTGCTTAAATGAGTTTAAGCCCCTGTCTTCTCACCTGTAAAATGGGCATAGTAATAAGGCCTTATGATCAGTGATGAACTGAGCTGATGTATGGAGAGTGCCTGGTAGATAAGGCACAGGAACCTTTGATAATACCAACATCTGGAACGATCATGAAGAGACATAGTCCTGCCTCCAATTTAAAGAGATAAAGCTCTGCCTTAAGGGATTCCCCCAGTCTGAAGGAGAGATCAAGCTGAGTGGCCAAAATCCTCCCCCTTATCATTCACCAGGGCCAGGAGAAAGGGGATCACTATGGAGGGGACCCCAAACTGGAGGATAGGATAGGTCATTTTTGAAAGACTCTCCTGTGGGGTCCAACACATTGTTCATTTTACAGATGGAGAAACTGAGGTCCAGGGAGACAGAGTGACCCTCGCTAGAAGGTAATGACTCAGCGCCTAGGCAGGTCAAGGCCCTGCACCGGCCATGCAGTCCCCACTGGCTCAGAGTGGAAAGATATGCTATTTTGGGCTGCTTCTGTGCCTCCACCCCAAGATGCACTTTGCACAGAAGTCCTCAGTCTGAGGTGCAGAACTGTGTCCCAGAGGACACTATGACAGACTTCTCCAGACGCCTGGCCCTCAGCCTCCTGGGACACTATTACCAGAGCTAAGCAGCAAAGAGGACCTGGCTGCCCCCGAAGTTTACTCCACAGCTTCCCAGCCCAAGACGGGCCTGGTGGGGCTGGCACTGCTCCTGCACCTATGGGTTTGCCATCTGTCCTCCTCCAGCCTCCCCACATCCTCCCTGCTGCCCATTGTGAGGATCCTCACCATTCAGAGGAAGAAACTGAGGCTCAGAGTGGGGAAGGGCTCACCCAAAGTCACGCTGAGAGAACTCAGCAGAGGCAAATTGGGAAGCAGGGCCAGCTGACTTGAGCCCAAGTCCTTAGTCCTACCCCGCCTTATTTTTAGGCATTAGTCCTGGTCCCAACTCCTGTCTTCTCTCTGGTGAGACCAAAGAGGCTGTGCCTTCCCTGGGGTCACCAGCAGAGCACCAGGCAAGAGCAAGACCTAGGGGCGTTAGATGCTGGGTGCCTTGCACAGAGGGATGCTTCTGAAGGAGGAGGAGGTTGTCAAGGTTACAGGTGTCAACCCTCCCCTTGCGCAGGTTCATGAGCTCCTACAACTAAGCCTGGCTCCCACCACCTAATGCACACAGCCCCTGGGAGCTGGCAGCCCTACAGGGCCTGCTATGGTCCTCTAGACTGGCCAAAGAGAAACCTTTCCTGCCCCCCAGCTGGCCGGCCTGGTTCTGCCCAGAACCCCACACTGGAGACCCCACCATGAGTGCTTACCTCCCCAGCCCCTGGGAACCCACAAAAGATGACATGACTAAAATGAGTGCAGCTGCTGTGAGAGGCCCAGGGAGCTAAGGGGAAACATTCTTCATTTCAGCAAGTATAATTTCAGTTAGACTGCAGAAGGAACTTACTGACAGAAAGACAGAACTAGCCAGAGGGGAAATTCTTGACCAGAGTCAATAAATGACATAGTGGTCCCTGTAGGCAGCTCCACAGGCCGAACCCTGGGAAAGGGGGAAGCCAGGGTGAGGTGGAACCGCGTTTCCCATAGCTCCTGCACAGGGAAACCATTGTCTAATGGAGGAGACTTGTCACACCCTCAGGTCAGCAGCCAAATGTAAAGGTCAGTTGGAAAGGAGAGAGGAGAGTCAAGAGAGAAAGGGCGGGAGCCCTGAGCGAGGGAGCCAGGCGGTCACGGTCACGTGGAGGGGTACCCCTGGAAGGGCGGGGCGGGGGTGCATGAGGAGGTGAGGCAGTGTCCCAGGACGTCTCCCGCGGTGCTGAGCGCAAGGCGTCTGAGTCCCCTGCACTAGTTCAACAAATGTTTACTGACTGTGGCAGGCTGCACGCTGGGACCAAGGATAGGGCTGTGCACAGACACACACGCCCCGCCCTCTGGGAACGCCAGGGGGAGGGGCCATCAACAGAGGCGCAGGTTGGGTGAAGCAGGCTCAGAGGAAAGCAGGGAAGGGGCTGGGAAGTGTGGGTGGAATCCAGGCTTGGGTTAGTCATCTTTGTCACGGAGACAAAATAGCTGAGAAAATCAACTTGCAAGAGGAAAGATTGATTTTGGCTCAGGGTTTTGGAGGTTTCACTTGGCTCTATTGTTCCTGGGCCTGCGGGGAGGCAGGACATCATGGCCAGGAGCACATGTCCCTCATGGTGGCCCGGAAGGGAAGAGAGGAGGGGAAGACTGAAGGGGAAAAGGAAGAGAGACCCCCCCACCTCTACACACTACTGCCTTGGGGACGAACCTTCAACGTATGAGCTTCTGGGGGACCATTTCAGATCCAAGCTATAATTTGTTAAGAAATCTCTTTAGGTAAAATATCACCTGCAGAGACCTGAATGAGGTGAGGAACAGGCAGTGCAAAGGCCCTGGGGTGCAGGGAGTAGGCCTGTTGGCCTCTGTGGCTGGAAGAGAATGAGAGGGGATATGAGCTGAAAGCAACTGGGAGAGGGATGTCCACATCTGATGGACCTTGTCACAATAGGGATATTCAATTTTGTTATAAATGGGACAGGAACCACTGGAGGGTTTCTGGGTAGGAAAGTAATACGATATGTGCTTTTAACTAATTTAATTTTTGAATAGATGATACATTCATATGGCTCAAAAAGAAAAATATTTTTTTAAAAAAAGTCTGGAAAATGCAAGGGCTCTGTGAAGTCTTGCTCCCACTTCTCTCTCTCATCTCCTTATTCCCTCCACTTTTCAATCACATCTATTCGTTTCTTGGTTGTCCCTGCAGATTTCTCTATATAAATACAGGCATACATTTAACATTTATATAGCACTTACTGTCAGACCTTGTTCTTTTAAAACATAACTCATTTAATCTTCATAACCCAACCCTATGAGGTAGGTACTATATCTCTGTTTTGCAGATGAGGAAACTGGAGCACAGAAAGGCTCAGTAACTTGGCCAAGTCTGCAGAGCTTCCAAGTGGCTCATTAGTTGCCTAGGGCTTCTACAATAAATTATCACAAACTGGGTGACTTACAACAACAGAAATCGATTCTCTCGCAGTTCTAGAGGCGAGCAATGCACAATACAGGCAATGCAAAGCTCATTCCTTCTAGAGGCTCCGGGGAGACTGGTCCACGCCTCTCTCCTAGCTTCAGGTAGTGCCGGCAGTCTTGAATGTTCCTTGGCTTGTGGACACTTGACCCCAATCGCTGCTCTTGTCTTCCCATGACATTCTTCACTGTGTCTGCCTCTGGGTCCAAATTTTCTTCTTTACAAGGACATATACATGACATTGGATTTAGGGCTTACCCTAATCAGGTGTGAGTTCATCTTGACTACACTTGCAAAGACCCTATTTCTCAATTAATGTGACATCCTCAGGTTCTAGATGGATGTGAATTTTGGTGGGACACTATCCAACCCAGTACAGTAGCATGACTCGTATTTGAACTCAACTGAGTTCAAATGTTTATTGACTGTGCCAGGCTGCATGCTGGGACCAAGGATAGGGCTGAGAAGTTAA